>NC_139724.1:3005000-3605000 GCF_964211835.1 Anser anser | reverse complement strand
AGCATAGCCTCATATGATACATACAGGATTGGCTGGTGTACTCAAGACAAAAGCACTCTTCTTTATCTTGATTTTCTTCACTTGTGAATAATTGAATTTCCCATATATCTTGGTGAATCTTTTTGTATTTTTCATTCTACAATCTTATTGCTATGCTACTGCACCACAAAAACAATTTAGAGCACTATCTTATAGAAGCTTTTCAAAGCAATTGATTCTATCCAGACAGAATCTGGTCTATATTTTCTATAAAGTTTATGATAAAACCAAGTAACACAAAAAAGGGTATGTAAAGTCAAGCTGCTTATCAGTGAAAAATATTCCTTTGCATTTTCTGTTTATATAGAGTAAATTCTGCGAACAGTTGTTTATAACTTTACACCCAAATAGATGTATAAAAGCCATAACCTAAAGTCTTAAGCAGCTTGGTTTTATACATACCAGAGTGCTGTTAAGCTCATGGGAAACATGGATCGTAGCCAATGGCAGAGCTTCACTTCACCATCTGATGGCTACAGAATACAGTTTTATTGCCTCACATACAGATTGGATTTAAAAAGTTTTGTGTGAAGGATGAGGATTCCAAGTACATCCTGAATTTGGTGAGGAGTATTGTTGACTTTCAGGTGTATGATCAGTGAGTTGGCCATTTAGGAAGTAAATATTGAGATTTGTATCTAAGGATACTGTGCCACGTAAAACAAGTCCTTTGACTTTTATGGTTGTTGGAAAGACAACCAAATAGTTGCATGAAGGATGCGGGGGTGCAAGGAACCTTGGGTTCACAGATTTCTCCCGAACATTGGCCAACAGTCACAAATAGTCCTGGCAATCTGCACCAGCCAAGAGAGGCCCAGGTGCAACCATTTCTGACTTAAACGCTCAGGACCAATCAGTGTTCAAGAAAAGCTTTTCTCTATGTTTTGCAGAATGCTTCTGCTACATTTTTGTGAGATGGGGCTGAAAAAGCTGAAACAAAAGGAATATTTCTACAGGCAGAGCAGATGGTTACTGTCCAGGAGATTCTTACTGTACTGAAGGAGATGATCTGTGTGCAATCATAATGGGCTGTATGATGATGGGAGCAATTGTAGATGGTTGCAGTTACCTCAGAAGAGGTTGTAACTTTATCTTCACTTTCCTGTAGCACAACAAACATCTACAGACTAGGTCCTTTGTGATGCCACTACATTATACAGTGTGTAGTGTCCCCATGTATCTGGTATTATGGACGTCAAAATATTTCTGCAGAAAAATGAGACTAAAGCAGATATGTAAACTGAAATCTTTTTTTTTTCAACTCTTCTGTGTTGCTGTGTTACTATGATCACTTGTGTTTGTTGCAAGAACTCACTGTGCACTCTCCATTTGTACATGTCAGTATTTAAAACATGGTGGGTGTAGAAAAGATGCATGGAGGAAGCAGAACAAATAGAGAATTCATGAGTAATTTTCTTAAATACTTAAGTTTGTTAAGTGTTAAAGAGAGGTGACATTACTAGTTCTGTAAAATAATAAAGCTTAAGGGTCTTGCAGCCAAAATTGCTGTTACTACATCAAATGAAAAATACTGAGCCACATGAAAAACAGAAACATTTGGCTGTGGACTGGCATGATGGAAGGGATTGTCAAGGAGAAACTTCTTCCTACAGATGAAAAAGGCAGGAATGAAGTCAGACTCGCAATAGCATGTTTTTCTGAGAGACTTGGGGAAGTAGCCTGAAGTGGGGATTATGAACCAAAGCTGAGAGACAGATAAGAAAAGGATAAAAGAGTATGTGTGTGTGCATGGAGCACAGAGAATTGGAAGGACAACTGAACACCTATTTCCTACTTACAGTCCCTGGCAGGAACTTCCAAAACTGGTAGGAAGAAGCCTCATTTTAAGAAAAACCAACATGAAGCTTCTAGCAGAGAGAACTGTAAAAGTGTTACATCTAAAGACAGCAAGCAATTGCTGAAACAAATCTGACCTTAATCAGTTGGAGTCACAGAAAAATCCCATGAATTTTTATTTTTGGATGTAGTGGGGAAGACTTAAAGTAGTGCCATACTGCTGAATTTCACAAAATAACGTAGGTATCAAAGGCACTGTCTTTAATAAGGACTTGATAAAGAAAAGCCTTTAGCTTAAAAGGAATATACTGAGAAGGGGATACGCTGGAATTTTCTAGTTATACCCTGAAATGATAGATTGTTTAAGGTAATGCAATGACAGAAACAAGGGATTCTGAGAGGAAAGGGAAGTAGCGAGCTCTGCTGTAATTCCCCTAAAGCTCCGACAAGTACATGAGCTGTGAAGGCTGTGCTTCCAACCTAGGCAGGATTGTGCTTAATTGGTGGAGTGGATCTGCAAGTTCTCTTCCAGCCAGCTCAGTGTCTCCTTAAAGAAAACAATCCAGTAAAATAAGGACCTGGTCCTGTGAACACCTCCAAAGAGAGCAGTCATACTTGTTTCCCTGACACAAAAATGAATATTGCACTCAGTAGTGTCGGTCTCAGAACAAAAACCTCTCACCATCACACACGCATTCAAGATGTCAGAAGCAGACTTTTTAAAGGCCACAGAGATGTTCCTTAGTTATAAATTATTAACAGTGTTAGACTGTTAAACAAAAGAGGAAAATAAAGAGTTACTTTGAAAATATTTCCAAACTTGTAACAACAGGTTTACAACACAATAGCCCTAAAGGAACGGATCTGTATGATTTAAAAAGTAATATTAGTTAAAGCAGTCATTAGATACGTCACAAGGCTAAGAATAGCTCTGTAATCATCATTCTGTCAGCATGTGAAGAGATAGGATTTCACAAGGTCACATAAGAACTTCAGTCAAAAAAAAAAAAAGCCTATGCAAGAAAAGTAACGCAGTAAGGTCCTGGGGTTCTGGGGCACTTGTCGAGGTTTCTGCTTTCAGGAGGAAATTTCCGTTTTATTCCATTGTTATATTAAATCATTAACACAGTAATACAAACCTAGAAGTTACTGTGAATCTCTGCCTTAATGGTTGTCTGTAGGAAGGATGCTTTGTTAGCTTGTGAAAGATGACCCCAGATGACGTCCTTGTAACACGCTTTTGCTCCGCATGCACTTCCCTCTCCTGCCAGATCTCCATCTGACCTGCTCTTGAGGACAGACCCTGACATGACACAGATGCGTCACTTCAACTTGCTGCTGTTACTCATATGCGTTGTGCATGTGCAAGTGTCCATATACGATGAGAGCACAGGAATCCTGGCTTCAGTGTGCCTAGTAAAATGAGTTTGGGGACAGACTGTTTGCTGTGTGCCAATTTTAGATTTATAAGCAACATGAAACTTCATATGGAACTGAAGTAAGGAACGGCCGATGTGAAGTTGTAGTTGGTTTTGACTCTTGCTCATGCCACCAGATTGGAGCATCTTTTGCCAAATCCTCTGGTAGCCACCTTCTTGCTTCTTCTCATCCTCTCTCAGTAAAGAAGACATTGGGGAGGAAAGGGATCAAAGCTGATTTACTTTGCCTTGTGTCATCCCTCAGCGAAAATGGCACTTTCTAGCTCACCTTCCTCTTTTACTCCTTCTTCCTGTTCAGGAAAATTGAGTTACTTTTTCTTGGGTGTGGTTGTTCGATTTTTCAGCAGATTCAATTCAACTCTGGATTTTTACTAACAAATTTTTACTATAAAAAGGAGTAAACTAAACCAACTTTGAATCTGGTGAAGGTGAACGTATTTTTAAGTATGCTACAGCCACTTAGATGTTGGTTTCCCATAATTCCCCTAAAATTATTATTAACCTTTCCAGTTCTAAAATATGTAATCCTCATGTGAGTTTTAGTTCTGGAATCTTATTACAACATTTTACAGCAGTTTTTCATCCAAATATAATTATGTAATGATACCTCTTTTGTTTTATTTTTCAAAGTCTCTTTCAGAACTGCATGGCTTTTTAGGCTTTGGTCTATAATTCCGGTTCAGAAATTACAAATTGATTTAGAGACTCTAGTGTCCATCTGTGTATTTTTAAGTGTTGTACTAGCTGAAGTCTGAGTGCTGTAACGCGATAAGTAACCTACTTACCCTTTAACTTTATTACTTTAAAAAATGGCTAGCGCTCCAGTTTGTGGGATGTTGCATAACACAAGACTCCCATGTATGATTTATAACATTGACATCACAGACTGTGCTGGTTAATGTCAGCCCTGGTCTGCTGTTTTATATCAGCAACTATCAAGCTTATTCGTTATCAATAAATAAGAAATGCCAAATAGTTTCATTTAGTTTTCATGAAAAATGTCGTATTTTTTATTTTGAGCTATAGGTATTAATATAATTATCTGATTATATTAGGGAAGGAAGAAAAACAAAGGAAGTAACTTGGTTTTCATAGTGTTTATTCTCACTGGCAAGCCCTCTTTTGCCTTTCTGCCCCCACATGCCTTCTTTTGAGACTGAATTCATTCCACACAGATGTGAGTACTCACTGACGGTGGTATTTTTCAGTTTGTGAGGTTACCCTGTGTCCATCTGACCCTCTCTCTGCACAAGTTAAAGCAGTTATTGGAGCCTTCCAGTACTGGGGGGATAGTCCGTTCTTCCTCCAGCCATCTCAGAAAGCTCTTCCTGCAGTCTTCGCATCTGCAAACATGCCCTGCTGGGTCCTTTGGGGGCAAACAGGGAAAAGACTGTGCTGCGACCGTGTGCTGAGTAGTATCATGTATTCATCGTGTGTTCAGCTTCAGTTCATGACCAACAGAGGTTCAAGATGTGCTGCACTTAGAATTCACTTAACCCAGCCCTAGGGGTGACCAGGGTGGCACCCTCGTGTCGGGTATCTGCACATGTGCTTGTAAGCACTTACCTGTGTTATGCGAGTTGAATGTCAGCATGGCTCTTTTCATAATACGATTTCTTTTGAATTACTGCAGTTTACTGCCAGAATTTGATGCAATAGATCAATGACACAGTTTTTCATGGTACCATTGCAGTTATTCTTAACATTTGGCTAGGACTGTAGATTGGGCTATGGACAGATGCCCTCTTCAATATCCGGTTAAATCTGAACTTCATTTTGTCTGTCCCTCTCCCTCTCCCTCTCCCTCTCCCTCTCCCTCTCCCTCTCCTCTCCCTTTTTTACTTGGAGTTCTCAGAGCAAGCTTCTCTCTGAGGATTGTTCAGACAAAAACCTGCAGGTCCAACACAGATTATCCAGTTGTGAAACATAAGGAAACGAAAGGTATTATTATAGATGGGAGATGGTAGTAGAGCTTTGCAGTACAAGAAATCTTAGTGTCCAATTAATTGTTTTCTTGAATTCCTGCCACCCAGTTGGTAACTGCAGTTCTTCCCCTGAAATTCAGTGTGAAATTAAATGGGAAAAGGTAATAACTTTTTCTCAGTCTCCTTGAGTCAGTGAGATACATTATGAAACATAGGAATCAGAAGTCTGTCCTGAATCACACGATTTAAATCACTGAATATAAGCAAATTTCCGTCTATTTGAACTGTATTTTGATGATGTTTTTTATTTTTGAATTGTGTCATAATATTTTTTATTTACATCCTAAATGTGAAAAAGTGAGATTCTTAGTTTCCAGGTGGTTTTTGTTTGTTTGTTTTGTTTTGTTTTTGTTTTTAGCAAATTTCTCCTGTGGTTCAAATATGATTTCAGTCCTTCTCCAGAATGTAGTTTAAAATTTGATAACGAGAAATCAAAAGAACTTAAAACTTGGCAGGGGGGACAGGTACGGATGGGACGCATCAGGCAGGTAGACCCTGAGCTGTCTGCTCTGGCTGAAGCTGCTTTGGGCTGGGACATTGGACAGCAGACCTCCAGAAGTGCCTTCCAGCCTCAGCCATTCTCTGATTCAGTGTCCACAACAACACAGCATGAAGGCAGGGTTTCTAAACCAGATGTTTCTCTTGTGGCTTTTGTCTTCTGTCTGTGAAACAGTCACTCAGAAACTAGGCTTAATGCTCTCAGCAGTATTAATCAAACAGCTTGGATGAAGATATGTGAACGATTCCTAGAGGTATTAGTTACAGAACTGAATTATGCCCTAACGCTCTTTGATTATGAGTGTTCCTTGAGATTAGAAAACTTTTGGATCCTGTAAATAATCTCCAGTCATCTGCTCACAAACAGGTAAATAGTTCTAGAATGAACCTGCCCTGCTATTCACAGGTATTTTCTTGTTCATTATTTAACCAACTTTAGTGTGGGGGGTTTTCATAACATAACATTAGGACTAGATCACGAGAATGTGTTATGCATCCAGATGTATGTTTGCGAGTCCATAGGTCTAGTCATGTGGACTCAATTATTTGCAAAAGCTTTTGCAGAACGTAGCAATGATGACAAATATTCTCCAGGATTGGAGAACAGTTTTTTTCAGTTAATAAAGAGAAGATACATTGCTTAATAACAAAGATCTTGGACTTTCATGAATAAAACCGTTAAAATTGAAAGGGGTTGAAGTCTATACTACAGAAAAGATATGAATTGAATTCAAATAGGAAATCAGCGTGTTTCTTTCCTGTCATCTTCCATGGTTTTACAGTTTCTCTACTTAAGGAAGTTACTGTGTAGTTAGGGAAACTGCGCATGCATGAAGTACCAACTATGATATGTTTGCTTCCCCAGAGGCACACGTAATAAGATTAGTTTCAGGTAGCAGGACTTATCCCACTTTCAAAACAGAATAAACAGATCTGCAGAGCTGCTCACACAGGAAATGCATACATATCGTTGACAACCCTGGAAATCCATGCTGAGTTCCTGGAGAATGAGTTCCCCATGGAGACAAATGTTTGTAGAATAGGCTCCTTGCAGCAGAAACCTATCTTTGTCTGTGAAATAGTGTGCCTACCAAAGTTTTGCATGCTATTAACTAATAACATTGTTTTCCTTTGACTCTACCTAAATTATGTTGCCATTTTTTGCCATGCATTCGCAGCTATTGTATTTCACATACACATCCACTGTAAAAGAATTTCATTCAGAAGCCTGTCACAGTACAAGATTATTGGAGTTGACTGTGAGATTAGAGCATTACCTACAAATGTGTGCTTTGCTGTCACTGGTAATAATATGCAATCATGGCTTAAAACGGGAAGCAAACACACGGAAATTATTCTGTAGATACAGACTAAAGCCAGTTACTCAAGTTGCTCTTCATTTATTTGTATAGAAAAGATTTGTTAAAGCTTCAGTTTTCGACAGTAAAGAAGGCAGATATATGTGTGTATATATATATAAGTACATATTTAAAACATGTATATATTGAAATCCTATGAATCTCTATATACCATTCTTATATCTGTAAACCATACATCTGTATGACAATATAAAAGTAAATCGCTTAACTATGAGAAAGGACAAAAAAAAAATCAAATCTAAATATGAGCTTCTTGTCCATTCTTTACTATGAGGGAGCAGTGCAAAACCTGCGTAAAAACTTCTCATTCAGTTTGATAGCACTTATACTAGTCTTGCAGGATAGGATTTCATTCAACTGGTGTTAGTCCTTTTATAGGACTCCTTGTCGTTACCGTTGTCATTCACTGTTTCCACCCTCAAAGCACAGGGCATTTAGGCTGGTTGTGTCTTGTCGCAAGAAAGTATTGTCCTAGTTATAAATCTCCATCCCTCACCAGTCTGTTTTTGTGATGAGAGTGAATTTCTAGTTTACAGATTTCGCCGAACCTATTTGATTCATGGGAGGCTGTGACCTGGCAGTGCAATGTTTGACAAAGGCCATAATTCATTCAAAAGCCCACGTAGGTTTTATTTAGAAATGCTGGCTTTTGAGAGGAATTAAAGGGAGCAACCTTCCTAAATCATTTCTAAAGTACCCCATAATGTACTGCTTTTTTAACATCCAGAAAAATCTTGATTTGTGTTTACATGATTACTTGATTAGTTTGTCCAGAAATTATTCAGCTTCTATAAATTAAACACAACAGCTACCTCTGGCACAAATAAGAATTAATGCAGTTTTTCAGCCCAAATTGAAACTTGATATTTTGTTTGTATCAGTGAGTGGATTTTTTTATCTGTTCAAATTTAAATCAGAAACTAAAGGTAGTGTACAATCTATTGGCAGAAATGCACAAAAGCTATTGACTGAACATGTATCTGAGGTCCTCAGTTCATAAGGCACGAACAAATTTCATTATCTGGATACTTTGTGAAGCTAGCCAGACTTTCACAGTAAAATCAGCAAAAATGAAAAGTCTGCAGTTACTGTTATCACTCACGTACACGGTATTTTAACAGATATGTAAGTATGCAAAGTGGAGAAACTATGCACAGAAATACATTCATTCACTTTAAATTCATTGTAAAAAACAGTGTTACACTTAGCAATGGCGGACTGTACATCACCCCATTAAAAGCAATATAGCTTGTTTAGCTTAGATTATGTTTGCATTAAAAGAATTTGTGTTGCCAGAAAGGTGAGTAAAAATATGGTAAAATGAAATTAATTGGCAGGTGTGAATCGGTTGATCTTTTACATTTACAGACATTTCACAACAGACACAGTAGGATTTCACAGCAGCTCTTTTTCAAATACGAACAAAAGGCTATGTAGAGGGAGGATGGCCTTTTTATCTTCATGGTCAAAAGCTCATAGATTTATTTTTAGACATGATGTGTATGGAAAAAATGGCCTAAAATTTCCCTCAGGTGCCAGGTTGTGAGTGGTTCTAAGGCAGCAGGAGAATTTTGTTAAAGGAAATATTGTGGTGAATGCATGAAACACTTCACTAGAGTAAAGATGGGGGTGGAGGGGAAGTGAAGGGAGGAGAGAGAGAAATGTACAGCTAAATGTCTCTGTCTCCTAAACACTCACAGAAGTGCTGTTTGAAATTGAGCAGAAATGGGCAAGCCCCACATTCCTCCTGTGGTCATAGAGCTTCCCACTCTTCTAATGCACTCCAGTAGACTCGCGGAGTTCAGCTGCCACTGCAGAGCTCACATCTGGTACGGACAGCATGCTTTAATAATCCTAGAAATAACTTCGGAATACCTACTCATCTTAGAAGCAGTTTCCCCTTGAGACTGGGCCATATTCCCCTGCAACAAGGCCCTGCAGTTTTCGATCGATTTTCAGTGCACAAGTGTTATATCGGACATGTTGCAGCTACTGTGCATCCCCTGTGCACAGCCTTGTGTGGGAGGCTGGATACCAGAGCTGTAACCTGCAGGTTTCCAAACAGGACTGTCTCCAGGCTTCTGGAGGTGCTAGGCACCAAGTTTCTGCAGAAAACTAATTTGCGGTGAAGCCAGCCTCCACGGAACGTGCTCTATGATTTGCATGCCCATGTGCCCAATACTAATTTGGGGATGTATGTGCAGTAGGCCAAATTTATAATTCCCTTTGGTTCATTAAGATTCTTTTCACCTTCTAATCTCTCAAGTCAAAGAGGGTCTGATTCTACCCATTTATCACACTACACAAACACTGTAGCCTAGCCCAAAACCATGCTGGGAGGTGTTACTTCTAGGAGGGGAAGTAGACCTATGCTCTATTTAAGTGCTCCTGAGTTCTGTCACAAAAGGGGGCCTTGCAGGTCTGCCAGTCTAAATGACATGATTATTAACATTTTCATGTTTATTTTTCTAATTATATTCTAATTTATACATTTAAGCTGAAGCTGAAATGGTAAATAAAAATATTCAACCTATGCATAGCTGAGAACCAGTTACTACTTAATTATTGAATCTGTTTTCTTTTTGTTATTAATCACTACTCAAGTCAGAAAATATCTAATCCAGAATTAGATTTAGATTTTGCTGACCTCAAAGCAGGAGAGATTTTGAGGTATCGGTTTTGTATGAGTTTATTCTTGCCTATGATAAAAATGCAGATTGTGGTAGGCATCCAAAGTCAATGAATAACCAAGGTTTTCAGCATAAGAATAGTGGGTTGTGAAAGCTGAAATTATTGTCCCATATCCCTCCACAAATCTGTAATGAAATCAGTGGTGCTTCCTAAGTACAACTGAAGAAACAACTGATTCTTAGCTCACAAAATCAGAATTGTTGATGCAGGATGTCTTTTTTAAGAATTAATTTATGATTACTCGACAAGCCTAATTTTTCAAAAAGCTGCTAACTGGCTTATGGTGTGTATGATTAAAAAATAAAAAAAAAAATAAAAAAATAAAAGAGGTTTTGCAAGCCCATAAGGCTTGCCTACAAGGCAACATAGCAAGTGTTTAAAGGATTAGGCCCTGAACTAGGATAGTTCCACATTTAAGCAAGAATACATCTGGTAGACAGAAACAAAACCTGCATATATATTTACCCAGGAGGACGTGAACTGAGCTTAAGGTGTTGCTAGGCCAGTGATGAAGTGGAGAGCTTGGCCGCATGAAGGTTTGGCTTTCCTTTAAACTTGGAATAAGACAGTTCAGAATGGACTGCGGAATTGAGCTAATGAAAAGTATGCACTCGAACGTCCTGTGTGTCAAGAGGAGTGCAAGATCCTTGCGCTGGGGGAGGAAGGAATTTGGCTGGCCGACTTGCTGAGCAACGGGGCCATAGCAGCACCTGTGGGAAGCTTTGACTTGGTGTGCAAGAATGGCTGTGGTATGTACATCACAGCTCAGGACACATGGAAACAGCACACTGAAAGGATGGCTTGCACTTGTTTAGTGAAATTAGACCTGTCTCAAGCTGCCTGACAGTAATTTATAAGAAACACTGATCCTTCAGAACCTGTGGATTTGGATTTCCACTGGAATCTTGTCTGGTAAAGATTTAAACTTGATAAGGAGCCAGAGCACAGTCCTTAAACTTTCCTCTTTCTCCAAATCAGTGTAGCGACTTGGATTTGTTACCTATCAGGGTCATTTTTCTACTGGTAATGTGCAGTGATGTGAGAACTGCTCAGATTGATCATTGCCCATTGGATGGCCTTTGCTCAATGGAATTTTCCTCAAAATGGTATTAGAGAAAAACAGATAATGCTTCTCTAGAAGCTCATTTTCTGTGTGTCTGTTATTAATAACAGTCGCCTATAGCTGAGAAACTTGGGTTTTTAAGAGTAAATGGCCTAGCAACAACTATTAGGAGAAAAGGTCGAATGGGACTGATAAGTTAATGTTTCTCATAGATAATTTTAGTGTTGTGTGTGCTTACATTTCTTATCACCTCCAAACACACACTCCTTAATATTTCTTGATACATTGGAGCTGCTCAATGAAAACATGAGCTTTGCTGCATGCAGGTTTTCCATTAAAGCTTCTGCTTTCAAGTTATTTTGATGAGAGGTTCGGGTTTGTTTGTTAACAGGGCTCCTACATTTCACCTGAAAGATTAAAAACTGATCTTTCCAGATCTTAAAAAGACTAAAATGCCCTAGCCTCCTGCAAACTAAACTGAATGACAAGAGAACTTAATTCCACAGAGTTGTATACCAAAAGAAAAAAAAATGACATTTTTTGTGTGCTTTCTGTCCATTGGTTCTGGTTGAGAAAATATGCCCCTACAAATCTTAGCCTTTTCTTTATCTATTGCTATTAAATCTATAAGCTATACCTTTAGAAATCACTACATCCTCTAGAGGAGAACAAGGATCATCTGTTTGTTGCGCTGCATCAGATCTGAACTCTTAACTGGAGTCATATATGCCTATGTAACTTAATTAAAAATTTGCTACTAGACAAAACAAATTGTGCTAGAAATGGACTTGAAACAGATAACTTCTGCTGAACTCTTATATCTTTTATCATAATTAAAAACTAAAACTTCATAATTTGTCGCAGTCTGTGGCATAAATCAGAACACAAAGTTGTATTTTTTAGACATTCAGCATTAAAAGTTATTATACTTTATAGTTTTTCATACTGAAAGCAAATCACAAAACTGTCTCCTTTATTTGTGGCAAACAGTGTTTCATTTCTGTCATTGCCAAGCTTTTGATTGGAGTGTCTTTGGAGAAGGGTACCACCTGAAATTCAATGGGATAAATGGTCTGGTCCAAAGTGCTTCATCGAATGATCTGTGTACTAAGAGTTGCAATATGTAATTCCAAGAGGAATTTTTTGATTCTTAGAAGCTACTATATTGAAAACATTGCAAGTAAAACTACCATCCTCCACAGCAGCATGTATATATTGTAGGCCAGTTTTTCTGGAAGTTAATACATAGTAAACTTATAGTTAAGTGTTCTTTGTAACTGAAAAAAGAAAAGGTTCATTCTGAACTGTCAAATTAATGTCCAGATGAAGTAAATAGAAATGAGGAGTTTTATCTTTATGAGAAGATGTGATGGAATGGACAAAGAAAAATATTTACATAATAGGCAATATCCAGTTACCAAAGAGGTGGAAATGGAGGAGGTGGAGCAACAGGCAATTCTTAGATTGGAAACACAAGGATCTTCCCTGAACTAAACTCCTACCTGCTACTAGCTCAAAAGCTGAAATTCATGTCATCTCCAGCCTTCTCTATGTTTCCTCTGTGTTTCTGTGCTTCAGCTTCGTTATTCTTTTCTACCTTTGCTGATTTTCCTGAAGTTTTGTTTTGTGATAAGTCCAGTTTATGTTGCAATTCTGACTTTTAGAGCTTTCCCCACCTGCCATATTTTTGTGTTGCGGGGTTTGGTTTTTGTGTGTGTGGTTTTTGTTTTTCTTTTTGTTTTTCCGTATATATGACTGCATAGGCTGATAAGCTTACACTGTTACACTGTAATTGTAGGAGAGGAAGCAGATCTTCAGTAATCTTGTGCTTTTCTTCCTCAATCTGATCTTGTGTCATCTGATGCAGCCCACATTTTTCCACGTGACATGCAGTATAGGAATGGGTACTTGGGATGTGTACAGTCAGGAAAGAAAAGGAGTCTAATCCAAAATGCCAACAGTAGGCCACTTTCCTCGTTGAAGAGAAGCTGGATTCTCTTGATTTGAAAGATCTCTGCCACTTCAAAACAAAATTTTTTTTTGTTCACACTAAGTGGGTAAAAAATAAAATCTAGAAATTAAGACAATTGGAATAAAAAGATGAGAGTCAGCTGAAGTCTGTGAGTAAATATTAAATGCACTCATACCTTTTCGTAACTGGCATGCTACTGCAGGATACATAAACTTTTAGTACCAGTTTTGGGATAAATCTACCTATTTTAGTAAAAAAGATGTGTGCTTTATCTGCTAGATGCACAGATCTGAAATGTCTTCTGTTTATATTCTGAATTATTAATGTGAATATATCTAAATTAATCCCACATCCCTGCTCATGTAGAAGAGAAGGTCTCAGAGTTATGCTGCTGTATTTAAATATCTACTCTTCAATGAAGCGTTATTTTGATGACCTATACTGTTAAATGATTTCGTCCCTTTTAGTATTATTATTATGTGCTGTGATGCTTTCTGTGCTGATATTTTGTAGCATTTGGGTATCCATTTATGACAATTGTCTTTGCAGCTACCATTCTGCAGTTACAAAATCCATCTTGAAAGCTAATACGCATTTAAAATATAAACATACAATGCTAGATGAAAGGATTGTGAAACAGATAAACAGAGGCAGATGGTGCAGATTTAATTAATAAAAAACACAAACAGGAAAATAAATCTGCTGCAATGATTTAATGCCTAATTTAATTAAGAAAAAAATGTATTGGAGTTTAGTTATATCCAGGAAATTATGTACTATGTTGTTTCTATTTGGAGAGAAATGGTCTATATAAAATTTACAGCATTTTGTTGTATGAAGAATCTGATACATGCTTATTGAGTTCCAAGGAATTTTGCTTCTTACAAGGAACAAAATTGAGGGGAAAGGGAACTAGGCTCAGATCATTAGGTTAGATGCAGGGAGCTGGACTTTGAGGCTGGGCTCTCAAATACCCAGTTAATGCCTTTGCTCTCATGCAACTGACTGTCTAGGCGGGGAATCTTCTGTTCTGTTTTGACCAGAAGTGTAACATCCTGCTAAGAAACCCTCCCCACTGAAAATGTTTTTGAAACTTGAACCCAGACATATGGAGTGCAGGGTTGGTTTACCAAATTGATATGCTCCTTAAAGGGAAGGAGTAAGAAAAAGTGTTGTTTGTTCTTGTTTTAAGTCCTGATTAAATGCTAGTCTAACCCATTTTTTAGATATCCTTACAAATTATTAGAACTAGTTAAAAGTGATTAGAAATAAGAGTAGGAAAAGCATCAAAGGGAAGAAAGGCATAGAGTTTGTGACTCTCGTTGCTGTGTATTTTGCTGCCTGATGCTGTTTTCGTTTGCATAAAAATTTGAAGACTGCACATGCGAGAAACAGCAATACAGTTATCTGGACTTTGATATTATTTTACCCAAACAGACTTGTTTGTTTGAATTTGAAACTTAAGCAGTTCTCTAAGCTGATAAATAAAAGTTTACATCTGGTTTATTCTGTGGAGTTAGCATTTTGCTGGCTCCAAGTACAACTTAACTGTAGTGTTGCAGTTTGTTTCTTCATGAGATTTTTTTCCACTGCTTCTATATGCATAATGCCGTAAGAGATCAGTACTGGAACTGAATTATTTTTTGTTTTATAGAGTATACAGCTGGCCAAAAAATGAAAAATGAGAGAGGGAACATTGTGGGGTCACACAGGAGATGGTCTGTGGAATTAAAACCACAATAAATCTGGATTGCCTTGGGTGGGGAGTTTTAGCCTGTTCATTCAGGGAAAGAATAGTGAAGATGTAACTACTTGACTGCAGTTCTGGGTTCTGGTTTCAAAATTATATCCTTGCTCATGGTGTTTTAGCTCTCTAGGAAAAGGGTTAACATTGATAATCCCCCCCCCCCCCCCCAAAAAGCAAGCATAAATATTTCTCTTTTCTTACTGCTAAATCAAGGAAAAATATACTTTTCCTCCCCAGTAAATTAAAATGATTTTATTTTAATAAAACTATTAAAATAATTTTAGGTCAAGCCAAGACTAATTTCCTTTTTGTTGCATTTTTTTTTAGTCAGAGAAGCAAAAACAAACAAAAAAAATCAGCTATTGCTAGACTTTCCTGTATTTCAGACAGACTGCTAGAGACTGGTAGGAAAGAATTTGGTTTGCATGCTATTCTCCTGCACTAAACTCAACTGAAGTAGCACCCCTGGACACTCTCAAGGGCCTGGGAGTGACATGGGGACATCAGCCCCATCTGACCCAGGTCACAGGCAAGCTGCACTCACAGGATGCCCCTCAGACGGAGCAGAGTCAGAGGGGGCTGGGGGCTGAGGGGGGATGTCTCCAGTCACCCAACTGCTCACAGTTTTTCGTGCACTGGTTATGTTGATCGAGAGCAGTCCCAGAGCGACGGGATCAGCCTTATCAATCTGCTTTATGCTTCCATTTGCTGCACAGACGGGGCTTGTAGCTGCTCTTCTTGAGTTTGCTGACATCTCGTCACCACTGTCAGCCTGTCTTCCTGGTGAAATCATGAGCCAGGGCAGATTCCTGGCTCTGGGGGTGTTTTTAGGAGGGCATATGATCCCTGGCACTGCCTTCTTCAACTGGACGTTCTCTGTTTGTTTATGAGAGAAGAGGGTGGGGTCTTCTCCCTGGCTTATGTTTACCTGTTAAGACTGTAATTTTGATAAGTAATTAATTCTGTAAAAACACCATTTAAAACCTTCGAGTCCTTTCATTAATTTCTCTAAGTAATTTTATTAGAATATATTTCTGGTCCAATCTATAACCTTCAGGGAACTAAATCTTTTTTGTTTGTTTGTTTTTGTTTGTTTGTTGTTGTTTTGTTTTGTAACTCCAACACAGAGCTAGTGTTGTAGAATAGGCCTAGTATCTCAAAATATTTCAAATGTTATGGGAATGCCCTTCCTCCACTAATGATCCATATGTGTTATCTGTTGATATTATATTGCTTTATACTGTTTTATATGTTGGCAGCTACTTTATTCAACCTATATTTAAATATGTATCTTTTTATCTCCTACATTTAAAAAATCATAGTCTTGAAGAAACTCGCCTTAATGGGTTTCTATTGGAATCCTAGTCCTCTATTATAGATACTTATTATTATCATCCATCCTGTTACAGAACAATTAAGGTGAAAGAAACTTTGAGCTGAAAGAAACAGCATTAATTTATTTAAAACAGGACATATCCTTATGTACAGAAGAAAAATAAATTTCAGAAGTGGAACTAAAAATCTGAGTGTGAATTAGAAGGAACTAAAATAGATACTAAAGCTGGTGTTTTCTGTTTATTTACTGCATATCATATAGAATTGTACTTTATCATTTGTAAGTATAGGAGATGAGGAATACAGTGTGGTTATTTGGGCAGATATCTGGAAGAGACCATATACATATTGGAGTGAACTTCACTCACCACCTTTTACATACGGTAATGCTCATTTAGCAATCTTCAGAGCATAATCTCACAAGACTGTCACAATCCTCATCTGCAGTCTTCTTAAAATATTGTCTTGCTGTCAGGCTGTTTCAGGCTTTTAATAGGTGCATAAAATCTTACTGACTTGTAAATCTTCTAAAACGTTCACATGAATAATGCAGAAGTTAAAATTCACATGGGTGAGAAGTTTCACAGATAAGAGACCATCTACTAAGAAAGCATGTGGTTGCCCTGTGAGTGCCATTGGAGTTGTAAACATTATCGGGGAAAAGTGAGGTTTCCTGGGGCTGCAGTAAGTAAAGCCTGTTACATCTTCTGGTATTAATCATAATAAGTGTTTTATCTGCGGCTGTCATGTTTAGTTTCTGCATGCAATTTACCTCTCAGGCAAGCTGTTCACAGTATCGGCCAACCTTATCTCTGAACTTATGGTCTTCAAGTACCTAAATGTATTTCCACCAGAGTTCCCACAGTTAATGTGACAAAAGCCAACATAAGTGCTATTTTAAGACTGCACTGCATCCCCTTACAAAAAATAGTGTTGCCTGAATTCTGATCACTCCTATCAACCAAAGAAAAGCTTAACTGCATTTACTAGTCCTACACTCTACCGCAATTTTATTATAACCTATTTTCAGATAGACTTCCTGTACACACATAATTTATCTCGACTCCAAATGTCCTTCACATGTTATCTCCTATCCTCTAAAGTGTCTTTACTGCCAAAGGTCTTCCATGTACAAAGCACGCCATTATCTGTCTGGCTCCAATGGTATGTTTAGCTAGATGCAAAATGATGAAGGAAACACACGGTCCCTGCCCTAAAAAGTTTACCAGCTAAACAATCAAATTGCTTCAGGAGATTCTACAATAGCCCTCTGAGAGGAAGGCAGGAAAAAAAATGCCTTCAACAGTTTTGTGGGTTGCTGTATTTGCATGGTGATTCCAAAATGATAGGGAGAAAGAGGTCAAAGATTAGACAGCTCTTAATATTCTATTTTGTATGACCCCATCTCACCGCAATACTCTCATGATCTGCTAATAATCCTTTATAATTAAGCTTCCAGCCTAATATTAAAACGTAATCCATGTGAACACCAATCAGAGCATACAGCAAGGAGTGAAGTGGTAACCACTTCAAGTTGTGCATGGCAAGCACTATGCAGTTTTAATTTAAAATCTTTAAAACATTTGGCCCTCGATGCAAAGACATATCAAGTTTCACTTCAAATATACACAAATACTGCACAACACATCTAGTTCAGACCTGCTGCTGTGACACTGTTTGCCTCCACGATGCTTGCCAAAAAGAATATGGAAATATTGCTACTGTGGAAATGGAGACTGTGCTTGATAGCTACCTTGACATTTAGACAGAGCTTGAGTGCCAAACAGGTTTTGTAGCAGCCCATAAAATATATGGCCTGGGTTCAGAGCTAGTAAACTTTGAATTTGGCCTTCTGAATTGGTTTTTTTGTGCAAATTATATGAATGTATCATAGTGATCACACCTACAGGAGTCAATTGTTTTCTCCTTGCACTGGTGTAACTCTAAGAACTTAGCTGAAATTACTGTTACAACAAAGGTGACATGATGCAATGTTTTAGCCCACATTTCTATCTGTTCTATTTCCATTTATTGTTGCAGATGCTCTCTTTTATAACCTTAAAACACGTTCATGTTAGTTAAGCCACTAGTGGCTTAGGCTGTTCTGCATATTAAAATGAATAGTTCATTTTCCTCCTCTTCTTTCCTCACACAAACCTACTCACCAGAAGTCTTTCCTGTAAGAATACTTGTATCCTGCACAATATACTTTTTGTTTTCAAAAATACAAAAGATTAACAGTTCAATAAACTAAGCCAGTGTAAGAGAAGCAACATTTTTTTCAGAGTTCAGGTAAATATTTGGATGGCAGTGAATTTAGTCCAATAGATTCTTAAGCTAACTGTTCCCATTTGACTGCAGATCAAGAAATAGGAAAAGAGCTGCAGCACTAAGCACCTAGAAGAGCTCAAGGGGAAGTGCAATGGGAATATTAGGTCATAGTAATCTTTTGATTGGCTTTTTTCAGAGAGAAAAGTTCAATTTTAGCTTTTGTGAGCTAAGGTAGAGTAAGCCAGCTGTGAACTATGGAACATACGGCTTTTCCATTTGAATAAAACAGGACTATACTGCAGCTTGAGATGCTCTTGGTATTTCTCATTTCTTTAAAGAAGCTTCACAAACTAGCTAGGAATGTTTTCCACCGATGGCACGTGCAAAATGGAATTCCGAGCATCTAATTAGTGCTCAGAGATCTAATTAGGAGCTGCCAGTGATGTTAATATCTAATATATATTGCTTTAATCAGCCATATCCACAGATCAAAATTAACACCAGTTTTCCAGTTCTGGAAAACTTTGTTCCAGAATTAGAGACTTGGGTTCCTACAGCTGCCAGGTAACCTCCATGAATGGCCGGGGCTAACTGAGGCAACAGGGTGAAGGGCATGGGAATGGATATTGCATTGAGCAGAAAGACGGTTTGCCAAGCATTGTCCACATGTCATCATAGAGTAGAATTGCTTTCTGATTTTGGAAGGAACAAGTTGTGACAAGAGAAGCTGCATGTCGTCAATGGTGAGGTTGCCAAAAGGGACGCAAAGGATGTTTCAGAATAGAAGGGCACAACAAGAGTGCTTGCAGCATCTGCTGTGGCTGGTTTCATTGCTTTAAAGCCAGTGTGACTTTTTGCAGAGTCTGATCACTTTGAATTCCAAGAGCAGATTACTGAAATTATGGTGACTACTGTCCTTCAGCACTTTCCCTTTTTTAAGGTTTATCTTCTTTGGAACAAAAAGAGAAAAAGAGCCCATGGGAGGAAAAAGCAAGTAGATGACAGAACATGCAGTTACTTCTTCAGGCATGTTACTGTCCTGAAGATCACATTAAGATTTAATTTTGATTCCTGCTCCTTCCTTCACGGTATAATCCAAATGAAACTGAAGGAAATAGCAGGAAATTAAGCTAAAAACAGTTTTAGGAGGGGACTTGAATTTAAGTATGGGAGGTGGCCTGCCAATTATTTTTTAGGGCATTGCATGAAGATAGCATGGGAGATAGTATGTTCATCCTTTATGTTTATAGATAGCTAAAGTTGTTCTGTGTTTTAAATATTTATGCTATTTTTTCAAAGCAATAACATATACGTGATATAGTGTAATACCTGGAAAATCTTTGTTATTGTTTTATAAGTAAGTAGAATTAAGTTGCTTGGAAGATGGGAAGAGGCATATTTCCAAGAACAGGCGTATGTCTATGCCATTTTTTCATAGTAGCTCCATAAAGCAAAAATGAATGAGTTAGTTTACATTTTAGGTATACCTAAACATATTAATCTTAATAGAATTGAATAAATCCCTGTCATCTTTGTTGTTCTGAAGATGTATCTCCTGATGCAGTTTACTTTCACTGTAGTCAGAGAAAACTTGATCTAAATAAACTTAAAGACCATGGCTAGTAAAATTAAGTCATTTTAGTATATGTAATGTTGGGGGTTATAAAAGGAATAATGTGTTCTTAAATTGTAAAAAAACCTTTGACTAGGATGCTAACTTGCTCACTCTGCATGTATTTTGTAAATCACATTAATGGAAAAAGTTGCAAGCAGTTAGACAAGAGAAAAAGACCACTAACGCTTGGCACAGTAAGTTTATTTACCTGCTATTAAACCTGATCTTAAAAATATGTACCATTACCCCTTTTACCATAGTCAAGAAGGAAAAATCAATTGAAAAGTTCACAGTGGAGAAGGCAGACTTTGGGGTAAAAATGAGGTTAGTTGTGGATGGTCTGGGAGGTGATTTGTTTTGAGAATAGTTTCTCACATTTTTATGCTTATGGGCTAGATCACACTGCAGTGTGCTGGAGGGAGCAGGCCCTGTTGATTCTTAAAACCCAAGCAGATATGAAGTAACAATTGAAAAGGGAACAAGGAGAGTGTAGCCCTGGGTTTCCCACAGTGACTAGTAAATCTGCCTTGGCACAGTAACTGTGTAACCTGTATCTGTTCCTGCAGTATCTCTGAGGAGACAGAAGTGAAAGCATCAGAAGTTTGCCAGAATAAAGACTGGGTTATGAGTATACAGAGACCTAAATATTAGGCTTTATTTTGATAAGCCAAAATGACCACTATTACAGACCTTCTGTATAGTTTGCCTTCTAGATATAAGTCATGATTTTCATGGCTTTATATTTAAATTTGCCTGACAGAGCAATTAGAAGAAAAAAAGAAAAAAGAAAAAAAAAGAAAAAAAAAGTTTAAGTCTAGATTTTTGTTACAAAAGCTAGAGGGGGAAATATTTCAGCTAAACCTTGAAAACTGTTGCTTCTTGTATTACCTTAGCGGCTAGTAACAGATGGGAAGGGAGGAGAGCTAGACATAAAACATGCTGCAAAGAGTGTGGGTGAATGGGAGCAGAAGGACCCATGGTTTTCTGCTCTAGGCTGGTCTTAAGGCAGCTGCAGGAGACACAGCACTGCCCTACCAGGGGCCTGTGCTCCCCATAGGGCATGGGGGTGCACTAGGCCCATGCAGTATCCAAACCAGGGCTGTTCAGCACAGAGATGCCCCAGCTGGAGTCACAGTCTCTGGTGGAGCAAAGCGTTTGGGAAGCCCTCTTCCTCATACGTGGCCACCTCGCTTAATTTTGGGGGCCTTCATCATGAGCATCACCGGCTGATGCAGCCTGCTCAGTGATGCAGTCTGGTCTGCATAAAGTGCGTGGGGGGGGGGCACAGGGCAGCCGAACTGCAACTTCTGCAGCTGTATGACAGGTGGAAATACTTCAGGCTTCAAATTAACGTTTCAGTAGGCATGTGTTCGTTTTCCTTTTTATTGAAATTATGAATTTTCTACAAAAGATATTATCCACACACATTTTTAATACAAACGATTGGGTCATTTCCTCTTTTTCCTCATTTCCAAAAACAAGAAAAAGATTGTAGGGGATCAGATCCTTATCAGCTACCTCCTAGGTAGACAGCTTGAATTCAAAAGTGTTAATGTTATGCTTGACTCTGCAACCTTAACTTCCTTTTCTTATCAGCTTTTTTGCTGGTGCATGTGTAGTTTTAAGTAGAGCCCTGCCAGGTTCAGACATTCATGCAAATATTTCATCTGTCAAGTACACTTAAAACTAAATTTCATTATGAATCTATATTTGATAAATTATATTAAAAATATACTGCAGACAGAATCTGTAAATTTTGATGTTGTGCTCTTGAAGTATTCTAAACTGCTACTTAGTTCTTGTTTCCCAAAGTCTGTTGCAGAATTTCTTTTCTGACTTTCAGTCTATCTGTAAGAACACACAGTCCATCCCTGTTTTCTATGGCTTAAGATTTCCCTGTCAGCTCCTTGCAGAGCTCCGCTTCCAATCTGTCCTTAGGGAAACCACTGAAAGGTAGGGGGGTTGTTTATTTTTAAGCTTTTGAAACTTACCTTTCACTCAGTCCATGAACAAATGAAAATTAAATCAGTAGAAGGTCTTCCCTTGGCGTCTATAGATTTCAGAACAGATTCTAAGAGCTATTTCATTCCTAGAAAGTCTGTGCCCTTTTTTGGCCCTTCAAATGTCTTGACCAAAATGCAAATCCACATAACGGTGAAATTACTTTTAGTGCTTCTCTTCTCCCTGCCTTACTCCCCCTTTTGCCTAATATCAAAAGGTTAATGAACCAAGCCCACACTGTTTAGATTTTCTACCAAGTACAAAGAAATATGTTGTGAATAGCTGATAAGTGGCATGATCAATAATAGGGAAACATCTTCCAGCTGGTGTTATATAAAGGAAAAATTATCAACAAAGACCCTGGCATTGTCAACTTTGGTTTGTAATATATTGATAAGTTACAGATTAGTCATTGCATTTTAAACAATTGTAATGTTGACCACTGAACCGTGTATATTTGGATCATCAAACATCCTAAAACTCCATTTCTGAGCGTAATGGCAGACCTTTAAGTTGTGCCTAATGAACTTCTCCATAGCATAAACTTAGTAGCTTTCTAACAGACTTTTTTCAAACATTGTTTACCATTACGAACCTAGTTCAAAACAGTAAGTACAAAAGCAAAGAGGTGTTTCAGCTTAAAAGCTAACATTTCCTAGGTAACTGAGGTACAGTTATTTTTAAATAAATTTCCTTAGTATGCCCGAAGGCTGGATGCTGTTTGGCAATCATAAATGTAAAGTTCTTGAGCAGCAGCTCTCTAAGCTCTTGTTTAACTACTATGGTACCATATTTTGGTTAACAAACTTGCTACCTGATGTCCTCTAAAAATTCTGGTGCTATGTGCATTTAATTGAGCCTAGGCACATCTGCACAATATGGATCTATTAAAATATAGCATTTTGAGGAAGAATTAATCTCATATAGGGGAGAGAGAGAGAGGCTATGTTTGTAAGACTGGAATTTGTTATGGTACTGTGTAGAGTTTCTTCTTTTGCATTAGTATTTTACCTATAACTTATACAGATGAAAGGCTAAGCACAAGCGTGTGTTTTCATATGCACAACTCTTTGTTGTGTATTGATTTTATTGTCCAGAAGTCGTGGCTTCAAGACTGACTAAAATCTTGGTCCTCTGAAAGTCAATGGGATTTTTCTCACGCACTTCCAGAGTAAGGATTTAAAAAAAAAAAAATGTTGGATGTAGTCTGATCTTCCAAACCAAATGAACAATTTCACCTTTCCAACTTCAAATATGCAAAATAATGAATAAATTACATGAAAAATGCCCATATAGTAAAGAAAATGAAAAGAAGTTCTGATTCTGAGAAAAACTATCTGACGGAGAGATAAGATATATCTTTTAAATTTCTGCCTTCTCCCTAACAAAAGTTGTCAACTCCCCAAAGACAAACTGCTGTCTGAGACCTTAATGAACTTTTCTGTCAACAAAATAACTGTTGTTTTGAAATGAACCGCGAAAAAGGAGAGTGTAGGTAATTTTAAAAATAAATAAATAAAAATGTTTTAGTTATTTTTTGCATCAGTTTATTTTAGAAGTGCCTAATATTTTACCAAATATTTCTTTCCTTATTGCTTCATTACGGGATTGTGGGGATCTAAAAATAACAGTGAGAGCAAATTTAAAATCTCATTAACGATTAACATTTCTTGAGTATATAAAAAATAGGAAAAATGTTAGAATGAGTAACACCTTTAGACAGTGTAGTTTTAAAGCTCTATCCCTTTATTTAAAAGCAGCAAGAGCATTTTAAACATCTCAGGAATCTGTAATATTTAAAAGATCTATCTATTAGCTGCCACAAGCACAACACTTCTAAGAATGAATAAAACCATTTAAACATTTCCCAGGACTCCTGAGACTGAGGTGTGTGCTTTGCATGTGTATGTAAAGCATAAATATGAATGTGTGTAAGTGCGTGGGATGGAAGAACAATTTTCCCTTCTTACTCTCAAGAGAATGCCTGAAATTTAATTGAGGTAAAATAAATGTTCTTATCAGAAGTCACAATAGACCTTCCCAGTTTTGTTTGTGGCAGAGTTCAGGAGCCCTCCCCGTGTGGCTTGCTCTACCTTCCCCCACTTCAGATATTAACCTGGACATCATGCCTTCCAAACATTAAATGAGCTGTGCGATGTTTTATTACATTTCTCATGTGGCTAAGCTTAGTGTGGCTTTTAAGTGTTCCTCGGTACGCCGTGCTTACGCAAGTTATTTTCTGCTGTGGATTGTTGATGCTGCAGCAGCAGATAGAGTGATGTGCCTTGAATTCCAATGAGGAGAAGGTTTTGTTTTATTTTGGGTTTTGAGTTCAGAGTGAGTATTTTGAAAAGATTTGTAACTCAGATTTTTCTCTGTATTTCAGGCTTAAAGCATTAGAAATGAATTGTTTTAAGTGCTGCTAGGAAATAATTATATGTCTTTAGATAGTAGAGTTATTTTAAAATGTCATTATTTGTAAATTATGTTGCTTTACTAGAATCTCTTTTAGCTATTGACTTATTCTCTCTTTAGTCTGGATCTCCACAAAATGCAAACGAACAAAGAGAAACCCTAGAGCACTGAAAAGGTAAATTTTATGAAAGTAATTTTTTATAAAGGTGGATGAAAGTGATGGGTAGAGAGTTTGCCAGCAAGAACCTGAATTGTAACTAAATGAGACTTTCTTTCATTATACTAAATTATTTCTGACCTTGTCCTGACAATTAGGGAAAATTTATAAGCAAAGAGGTGGGCAATTGAAGTGATGTGTATATTTTCTCAGACTCCTTTAGGGGATTAAAACCTTTCAGTGTGTTCTATCCATCTGCTTATTTAGTGCTTGTATTATTGGAAGCAATCCGTTCCTCTTCCAGCAGTGATGCTTAGATCCTTAGTTCTTAAGGGTTGTGTATGAAACAGATTTTAAGGGATCCAGCCATGATTAGAACAGTTAGCCTGTTAACGTCCTATGTATTTACAGTGGATTATTTGAAGGGAAGCAGGGGTTAAGTCAGCAGGTCTCTTGGCTTCCCCAGGGGTTAACCTGGCAGCCTGTTTGGCACACACAGGAGGGCTGACAGGTAGCAGGATTTGTCTAAGCAGTGTGCATGAGAGCCAACAAGGAAAACTGAATGCTCTGGATTAGTTTTGGATTATGTTGTCAGAGTGAAGCCTGACGGACAAACTGCAGAGGAATAAAATGCAATCTGTTTGGGGAAAGAGACAGCGTGCATAGCTTTCATTTTTCAAGAAATGACAAGAAAAATCATTAATAATTTGTAAATCCATGTCCATTAACTTTTCTCTTTGTTATCCCAAGACAGTCTTTTTAACATGATTTTGCCACTGTTCTATATCTGTTCTTTCTTGTGACAGATGGCAAGATAAATATAAAATTGCAATAGTACAGTACAAACCAAAGGGAAAAATATCTAGAAATCATAGCACCTGGAATTGCTTACAGTGGAATATTTGAGGGGGGAGGGCTATTTTTTCTCTGTCTTTATTTTTTGTGGTAAAAGATAGAGTTGAGTATACTTTACGTACTTTTCCTATTCTATGGTTTCCTTTGTGTAATCAGTACTCATTTCAAAATTTTGGAAGCAGCGTTCCATTATTTTTCTATTAAAGCAATTGCATTATCTATTACTAACATGGTTGATTCCCTGTTTTTCTTCATCTGGTTATTTCATTATTTTACTACTCAAGTACTTAATGTTTTACAAGAGGGGAAAAACAGTTTCTTTGTTTGTTTGTTTTTTAAAAAAAAAAAAACGCCCCAGAAAGGATTGCACCATTTTTCATTGGAGTTGCGTTTGTCCTTGCAAATGTCACTTAGTTTTTTAGCAATTACTTGTTTAGCTATGGAAGAATAGTTCCTGTTCATGAACTTCATTCACATTTTATTTGCAAGAGGTTACACGGGGTGTATAATATGTGGGGAACGTGCTAAATATAAGCTGATAAATATACTGCACTTAAGGAGCAATTAAAGTCAGGGAAGACTGTAAAATATATTGTAGACTTGATCTTCATTAGTTTTATATGAGATTTGTAAAGTTTTCACAGTTAGTGGATTTTTATGAAAATACCAAAACCATTTTATAGCATCTTTAATATAAGAAAAATTATTAATCAGTTGCAGCTGTTTTTTGTTACTCCTGAAGTCTTAGCAGGATAAAACAGTTTACAAATACACTAGGACTCAAATTGTAATAACACAGCCAAGTAACTTGAAGGAAATATTTTATGTGATAGGTTTTTGTTCTTTGGTTGATTTTTGGTTGGTTGGTTGGTTGGTTTGTTTTTTTTTTGTCTGTTTGTTTTTTGTTTTTTGTTGTTTTTTTTTTTCTGCTTATGAATTATCCAGAAACAGAATTAGCACATTTTGAGTTTGGAATAATATGGTAAACGTTGTCTATGAATTAGTGGTGGTCAGTTTATATCTGTATGCTGCTTGTTGTGGATATTCAGGATATCAAAAATGAGGTGAGTTGGGTTTGTTTTCAGTGAGCATATGAAATGAACATTAAGTTTCTGTTTCCTAATCAATGATAGATCTTAGTGTTTGCATTCTCGGTTTTCCATTTTTATTGTATTTCCCTAAAATGTATTCTAGCTGAAAGCAGCCTTGCTGGCTGTTTTGTTTACTTGGTTATTCTTGAAAAGTAAGTAGAAAAGTGATATGAGGAATTGCTGTAGTGAACTTTTACTTATTAGTGTAGAATTTGCATTTGGTTTTAGCTCGAGTTTAGCTAAAAGTACTGTTGCATTTTTCCTTGCTACACTGATCCAATCTAAATGTAAGACATGGAGGCATCTCTGTTGAGTTATAAAGTATTGTTTTATAGGCAGTTGCTACTTTTTTGATTACAGTGTTTTGTTTTTTTTTTCATGCAAGTGAAAAGCTAATTTCCACTTGGATTCATAGTAGGGTATTTGTAGGAAAATTATTGATTTTCCTCTTGTCTGAGAGAAGGACACAAAAAAAAATTCTTTCAGAGGCTCCCATGCCATAGTCTTGTAATTCCCCATCCAATAAATTTAAAATACTGGAGAGGATGATGTAACACAATATCATTGTGTTAACATTAGATGCTATGTACGCGTGTGCATATGTACATCACCTTATTCATAAAGTGATCTCAGTGTGTTCATCTTCCATATAATCTGTTAGAAGTATTATTAGGCTAGTTGGGAATGTGAGTAAGCAAGTAGTAAAACCATCTTCTATAGAGTAAAATATTTATGCCCAAACCTATCCCAAGTCCCAGCTGATTTGCTGCACCTCATATACACTGCTGGCTGCCCTAGACCTTTAGAACTGCCTCCTTAATAAGAAACAACAGCATAGGGTAAAATTCAGGCTGGATCAATTTGGGCCATGTTGCATATCAAGATTTTAAAACACTAAATATTTTTTTAATATTAAGTAAGCATGTGCTTCATTGCTTGTGTGACTCAAGGTGGCTAGATTTAGTCCTGGAAGCACTGTTGGTAAATTTTATTCTCATTTTGTGCTGGATGGATAGTAGTATTGTAAAAAACATGTAATCTCCCAAGGCTTCTCTTTTCCATTGAAAATAGTAATAGTATCTCATAGAAGTTATAGAGATTGAAAATTATGCTTTGGGATCTTTTTTTCTGGATAAAAGTTCAGTGGGTTTAATTGTACATATAGTGGTCAGTGCTTGTAACTAATTAAGCTTTTCAAAAGTAGTCATGTTGTACTTCTATTTCTAAAATTTCAGTCCAGATGAAAATTTAAGTGACATTATAAATCTTTGATCTAGTTATGGTTACATATCAAGAAGTTTTCTACAAGTGTTTTTCAACTATATTAAAATGGCCAAACAACTACTTTGAGACAGCAGTACGATTTTGTGTCACGTTACAGGTAAAACTATCTGATTGTGGAGGAGAGGGCTAGAGTAGCAAGGGATACATTTAAAAGGTAAACCTTTAAGTGGTTTGCTACAGATATACTTCGATTTTGCAGTCAATTGGTCCGCTATAAGGAGCATATATTTTCTTATATTTCTTTTGTCCTTTTCCTCTAAGATAGGTATTACAAGTCCAGACTTTTAAGTAACGTGTAGAGCAAATATTGTTTATATGCAACAGAATTGTGATAATTCACTTGTTTATTCTATGAATCTGTTACGGCGAACATTCACAATATCCACGTTCACAAGTTTCAATACGTGAACTAGTGAATAGGCTTTGCATGTTTTTCATCCCGCATATTTTAAAAATTGTTTATAAATACCTCCCTAATCTGTAGTCGTCAAGTGGTTATTTCATTTATTGCTGAACTGGAGAGAAGTCTCAGAAAATGTACCCAATACTTGGGGTCAAACATTAAAGAAAACTGCAGAAATATATGGGCATAGATGCAGTATAACTTATGTGAGGAATTTAATTAGCAGCTACTTACGGTAGCATAGAGCAGTATTGGTGACTGACGGCCAAGACTTCATTATCAATCTGTAGAGAAAGGCCAACAGTTCTATTAGCAAAGATTTCTGCAGTAACTTTTAAATTAATCAGTCTCTTAAACCATCCCAGGAAAGAATACTAGCTAAGTAATAGCCAGCAGGAGCTGTATGTTGCTATAGTCTGTCCTTCCTGAAGACAGGCTTGCATAACTTTTCAGAACTGATGGAAATCACATCACAGTTTGCTATGGCTGCAAACCATTATTCCATGGGAATAAAAACAAGAGAAATGCTCTTAATTCTGTTACTCAGCTTTTAAGCCCCTCCACTTTGGGCCAAGTTGTCTGACCAAACTTGGATTAGTCATTGATTTCTTGGTCTTGAATTTATGGGAAGTGACAGAGTACAATAAAAAACTTCAGATTACTCTTCTTTGGGACACTAGTAATGGTAACTTTAGGAAAATTTTAATATCCTGTTCCCTTTTCCATATAGGAAAAGTTAGGCAATAACACATAGAAATAATGGGGTAGTAAATTATCAAGGGGTATGCAGTATAAATGGAAATAAATCCATAAAACTCTTGCATGTGTCCTCCTGTTCTAGGGGAATAAAAGTCTACATGACTTATTTATATGAAAGCATTTGTTTGGTATGCACACTTAAAAAAAAAAAAAAAAACTTTCAAGCTACTGAGAGAATAAAGAATACAACTTCAACCTCAGTATTAACACTGCGTTAACAAGTTGTGATGCAAAAAGCGAGCAAAAAAATTAAAAAAAAAGTTTTTCCTTTGTTGCTTCCCCGTATCCCTGTACACCATATTTTATTCTAGTGTATCATCCTTGATGCACATCCTGAGGTATAAATTGCATTTTTGGTTGCAAACTTCACCGTACTAGAAAGCCCTCTCCCAGAATTCAGTTCACACTGTCTGTCGCTTAGTCTTCTGCTGACTTCTGATATGTCCCTTTAGGTAATTCTTAGCCGTAAGAATTTATTTCAGAGCTAAAACTATAGTTCTACTCTGTTGCAGGCTGCACACAAAGGCTCTTTTCATCTACATGCATATAGTAAATAGGAAGGTCAAATATTTGGGTTTGTCTAGGAATGCAGGACCTGACTTTTTATATCAAGGACCGATTTCTGGATGCTGTTTTGTCCTGGATTTTAAGTGAGAGCATTGACTTTCATCAGCTGGTTACAGTTACCCTAGTGCAGCAGGAGCTGATGCATTCCCAGGGCTTTGGTAGAAGCACATGAAAGAGCCTGCAAGAGCAGAACAGAGCTGTGCAATGTCACGTGAAGCAGCACAGGGTAGGTGTTCCCTCTCATGCTATCTCTGTAGTGGTGCATGGCCTAACACGAGAGATGAGATTTTAGTATGTAACGCCACAATCTTGCGCTCCATTTTATTTTTTATTCTGACCAACCTAAATGAAAGCCAGAGACCCTCTCTCAGTAGCTACCTCAGAAATTTGTAGTCTCAAAAATAGTGCTGAGAGCCATAATATAAGGGGAAGAGTATTTTGTGATAATGGCACAAGTTCTGAGTCCCATCCGTGGGAAGCATCACAGCCTTAATGGTGCTGAGAGCTGAAAAGGGCTTAGCTCATCTTTGAGACTCCAGTGCTTTGCAAGGTGGTAAGTGAGAGACAGCATATTTTATCTATGAAAAGAGCAGATATGAAATTGTTGAGACAAAAATAGCATGAGTTAAGAGAATCACTTCTTACAGACTTTGTCTTTCTCTTTCCTTCCTCAATCTTCTCTCCCTGCCTTTTTTCTTTGGGATACAAAGCTTGAAATGCCACATGCAAACTCATTACAGGGAAAGAGATCTCCACTGTTCACAAACAGACCAGTGCCACCCAGTCCCTCTGAGCTGTGACTGACAGTGTTTTTCTGGTTTTGAATTTTCCTGCACCTGAGTCCTGTGTCTCCCAGACTACCTCAGAGACATTTTCCTCTTCATGATCCTCCTAATAATTCACTGAATTCCTAATGTGCTTCCTTCCAATTTCTACATCTAAATATAAACACACAAAATATATTCACTGTGTAGGCATTTACACCTTGTAAAGAGTGCAAGGATGATGCATCTTTACTTTCTCTCTTAGCTTTCTGGTGTTTCTCAGTACATGCAGACCAGTGAGACCCTGAGTGAGAGCCCAATGTTTTAATATTAGCTTTTTTATATATAAAAGAGCCTTCCTGGATTTACAGGTCATGCAAACTCTACTTAAGCAGTGACATGCAGTGCACACGTTTGCAGAGGGCTTGCAGGGTTAATTCTGTCATTACTGTGTTGACATGAGGCATGTTACAGCTTTCAGCTGAAAATGTTACTTGTAATCTTTTAATCCCAAATTAGGTCAACATTTTATCAAGTTAATCTAACATGAAGATTAATTAGGCTAGTTAACACGCGCGTAGAGGTTATTTGTTTTGAGTCTACATTTAATCAAGGAGTTAGTCTTTAATACAATAGACAGCTTCCCCCTGCCCCCTAACCCTGGCTACAGCTCATTCCATCATTTTGATATTGTGCACTGTTCAGGACATAAAATTAAGGAAAAAACAAACTGGATTGATTACTCAATCCACCCACAAGCTCAACTGAAACAAAAACAATCCCCTGTGTTACGAAAGAGGTGTATTTTCAAAAACAGTATAGGTTTGCTAAATTAGATCTATCATGGGTTTGGGGGGAAAAATGCCATTAATATTAAAATCCTTTGAAATCTGTTTAGAAATAATTCTGTAGTGTTTCAAGATAATTCTTCATCTAAGAATTATCAGCATTTGAAATGTGGAAGATACATAATGTTTTCTAAAGGAAGATGGGTACCAGTATTAAAATTCTTTAGGATACACAAATCAGAATGGAAGAAGCAAACTTGAGAAAAATGTGCCAGGCAAAATGCAAATTTTATCAAGAGATTTTTGTGCCTACATTTGAGTTTCTCCTGAAATAAGAGAATGTCTCAATAGCTAATGCTGTGCCTGCTAGAGCACTCACCTGAGACATGACAACTCTGGTTTGGATTACAGCTACTAGGCCTGTTTTGCAAAAGGTATTTGACTCAGTCTCCAAATTTCATAAAAATTTTAGTAGCCAGCAGACTGCTAGGAACTGTAAGTCAAAGGAACTTGGAAAACTTTCTTGGAATATTTGCCATTCTGGAAACTCTCCCAGCAGAGAGGAACCCACCTTCCAGTTTTGTGGGAATATTTTTGCAGCCAAAGAAAACTGTATCCTTGATAGTAGTGAAAGTAAGTAGTTTTATTTCCTAGATGAGAATGTCCTTTTAATAAGAAATTGTAGTTCTACTAGGACACTTGAAACTACCTTCTGCAATCATACTGTCTTTTTTTTTCTTTTGTTTACCCACGAAACTTCTTGCTCTTCTTTGTGTTTTCAAGAATAAGAACAATGGCCTAAGCAGAATGGAAAAACGGAACTTGGCTGTTTTCATTCTTTAACAATACCACATAGTATTTTTCGGAAAGAATATGGCATGAAGTGGTACTCTCAAATATCCAAAAGGAGGTGAGAGAAGACAGTTTGTATAGAGGGAGGTGGCATAAATCTGCTAACAGGGGTCATTAGACCGGACAAATGCCTTTTTCCCCTGAGTTTCCTAGATAAGGAGAACCTATCTAGTAGTTAAAAATTCCAAGAGTCATTCTGGATAGCATTACCGACCCCCCTGGGTGTTGCTGCAGAGTTCATGCCCTGTTTCATCAAATACCCGCTGACATTCACCAGGGGCCATGCTAATTATAGGGATTTAGCAGACAATGTCTAAGAACATTTCATCACAAAACAGCATGTCTTTGTCTAAAAGTATTGGTTTCTTGATGTGCTAAGTTAGCAAAAAACTGGAGGTAAAATGATTGTGCAGTTTGAAAGTGTATCTTTACAAGAACATTAATCAACATATTGAAATGTTAAGTTACAATCTCCCCTGCCTTTAGCACCAGCAATACTGTGCTGTCTTGCAATTACATGGAGGAGAATGGCTCAAGGTAGCTTAAAAATTCATGGATTATACATTAGTTCAATGTCTTGTAACCTGATTTTTTAATGAGCTACATGGTTGGTTCACTATAAAGTATTTTTCCTGTGCAAGAGTTAGACAACCTTTGTCTTTTACTTATCCCAGACCTATTCAGTTGCCTCTTTGCTGAAGTCAGAGGGGAGGGTGTATAATGATAAGGGACAAAAATCAGACTCCCATTTTGCTTCACTGCCAGTTGATTTGTTATCAAGAGAAAAGCTTATGATTAAGAAGTGAGGTCCTTTGGGTCTTTTGAATCAGGGGTTCTTTTTGTTGTTGTTGTTCTGTTGTGTTTGGTTTGGTTTTCCCACTTCTACAATGTGGCTTTCCTGGATAGCCCTGGGAAAACCATTCAGGTCTGAATGGAGAAGCAGACCTAAACAGGTAGCTTGCCAGAGTGCAATCCATCAGCTTTCCTTGCACAATACATGGAGGATGGGTACCTCAAAAAGCTGTAAAAATATCCAGCTTCTGAATGAGGAGCAGCCTACTCCACTCAACTCAAAAAGCTATAAAGAAGACTACACTTTTTAAAATATTAAATTTAATATTATATTGATATTTAATATTTATATTCAATTTAACTTCCATAGGTGCTTAGTCCCTGGGGGTCATGTTATCATTGTCATTTAAAGTCTTTCTTGGAGGTAGGTACACAGCTTATTTCCTTTTGGAAAGAAATAGAGAACAAACCATCTACCGTTTGTGATATCTTCAGTGTTTGGGACCTATTCTGGCCTCCTCTCAGGCGAGTGGCCCTAAGACTGCACTACAATCCACACTCATATTTGAACTCTGTTTTTGAAAGCGACTAATCCCAGTGGGAAAGATGCATTGAGCCACTCAGAGTAGCCTGTAACGTGGAGCTTCCTGTATTCTCCAGGGAAGTGATGGACAGGAGGGTCAAAGCAGTATCACTGATTCTGTCTGAGGATATACCAAATGCTGTGCCCTGAACAAAATATGTGCGTACACATGACTGCTAGGCATACCAAGGATATATTTTCTCCAGCAGGTCTGTAAGGAGATTTATAAAAGGAGTTCATTAACATAATTCATGGCATTCTAGGGATTATACCAAACTTAACCTCGTTTTCCATTTCCAGTATACTTCATGTAGTTTGTACATTGTGGAAAAACTTGAAATTAATATCATCTCTCACACACATTTTTTTGTTTGTTTGTTCATGTTTTTTTGTTTCATTTTGTTTTGTTTTTAACATGAATTTAATTCAATTTTATTCATCTATTTATGGTACTCATAATTACTGTTTTATTAATTATTTATGTATGGAGGTAACAACTGCCAGGCTGGACTCAGTTGCATAGGCACAATACAGAAATTACAAAATGATCATACCTGCCTTTTAATGGGAGCAATCACAAGTACATGGCTAACAAAAGTTCTAAAGTGGGCTTTTTGTTTTAAATTAACTTCTGAGAGAACATATGGACATTTAGGACTCTTGAAATTAACCAAGCTCCTTAGGAGAGCAACTTCTGTCTGGCAAAAATCTGCCACATATATTAATGATGGTGGAAATATTAATGAAACAAATAGGCACAAATGATGAAGCAGAAGGCTTTGAGTTGACAAATAGCAGGGGGGACAGCAACAAAAATGGCATAAAACATAGAAATCACCTATCATTGAACTTCAGGAATATTAGACACTACTAGTAGATACGTCGTGATCCTCAGGACGCTGTTGCTGGTTTTCCACTTTTCCTTTTCGTTTTATTACCCCTATTTAGACAGAGGGTCATCTCCTTTGCCTTTCTGGTTTTCATTTGTTTGTTTGTTTGTTTTTGTTTTTTGTTTGTTTGTTTTTGCAAGAACAATTTTTTAAGAGGCACATGAGTCTCATCCTCTGTGTTGTAGAGTTTGTTTGCAGAGCTAAGATGTCACAGGCAACACCATTCTTGAGAAGACAACTGTGCACTGGGGTGCACAAAGTGTTTCAAGCTCTCTCAGCACGGCCCATATCCTAGTTGCATCTTCCCTAGTGGGTTTTAGTGCAAACAGTCCTTGTGTCCTTCTTGTTCCCCAAAGCAAAAGATGTTTGATTAGCTCTCACTCTTCTGCATTCACAGAGAGTATAAACAGCATTTATTTTCTTAGTGTTATTTTATGGTGGTTGTTGCATCTAAGTTTGTTATGTAACCATCATTTCTATAAGCATCTTCTGAATTTTTAGCCTTTTGATTGAATCGTTGGAAAGAAGATATTTTGTTCCATGACAATTTAACTCTTCCGAATAGTTGTTTCTCTATGAAGTCAGTCTCCTCTTTAAGGTCTTCTTGCAGTATCCTATTCTGGCAAGTTCTTTTTAATTTGGGGGGAAAGTTCTGCAGAGCATTTCTAGTGAGCTCACTGCAAGTTGTCAAATAAATGCATTAGCAAATATGTTCGTGTTTAATGGCTCCAGGAAGTGTTACTGACAATTCTAATCATATAAGTTTTTGCAGACACATTCAAACCCAGATTGTGCAAGGTCAGTTCATATAATCACACCAGGTTTCACTTTCCACAGAGAGGGTTTTTTTAAAAAACAACTAATGAGCTCATTTGGAGATTTAAGTTCTTATTACAAGTTAATGTGATTTTATTTATTTATTTTTTAATGCAAAGACCATCCATTGAAAATGCTAAGAACCTGAGGTGAGAAGGTGATTTTTAAATTACGGTGCTGAGAAATTATTGCATTAGTTAATAAATCAGCGTGCAGTCTGACGATGTAGAGGTTTATATTACTTTTATTTCCACCTAAATTATTTCACTATCATGCTTATCAGAGAGAAGAAACTTTGATCAATTTGTAAGTCATGATTGGCCTATATTCTTGGTGAAAAATTAACATTGCATATAAAATTTTATTCCTGGAGATGGCCCTAAGCAGACACATATCTTATCATGGTGGAAGTCCAAGGGTGACCATACTCCATCCAATATAAATAGCCTGAGGCACAACACTTTGTAAAGAGAATGTATATATTTTCATGAACAAGATTTTTCTAAAGCCTTCTGAAGTCAAAATGAGTCCAAAACAAGTGTCTAAAGAAATAAGGAGAGGGGGTAAAAATAAAAATAAAAAAAAAAAAAGATAATTTCAAGAGCCTTTATCATGTGGATATTTGTAAAGTACAGAACCTTGTCAAATGCTTGCTATGCTACTGCACTCACCTATAGGACATATATTTATTTTTTCAAAACAAATTTAGTGCTTCAGTACACATTTGGTTAATGGGCATCTGTGACATGTAAGTGCTACAGGGACTCATTGTCTTCATCTCTTCCTGCTGTCCTTTAAGTAAATATTAGTTTATAGAGAAGTGCCATGATGCAATTAATTTGTCCTTCCAAGAATTCAGATTCATAAATCAGCCTCTTTCTCTCTCTCTCTCTCGATTTTCCTGCACACTTCATGGTGAAGTAAACATTTGCAACAGCCACAACTCAAAAGGTTGAGAGGTCTAATTTGGAAAGGGCTCCCCAAACAGGGTGCTTATCTTGAACATACAGATTCATCCAAACCTTTGCAAGTTTACCTTTTTCCATGTACTATTGTGTTCTTCCCAACTCAGGCTGTACTCCTTATCCTCATACTATTTTTAAGAGCCTTTTTGTTTGATATGAATGAAATAATTTTTTAAAACCCATTCCGATCTTTCTTCTGGATTCTCATTAAAAAGCTCAGATAAATACTTTTCCTGCCTCTCTGTGACTCCCAGTAGTTCTCCTTAGCCCTCTGTCTTACTGAAGTCCTTCCCCACATATCAGAGAGGCTGGAAATCTCCTCTCTGCAGGCTACTGTCTTCAGATCTTGTTAGTTCTTGGTAACCACAGGGAGACCCCAAGTGTTAGGATGTGGATGAAGTAGGCTACCAGAGAAGGTGACAGGTTGGAGACGTACACCTCATCAGTCAGATCACACTTTAAGATCAGGGCACGTATCAGGTCAGGTGATTCGCTAGGTCAGGATAGAGGTGAGGGCTGGAGGGAAATGAAGTCCATTAAGGCTTTTGTAAGGTAGAAGAATGAAATGAAAGTGTCAAAAGAAAAGGGGGGGAGGAGGACATGAATTTCAAAGTACAGAGGCAAAAGATCTCAACAGAAAGAAACCAAATTTCTCAGAACTTTTCCCCAAATCCTAGACTCCTTCAGTGATCTCTGCCTTCACTTTCAATCCCTTGTTTGTCAGAATCCTTCAGCGTTCTTCCACAACTTCAGAGAAACTTGCATCCTGTCTTGAGTTTAATTCTCGTTCTGCAATAGTAGAAGATAGCGAGAGAGGAGGTTTTGCCATTACTACTTCTCTCCTACTTTATTTAGAAATGAAGTAATTTTTTAGGCCTTTTGTTCTTCCTGCCACTTCTACTACAAATACAAATAGAATTTTCTTCAGAGAAAGTAGCAAAAGAGAGAACCCAAATACTAGTGCATTCAATTTTTAGGTTCCAGACTTGTCAGGTTTTAGTTTCTGAATTCAGCAGTTGTTTTAAATTTGCTTTGATTTTTGATTATTTTATTATTTTTTTTTCCTTTAGGTCCTTTGGAGATTATATTGCCAGCATTTCTAGGTGAGGAGATTAGAGTCTCCCATCCCATGCAGCACCTTAGTCATTAGGATACATTATAAGGTAGCAGAGTAGGCTATGTGTATTCCAGTTTGTATTTGCTTGTTGGTCTGTTCCTTCATTACTGTGGAATAAGTAGTTGATGATAATAGAAGCAAGTATTTCTTGTGCTCTGCAGCTTAGAGAAGGCTGAGAAGTGACCTTGCTGCTGTCTATAACTTTCTCATGACAGGGAGCAGAATGGGAGGTATCGATCTCTTCTGTTTGATGACCGGTGATAGGACACAAGGGAATGGCTTAAAGGTTCATCAGGGGAAGTTCAGATTTGATATTAGGAGAAAGTTCTTCACTGAGAGGGGTGAAAAGACTCCCCAGGTCATGGCCCCAAGCCTGTCAGTGTTCAAGAAGCATTTGGACAATGCTCTTAGATGCATCGTTTAACTCTTAGGTTGTCCTGTGTCGAGTCAGAAGTTGGACTTGATAATCCTTGTGGGTCCCTTGCCACTCAGTATGTTCTGTGATTCTATGACACTTCATCTAATGAAACTTTATGCTCCTCCAAATAACTGACTTTCCAAGATGTGTCATCATCCCCAGGCTGGAGTGATTTTCAGCCTTTGATACAAGAAATTCTATCCGTACTGGAAGGGAACTAAAACCTCTCTCTAATAAAGTATTGAATGCTTATTACATCATTGCCCTGGAGATATGGTTGCATGCCCCTATCATGAAGAAGGAAAACAATTCAGGCTCCCACATCTATACAAAATTCTTCACCAACAGCTCTACAGGAAAAACAGAAGTAAGCATTCTCCTATTAAAGCACAAAAGGAACTCAGCCCCATCTTTAAAAGACGCAATTCTGATGGGATCAGTCCTGACATTTTTGAATGTTTTGTAGATTCTAGATTTTAGATTTTTTTGTAGATTGTAGATTTTTGTAGAGCTTTGACACCCATTAAGAAAAGATTACGTTTCGCTGACTGCTTGCAAAGCAAAGAACATGAGCAACCCAAGAATGCCAAGCCATGCTGCCAGTTTATCTGTTTCCTGCATGACAGTACTCAGGGAACACAGGTTTAAGTCTTCAAAGAGGTCTTGAAGACTCCCCATGTAGAGAGTTCCCATTTATCCTGAATTCAGACGTTACATCCTTGAACACAGGCCTCTTCAAAAATCCTTTGCTTGCAGCCTCACACCTTCTTCACTATTTCTTTAATTACAGAAACAGAGAGATTGCAAAGGAGGATGGAGACCATTTGAAATCTAAATAACCTAGGAATTCAGACTCTTTGCTAAAAAGCAAAAAGCAAAAAATATAACAGGGAAAAAGTAAAAGGGAAAAATGCAACAAGGTCCTCTTTCCATTAGTTCTACCAAAAAAAAAAAAAAAAAGTAATAATTAAAAAGAGAAGGTTATATATTTGTTGACAAAATTGTATATTACAGCCAAATTTTGTCAGAACCCTTTTTTTTTTTTTTTTAATCACTGCTCAAAGTGAATAGAAAATTGTAGGACACAGAACTCCATAAAACCACATCCACATCCCTTTTATTTATGTGTAAACCTCTAAAACAAATATAAATGCAGTCATAGTTATTAAATTATTTCCTACAGGTATTAGCATTCATATATATTGAATAAAGCGTGTATAAATCATGAGTGAACATCAGTCCCACAATCATGGTTTTAATGCAGGTCTTAAGTTTCTGAGGGTAGGGAATTTGTCGAAGGTTATTTCCATATCTGTCTATCTTCTGCATGGACGACACTAAAGGCAGTATGATATGTCCTCTTGAACACCTAAGGAGAAAAAAGAAAAAAAAAAACTTATAAATTTATAGTGTGAAACACCAGTTCTTAAAAAGCACTGTTTTATTTTAATTTTCCTTTAAAAAGAAATGAGAGATTCAGAATTATTTCCCCAAAGCTATACCTATGAAGGAGGAAGCAAAGAAAGACAGAATTGGAAGAGGAAGGAGGGGAACAAATGTAGTGCAAGTTCAAAGTGAACTTGGAGCAAGCCATCAGGACTGACATTCAGGAATAAGAAATGTCTAATTAATGGTGTTGCAAGGGCTGGCTGAAAACTGGAATTTCCTTCCTCAGATAATGCTGAAGTTATGCATTGGGTGTTGTTTTTTTTTTTTCTTGAGTTAAGATTAAAAAAAAAGCAAAATATCTAACATTTTTGTACAAAATATCCAATAACATTTCAAAATTTTCCTTTTTCAGTCAGTCTGTCATTACAGTGTATTTTTGTGAGTCATTACAGTATTTGTCCTGCTCTCATCCAGGGGCTGGGCTCTCTTCAGGGAGATGCAGCTCATCTGATGCAGCAGGGTAGTTTATGAAGCTCAGAGATTGTGCTGCACACTGAACTGATACATCTGTCCAAGAAACCCCTTTCCTCATTCCTAGGTAAAAGTATTGGGTTTATGATTGGTAAAAACTTATGAACAGAACTTTCTACAACTAGTGTTCAGAACTGTGCATCCTTCTTGCAGAATTGTCCCTCTCTTTAGCATTTAAGCTTTAGAAATGAAATATATGTAGTAAAATGTGCTGATCCATTACATGCAACTGTGAAAGAAAAACATACAACTCTGCTAGAGTCCTGTTAGTAACTATTAATAGTATCATGTAAGTTAGTGATAAAGTATAAACCTCTGATTTTGAAAGAAGGAATTTTTTTACCCATGTCAAAAAATTAGGTACCTTCCTAATTGATACAAAATCATTTTAAAACTCTTTTAAAGGTAATAAGAGTGGAAGTTGTTGTTATGTTTATTTGTGAGGCGTAGTACTACAACTGCAACAGTGTTGGTTTTGGTTTTCTTTTGTTTTTTTCCCAGCTGGATGTTCCACTCAAATATCAAACTGATTATTTTTGACAAAAGAGTCTCTGAAACTCATTGAACTATTCTGCAATATTACTTACTATTTGGCTTCTTGGGGCTTTACACAGTTTCTACTCTGTACTCAGCTGGAAGAATTTCACTGGAAGATTTTACTATCAGTTTAATCTCTGCTTGTTTCCTTTTCCTTGTTCCCCTGTGATCCTATTTTCCACATCAGTTAATATACTATTATTATTATTATTATTATTGATATTAATTATTTTCTATTGCTCTGTAAGTAGAAAGTAAATATCTAAGCTTAATCCATTGGTTGAACTATGTTTTTGGCTTATTTGTAGAACCAGATTGAAAAAAAATGTATTTATATCCTAGAAGAACTGCAGGTAAAATAAAGTTGGGTGACTTAACATACTGTTTTGATAGTGGACAGTATTTGGTGAAGTGATCTAGGTGCAGGTGGGGCAGACTGCTATTTTGCAGCCTACCACATCATTGTGTAGTTCTTTTCTTCTCTACTGCTAGAAGGAACTGATGGGAATTGGAGAATGACAGATGATCGTCTTAACACAAGCCTTTGAAAGTTAGATAGTTTCGACCTATTGAAGAAAAGAATATTGTGACCATGTGTCTCATCTGCCCCATATTTGGCTACAAAATCATGTCACAGTACATGCACACCACACACACAGACAGCATTCATGTATCTGGGAGTTGTCAGTGGACATAAGATATTAACATTTTTCTTGCGCTAAAATGCCATATCAGAAGAGGCTGAGTACAGCTTAACAGTAACATATTTGCTTGTTTATTCTTACTAAAATTGTGATGATTGTGAGAGAGATGTCCATATGTTTAGCTCTTTCAAAATGGAATTTGCTATCACCTGCATTTACTTTGCTAGAACTTTAGCCTGTAGCGCTATTGAAGCATGTTCATTTACAATAGTGAACAATAATTTATCAAAGTCTCATTCCAAAATAAATGAATAGTGAGATAAAATCCCAAAGGTCAGGGAACAAAGTGAAGCAGACCACCTGGTCCTGGGGCTGCAGGGGAGAAGTAGTCTCTCAGTCAGAGACAGTTAAGGTGGGAAAAGGATGTTCCTGGATCCATCATCAGTAGGGCATCATGTTTGTGAGGCTGCTGATGTAGACCCTGCTAGAACAGGAGTTCTGCAAACGTGATTAGGTGAACATGGATAGATTTGTAAGATGCCAAGGAACCTGAACAGAACCCAAGTTTTGGACGGTTTCTGTGCAAATTCACAGCATCTGTTGGTGCAAATCCAAAGACCAAGTTTCATTCTATTCTGGTGCCCTTTTCATAAACAAAAAGAGATGGAACTGACAAGAGAAATCTGACTTGGAGGGGAAAAGGGTTTCTTCTGGCATCCATTTGTACATGCTGTACCAGAGCTGAGCAGATCCATCAGATGCATTCCACCTTTACAGCCCCTCTTCCCTGATTCCAAAACACTGAGGAAATTTTTCTAATCTCTGATGTAAACTAATGCAGATTAATTACAGTTCTGTCTTTTAGTTTTGCTTCTCATTCAGAAGGTTGTTTTGTGGCCAAACATTAGCTAAACACTCGTTCTTTCGATACGCCCCTTCCTTGGCCCTAATCTGAGCTGACTTTTAAGCAAAAAGCAGTCTTGCTAATGCTATGCCATTTAAGGGAGCCTTCTGCTGAGGCAAATCCTTAGCATCTTTATTCTCCATCCTAATTTATTGCAGCGATAGGAGCATGTGGCAAGGGATTAGAGCCTCTGATTTGGAAACAGTGCACTTGATCTGAAACTTCAGAGGGAACCCCACTGTAACATGCTCATTTCAGGAATCTCTTGTTCTCAGAAGTTATCTACATGCTGTTCATTGACCAGAGCACAATTCAAATATCAAGTCAATGTGTGGTTGAAGTGTTTGCCCTCTCACAGGGCAGGTCGTGCTGGGGTGTGTGGCTGCTGGTTATTATCCGTAATCAAAATCAGATTTCAGTTGTGCAACTGCTAACAGGGAAATGACATTTCCTTACAAACTTTTCCAGCTTCACAGTTACTGCGTTAACATTGCAAAACAAAGGTGATCGGCCTGTCTGATCTTAGGAGCCACATACAGCTCAGCCACATGAAGATTCAGTATCTTAGTGGGTATGCTTCTAAGTGTGACAAATGGTGAGGGGTACCCCAGCCTCCCACCAGCCCATTTCACGCATGCCATGTCTGGGAGTTTGGCTGAGCCCCAGCCTGACTCAGTGATTTTAGTGTTTGCTGGCTCATTTCCTCCTACCAGTGATGAATTGTCTGTTGTAGTGCAGCTCTTTGCTGATTGAATGCACTCGTCTCAGCACAAATGTTACAACTAAATTGCTTGCAAGCCAGATGTGGCTTGAGGGCTGCAGGTTGACCACCCCTGTTCAATGAAAAAGGAGAATGTCTCCTGTCAGAAATGGAAGTGCCTTTCACTGACTGCAAAGGCAGAGATTCAGTTCTGCTGAGAATGCCCATGTAAAAACATATCTCAGTTTTTCAGTGAAAGAACTGTCAAAATGTGCCGTGAATAGAAATACTTGGGAAGCAATGCATTTGGAAATATTCATAATTTTTAAAAGACTCTGAAGTAGTTGTGTCAGTGAAGTCCTAATATTGCGTATGAAACATACTGACATGACATAATATTCAATATAGATATAAAATATTTTTTGTTTGTATAATGTTATGTACTTTGTAGTATACAAAAGGTATACTGTATAAATCTGATTACAAACAATTTAAATATTTTGCTCTAAAAACACGTATTCTAACCGAGAAAGTACTACTAAAAAAAGTTAGCTGTCCATAATTTGCAGTAAATTTACAAGCTATAGTTACACACATATTGTTTACTTCAAATTATTTGGCTCCTGCATCCTAATGAGAAAAGTGAAAAAGACCTTTGTCTTTGAAATTTTAATGCAAATACGTGTCTTTCAAAAGGGAGGAGGAGGGCAAAGAAAGCAATTCTTGCACTATTTCTTCTTTCCCTTGGATTATTTCTTTGCAATTTCCTCTACTTTCTCTCTTTCATTTTCCCTTCAGTCACTGTTTTCTTCCCCTCCTCAAAGAAATTTTGTCATGTGGCTAACTTATCTGTCAATAGCAGGTGTTGACTTTGATCAGCTTGCAGTTGCTCAAGAAAATGGAATATAATTTTGTTTCACAGTTAAAAAGAGAGAATTACAATCTATATTTTGCTAACTGAAAACTTTCTAAAGGGGAAATTAGTCAACATAATTTATGAGAGAACTTATCTTTTTTTTTTAATTGGGAATCATCTGCTTTTCCATTGGAAATCTAACAGAGCTATAAGTGCTATGGGCTGCTAAAAATTGGGCCCATACAGCCCCAAGGCTCTAATAAGAGTCTCTTTTTAGAAGACGTGGATTTGGGGCAAAGATGTGAAGAGTTTTTTTTTTTTCTTTTTTCTTTTTAATTCCTTTCAGAAAAAGATTTGTTTTTCAAGTAATTTTACATTTTTAGAATGTGTTGATTATGAGTAAGATTTCCTACACATATCTCTGATATGCCAACTGAGCGTGGTTTTCATGAAGTTAATTTTTTTTCCAACTCTATATTTTGGTCCTCTGTCTCATATACATTTAATAATACTAGCAGTAATACATACTGGGAAGGTCAAAGGCAAAGGGGAGAAATGAAACTTGAAAGAAGGGTATTGGTAAAGCATTCCAATTTGATTAGGAAGATGAATAAATTCAACACCATGCAGATAAACTCTATAAAGAGAAATATTGCTATAAGAAAAGTTCAAAATGGTGACAGATATAGTCAGCAAACAGCAACTGGAAGATAAGATGGTGTCTGTGATACAGTGATAATAGAACACATATTGCATAATGCTCAGGGCTAAGTCTTAGCCAGATAATCCTTTATCTTCATATCCCTGTCTAGGTTTAGAGGAAGATCATTATAGATTGATATGTGCAGATGCAAAGACATGAAAAAATCTCACATTATTACAAATACGTTTAATACAAATGTACTCCTAACTGTATATTGAGTTCCAACAATCAAAAAAAATGCACTTTCCAGTCACAAAATGAATATCTTAAAAACAGAAGGAAAAATGCAGTCATAAATGCAGCAGCCATTATTTCATTGTAGTTTATTCTTGGGAAGTATATGTTGAATGTAATGTATACAGTTATATGCATTATGTAATGTATACAGAAAGTATTGCTACACGCAGTTTTATTTATATGGATGAATACTACTTCCAAACAGAAAAATGAAATAAACTTTCTTCTTACTATATATAGGAATAAAGAAGTGGGCATAGCTCTCTTTAACTAACATCTGCAGCAATTTCTACACTGAGCTCAAAAGAGAAATAGGCTTAGTTTTATGTGGATCTTAGAGTCCTTAAAGACTTTAAAACTAAAAAAAAAAAAAAAAAATCAGAGACAGAGTTTCTGAAGTACAAAGAAACTGCATTTGATTTGATTTAGACATCTATTAAACCACCTATAGTCGTGTCTGTCTTGGGAATTGAATGTGAAATATTTTCATTTCTAATCTGGTGTTGGTAGAAATGTTTTATAATTTTGGCTAACATACTATCAGATTAATACGCAACAAGATAGTAACAAGAATGGTTTTATTATTCTTTTTCTTTTACTGCCTGCTTATAAGTGTCTCCGTGCAGCTATTCTCACAATGTTACACATACTATCATCCTGTTTATGACAGTATAACTGGGTAACCAAAAATCTCTGCATGTTTACTAAAAGCTGTCTAATAATCAGGGTGAGGCCAAATTGCCAACTGTTGTGCTCACAGAGACCTTGGTGTACAAAAGTGAAAGCATGTGAAATCCATCCATTAGATGAAATAATCAACATTGATCTGAAATGAAATGTCTTGGACAATATGCACATAAATTGCATATTTGGCAGCAGATCTTGTAAAGAGTACAAAATTTGTCTGACTGAAGATTCTTTGTTATTAGAACAGTAACCAGTATCTGGATAGGACAATGGATATTCAAGGGTGGTTACTTCTATATTTACCAGCCGCCTCCCCCTGTCTGTGCGTACTCCCACAAAGACAATTTCCCAGACACAGTGTTTTTCCAGACTGATAGTCAAGCATTGAGTTATTTATCATATACAGAGCAGAGGTTCCCTTTCCAGCAGCTTCTGGTAACAGAGAAAATGTAGATATGTTCTCAATTAATAAGATACAGTGGAACTAACTAAAATGGTCTACCCTCATCTCTGGCTCTACAAAAGAGTGGAGGACTTGACACCATGACAGTTGATGGCCATTGCAAGCTGTAGCATGCGATCACTATTTTTCATGGAAATTCAGCAGAATTTAATTTTCGTTCTCTTATTCTCCCTTTCTTTTTCACCATACTTTCCTACTGTATATGCAGTATCCCATTTCAGAATAGCAGTGAGTGCCTTCAGACATTTCTCAGGGATTATCGCACTTCATGGGAAGTGTTGTATCCATGGTATCTAAAAACGCCTAAGAAATGCTTTGTCTGGAGTATGACAATGCTAAAATGGGGCTAGTTCTCCATTTCTCCTCCCACCTCCTGAAACAGGTAGATATTTTTTAAAAGACAAGATAATGGAGTTGTCCTTGTTCACAGTAAAGAATCAAAAAAGTGCATGCTACCTCACAAAATAATTGAATCTGATTTATGGGCTTGTTCAGTCTCCCTGAGTTCCTGTTGACTTTGATGGTGGGGTAAGATACTTCACAGTGTATGGTCAGCTTCCTTCAGTAACCAGCTGTAATAGATTATCTCATTGTTTGCTGGTTTGCTCTAAAGTGTATTTGATGTTAAGAGAAATACAAATCTCCATTTTTACCTGCTGCTGAGAAACCATGAAGAGGCCATTTAAAGACATTTAACCAACTTAGGTTTGGGTCACATCCATTTATCAGAAATCCAGTGTAGTGGAAAAGACTTCCCCTCCTGACTTTTTTTCATGAGATTTTTTGAAAGAGGCCTAAAACATCAGATAGCAGATAGTACTTCAGAGGTTAATTCTGTGTTAGTGAACCAGGCTGACTCCATAAGAGAAGAGATGTGGCCTGTTGCCGAGACAAGAATTTTCTGTGGGCAGTTCCCAGCATGAACAATCACCAGCCAGAATCCCTGCCTTTGCAGCTCTGCACCCCAACAGTTAGGCTGAGTTAACTGCTCCACTGGTCCCCTTCATTCATTTTGGCCATTTCTATAATGTGGACATGACATGCGCAAATCACAAAAAGGGATTGCTTGCCTGATGAGGATACCTCTTTTGCTACTATGCTCTCCTATTGGTAATTTTAGGGATGCTATATAAAATGCTGCTTAATGTGATGATTATAATCTCAGACTATAAATACAAGGTAACTAATTTTCTTATTTCATCCATATGCAAAATGATGGGCTTGTATGAATGTAAAAGAGAGCAGGATTTCACCCTATATCAGAAAGCTTCTTACTTTGTAAAACTGTCAGGAAAAGGTTTGTGTATTTTCTCTGTGTGACACTCAACACAGTGAAGCCCCATTTCCTTGAGGTGGTATGCTAATAGAAATATTAAATAGCAATAGAAATTGAAAGGCAAGACTTTTAAATAGTTGCATTACATGGTTCAAGAAAACTGTCTGAAAGCATTCAGTCACAGTAGCAAACAGCCTTGACCTTTGTAAACATAGCAGAAAAAAATAGCCTTTTTTTTTTGGTTATTCCCGGAGCTGTTGTAATTCTTTGGCCCTTTCTCACCTTAATTTCACCCCTCTCCCAGTATAAATCCAGTTTTCTTCCTCAGGCATCATGTTATCTTTGGCTTAAAAATTGCAATTCATACCATAGAATTTGTGTAGTTTATGCTATACACTCTTCTCTCAAACTTCACAGCTACATGCTGAAGACATAGTAAGACTAAAAATGTAGAAAAACATTCCTGCTTGACACAGACATGAAAATAAGAAGGTTTTTATTCTCCGTCGTGTTTTTCTGAAGTGACAGGCTTTTGTTATGGTTCCCTCTTTTGCGTTTCAAAACTATCCAGAAATTGTCAAGACTTTGGCACGATATTTTCCCTTTCCTGCCTAGGAAGAATGGTCAAAGGATGCAGCAACAGCTCTTATGTTCCATAATAATGCTTTTGCTAGCGTGACCTTTAATCATTTCCATCCCTGTAGAGGCCTGGTTTAGTATTTATGTCATGAAAATAATTTCCCATCCGTTTGAGTAGAAGGCAAGGGTGAATTTTGCCCTCGTAAAGCAAGGCATTTGCTATAGAGTTGTCTCAGTGCACACAAAAGGCTGGAACATGTAGCAGATAAACACAGATACAAAGAAAGGGATAAACAAAAGAGAGCAGTGCAGAAAAGGGCAAGGGGACCAGAGAGAGCTTCTCTGTTGAGCTATTTAGTGCCTCATAGTTAGAGGTACCCTCATCTTCTGAACAAGTAGGCTGAAAAATAGCCCACTGTCACCAACTCTACGTGGGAAAAGAACAAAAATTTATGTTTTTATATGTTCTATTTTTCCACACTGCTAGACTTCGAGACACCATTAACTGGAAGGTGCAAAGTCAGCATAAACTTTCCTACCTTCTCCAGCAAATCCCACTCTTCAGATGTCCATCTGTATCCTTCAGAGCTCCCTCAGAGGAACTTCTTATTTATGGGATCACCAGAAGGACACGGTCTAGGAAACTGTATAGTTCATATTTTGATGAAAACCCTGAAACTTTAAAACAGGAAGTCAGCTGAACAGACGGTGACTCTCGGAAGGAGGTTTCAGTTTATGGTTACTTTTCGTACTTTTCACTACTAGATCATCTCCACTGCCTGAAGGCATGGTGGATCATGGAGAGTGGTCATTTGTCAGCACGGTTCCCAGGGAGACCTCTAGAGTCACATCAAGGCACAGAGCTCTAGCTGCCAAAGTGTCTCCCTGGCTCACTTGCTCATGTCAGGCAACAAGGAGAGTGTCAATCCCTATGTTATTCTGCAAAGCCCTCAGTACTGAGATGTTTGTCTTAGTATTCATGGGTAAAGGGATTGGAGTCTTCTTACTTCATGGAGTATCAGGGATCTCCTTTAACATCATCGATAAACAACCACCTTTGTATAACACGTGTATTTTTTGGTATATTCTTTCATGGTTTAATTGGTTCTGCTGACTGCTGTGCAAAGCTATACCATACTGTACATGGGAACACTTTCAGGAGCAGGGTCACTCAGCTGGTCCCATATGGAGACAAGAGAATGTTTTGCTGGAGAGGAGAAGCCACCGTGCAAGGTCAATGCCATTCCAGACAGGCATCTGAATGCTTCCTTCAGGGAGCTGGTAAGCCACCTAGAGGATTGTGAGCACACAGGCAGCCGGGCGGTTTTCTTCGCAACCCTTGTATCTTAGCTTCAGGAAAGGCTGAAGTGTTCCTGGCATAGGCTATTAATGAATAAAAAGCATGTGAAGTTCAGTGATCAGTCTGCTGCATAATGTCCCAGGGCAGAGATGAGTAAAGGAGCACTTTAGAAAAGAAAAGGGAAATAAAAAGAAAAAAAAAAAAAAAGAAAAAAAAAAAAAAATTAAGCCAAGTGGGGTCTGTACTTTGTTCTTATATTTTTACTGGCAAAAATGCTGCTATAGACTTCTGCAAAGCTTTATAGTTCTCAATTTACCATGGCTCTTGGATCAAGATATCAAAATGTAGTTTTAAAAAAAATCCAGAGTTGCAGAATATGGAAATTATTATGGTATATACTAGACAATCCCAAGATTTGTTTTAAAAATTTGGAGTCTAATAGACTCTTCTACTTTCTTATTGTTTATACTCTGTAATTAAGTCTCTGTGAAAGATACAGGACATGACTTTACAGTTTATCTATCTTAATTCTTATTCTGCGATTTCAGGATCACTTGATCACTACAGCTATTAGTAAGATCATGTTTTTGTGTAATCATACATTCCAATTTTTGCCATACTGATTTCCCTGTTCTGAAAGTATTTTTTAGAGGAGAAGAAAGAGGACTGCTGAAAATCAATAACTTCGTTTTAGAACAGTCGAGAAGTATGTATTTATCTTTTTTTTTTCATTAAGTGAAAAGTAGTGGGGGGGAGGGGGGAAAGAAGGAAGAAATCTTTGGGCCTTAAGGAATATATAAAAGAGTAGTGGAGTTCTTAACTTTAGGTGATGACCATGATATGAATACTGAATTAAGCATATACAGCAGAAGTCAGAGTTATATGTTACTGATTGAGAAAAGTCAAATGGTAAAGAACAGCCCAGCTTCGTGTTTGTACTCTGTTAAAGCTCAGAAATTTTTTCATATTATTCTTTCATACATATATATATTTGATATAATTTTCTTTTCTTTTTTTTTGTTTTTGTTTCACATACTATAAATGTTTTTAAAGACCTGAAGTAGAAAATTAGACAAAATGAAAAAATATATGCATTGAATATAATCCAAGCTGAGAGCTAAATAACCGTATACCATTCACAACACGAAGAGTTCCATTTCAGCCAGTGGAAATACGCTGGTGTGAGATCAGTTCTTGATCTGTCAAGATCAGTCACCTAAACAGTATGTAAAAACCATACATTTGCAAGGAAAGACAATCCTTTAATTGCTAGTGGAGGCTGGTGACATCTGAAAGTGGATAGGCCAAACTGTCATAGGTCCGAGATCAGAGCCAGTTCAGAGCATCTGGTAAAGATCACAGAGTGTTAAACTCACATCTGCCTGTGACGCAGAGCCTTGTCAGTGAACTGCAGTCCTGTGTACCGATACGCACAAACAATTGCTGATTTTAAGACCATGCATTAAGTAGCTACTTTGCAAACTCCATTCTCTGTCTTCAGCTTTCGTGCAGTATCAAGTGGTCCAGGGGACAAATGGTTATTCTGAAGCTCTTTCATTTAAACTGTATAAGCAGAAAAAATTTACTTGGACTTTCTCTTTTACACTTTTCTCTACATGTATGAGCATGTATTATTCAGTTGCATACAAAGCTCGTCGGCTTCGTATGTCTGTAAATATAAGGGCTGTGTTGAACAACTAATTGTACGTTGTTGTAATAAAAGTTCTCAGTGTTCCAGTTAACTGCAAGTATTTGGAGCTACTGAAAAGACTGACAAACAAAATTAAGAAGCCATGCAGAACACCTTTGTAGTTTTTAAGAAAAAATGAATTTCATAGAGCAATATATGGATATTGGTAGAAAATCATTTCTGATTTTAATGATTTGAAGGAGAGTTTCATATGCGTGAAGTGGATTAGGAAATATTTAGTTTATTAATATAACCTGCATTGTTTATGTGAATCTGTTTGGCAAATATTTTTCCTGGGTTTAGAATTTGTTTTTATGTTGCTTATGCTCTAATTAACAGAACCCCACAATTCCCAGACATTGCAATCTAGTACCTTTTTCATATTTGTCCTCCTGCAAGTTTAATATACAACCTCCTTTGAGACTACATGGTAAACTGATGCCCCAAAGTTGTGCACCAACATTTACACCTTTATTATGTAACAGCTGTTCAAAATGCCACATTGCAATGTTCTCCTTCGCAAGCTAACAAGCGCAATATAAGCTCACAAACAATGTGTGCAAGAAAATAACCTCACTAATAAGCCTTCATTGGAGCTTCTGCTGCAGGTCTTCTCTGAATGTGTGCTAATTCTAGGGTAAGGTTTCAGCAATGAAATCCCAAAAGAGAGGACTCCAGGCTTTCTGAGTTTTTGCACAGGCAGCTGCACTGCACTTCTCCCTGTGACCGGATGGGTGCACAGGGACAGGCACTGCCTGCACAGCCTCTGTCCTGCCTTCGACTTTGGGGCACCCTCTTGGTGGCACGAACTTAGGAGATGAGTGTGAGAGAATCTAGTATTGCTTTCAGCTCAGACTGACGATGCTTACGAGACAACGGCTAAGGCATGCCAAAACTTGCAAATCATGACATTTGCTTAGTTATCCGGACAAAATGAAATGCAACAGTGGAATATGGTTAAGTCCAGTGCACAGCTCTGCCTCCCATACTGTGAAAGGATGGGGTAGCACTGGGCAGGCATGGGATGAGAGTGCATAGTCTGATTAACTTCTGTTATAGTGTCAACTCTCCTAAATTCAGCCAGTTTAAGAAGCTGCCTTGAACTAAAAATCAGAAAGACTGTCTGCTGCTTACTGCCACTGCTGCCCACCCTCATCTGCTGATGCCTTGCTCAGATCCAGCCACTTTCTGCTCACACCTGCAGGTCACGTGTGCCACAGGGGCTCAGGCAAGGTGGAAAGAAAGCGGTCAAGGACAAGAACTTGTGCTTGGTATAAAAGTGTCAGACAAAGTCCTGAGAAGCAGCAGAGAGGGGTTTTGGAAAGCTGAGAGAATGGCAAGCTAAAGAGAGAGCTTTCTCCCTAAGCAGGCCGTATCCAAGAAGCTATTTGTGGCCTTCATTTTTAGAAAATAAAATCTGCTTGGAATTGAATTTTCATTGAAGCTGCTTACTGAAAAGCTGAAAGGCCCCATCTAATCCTTTTGTTGCTTTATCAGGTTGTTCTGGGAAAACAATTGCTTAATATGTTATACGGAGATCAGTTCTGACAGTATTATGTTAATGCAAGTCTCAGAGCAGATAGCAGCAGAGACAAAAATGTTGCTTAGGAAAAGTTACATCATAACAGAGTCCTACATAGTAAGTTTTGTAGTTAGATTTATATGCTGAGAAATCAAGTAATCACTGATGTTTCATGCAAGTGTCTCCAAAGCTTGGATTTAACTGGATCATATCAAGCGAGGGAGAAGAAACAGAAACAGCTTTCTAAAGTTGGAAAAAAACAGGACAGGAGAGCAGTACGGTACAGGAAGAAATGATGTGTGATGCACATGGCATCTGATTTCAATATGATGACTTTTTCCGCCCTCTTTGAAAATGTATCTGGAGTATGCCATTTGTTTTAATGTCCATGGATTGCTTGATTATTAAATTAAACATGACTTCTCTGTTCCTATCAACTTAGGAAAGATCTGCTGCTTTTGTAAAGTTACAGATGGATTTTTCAAGTAGATCTACAAACCATTAATTCAAATAATTCTTATTATCTTCAAAAGTTATTCCAACAAGTCTGGCACCTTGCAGTAGCTTTGTACCTTTGCGGTAATTTAAGAGAAGAGTTTGAAGATTGTTGTTTCTTTTTCTCGCTTTGAGATACGGTCTTTCTATTCTTACCCCTATTTGTTTCTCCCCTGGTATTTTGGCTGCCAGTTTTAGTTCTTTGGACAGCACTGTGGTCTTTGAAGTCAGAAGAAGAATGAATCTTTCCACATGATCAATAGGCATTTGGCCACCAAGTCTCCACAATGCTATTTTTAAAAATAATTACAAAAGTTTCCTGAGAGAGAAGAGAATAAATTCTTGAATGGCTAGGCATTCATCAGATGAGGCTGAGATAAGCAGATAAAATAGGGAGGCTGGATCAAACCGCTACAGCATTAAATTTTTATGCTTTTAATTTTTTTTCTCGAGGAGGATGAGTTAACGCTTGGCCCGTTTGTAATATATGCTTGAGGGTTTCTTTTCTTTTAACATATTCTTCTTTTTCTCCGTTGTTAATAACAAGTAGTGAAATGCCAACGTCTCCCCTTAAATTGCAGCCCTTTTAAGACATGCATTCCAGTTGGGACTGGCATGCAGAACTTAAACAGGATAATGTCATAGCTGTGACAGCCAAGGATCCATGGGGCTCAGCTTGCCAGCCTCAGTCAAACGCTAAGAGTCAAGAAGTTTTAGGGGACTAAGAGAAAAATGCAAATGTGGGAGGTGAAGAGAGGAAGCATGAATAAAATGAAGATAGGGCTCATTTAAGAAAAATCTCAAACTTATGAGATTTGAAGTATAGACAGAGCTGGCAGTGGAGGTCTGGCTGATGGACAGGCTAGAGAGAAAGAAAAATCTGGTAGCATTGTTGCACTGACTGTACATGGAAACCAGTAAATAGAGAATGAGTCTGCCACAATTCATAGCTTTTTCCTACTCTGAGTGCATGTGGTGCTACACTAAAAATGCAGATTAAATAGGACTGCAGCGTATCCTTTCAGGGAAGGCTACAAATGGACAAATTTACTAGAGAAATGTAATAATGCAGCTATGACTGCTTAAAAGCCAACAAGAATGTATATTGTATGCACCTAATAATATGTGTTTCTCTTTTTATGAAGACCTTTTATTTGGGAGGAAAAAATAAAAGGTATAATTTATATGTTTGTTAGATTTCTCCCATTTTAAGTAACACTTTTTTTTCATTCATTTAATGCAGGCTAGAGATAGCACATCCTCATGCTCTCACAAATGCATAAAGAAGTTTTCAGTGTATCTATTTAGTAGAAGTAAGGGGTCTAGTCATGAATTACAAACAAGTTGAGAGTATAGTAAGGATGATCAAAATATATAGATATTTCTAATGATAAGAAAGCACCATGGGGCACGTGAGATAAAGGAATATAATACAAACTGATATGATAAATTACCCAACAATGCAGATTGTATCTTAATTGGGTCTCCCTGCCTGCAGTCAGAGGTCTCTGCTTAGCCCCGGTAAACCAATGAGGCATTGCAACTGAACTGAGATTCTCCCCTAAACGTATGGAGTTAGGTGATCAACGTTTTCATGAATTGCAAACATCAAGTGGTTCACATTTTGGTTTTAAAAAGTGAAGGTGTGTTCCTCCCTAGAAATCAGCCTCATTAAATCAGTCTTTTGTAAATCTGGTTCTTCCAAGTTCTGCATGAACACCAGGAGTATGCAAGAATAGGATTTTTCAGCGTATTAAATCATCATATACAGAGTTCAGAAATTGAAAGCAAGGGTAGCTTAATTGTTTTCAGGCTGTAAAAGCTGTCAGATGTGATTTGAATTTGTGGGAAGTTTTCAATTCAATAGTTTTGCTCCATGTCAATTTAATTTATTTTACATGGTCTGTGCATGTTATTCTGTTAAGTGAACTCCCCGTGTATTTTGATTTTGTACAATGCAATTGCATTGGGGTATTCTGTTTTTAACTCTTTATGTTAAAACAACTTCAGTGATCAATGTGAAGAGTTATGCGTGCTCCCACACAAAACCCAGCCAAAGAAACAGAGAAAAGTATTAAAAAAAAAAAAGGCAAAGAATTTCCAGTCCCTCACAATATTTTTCTTGAGCTCATATTGTTACTCCTGTATGAGAAATGTTCATCTAGAGGGAGGTCCTTAAGGCAAATGCTGCCATCTAGAGAGAAACAGAAAGAAAGTACACAATGTACTTAGTGTTACTTTTATTTCCAGAGAGCCCCAGGAGGATCTGGACAGGAGACCCCAAGATGGACTGCAGTGTCAGAGATGGGAGACATTGGGATGCCTTTCCAGCAGCTGTTGGCTAGAAGTAGTCAGGTAATTCACACAGACATTAAGCAAAAAAAAAAAAAATAGAAAACTCTGATGAAGTGGTTTGAGTAGGTACAAAAAATAATGAATGACTCTTCTTAGGCATTTAAAATTATTTCAGGATTGAAGACTTTTTTCCTTACCATTTCAATTTTTTTTCTGAGAAAAGCTTTTATTCTAAATTTATTTTGTTTGAAGGAAGAGATGCAAAAGAAGCTTGCGTTATTTGCTGTCTGTTGTTCATCTACCTCTTTTTTTCATGTCACAAAGCCTCTCTGTTTACTCTTCAGCTGGTTTTTAGAATTAGGATTGCAAAATTCAAATAGAATGACAAACACACAAAGAAACCACTGAAAATACCTGAAAGACAAGAAAGAAAAGTGGGGATTTACCTTGTCTCAGCATATTATGTGTGCAGCTATATAAACATCCCAGTGTGTTCAAAGACTGAGCTATGCATGTTAAGCCTGAATAGCAAAAATGAATTCTTGTAGGTACTTTCAAAACTCTGCCAGCAGTAGCATTTCTCTGGGCATAATGAAGATGACTCATTACAAACTAGTGAGTGAGAAGAGCCTGCAAATAATTCTACACATGCTCAACCTTGTTATACCCATTTATTTCTCTGAAATTATTTGTACGGAGTTAACCATGAGTGATTCAGTGTTCCAGTTTGAAATGTTCAAAGAATAAGCCTCGTAAAAATAAGGTGGGTGTAACACATCACAAGTGTGCTTTTCTTTTTTTTTTTTAGACAAGTATGTTTCAATGTCAATGAGTAAAACAACGTAATGACTTAGAAAGCTCACTCTGGTATATTCTTAATGGCCACTTTTCTTTAGTATGGTACGCAGTTAATGGCAAACTCAACTACCTTGGTAATGATGTAGGCAGGCAGCATGTGAGAAACAATATAAGGCAACCTCCGTGTCTCTCCTCTGGAGTACCCAAAAAATGTTTGAAGTCTTAGAGTTTAGGCGAGTTTAGATGCTTCTCCCTAAGTTGTGTCCTGCAAATGGAAAGGGAGCATGGGAAGAGAACCATAATTTTTTCCAAGCGTGTATTTGCCGAGAAGTGTGCTTACACTGTAAATGAATTTGGATTTTCGTCTGAAAACTGTCAAGGGGCTGGAGGCCTTTTGAAGAAGTACTAGTAATCATTCCAGAATTTTACGTATATTTATAACATATATAATGGTAGCAGGTTCTCTGTGACTTAGGAATTGCTGAGATTGAGGGACAGACGTTTCTCCTTATTTTCCATGTGAAATAAAAATATAGAGATCTTCAGAGCTCTGTAATGAATTCAAAGTAAATCATTTCTCAAACTGTTTTTAAATATTATTTGATAAGTGAGACATTGTCCTGGCGGTTATAATGCATATTGGCATCAGTAATATTTTCCACCTGGAAACATTTTTGTCCCTCATATTTCATATCCAAACCCTTTTGTGCAGTATGATTATAATGTAAATTGCTCAAGGATAACCTATACACAACACAATGGAGTCAGAGGAAGGCTAGTTCTGCCATCCACCATAAAATATTCTGAAATCGCAGAACAGATTCTTCTTTTCTCCACACCTCTTCCCAGACTTTTGATGCTGACATTTGTATCCAAAAGCCTGGACAGATGAAACTTCGTTCCTTTGTTCTTTCAGTTCTGATGTTAGCTGGTTTTTAAGCACATGACATGGTAACTAATGCAGCAGAAAAGCAATGCTTACCAGCCATTTTTATTTCATGGATGAGGAAACCTCAAGTTTGAAGTTGCAAAGCAAGAAGCTCAATCTATCCCTTTAACTACACAACAAATGGAATATGATTTTTAATATATTTTCTCTCTGGCTGCCATAGAAGATTAGAGAAATGAAATATAGATTTCATAGTGAGGCAAGGGCATGTTTTGAAGTGGCAGTTCCATATGTTACAAAAAAAGGAAAAAAAAAGGGAAAAAAAAAATCACAGATGCCTGAAAATGATGGGAAGCTTGTGATTTTCCACAAACACATGAAAACTTCCCAAAGGCAAATTCCCTGCTTTCATCAAAATACCCACGAGTCTCTTCTATTCCCTAGCATATGGTACTGTCTATAAAACACTTCAGCCTTCCAGAATGCCAGTGATGCAATTCTACATTCCTAGATTGGGATATTTTTTGCTCTTGTTTAGGATTATTTATTTACTTTGCAAGACCCTTCTCACAGTTCTGTTCAGAATGATCGGTTGTTTATTATGACTAGAGAGAGCGGTATCTTAGAAAAAACAGATATGAACAAAATAGTTAAGATAGATTAAGAATGGGTTTGCAGTAAGCCAACCCTCAAATTATTTATGAGATTTTGAAAATGCAGATGGGATCTTTCATCCTCCTCTTCATTTTTTGTTCTTTGTGTATGGACTTTCTGTTTTTTCCAAGGATTGCTGAACATAGTCATGGGATTGTATGGACAAGGGTCATAAAATATTCCAGTGTAACTTCATGTTGAAATTACTAACGTAGCAAGATTCAGAATTGTAATTTTAGTTCATAACAAATCCAGCACCTGTAGTAAGATTGCCAAACCATGGATTTAATTGGGAGTTTGTGAGTTCTCACATAACTGCTAAATCTGTCCAGAAAATGTGCGTTCTCTTTGGGTTTGGTTTGGTTTGGTTGTTTGCTTGCTTGCTTGTTTGTTGTTTTTTGTTTGTTTGTTTGTTTAACTCTTGGCTTGTAGCATGTAATTATAATGGTTAGAATTAGGAATATTACTGTACAATGAAAATTTCCAGTTTCCCACTAGTAGTGTTTTTATTAGTGTGTAGGATAAGGAGCAAACTGAAGGGAGGGAAGGAGCTGGATACGGAAATAGCTTTGGGTCCGTGAGGCCAGTCCTAGTCACACACACAATTGCTCAAGGGAAGCTACAATTCAGAGCAGGCTTGAGAGACAAGAAAGAAGCAGGGTCTGTTTTTAATATGTGTCTGCATCTATATTATGCTGAAAAGTCTATGAAGCTATAAACTGAACAATATACACTACAAATTCATTTTCTCTTTAATGCAAATATAAGGAGACTAGAGTTGCATAGATTTTTAATGCCTAAAATTCATCCAGTTCCAGGATGAAAATCTGGTATCACAAGAAGTCAGTGGAAAACTTGCCCGCCCCAGATCTAGTAAGCTAATAGCTTCATTATCCAGTGATCTTTCATCTTACCATGTTTTCAAACTTATTTTAAAACAGCTTTCCAAACAAGGAAGCTTCACCTGGAATCTAGTTCATGTTAAAACCCGCCCACATGAAATGTCTTATTTCTGAATGTCTCTGCACTGTTTATAGAGTGAAGATGGTCCTGGATTCAGAACAAACTCAGGACTAATTTTCATATAATTGAAAAAAAAAAAAAAAGAATTTCTCCATAAACTAGGTGCTTGAAATTAAATTAATAGCACCTTCTGTTTTAGATACCCACAGGATGGAATAAAAAAAATAAATCATAATTTATTTTCTGCTATATTTGCTGGGCATATCTTTGGTGACTTTTATGTGACCTTTTGCTGGAAACAACTGGAACATATGCAATGCCTATAAACAGGTATAGGCATGCACAAATGCACATATAAATTAGAAAAGGTACAACTGCCAAATGCGTCTAATATAGCTGGCATGAACAGCATTAAGTTTTCTCTCTTCTACCTGTTCCAGAACATCCTGCTGAATTTAATGGTAAGCTCTTCCCAGTTCTTCCTTTCTCTTCCCTTCTTTTCCACATTTAGTGAGAAAGAGATTGTTTAAAGTCAAAGAATGACAGAAATTTATTCCAGAGAATACACTGCATTTTGTTTGATATTTTTCTATTTAAGTTACTGTCAACGGTGAAAAATAGGTACTCTGTTATATTTATTTTGTAGAAATTATACATTAAACAAATTGAATGACAATATGTTCAGTTTATTCCTACAAGTGTCTGTTTAGATCTAGTAAATGTGATTGCTTCTTAGTAGTCCTAAGTTCTGGTCCTGTAAAGGGGTTTTATTTCCATTCACTAATATATTACAGAATATACAATATTCTTCCTTTTTTTTCCATTGAATAAAACATGCTAGCCCAGGTCACATAAATTTGATCTGTTCATAAACATAAAACATTTTAAAACAGATGAAAGAAATTAGAAGATTCTTTTAGCAGTGGTTTGTAAAAGGGCATTTTACAGGAATATATTTGAAGTGGACACATCGTGTTCTACAGTGCCTTTCTTTGTAAAGACATTTCAAAATACAACTCCATGCAAGGTCAGTGTTACAAAAGAGCGATATGGTGCCACAAGAGCGGTGGTAGTTTGTAATTGCTTTTTCTTACATTATATAATTGGACAGTAATGTAGATTTAAAGATATGAGTGAAACTGCAGTGAGAACTGAATTATGAGAGTGGACAGGATCTGGAATCTGTTGAAGACTGGAGATAAAGTCACTTAATTTTGGAACAAGCAGTACCAAATCTGAACTAGCTGAAATGTTGATTTTATTTTGTCTAAAAGATGGCATCCCCAGGATATAAATTCGTAACACTATTCCTAAGTGCTTGGTTCAATACTGACATATAGGGAAATCTTCCAAGAAATCAAGGCCAAGAACATCTATCTTATTAGACATAAGCATTCCTTATTTAATAACCATTTCCAGTGACACAGTTTGGGCCTAGTTTTACAGCTGTTTTGTTCTTCTTTGTATATTGATCCTTTCTGTCTCACTAGACATCAGATACTGATTATCACCGAGTGACCTACCACAAAGATTTGTGATAGGAGTTCTCCACCTACCTCTAGCAAATGTGACAAGAGGAATGAATTGTTGACAGGTTTCAAAAGACTCCTCAACATTTCTTTTTGGATTTAAAAAAAAAAAAAAAGTTTATTAAGTAAAATTCAAAAGAATATTCTACTTTCTGCAAACAAATTAGTTTGTCCTGTGTGTTGAACTATGCCCCCAGTCACTCCTAAACCATTGTTGTTGCCTGATTTGATTGTCCAGTGACCTGTGCTTGGCTTCTGTTTGTGCTGTCTGTGCTTAATGTTTGGTTTCCATCTATCATGATACTACCTTTCTCCTGAATGATAAACTCTGCATTCAACTAATAGAAAGAGCTATAAAAATTAACCTAGTTAACTTTTATTAGCTTGTTTTGGTCCACTACAAACAGGGTGCGACAAGACGCACCCCTGACCCGAGCACCTTCATCATCAACTTCTGCCATGTGACATGTCTGGCATATTCCAGATAGGTGGAGCTGATCTCTAAACGTCATTTCAAAAACACATGGATTAGGCAGTCTCTTGCTCATAGTAAAACATGATGCAGAAGAGTCTGAGCTATATTTCCATCGCGTCCCGAGCAGACCACGTAGTAGAGCTGTGAAAGCTAGTATAGCTTCCTGTATAGCACGGAAGGACTTTTACAAAACTGAACAATTTATTTCTGTTTGGACTTGCTGTCCATTCCGTCCTGGAAGACAAAATGTTGCACTCACACACTGGGACTCATCTGGCCAAAGTCAGATACCTGCATCTAAACTGGTCGCTTCTGGGAACTGTTCAGAGGAAAGTAATGAGTGCAGGCCAGCTCAGTCTGAAATACTTGTTGAAATATATCAGATGAATAATGCATAAAAATGGTCTACAATTCTTTGTTGTGGGGAGGAAGTAAGTATTCTACTCGGACTCCAGTCTCCAGTGTGGATATCTCAAGTTAGGTGAGCTGGATCCCACCCATTAAACCTTTGTTAGGCCTATTAATGTGGTAGCATTCCTCAAGATGTATGTCCACAGTGAAAATACTTCTAGAGTCTACTGGCATTTTTTTCCTTTAATCAAGCTGTCTTTTTCAGAACGTATTACATATTAATTCCATTCCAAATCTAGTCACCATATTTTAAAATATGTACATTAGAAGTGCTTTCAGCTTTCTTAAATACAGGCACAAAATTTAAAATAAATAATTAAATTGCAAGAACCTGAAAGCACATCTAAAGTTGCAGAGCAGGACTGGTATGCAAAGAACAGACTGTGATCTGTGGATCATTAAACTACCTACACATACCTTAACCTAATCTCTGGGCAGTAAAACCTAATCTCAGGGTCTGTCTTATAATGGCCACTGTTTCTCATGCTTCAGAATAAGAAGAAATGATTTCCCTTCTACTTACAGGTTAAATCCTTGCTACTGATGCTCTCTGATGAAGACTGAATTAATGGGATCACTAGAGACACAAAACCTATTTTGCCAAAATGCAGACAAACTGTCAGCCCCTTCATTCTTGCTCCTTGTTTGAGGCAGCACTCCAACTGCTGAAAAACTGCTGAGAAAACCGCTGAATAATGTGATAAATTGAAAAGAGTGGGTTTTTCAGCTTTCAGAAATTCTAGAAGATTGATTTTTAAATTATTTCAAAATAAATTTGAAAACTACTGCAACTACCATTTCCATCCAGGTGAATGGATATTAGATAATTTTAATTTAATGATTTAATCGACTGCAGGTTTCTTAGACATTTTGCCAGTCTGTTCTGCAGTGAACTTATGTGTTATTATGCAGGCATACATTGTTCAGCATATATGGAGCTAGCACGTCCAAGGCTATCTTAACCTGTCTCAGAAATAACTAGTAGTTTATTTTTCCCTCTCTTAAACAGGCAAACATACATAATTCTTAGGATTTTATCAATGGAGGCTTCAGTTACAAAATGAGCGTATGCATCTACAAAATTGGTTTGCTGTTTTCTAAGGCTTTGTCTCGACGTCTTAACATTAATGCATAGAAGAACTCACTTTTCACACTGAAAAAGCCTATTTTCCCATTCTCCTTCCCTCCCCCAGCATTGCCAAATGTGTCTGTAGCTTGATGGCATCTTTCCAGAGAGCGATGAACAGGTCAGATCAGCAACCAACTTTTTATCCATTGACATACAGACTGACTGATGGAAACTTCTAACAGCCTTAAGACTTTAAGCCGCAGTACAAGAGTTTACATCAGACCCTTCACAGAAGGGGAAAGCCGTTTAATCCCAGAAACTGTTAAAACTTCCCACAAGACAAAATAAACTACTGTGGTATAGGGTTTGTGTATTCTATTTATTATTTCTAAACCATTCAGTATGAAAGATAATAAACTTAGATCTCTGTGATTTTTCTATTTAATTTGGCATTGGTACTTGAGTGATCTGCCTCAGATGGCAAGACTTTTATTCTCTGCCACTCAGCTTTCCCTGTGAGTGCCTTCAATTGTCAGGTAGTGTTGGGAATCTTGCTCCCTCGTTTCATTGCAAAAGAATGATGTTTTGAAAGTTGAGTAATTTTGTGTTGCAAGTTGGATTTCCAGCTATCACTTAGTTTTAAGATAAAATTGTAACTTTTCTTGTATTATTACCTTACTACAAATATCAGTATGAGATTTCAAATCCCTTAATATTCAGTGGAATACTTTTACAGTGCAATCTATGAAATCTAAGAAACCTAAGCATGAACCAACTTCAGCAGCATCTATCGCCTGTTTTTAGTAACAGATGCAAAAGCTGTCTTGCATTCTGCTTGCCAACCAGCAACCAGAGCCATGTTACTGCCAGCCTGCAGCTGGTATCTCCTAACAATGATTCTCTTCCAAATGCAAGAAGGGTTTTCAATACTTTTTGTATAGTTTGTACCCATAGAGGTTAGATGAGGGTGTGACCATTTCCTGCAAAGTACAGCCATTAACACAGGACTGTAACTTTTGCTAAAAATTACATTAGAAGGTGGTGGCGTGCTGTTAGGGAGATCATCAATAAATTCAGATTGCTCAGATATTTTTAAAGCCAACCAATATGTATGAACCAATGAAACTTCTAATATCTTCATTAAAAGCTTTAATTTCTCATTATTCGCATGATTATCCAGATATTCTAAAATGACAAAGCACCAAAACCCTCTTGCAAACCCTCTCTACACCATTTGCATTACTTCACAACTTAATATGATTTATGTGTGTCATCATTTGAGATCATAGCAGGCATACATCATCATTTAAAGATGAATTTAACAGAACTGTCCAATTCCTGACATCTTAATTCTCACTCTAAAGAAATAAAAATATGTCTTAGATAAAGAATTTGCTGTCCATTTTTAAAGCTTTTTGTTTGTTCATTTTCACTCAGCCTAGGCCTCATTTACCACAGGATTTGTGCGGGATCCTTCTGGAGTGCCTCAGAGTTGTTAAGTGACAATCTAAAAGCCGATTTAGGATTAGCTAGCTTAACCAGGTGAACTGAGGGTTTCACTTTGATTGGGTAGAAAAGCCGTAGCTGTGCTTGGAAGTCCATATTGTGATACTGAAGGGCTTTATCAACATCCTGAGAGGAGTGCATTCAGAATAGGTGATGATGCGAATCTCACTAATCAGTGAAGGATTATCTGAGGCTCAAAGCTATACTACTTCTAATTCCTTCTTCATGACGCTGTTCATGCACTGCAAAATGATCTAGTGCAACACCAGAAGTATAAATATTAGATGAGACTCTTCAGTATCTTAATTAGCACTTTCGAAGGGAGCAGTTCTTGAATAGCCAGGGTTAATCAGATGTTTAAAAAAAAGCCCAAACCCAGAAACATAGCAGAAATCTGTGATGATTTCAAATGTACAGTGACTGACACCATGTCATACACAGCACATACCACTTTACTAATTTTAAAAACAGTTCCAGCATCAACTCGGATGCAAAGTTATCGACAGGATTCAGTATTTGTAGTATTTCTAGTCCTAGTCCCCCTCCACCCCATCACTGTGTTGAAGAAGGCAATCCTGCATAGCTCTGTCCTCTTATTGAAATATGTGAAATTCGCCATTGTAGGACAGCTGTTGTGTGGACTAGGAGTGTACTCATAACCTGCAGAGTCATTTAAAATGGTTTTCCCTATACACATGTTTTTAAGCAGAAAAAAAAAAAAAAAAGGAGAAAACTCATGAAACACTGAACGTACAATTTTTTTGTTGCTTTTGTGGTTTTTGGTTGTTTGTTTATTCTCCCAGTGCATTTAACAGAGTAACAAGCTATGAAACGTGGAACTAACAACAAAACAAAATTACCATTTCCTATCAAAAATCCTATGCTTGCCATTATAGTAAATAACAGTTTTTCTGAATTGGAAAACTCATGTATCTATTTTTATGGAGTCAATATTGGTGAAGCAAGAGCTTCACTACACACATTGTCAAAATGACAGAACAAGATATCTTTAATTCTTAACATCCAGTTAGGTCTAGTATCTACAAGACCACCAACAGAGTAAGGGATTGTTTCCCAGCACTTCTTGTAGTGTTTTATATTCTTCAGTATCCCTGGCTTCTTACCATACTTGTTTTAGTCTTCTAGCTTGCAAGAAAAGTATTTACAAGTAATTGGCACCTCTTAAAATTACACCCTCTCCTCCTGCCCTGTAATTTTAAGCAATATATAGAGGAAAGATGGGCCATGAATAAAAACTCAGATTTGAGGAAGTCTAACCACCAAAGAAGTACAAATACAGGATTTGACTTTGCAGAATAGGATTATTCATGGAATATCTCCCTGTAATAAAATTTTTAAATGGATAGCTCAAGTTTTTTCATGTTACAACATTTTAGTTTTTCACTTATGTAAATGAAGTTCAAAAAAAAAAAAACTCTTTTATTTTACCAGAAGTGTCATTACTCATTATCAGAAACATCCATTTAAAGTTCAGAAACAATAAAAATGGAAAACATCTGTCATTAAGGGGGGTTAATTTATTCTTAAATTGTATTGCTGTATGTAAGATTGTGTTCCAATGGGTATACTTCTGCTTAACATTTGAAGTACAACATGTAAAGCCCACTTTCAAGTGGGCTTGCAATATTTCTATGAAAAGCAATAAAATAAACATCTTAGAAACCAGACATTTTAAACACAAGTAATGTATTTCATTTTAATACTGTTTTTAAAACCAGATAGCGAGGTTTTATCTCCTGCTTTCTATGATACCAAGAAAACATACATCCAGGTAGACTTCACATATTGTGTCAGAGGGCTTCCATTTCTATCACTCCTTAATGATGAATGAGGTGGTTTTTCTAAACAAATAAGCACTTCAGAGAGTTACCCTTGACAGGGCTGTTAATCCTGGGAGTCCGCCTTATCGTTGCAGAATTCAAGGGCTGAAGTTGTACAGTATCCCTGTACTGCCTGTCTCTTACGCTGCCGCTCTGGCTGAAGTTGGGACGTAGCTATTTCACATCTTGCATGTAAGGCCATGCTCAGAGCTTCTGTTCTGGTGTGCTTGCAGATAGAGGGGCTTATCATCTTAGTAGGCACTGGCCCTCTTATATCTGGCGGAGTTTCTCATTCAGATGGATGTGTTATAATCAGGCTGCTTTCAGTGGTGTCTTGTTTCCCTTGCAGTCTTTCTTCAGTGAATGCAATGAATTTTGGACTATAATGCAAAGCTTTCCTTGAGTGTTACAGAACATCAAGGCAAGTGAGATCACATTTTTCTGTCACAAATGTATTAAAGATATGGCCCATAAGCACAATAGGGCTTCAAAAATGGCAATTTTGAAAAAATGCAGAAAATCCGTCTTACAAATTTGCATACCTGGAAGCAGCTATTGTGCTTAATATCACCATTAAAACTATAACACATTTCAGAAGAAACAGCTTATAGTGTTATTCTAGTGATTAATTGTGGAATCTGGACCCATTTTCACATGATTGAAAGCCATTATCAAGTAGCCTTTCAAATTTCTTTCATCCTTTTCCTCTATCACCTCTTAAATCCCTTCCACACCACCTGCCACAGAAATTTGGAACACCACCAGGATCATTTGAAAATAACAAGTGAATATTTTTTCATCCCCATCATGTTTCTTATCCCTTAGAAGGCTGAGAACAGGCATGTGACATCAGCTGCTGTTTGAAAATCAAAGTATAATGTGTTTTCAGTTTATAAAATATTCAAAAGCACAGGCTAACAGGCTAACTTTAAGAAATTGGTTACACTGCTAGATAGCAAGAGCTGTTTGTCCCTTTTATCTATGTTACTTCTCCCCCTCTCCTTCCCCCCCCCCCCCCTCGTTTTCTCCCTTATTTTTTTCTTAAGGACTGAATGCAAAGAAAATGTAAATTTTGATGCCTTGGGCCTTGGAAAGATAGAAAGGAAAAAGATAATGCCAAAAAATAAATAAGGAAGATGGGGCAAACAGAGGGTCTCTTTTGATGTGACATCAGTAGTTTCATTGACTAGTTTCATTGCTTGTCCATCCAAAAGATCCCTAATGCAAAGTATTAGCTTTGCAAAAGCTTTTCTGAACACTAGGAATGAAAGCAGGCATTTATACTGTACTAACTTTCATTCCAGGTTCTCAGAGCTCTGCATAAATAAGAATTGTCAGAGGTACCATGTGAGATAGATGTTTTAGCACCCACTTTACTGATAGGATACTGCGAGGTGCAAACGGTTAAGAAGCCCAAGGATACAGGACAGCATTCCAGGAATACTGAACAGAAAATGAATGTTTGGGTCTGATCTTCAGCAGCTGTTTTCTTTAGGGGCAGGGAAAGCCCTGCACACAGAGCTGATAGAAAATACGCATGCCATCACTCTCGGGAGCCTGCAATGGAAAAGGCAAATCCGTAAATGTAAAAGGTGAAATCCTCGCTGAAGTGATGAGGAACTCCTGACTCAATCAGAGCTGAGTTTTTCTTTACATGCTTATTTCTGTTTAGCCCATAGTGTGTCAGAGTGAAAACGCAGACTTAGGCTGTAGTTTATTTCCATGGTTTTGATAGTGCTAAAGCCAGTATGAAAAGTTTTCTGTCCTGCTTTACTCTAGCTTCATAATCCTGCATAACAATTTGTTCCCTCCTTGGCTGTACTGAGGTAGCTGTATGGAGACACAGGTTATAAACCAGGTCACTGAACTGATCCTAAGGATTTTTTTAGGTGAGATGAGAGGAGACAGAAGATTTAGTTAGGAGTGTTTTGGCTTTTCTAAACCTAGATAATTTTACTGATCTGGATTATAGCAGATGCATCAGACAGTTACAGAAAGTACTAGAAGTAGGGGATAAACTGAAGTGGACTGGTGTTGCTGCCTGGGAAAATATGTTAAACGTGCCTTGAGAATCAAAAGCATTTGGTTGTTTCAATACTGCGAGTTCACAGTGAGCCTGTATCTGTACGGGTCCTATGACAATGGAAGTTTGATGCTGGTTCAGGTCTGGAAACTTCCCTTATAAAACTTTATTTTAAATAAATAAATAAATAAACTAATCTGAATGGAGTAATGGTAGAAAGGTGTCAGCTTTCAGAATTTGCTGTATACTGCTTTGATGAAAAAAAAAAAAAAGCAGGCTTTTGAGAGAGCCTTTCTCTATAAATGCACGTGCAGTGGGGGCTGTGTTACTTCTTTCTGATCTTGAAGAAAGGTGACCTGCAGTTTTGAGTGTACTATGCTAAACCTGGTTTTCTGTATCATATCTCAGTTGGCTTTATAGCCCTTTATCTTTTAGCTAAGCAAACACTTGAATATTTGCCATATCCCCGACATGATGTTTCTAAAACCTATAAATCAAAAGAAAAACTGCAAATTAGACTCAAAGTAGTTTTTGCTGATGAGGATGCTATTTGCTTTCAATAGATATGTACCAATACAGAGGCAAATACACCTCTGTTAATTACTCTTATTTTGTCTTCATGTATCTATTGATTAGGACATTTATCTAAAGAATAAACAACAGCATCTTGGACAGTGTTATCAAATGTGATGTAATCATGGCATACAGAGATTTAGTCATATGTTTTCCTAACTTTGTTATCTGGCAAACCACATCATTTTCTGTTTAAGTCTAGCCTTAGCTTTGCAGTATTTAACATTCTTTATTTTATAATAGCTTAGATGTGACTTATTTTGATGTGTTTAGCTTTTTTATGTAATTGATTGGGACAGATGATGTTACTTAACTGTCATCTAGTCATTTAAAACCTGTGGGAAAGCATTATATTGACTGAATTTTATTATAGGATGAGTATATAAAATTGATTTAGAGTGATATGAGGTTCATGTTCTCCATGCAACACTTTTTACTATAAATGCTCATTCATACTGGCTTGAATTTTTTCTATCAACCAGGCAGAGAATGCCTTTTTTTTTTCTTTTGTATTTTACAAAGCCAAAGGTTCGACCTGCAGTTAGAGTAGGCAAAATGCTACACCATCGCGTATCTGGTCTTTGGAAACCCCAGGGTCTGCTCTAGCTCCTACTGAAGTCACTGGGAGTTTTGCCACAGATTTCAATAGGACTGGGAGGAGAGCCTATGTTTATCGTTAACTGAGATATACTGAAGCTCTGTTCACAGTGAATTAGAAGGACAGGTCTGAATTGTTTCAGAGGTTTATTATGTGCAGGCTGCAATTCCAGAGAACCTCTGTTTACAGGAGGAAAAAAATTCTGCATTCCTTGTACAGTCAGAATTTCCACTGAAGTCAATGAAATCTCTGCCCTGAGTAAGAATAAACACTTTTGACCAAAGAAAATGATTTAATGAAAAACAAGCACATTAGTGAAGTGCCTGTTGGCTGTGTTCCTGTATTTTCTGTCATTTGGATCTGAAGAATTATCAGGGTAATGGTAGTAAGCTTCGGTTGTTGTGTTTCTTACTGATGGTCACTTTACAGTGACTGCATTGCCTTTCTTATGGAGAGTGTTTAAGCAAAAAGAAAGAGCAGGAGAAGCTATTTAACTGGATTGTCAGGCAAATCCTGGTTGATTCAAAAGATGCTGTCCTGCCCTCACTTCCTTTCTTGTTGCTTTCTGTTGAGAACCAGATCCACCATGTACCTGCAAATTTATCTATGCCAAGGATCCAAGTTTCTGAACAGCGTGGACTTTGGGGAATTTTTTCCCTTTGAACATCCCAGTCAGACATAGCCTGGTCCTAAATACTTTTCAGGTATGAATATGCTGAACTTGGTGTCTGAACAATTCTATCATCATGAATTTACTTCTTAATGCTCTTTCAAGATGATTATTTTGTGATAGGCATGCCAAGTCCTACAATACTTGGCCAGCAAAAATTTCCAATCACAATTTGAGGGTTTGTGACTAACTTTCTGTTGAAACAGAAAATAAAAATAGATGTTTTAAATGAAGCAGATTAGAATTAGAAATTAATTTGTCTTCCCTACTAACCCTAAATCGTCAGAGGAAGTATAGCATCCTAATTTGCTCCATAACTATGTGATAGTATTTTGAGTACCTTCTTTGTCAGGGTCTTAGCAGCACTGATCCCTCTGTGTCTTTCTCCTGCGATGGGAGCCAGTCACATTCTGTAGCAAAAGTAATACAGTAGGGAAGTCCACAGGAGGTGAGGAGTGGGATGGAATTATTCCCATGTGTTTTAGACTGTTTATCAAGCTTACTGGTCTGATGTACAGGAGAAATGATGTTCCTAAGATACATGTAAACCCTGTCTTTGAAGGCAAAAGCAAGTGCTTAGAATTTGTGGAGAAGCACCGTTTAAAAAAATAAAAAATAAAATTACAAAACTGAAAAAGTAATTTCAAATTGGAGGTGATATACTGCACATTGAGAGCAAGAGATGCTAAGAAAACAAAAGACTTAATTTGAAATACATTAATTTTTCCACAGTCTGTATTATTCTCTGTCAAATATACTGGGAACACAAATCTGCATCTGCATTGATTGGATGAATTTCAAAGACCTTTTACCTGCTCTCTGTTTGTGTTGCCTCATATCTTTATGACATGGAATGAACTGCTTGGCGCCACGTTGCTGTTATCCATTAACCATTCCTGTTTTCCTAATCATCTTAGACTCCATCTTTCTCTGTCCTATCTGTTATTGTCTTCTGCAAAGAGATGTGATGTTCCTGTAGCCTGTTCTGGTTTGCATGACATGATTTGTGTTTCTGCCTACAAGGGTTTCTCTACTGAACCCTGTACATTATCTTCCCCCAGCGCCCCCCTCCTCTGTAACCAGGAGAAGAGGGTCATACATCTGTAAAATGACAGCACTTATGAAAAATGGGAGTTTGGTACACATGGCTCTCATCAGACACAGACTCATCTTCCATGCCACAGACACTACTTGTTTCCTTGCAATGCAGACTGGAGCTGGAAACACAGGAAACACCTAATAAATTGCTTGACCTATCAAATTAACAAGTCATTAAGAAACTATTTTGGTAATCAATGAGCAAAGCAGAATTGTTTGCTTTCTGGCAGAGCAAGAAGAATGCATGGAGATGGGGCCATTTTTTTTCTTCATCACTGTTCTATAAACAGCGTTTAACTGGATTGTTTGTTGCAATACATGGAAAAATGTGAGAAATCTATTTTTAGAATTAGAACTCTTAAAACTAGAGGTGTACATTGGCTTAAGTTTGTGGCAGAAGTACAGCAATCAAAGAAACTTGGGTATATGATGCTTCAATTATGGCATTACTGTCTCTGGTGAAGGTGTTAATAGTGCTGATTATAATAAGTGCATAACAGAAATAAAATTTTCTGGTTTTAAGATGAGTACAAGTTGAAGTCTCTGTAGTCCCTAATCATTCAGCCTAGAACAAAAAAATCCAAAGAAGCATAAAATTTTGCAGTTCTCATCTAAAGCACCTAATTAAAATCAAAATAAGTAATTATCAATAAATCAAGAAGCAGCCATTTTCTTCTGTCTGATGTGGCCTGAGATGCAGAAATATGCTGGCTCTTACTTCTGTTTAGAAAAGGCACATGCCTGGGGCTGCTGAAAAGTCTTGGTGATGTCTGTGAAAGCAACTGCCAAGGATAGTTGGAGCACATGCTCCCCTGTTGGCCTAAGGCAGAGAGGAGCTGTGAAGTGAGACCAGGGCATAAAAATATGAGACAGAGTGGAAACTTGCGATTGTTGCAGTGATATCTGTAACTGCCAAGGATGTTACGCTCATTTGAGCTTGTATTGACAGCAAGGAGCCAAAGCAGGTGTCATTTATGTTGTAAGCTTAATAGTAGACACCTACTTGAATACCCTGTCAAATTGTGGGCTCAGTAATAATTAAATTATTTGGAAATTTAAACAAGGCCAGCAATCTTGCTGTTACAGTGACATCCTCTTGCCTTTCTTGGACATTTCTGTGGAGCTGAACTTCCTATTAATAATTAATAACTTCCCATAATAGTGGACCTTTAGTAAGTTTTCATCAAATCTGTAGAGCCCCTAAGACATTATGCATCATTCCAGCTGATCATTTACTTCAAGCACTTTTTTTTTTCTTTATTAAATAGAAAGTCACAAAGTTGAAATGATGGTATGGAAGCAAATAGAGCTCTGTAGAGGACAAAGGTATTAACTAGGAATGTCATTTTCTCTCCATTGCCCTTCTGACAATGATAGGATGGAAAGGTTGCTGTTGAGGAGTAAATGGGATAATGCAGGAATCCTGAAAAAAATATAAATTCACATTGTTACAAAAATTTGCAACATGCAAATTTTCTTCTTATTTACTGAAAAAGGGATCGCTTTGAAAATGTTTGTTTGTTTTATCTAAACTCAGTTCTATGTTTGTAGTCTCAGTTCAGCAATGTACTTAAGCATAAAGATTTCAGTAACCTTTCCCAAGTTTTAAAACTCTGTATGTGCATAAGTACTCTCCTAATGCCAAAAACAGATGATAGGTTCATGTCCCTCTGTCTTTGTGTAAACTGTGGTCAGACACAAGAAATTATACCTCATGTGATTATTATAATAATTGAAAGTGGGAAGAATTATGATCGTGAAACTTTGCACTGAATTCCAGCTGGGATACGAAGATGGGTTACGCTGATGCTTGTTTACAAATGTCTAAACCTCGAAGTGCACCAGAGTCAGTGACTCATGGCCTCATCCCACACGTGCTGAATGAGCATTGCCTTTGTGAGTTGCTCATTAATGCAAATTCAGGATTAGAGCGCTTGTTATTTGCCAGTACTTCATCATTTTTGCTAGTTTAACAGTGTCAGAATTTAAAGCAAAATGCTTGAAAGAAAATACAACACACAGTTGTTCCTCAGAACAAAATGCCTTGCATATTAGAAATTAGCCATGTTACTTATTGCAACAGTGTATGCTTGGATTTACTCTGGGAGAACTTAAATATTATATTGTTGCAGAACATACAAAGACACATTGCAATTTCAGAGTATTAAGCAATGTATCACTTTTTAAGAGGAAAAATACTGAACAAAAAATAAAATAAAGTAAAATAAAACTATTTGCCAACTGTAGCATTTAATCAGCATTTTGTAAGAACAGTTTGTGCAAGTAAGCACTGAGTTATGGTAATTCAGTTTCTATTCTCCAGAATATTCCAACCACAAATTGTGTATGATACTCATTACTGTAACATTTGTTTGAAGCAGGATACCTTCATGTAAGATGAATGAATACATTTAAAAAATACTTGCATCACAAAAATGCTAAAAGTTGTTTGCCTCCATTCTCAAATTCTGACTGAAAGACACTACAAATCCTGTGGTATCAGAGCAGGTGCTATCAGATAACCAAGATTTGACTTCTAGTCTTTTGTGTAATAAAATCACATTTACTCTTTTTTTAAATCTACAGAATGATTGAGAAATAATTAGTGTTTTCCTTAAAAGAGCAGAATCAAAAATAACTCCTACATTTGCATTCCAAATCCTTCCTTAGTTTAGAAATATTCCTCCAAGGTTCTGTTTATAACAGTAGTAGTAGTTCACTTATTCATAATTCTACTTTTCAGAAAGATAAATGGCTCTAGATGAACATTTTCCAGTTTCCTCAAGAAAACCTCACTCATATCCAGACATTGTTCTCAACAGCAAAAGTCCAGGTTAACCATATAAACAGCTGATAGGAGAGCAATGAAAATGTTATTTGAACTTAATTTTACTTAATAGTAACAGTAATAATAGCCAGTTCTTTTGCTTTTTGCGTTATGCCATCGTTTCGCTAACTTTAATGCTGCCTGGTATGTTACTGTTTAGTTCATGGGAGTTTATGTATTTCTGAAGACAACCACTGGTTTAACAGATGTTTGTTTTAAAAGAGTTCCTTAGCAGTATAAATTATAGTAGACTAAATTGCTCATTTAAGGGCATGACAAAGTGACTTTCAGAGCATGCTCTGGTATGCGAAGCAAGCAGGGTAAGTGCAAAAAGCAGTTCTTGGGTCTCTATGAAAAAAAAGTCCTCTTCCTATGTTTTAGAAAGGGACTCTGTCATACAAAAGTTATGCCTCCTGCTAAAGTAGTTGAACCAGCTGCGTCCCATGTGCTGAAAACACTCTTGTCTCTTATTTCTCCTGTTCAATTATTGTGTCTATAAATTGCAGTGGGCCACCTGTGCAATGCACTCATCCAGAATAGCCCCAGAGGAAGCATTAACATATCAAGGCTCATAAAGCACAAATCCTTAAATGTAAAAACTGACACTTTCATCCTACTCCAGCCTACATCTATATAGACATTAAAACAGAAAGGACTAAAGAATATTTTACTATGCAATTTGAGGGCCCTGCTCTCCTCTCACTGAGGTCACCAGCAGAACTCTCGATTTTTGTTTGGGAATGGGATCAAACTATAAAAAGCATGAATTCTGGTTACATGTTTTAGAAACTTATTCTGACTTCTGCCATCTATCAAGTTTGATGATCCTATAAAATTTTGAAGAAAAAAAAAAAAGAGGAAGACTTCTGTTCTTGACATTAACCATATTTTTTGTTATTCTCAGTCTAAAAGAATTAAATCAGATCTCTCTGGGAAAAAGGGGTCTCTGGGTTTGGACTAGCCAGAGGAAGAACATCTTCAAATTAACAAAACAAGGGCATGCTGCTTCCAGCTCTAACACTGCCCCTTTATAATAGGTTTAAGAACAAGTATTCTTGTCTTGACACATCAAGGACCAACCAGCAAATATAGAGACTGTTTTTTTTTCCCTGGTAGAGCCAGGGGCCAGAGTGTAAAGCTGGCAGTTTTCCAGTTACTGCCATCTGCAGCATAGGTAACTTTTACCTGGGAGAGTTCAAGATGAGACCTACTAATTTCAATAATCTTGAACAATGTTCTTAAGAAAAGAATCTCTCTAGATAAGCAGTCGTTATTCATAAATATCTAAAAATCTCTCTCTCTTTTCTTTCCTCTCTTTAATTGTATGTGATCTCCAGTGCATACATGGTATCATTGATCAGTAAATAACAGTAATAGTTGTATTATGGGGACTGCATTTCTCTTGTTTAGGCATAGGTTGGTAAGGCATCCTTCTGCTCCACTCCATTCCCATCTCTGGATATATGTATGCTTTCCTCAAGGCCAGTGTATGGTTATGCATTCTTAAGCACCTCTTATGGAAGTATGATATGATATGCAAGTGTTGTGTTTTGAGGGAAATGAGCTTGGAAATAGATGCTGCAGCTCATAGCTATGTTTATGGAAAGAAGAAAATCAGGGCAGGCATCTCAGAAAGTCAGCAATTGGGTGATGCAGAACTTCAGAAATAAAAGAAGATGCTAATAAAAAAATAGTTTTTTTTTGTAGCTGATCATAAGGACTTCATACCTAAGAACACAGTCCTCTCTTAATTTCCGGTTAGGATTCCATCTAAACCAGTTGCACAGCTCTGACCTCAGAACTGTTGTTCTTTCCAAATTAAATCTGTCACTGGCAATGTATTCACGTTTCTGTATTTTGCACAGTCATATGTTGGAGTGGCAGACTGTTTGCTTCAACACTTCACTGTTTGATTCTCTATTTTTTCGTGGTGTTTTATTTTTTAGATTCCCTAACTCCAACTCTAAGATAGTTCCTAATGCATCCACACATTACAGACCTTTTCCTCTCTGCAGCGTAATTAGACCTCTGACCTTCTATTCCCCAAAGTTAAAGAAATGCCAAATTGCTTCATTATGTTTATATATTGGTCCAATGAGATTTGAATTTTCTCTGGCTATCCATATCTTCCTTTTTATTTCCTGTTTACTAGCATCATATAACTTTTTGTGATATCTAGTGCTCTTGGAAGAGGATATATTTTTTGTCAGAGAATTTTATTTACACAATGGTTTTCTCTTCTCTCCATAAAATTATCTTCAATATTAACCAGTGTGAATTAGTCAGTATCATAAAACCTAAGGAAAGGAGAAAGAGAGTAAAAAGTCCAGTAGTCTTAAGATTCCATGGTCTTGAATCTAAATCCAACATGCATGTGCTCCATATTACTTACATGACTAACCTCTGTCCTCAGTGCATTACCAAACCCTTATTTTTCAAGGGTACCCTTGCAAAAGCTTCCACAGGAAAACTTTCCTAATTACATATAGAAAACTATCCACAAGTAAATACATTTTTGCTGAAGAAGAGAAAGTCAGTAAAAGTCTTCAGGGAGAACAGCCTTCATTCAGTAAAGGATGCAAAGCACATTTTTTCAACTTTAATACATATTGTTACATCTGCTAAATCAAGTTCTACATGAGCATTTATTGTGGCTGCGAAGCATGTGTACCATGATGAGGATCTTTATCCTCAACTCTGATTTCAGGAAAAAAAACAAAAAGAAAAAAAAAAACTTCTCCACCTCATAATATATTCTTGTGCTTGCTTCATGTTCATGGTGTAAAAAGGTGGCCTCAAATATTGACAGTAGTAAGAGTTCTGTCATTCATTCAGTGAATTGAACCCCTGAGCTACTGTTCCTCTAGCCTCTGAGAAGAAATGCGTCTAAGACATGGCCCAGATCCATTTCTCTGTGGTCATTCTAGGTTCTTCTCTTGGTATTCACCTTTCCATAAATTTCTAACAGAGTCTTGTAGCAGGCTCTGGTCACTTTTTTCACTGCTTAATCCCATGTTTCACCTAGTTAAGAAGAGCATATACAATCAGAAGAATTGGTCATCTTTTTGCAAAATATACTGCAGTTCAAATGCTACTTTTGGGGCACAAACTGTGCAATATCCTGTGACCCTTACCAGAATGCAAGGTCAGACTAAAATGATGATAATGGTCCCTTCTGGGCTTAAAATCCATTACACTATTTCCATTATTTGTAGCTGCATGAGAACAGCAGTGTGTGAACAGACACAGCAGTACACTAACAACAACCTGTTAGCTCAGGCGTCTTGAACCAGTGGTAGTTCAGCCTTGATTTGCCTTGGAGGTCAACCTGCAGGCATTGTTCTCAATGGAGAGCTTTTTAGCACAGGGGTTTTCCAACTGCTACACACTGATTCTTTACTACCTTCTTTTAAAATTCACCCCGTTTTTCGTAACTCTAAGAGGAACCACTGGCCTTGCCGTTTTAGGAGTGCTACAGGTAGGGTTTGAAATTGTATTGTATTGGTAATACAAAGTAATCGATAAAAATGTGTACCCATCTCTTTGAGGCTTTTCTCTGTGTTGAGTCTGTGGTTGTCAATTTGTAATATAGTAAAAATATAGTTTGAATTTCTGAAGTTCTCTGAAATTAGGTTTGGAAGAGAAGCCTTGCCTTTAGTTGGCTAGAAAAAGTATAACTTGTCTACAAATATCTTGATCGTGTTTGCAAAATTTATTGCTGAGCTGAGAATAATTTCTTGCCTTTCACTTTGAGCAGTTACCACATATCATTTGCAAAACATTTGTACTTATCATGATCGAACTTGTGAATGTCTGATTATTCTAAACTTAGCATTGTTTTTTATGGAGATTTAGAACTCAAAACAGACTGAAAATTGATCTACATGTTAAACATATTGCATGGAAATTGGTGTGGAACTTGTAACAGTAAGATTACAGTCCAGTTCCATGAGATCCTCTCTAGACAGCTGCAGAGGGAAAGAAAAGGTTTAACACATGGCAGAAAGATGTGCGGTATGAATAAGTGTATTTTTAAGGGGAAAGGTGTAAAAAGTATTTGTCTCTGTTTTATAGCAATAATATCCCAGAGAAACTAAGCCATATTCTCATTTCTGGTATTTGTTCTGTTCATGAAATCTGCCTTTTTTTTTTTTTTTTTGGGGGGGGGGTCATTTCTGGGAATAAATAATACCAGAGGGTGGGTGGACAATGTCAAAGTGACCTTCTTGATGATTGTATCTTAACTGAAACTGCTTTTAAGCAAGCAGTTGTACCACTTCTCTGAATATCTTCTCTTCCCGTAATTTGGCAATGGTATAATGGGAAGTACAAAACTTTACATGTAGAATTTTTCAGATCTGAATTTGCATTTTTTGTTGGTAACTACTAAAGAAGTATTTACGTGAATGAAAGCAGCTTCCTCCCTGTTTCACTAACCTACTACAATGGAGAAAACAGACAATATGCTGTCAGCTCAGTGGCTCAACCTGCCATACTCTTTTACAGCTTAGTGTCTCCAAGTCAGTCACTTTTGTCCCAGTATTGCAAGTCATAACTGCGCTGCATGTTTTTATTGTCAGCTGCATGTTTCCCTCATCCCAGGAAAGGAAAGTGCTATGAGCATTCATTCTTCCGCGGTCAACCACTGACAGAGAGCAGTGAAGCCACATGGCAAGCCTAAAATATTCAGGCAGCTAGTTCCTGCTCACTGTACCACAATCTGCTGTGTGGATTGTACACAACTTTTTCATCTGCAGGTGCCTTTTGCCAGAAAGTCCCAAAAGCTGTGTAAAGAGTAATAATAAATGGATGGCAGAGTTTAATGAGAGAAATGATGACTAGTTGTAGAGGGCAATGCCAACCAGAGGTAATTTGGTCAGTGTAGAGCCCACCTAATGTGCTTGCTGGCCCTTTGTCAGCATCCTATGAGGTACCTGTTTAAGCCATGCATGTGCTGCTCACAGCCTTTTCTCTGCAACTGCAACAGCAGGTGTTTGGAAGAATAGCAAAAAGACACACACAGAATAACACAATACAAAACAAACAAAAAAAAAAAAGGAGCATTACTGGAAACAGCACTTTATGGGTAATACTGTTAACAACACACTATATGGGTGTCAAAAACATGTACAAGCTACCTGTAGCTTGTATGTTAAATCAGCAAGGGTAATGACAAAAACCTTACAAAATTAAAATTCAAAGTGTCATTCAGAATTTGCTTATAGAAAAAACTTTTCCAAAAATTGTAAAATAACACTGCTATAAGACAGTGTAAGAAAAGACTGGGCCTCAGGTTTTCACTATGAAGGCATCTATGGTTTCTCCCTTTTGAGCAAGAGGCACTAGCTGATGTTCTGAGAGGATCGTATGGCTGAATATAATACCTTGGAATCACTGGGTCCTTAGTAAGATTGCTGACGCTCTGCACTGGGGAATTTGTATGCAAATATCATTATCATTTTCTCCAGTAACAATGTATTTGCTATGTTATGTTGCACTTGTATTACCAAAAAAAAAAAAAAAAAGTTAATGTCATTGGTGATCAGAGTCTGGTCCTGGTGAATATTTAAGCTACAAATTTGGCCTCAAGAATTCGTCAAACTGATATTCATCAATCTTTGAAGGAATCTGGGGCAGATACAAACAGAGATAAGGGCAACTCCAAGCACTCAACATATCCCATGATATATTCCATGCACTCTGTTCACGTATTTCAAGTGTTGGGCATTTGAAACCTGGATACAGTTCTAAAATTTATAAGACTTCAGTCTGACTTCAAAAGATCTTGAGTGAAGTATTTTGAGAGTTGTGGGGTTACTCTGACATAAAAGTAAAATGAAGCAATCTCAATCTAATCCTGTCAAAAATCATGCAGAAGAGCACTGCAAATATAATCTTTTCTACTTCAGTGAAATTATAATATGAATGTAAACTCAAACCAGAATGAAGGCAAGAAATTTTTGTATCGGTACGACTCAAAATTCAGTTGCAAAAGACTTACAGCCAAGCCAAATAAACAAACAAACAAGTAGAAGCACTGAACTCTTGAGTAGTTTGTGAGGTGCACACTGAGATTCTGTAGTTATCTACACAGTAACAAAGAATTATCTTCAATTAATATCATGACCAAAGTTCAGGTTCATATGTTCAGTGCTCACAAGTCTTTTGGGTCATCTAGAGGTTGGGCTATGGCTTGGCCACACAACGCATTTCAGAGTTTTTCCATTGTTTTCAGTAGATTTTTCTGTATGTATGTTTGCTGTATGTATATCCACCTATTATAACAGGTTTATAATTCTGGTCTTCCTTAGAAGTGAGAGATAATTTTCTTTGTTATATATTATACACAGTACATATGGTTTATTTGTCCAGTAATTATGACCCCTTTCTAGTGTGTTTCAGCTGGCATTGAACTGGTCAGTCTCCCTGTCCTGAGATACAGCCATGGGCTAGTAAGATTGTCCTTAGGAAGATTTAAGAAAATAGCTCCATTTCTTCATTAGTCACTATAAACACTGAGCTGTCCCTCTGTGACCTCTAGCTGCTCTTAGTTACACATGTGAATGGAGATGAAGTTTGAGACAGAAATCCTCTTTTGTAGCACAGCGCACCTGCCATTTCCATCAAGCAGCAGCAGCTCTGCAGAAAGCAGTAAATCTGTCAGAGAGATTGAGTAGTGGATGGCACCAGTGGGTTTACATCCAGCTATTTTGAGTCAAGCAGCAAAGTGATTTTTTTCCCCTCTGAATTGACATAATGCTATGCTAAGAAAACAAATTCCTTTAGTATTTCTCGTTCAGTCCAGCCTGCAGCAGACTTCACATTCTAATTGCTTCCATTTGCTATTCCCTGTTGTTAAAAAGTTTAGATTTTTACAAACAGGTTTCTTGTTTCCCAGCACACTGCCCAAGAAGTAGATGCCTATTTGACTTTATTTTCAAATACCTTCTGGTTACTGAAGACAGGCATAGAAACCAGTGAGTTTAAATGAAGTTCATGTAGTAGACATATAAAGTATCAGTGTTTCAGAGAATCTAAAGAGCTTCAAGCCATGGACCAGGCAGGTCCATATTCAATGAGGAATCTCAGAAACACAAGCCTTATGTGTCTTCCATTAGAAGAGTGGACTATATATAGTGGACTATATAGAGTGGACAATAGAGTGGACTCTATTCACGCATCTAAAGGCTGTGTAGCTGTGGCACCAGGCTTGAAATTTGCAATATCTAATTTTAAGAAACAGAAGCAAAACAGAAAAAAATGAGAAAAACATGCCTGAATGGTAATAAGTGATAATCACAAGATACAGAATTTACTATAGCATCAAGCCGGATACTGAAGATCTAAGCTACTTAAGGATACCAACGTGCTTTCATGAAAATTGTGTGGTAAAAAGGCAAGCCTTAATAGGGTCACTTCATATAATTATTATATGCTAAATAAGCTTTTCAAAATATTTATTTTAAAAAAAAAAGCAAAAATATCAGCTGAATTTAGTGACTTTTCTAGTGTAATTCTTCACCCAGAGACACCACATCTCTGCTCTCTTATGCAACTACAAAAATTATTTGCTTTTATTTAAAAATGTTAAAAGGTAAACCTTGATAAATACAGAGATAAATATGGCTTCCATGTTAGCATTAAAAATAGCCTAACTTGTATTTGCACAAAGAATCATAAACATTTCTCATTTACATAGGCATAAATGTGATTTATATTCATTACTGAAAGCCTTTACATTGCAAGAATAGTGAAGATGTTGGCTAGATGGACCTTCTATTTGGATGAAAGGATAACATAATATTTGCATGTACATTGCAAGAATAGTAAAGGTGTTGGCTAGATGGACCTTCTACTTGGATGAAAGGATAACATAATATTTGCATCTTCATCTGTTCTTAGCTAATCTAAACTTCAGATAACACTTGCTGTGTGGTTGTCTTAATTAAATGAGCACCTGAAAACTAGGCACAGATTTCATCCCTTTTGATCAGAAGGGGTCCCAACAGTGACTGCACAGTCACTAGGAATTCTTCAGAGGTGAAGAAAAAAACACAGATTGTTAATTTTTTCTTATAAATGTGAGTTTGAGTTATGGTAGAAACTAAATAATATAGCAGGTCTGTTAGGTCTGGTCTGTTTGAGCATATATAGTGCTTTAAGAAAAGAAAGCTCCCTGCTAAGGAAAGTGAAACAGAAAGAGCAAAGGACCAGTTTAAAAAAAAAAAAAAAAAAGAATTACTCTTTGTGTTTTAGCTTATTTTCTATTCACTCTTTCTAATGTCTCTTTGTACTACATTTAGAGTGCTCTGATGGAGACTCCCTACCTAAGGTCAGATTGAGGTGGTTTACAATCATTTTTCAAACCTGTTCTGGCTTTTGGAGTGAGAAAACAATCTATTTCTAGAAACAGCTAAAACTGTTTAGGAGAAGATTTTATTTTGTTCATAACCTCTAGTATGATAGCAATCCAGAAATATCTATGTTTTACATACTAACAGTATCTCATTCTTCAGTATAGAAAATATCAACAAGTCTGTATTTCATGGATTTACACTGACTTCTACATAGGAACAGAAAATATTTGGACTTTTTTAATTTGTACTCTTGTGTTTTATACAGGAAGAAAAAACATGTTAAGGGTGTTGAAACCAGTGTTAACTGTAAATACAAGAAACTCTTCCAGTCTTACTACAAAGGCTGTGTGCAAGAAAAATAAGTAAAACCTGTAGGAACTGGATTGTTTCTGCTTTTAGCACCAAGGTAGGATCTCCAAAAGCATTTCCAGTTCCAATTCTTCAGAATTTAGTTTTGACTGAGAACAGGGTTTGATACTGCTTAATGCCGCAGTTTTTAAGAATTAAGTTTTTGTACATGCATTATTAGCATGCTGAACTGTAGCCGAATGCAGTGCTACATCCTAAAGTTCTTTCTGTGATCTCATTGAAAAGATCTCAGTCCACTTTTGTGAAAAGCAGTGAAAAGTCCCTAGCAAGCTTCGAAGACAGACTATTCATGACCCCTACAGAAAGTCAGGTAGGATCTGCCTGTTTTAGATGGGCCATCTTCCTCCTGATCCTCAGCAGGACTGAAAAAAAAAATCAGGAATATTAGCAAGCCTGTTTCCAAAGACAGGAAATATAAAATTGGGAGGTTTAAAAGGCCTGAGTGTCACAGCTCTTTGTTATAGTGTGAAGAAATAAGAGGCAAAGTTCTGTTCTTGAGCGGATATTCAGTCTTGAGGAAGAAGTTATTCCCAAGAGGGCAGGAAGGTAGAAAGCTTTCTTTCAGGTAAGAGATAAAAAGAATGTACTATGTAAGTATTGTCTAGTACAGCTTCTCTACACACCCCAAATCTGGGGATAGACATTCCACGTGATGATGATTTGTATTCAAAACTGAAAGGATACAGCTAGTTTTGGACACCCCATCCATATATGCAAACTGAAAAAAAGTGGAAGTTCATACATAGGGTAGTAGGCTGAGTCCGCTACTAATAAGAACCAATAACAAAGAGATAATAAACTTTGAAACTCTTATGAAACCTACTATTCTGTTATTCTGTGATCATGCTAATAATTGTATGCACATTTCATCCAGGAAGCTGAATCTTAATCAAATAATAATGTGTATCCTCTTTGAAATGCCTCTTCATTTTGCTTTGAAGTGCCAGACTGCAACCAGAAGAGTACTTCTGCGTTTCTTACTTGACCTGCTCCCATCTGCTACCATCCAAAACTGACTTTCTCTGCCTTGCTTTTTTCATCTCCTCCCTTCCTTCCTACTCTCCCCAAGTATATTTTTAAGATGAATATATGAGCAAACTTTTGTCCACCTGGTAGGGCAAAGACATGCCTGTTGCATCAAGCTTCCGGGTAAACAGTGCTGCCTCATGGATAACATATTTGAAAAGTAGGGAGAAAGATAATCTCCCTTTTATTGGCTTCATTCATATTGAAATGTACAATCAGAGTCAAAGTCTTAATCTTCACCTCACTTTCACAGCTGCTCAGCTAACCTTAGTGTGTATCCCAGCCCTCTGTGAGAAAGCAAGGCCCCTCTGATTGGATTAAAGGGCAAAGAAAGGGAATGTCATGTTACCCCTTTAGGCAGCCCAGGCTCTCAGAAGGAAGCTCAAATAACAAAAGGCGAGGAATCTGACCCAGCAAAAGCATGGCAGGCTCCAGCAGACTTCAGCCGGCTGCACCAGCTACGATGAGGTCACTTTTGACACTCTCTATGAGGTGACTTCTCAATTTGTACTAAATCCTCTTTTTTTCTGAACAGAAGGCAGGAGGAGGTCTCTCCGTGTATTCCTACTGAGACAAACCAATCAGTCTCCCAAAAGGATAAGACAGAGCTTTGAAGCTCCCCTTGTAAGGCCTCCCATTCACAATTATCAGCTCCTAAAATGCTAAAGAAAAATATTAACTGCAGTTCACAACACCTATTTATTCAACAAAGTGTACAGAGAAACCTTTTCTCTTTTCCTAGTGCCTAAGCCTAGCAGTGCAGCTAAGGACAAGCTTCGGTGGCTTCCCCATCACATTTATTTAGTGCCTTACATCAGAAGTTGCTAATAATTAGCTTGTTGGGATCTAAGAGTATGCTCATTCCCAGCCAAAAAAAAAGGCTGGAAATTTGCCATTGTTCTTGATGAAGACATGAAAAGGGGAAAGACTCTATAGTAACAAGGCCCAATCAAAAATAATTTCTTTAAAAATAATTTTTGTAATTCCCCAAGGTCAGTGGAGTAAACCCCCACACTTGAACACCCAACTCCAGTACTGATTCAGAAGTTCTTAGGGAGGAGTGTCTTGGTCAAACTCATGGAAATGTCATACGAACAGCTGTGAACCAAAAGCTGAGCTGAGCTGCAGTTGCTTGTAGCAGTAGAGTGCCTTTTTTACAAAGATCATTTTCTGAACTAAAATAAAATGGAAACTGAGCAAAAAGAATGCCTGAAACCTCACAAAACACATAACTAACAGTCATGTTAGAGATAGGCCACACCTCTGCCTCCATTTTAGGTGGGGCTTGGGCCTACCTCAGCCCTCAGCTTGCCTAGGATATGGCAGATTTCAGTAATTAGCAAATGTTAAACCTTGTCCCCAGAACTAATCCTTGCCTCAAACACATACAAACACTTGATACGGCAGGTCTATCATTACAAACACAGATCTGGCAGACAGAGATGCTTCTCTGAATTAATTGTGTTCAGGCCAGGTCTGGACAGACTCCAGTGGATAAATCCATTTCAACTAGCCATTTGTAAACCTATGCTTTGTTAAGGCAATCTTCAAGGGAGGCAGAATCCCTTCTATTCCAGGTCACCTTGATTTCTGCTGTAGGTCAAGTCTACGTAGTACCGTAATTACAAGTGTCCCGAGAATCCCTATGGGTTTGGCACCCAAAGCAGGATCAGGGTCGCATTGCTGTAGATTTGTGCTGTCCCCCAGGTACTTTATTTTCTTGGCAGTTGTAGCTTTGAGACTCCAGGGCTTGCAGATGTGGTTTAAAACTACCCTTACCCTCCACTTTCTAATCTTGGGTGAAATGTTGATTAGCTGGACCGAGGGATTAAGTATCAAAGTCTGCTTTTTACATTCAGCAGACTTTATAAGAAACCTTATTCAGTGGTACTAGGAAAAAGTGCAATCTCTCCTCCTCCATGCCTGCCCTTCATGACTGTCAGTAGACAAAATACCTAAAATCAGCAGCACTGCTTCCAGGAGGCAGCTGCTGTGGCAGCAGAAATGGAGATGTAGTTAGTGACATGTCGATTGGCTCCCTGCTGCTCTTTTTGACAAAGGAGACAAAGAGCCAGTGTTTATTTTCAAATACCATTTTTGCTGAGGTTCTAGAAAGATGGATGAACTGAAACTGACTTTGATTTGGAGCTAATGGCCCAAATCAATCACTATAAGAGGCCACTGCCTTACCTCAGGTAGAGCCATGAGCTGATGGTGTTTGGGCAACATACAAGCTGACAGCCTTATATTTGCTGATGTGTTTACCTCAGCCATAAACAAACTTTTAACAGATTGCCCTATTGATAGCTGGATTCTCAGTTTACTTTTATTAATAGTATATGTGTGAATAACTGGGAAAATATTTCCAACCTAAATAATTTTGATGGAACCTAAAGAAACGGGGATCATATATTCTGTACAGCAGAGGAAAAAAATGCTTTCAGTCAAGCACATAAATTTGTACCTGCTGCCTTGTGCTAAGCTATAATATTGGCTTTCATGCAGAAATGAATAATAGCTTTATTCACCCTCTCTAGATTGCCCTAACATGCTACAACTTGATTAAGGGCATGAATTCAGGGCATGAATCTTCCTGATATAGTGAGATTATTGAAATTATCCCAAAAGAGCATGTTTGCTGCTCTGCATGCAAAGATCTTCCATTGTCTCCTTAAGAATACACAAGGCAGGTCAAGAGAAGCTTAATTAATATGGAATTAGCACAAGTCAATTTTTTTTTTTTTATTTTGTCTTTCCCTTTGTGGCCTTACAGCAGCTGGCAGTTAAAGGAGATCATGCTCATATAAGTGTATTGATCAAACATTATTAGTTAAAGCCTATTTGTATGCTGTCCTTAGGGTAGCAGAACAAGAATTCTATATAGCACGTAGTGCTAGGCAGAAAAGACCAACAGGTTTCTGCATTTTGGTAAGTCTGATTTAGGGCTAATAAGTAGCTGAGCTTTTCAACAGAGACAAGGCAGCAAAACAAGGCCATGGATTAACTCTGTAGCTACATGCTCTACATTGCAATCAAACAGCTCCCCCTTCCAAACCAGCATGTCTATGGAGGTTCCTTTAATATCCTTCAGTCATCTGTCAGGTTCCAGTACTTAGATTGCCGAAATAATTGGGTTCCTTTAATGTCATTTGTTCTCATATTTATTGGACAAAGATGACCAAAAACGGGCTATTCATCGAATTGATTGAGCACTGCACGCTTTGAATATCATATTACCGTTATGTCTGAGCTCTCAGGAGCCAAACTCAGCATTTGCCAAGAATTTATTTCTAATTATTTATCCATGTTGCATGACAGCACAGGGATTCAGAGAAGATCATTCTGTCATCTTAACTATCCATTTCACTTCGTAGTTGTACCAGAATCATACTGAGGCAACTGAATTAATCCTCAGGTATTTAATGATGCTGTGCCATGCACAAATCCCATTGACTTAGTGGTTCCCCGTAGAAGGTACTGCACAGCAGAAGGAATCTTTGTTGGAATATGCCTTCTCAGCAGTCCATCGCCATGGTGGTGAAAATATAGCACATCCAAGAGCCTTGCAGACAATGGATTCACGTTAATCAAATCTCTGATCAACTGCTGCAGTTGATTCATGCTTGTGGAACATTTCCACTGAATTTGCAACAAATGCCAGAAGCATCTTCTTACATGGCACTGATTACCCTGCATACAACTAGATATTTCTCAGGACTTGTATGGTTCCTCACTAGCTTTGTCCTTAGATTTGGAAATGTACTTCTTTTAGTTAGCTTTATGGAAAATATCTCCTCCAGGTCATCAGCTCTTTGCAGTGGGTTCATTCTCATCATCAGAATCACAACAAACCATGATGTGAGTCATTGTGGGAAAAACAACAGATCTTTTTGGAGTGTAAGTGTAACAGCTATCACGTGTCTTTCACCAGCTGAGAAAATTAACCTGGACAGGTTAAGAAGTCCTCGTAATTCACATGAACACATATGCAAACACATGCCCATATTTCATCTCCCTCTCTCTCAGTTCAGTTCTTTACATCAGTGGGATTAACATTATGAGTAATAACTGAATTAATTTGACAGTAAACCCAAACTTAACAATGAACTTCACATCTAAATCAGTTTCACATCTCTATTAGTATGTGAAATGGTGAAATATATGAATATGTGAAATATGGTAGCCAAAAACTGCCACTAGCAAAACCCCTCCATCTTAAAAATTAAAATCCCTCCCCACTCTCATATCCCCATATAGATTATTTCTCTTTTCATCATTGCTGGGTAGCTCTTGTTTAGTAAATTGGAAATCTGATCACTGTACATTAGAACATTTACCTTGACCTATTGTTATGCAAAAAGAGAAAGAAGCAGTGTATAAAGAAGCTGAAAGAATTAAATCTCAGTGAAGAAGTGGAGCTAGGTTAAAATACTAACTAACAATAATCTATCTTTGATGTAAATTATGACAGCTTCAACTTCCAGATGTTTAAGGCTGAATTCTGCAAGTCCTGTAGTGCTTTACTAACACACTTTTCAAAATATTTTTTGATAAATTCCTTGTAAATATTTTATACTATAATGATCACTCGCTGCAGACTGATGTCAGTCATTTCCAAATGGTGTAGTAATACATCAACTTTTCACACACTTTGATTGTTATTAAAGGTTTTGTTGCTGTTTATGATGTTGTGGGAGATAGTTTATTTCTTTTCTTAGCTCTTTTCACAGTTGTTCAGAAATATTTTTTTTATTAATTTTCAAAGCAATTGATTTCATAATCAGAACCAAACTGCTTATTCAAAAAATCTTTAAACAAAAGATCTGCAATACCTTGAGTGAAACAGGGTAGAGTAAGTCTGAGGCTGGAACATACTAATCTAATTGGTTTTGGTCATCATTGGGATGCTGCTTTATATCATGAAATGCTCTCATTCATTTTCAGGAAACATGGCTTATTTTTATGTTAATGTTTTTCTTTTCTCCAAAGAGGTTCTATGAATTATCCCAAATAAATTAATGTGCTGACCTTCAGTCCCTAGAAACCAGACGCTGGATTACAGCTGTGCACGCCTTGAGAAGCTTAAATTTTACCGTTTGGTTAAGACGTAAGCTGCAAAATTTAGAGATGCCTGAACTTGACCTTCTAAGGAAATAGCAAAATTAGCACAAGATTTTTCCAGGACTATTTATACATCTCCTGAAATACAGAATAAAGCTGATCATTGCCTTTGAAGAGTATTCACAGACAAGGCAGAACCCTGGGTGTAGGAGAATAAAATCCTGCAGTTATTCTTTACGTTTAATGAAAGTAAAGCTCATATGGGTTTTCCTATACGTACTCAATCCAGCAGTGTTTTTACAAAGACACTAGTAGCAACTGAAAGTCACATCTTAGCTTTTAATACCTGTGCTAAGCTAGTGCGTTTTGAACAAAGTAGGTTATCCTGCCTCTGCTAGACACCTTGTCCTCATCAATACTTGGCCATACATGCTGTGGTTAGTAAGACCTTTAGCTGGTCAATGTTTAGAAAAGAAGTTAAACACCTAAAGAGGAGGACTGTAGCTTGTTGTGACTCAGCTGATATAGACATGACAATTCCCCTCGCATTCACACAAGCTCCTCAGATCCAAGACATGAATGCAAAGGGAAAAGTTGTTCCTTTCTCTCTAGAGAAGAAAGTATCATGTAGGTAAGCATCCTGTGGAAATTAAGGAAGGATTAAGGAGTAAAGTGGATTTTAGTCTTTTTATTTTAATAGTGATAAACTACTATACTTCCAGGAAAACAGGATGGGGAGAGTGGGGAGGAAGAATAGTTATGTCTGACAGTTAAGTCTCCTGGGAATATGGTTGAGCTAGTGTGGCTAATGCCAGCAGATAAGGGGTTAGATCAGATAAAACTTGACTGCTTATGAGCAAAAAATACGAACATTTTTTGCAGCAGAACTAGGTGTGATTGCAATTTCTCTTGGCATTTTTTTTAAAAGCTTCCATAATACAGTTCACACTTGTGACATTATTGTGATCTTCACTGACACTAAAAATTCTGAACTGCACAGGATTTTAATCCTGCAAGCCAGTTGAAATGTCAGCGGTCAAAGCCTGTTTGCGTTACTTGAATCCCTGCACAGTAAGAGGTGAATATGGTGAACTATAGTGTGTTGATAAATTAATCATTTCCAATAAAATAAAAATTAGAACATACCTGTTCAAAGGCTGTTCTCTTGGCATTATCAACTTGTCTGAAACCAGGAAGCGTCAAAAGCATTGCAAGAAAACCTGTTCCTAAGACATTTGATTTATAGACTCAGGGAGGTTGTGTTGTGTTGAGATAATAATTTCATTTTCTGGAAGGTGATCAAAACAAAACTTTCAAACGTTCTGAGTTTCACCCAGTGCTGGAGGGTTGAGTGGTTGCCATTTCTACCATATGCACTATATCAGAGTTATTCATCAGCTGTCTTGTTTGATATATAGAGTTCATATGATACAGGGAGTTTTAGTCTCCTGTAAAGTCCACATTCATTCGTTTCATTTTACAGTACTAAATGTTCCTCAAGCATTAGAGGTAATTGGAAAGAAAAAAGAAATGAAAATTAAAAGAAGTTCTGCTTAGCAAATTCACTGAAAAATCCAAACTCCATTATCAGAATTTGGTTGCCAGTGTGTAGCATACAACAGTGGTAACTGTGGGATTATTAAATAAAACATTTCTAGTAAATAAAACTTTAGTACCTTTTCATATTATTAGTTCAATAGTAACTCAGTGTGTACTGTTTGTCACAGCTTATTCTGGTAGGCATACAGCAGAAATGCTATGATTATCAGGCAAATCATGCTGACTGAAGAATTATAATGCTTCACCAAGAGAACTAAACCAAGATACGGAGGTGGGCGTGAGAGTCTCACACCCAGCTCCATGGCCAGCTTCTTAGTAATGCGTGCTTCTTAACTAAGGATTTTCACCTTTTCAATAGCTTGCCTAAAACTGTGATGGATTCTTTATGTGAAATCTTTTTTTGTGACTTGTGTATATTGTCAAACAGATCTGATGGGCTCCTTGAGCTGAAGTTAGAGAAATTGTGCTGTGTAGGTAACTGCGGGACAATGCCGTGCCTCTTGGTCTGAAGCTCTGTGAAGCTATGTTGTTGCATTACCACACTATTTGCTGACCCAAGACCTCAGTCTAAGCAAACAACTGCAAAGCTTACCATCACATCAGGTAGACATGATGATAGTATCAAGGAAAGCTGTAGGGCCAAAAGACTAACTGGCAGCAGGACAGAGAAGTTTGTTGTGTGTGTTTTTTTAAGTAATCTGTGTGGTACATTGGCCGCGTGTATGGTAGGCTTCTCAGAATAAATAGAGGCCCAGGACTTTTACTTTGCTGTCTTTTCAGTGCAGCGTATAACTAGTCTTGGTCAAAATGGTGCTTTAATAAATCAAAGTTAAGACAAAAACTGAGCTGTAGGCATTGCTATATGTGATTTTGAACAGTAGCATAGCTTTGGGATTCATTTGGAATCTAATTTATTTGCTTACTTGTTTGCTTTTAGAGGGGTGAGTATTACAAGGATTTGTTGGCTTTGTACTGCTCAGGCACCTCAAAGAATAAAACTCAAGGCATTGTCTCATTTTCTGTCAACTTCTTGTGGGGAAAAACTTCTAGCTGTCACAAATCACTAGAGCCTGCTCTTGTGCAACCACTATCTCTTAGCCTGCTTGGCACAGCAAGCAGCAGTGCCAAGGCAGGGCAACAGCACAGTGCTGCATTCACCAGCCCTTGCCTTCTCAACTATATATCAAGGATGGGCAAAGCAGTGGAGGGGAGGATGGGGCAAGAGAGGCTGGAAGAAGGACTTACAGGACTTCAAGTATGAAGCCATGATGCTGCCTTTGTGTGTGCGTGTATTAGAATTCAAACCCAAGTATTTCATATTTGTACAGTCATTCATTTGGTTTTTGGATCAGTAAAATATTTAAATTATACAAACCCTTCCTTAAGCTTCTTTATTTTATGAATCCATTGTAAATAACCTTTGAAATGCATTCGGGTGATGGAAAACGTTTGTTTGTTTGGAAAAGGTAATTTTACCAAGCTCAGAAGGGAACAGGCGGTCCTTTCTAGCAAATCCTTTGAAATGCTGTGAGAAATTGTGGTCTAGATAGCTGGAGTGACCTCTCGTGGTTTTCCCAGGAACTAAGGCAATTCATCTCCTCACTTCACTTCTGTTTAGCACATGCAGATCAAGGATGCTGGTGCTTACTAAAACACGGATCGAGGAGCATGGCTCCATCAGGGGAGTGCAGGACAGGTGCATGATGAACTGTAACACGCAGTACCCTCAAGTTAACAGATATTAACTTGAAAATGTTATTTCAGCCCTTGAATATCACTCATCTGTTCTTGGCTGCAGCGAGAAAGAAATATTTCCAGCTATGGCAAGTTGGCTTACTACTAGCAGATCTCATCCCTGTTTTTTAACATTGGCTAACAAAAGTACAGACCTTTTAAAAGAAGGAGTTGACATCTTCCGTAACCACTCAAAATGGGAGCAATCAACCTTTCCTGAAGAATCAGCAGTGGCATAAGTAGCTGAAATATCTATAGCATGTGCCTCTGTTACATTTCACTGCCATCTTGCTTGTATTTCACCATTCTTGTGTATCAGATTCCAGCTGATTTTAGTTAACAGTGGGAAATTTCTATCATACTTCCAGACTGGGAAGGCTTGCACATATTTTCATTGCAGTATCTTCTTCTCATTACCCAATAGTTTGTTCGCTTTTGTTGTGTTTGGATTTTGGTTTTTTGTTTCTTTGGTTTTGGTTTTTGTTTGTTTGTTTTGAGGGGGAGGAGCCTTAGGAGGGTTACTTAACTTGGCATAAAAGCATATTTATAAACATTAAAAATGATTTATAAAAAAAAAAAAACCTAGAATTCCACTTGTTAACCCTAAATATTTCAGATCAGATGTCACCCTTCACTTCAGATTGCCTTATGTCGTGTATTGACCAGTGCATTAGGTGCCTGGGAGGCTATTTATGATTTATAGAAATCACTTCTCTAGAGGGACATCTATTGCACTAGGATTCTCCTTTCCCTTCTTCATCTTGTGCATACATTTCTCAAATTTGAAAAAAAATAATCAAGTTGTGTAGTTTATAAACTGTTTTGCTTTGTTACTTGTTGTATATCCATATATATCCTTACTGAGTAGAGGAATCTGAACCAAACTACAAGAGTACACCATGCATTTCCTACCCAAGTGATGACTACAGTGTTCATACTCCAAGTCCAGATTCAAGTTTCACACTTCACTCATGCGTTTCTATATCCATAGACATCACTGAATAGAAAAATCACCCTCCCATCCACAGTTTGTGTTGAACATTTGAGATCTGGATCATGATCTTAATCAGACAGTTTGGGCCTGTTTCTAGGATGGATAGCTCTTCTTAGGTGACAGAGGAGAAGACAAAATTGCTAGAGCAGCAACAGATTACCTCTGCCTCTCAGTGGTAGGAGATAAGGGAAAAATGAACAGTAGTCTCTAGAGGCACAAATAATTGTATATTGAATGGCTGTTGGATTCATTCTCACTGCCATCTGTTCTTTCAATCTTCCATATGAGTATCACATACAGAAACAGTATCCGTGCAGTTATCAGTTCTTTTAAAATTTTGTATTTCCTTATCTTTTTTTATATGTCTTTATATGTCTTTAGTGCTGTCAGACTGATTTTCACATATTTCTTCTTCGAGTTTCTTTTACATACAATTCTTTACGTGATTTTTTTCAGTGTCTCAGCTTTCTCTTAGTTCAGCATCAGGACAGTGAAAATTGATCGATATATTGTTTAATAATGAAAAACATCAGAACATTTCATTTCATTATTTATAACTATGCGATCTGTCAGCTATTTTCCAGACTTCAATCACATGCAGTATACACCAGAAAAGATCACTTATTTTTTCTTCACTTCCTTCTCCTACAAAATGTAGGAAAGTGTCCTACATTCTCCTGATATTAATGTGGTAGATTTTGAGGTATGAGTCCAGACCTGTCAGACATCTTACAGCAGAGAACAGGATGTGCTCTTCGGTACAACACAGACTGTCTGAACTCACTGCCAAAGCCCATCTGAATTTTTGCATAAGAACTTAAGTTAGCGGAATATGTTATTTTAAGTGAGTAAGTTTCAAGGGCTGTCTTAAAAACTCTCATCTCTTCAGCCAAATCCAGCTCTCTCTCAAAAAAAAGGGGGGGAGGTAACCTGCCTGCAATTCTAACTGCAATTCTAAAGGCAAAAGTTCCTTGACTGACTTACCTCCAAGGGCTTCATTGCTTTCGAATAAGGGGTACAGAACAGGACAATCCTCTCCTTGAGGTCTGTGGAGTTTCACATAGTGTAACCGACAGTTTCATATGATAGCCCTTTTCTAGAGCTCTATGTTGGGTCACATGATAGGACTTGGAAGTCTTAGAATGCGTCAGAGGAACATTAAGAATATCTTTTATTCAGTATTATCAACATTTCTAGGAAGATGGGAGTTTTAGCCTGCAGTGCTCTCCTGCAAGTTGATATCACAAGTAAATGATTCAGGTGTCCGTTATTATTTGAGGTCTAGAATAAGGGTAGTAGTAACAATTAAGATTCAATGCATTCTAGCTATTAACATCCACTACAGATTACAGGTGAAGACATACGTATGCATATGTCCATGAGATGTCTCTTTATGCTTGGTTTCTGTAGGTGTTTGTCGTTATTATTCTTATAAGTATAAATACTTATAACATTTGTCTACCTGGCAAAATATTCTCATTTCCATGCTTATTTAAATGGACTGGATTGGCTGCATCTGTGGTGCTTATTTTTTACAGTGAATAGAAGCCTGGAAGAATTTGTTAACTGGAAGTGCAATCCAAATGTTTAGCATATAGATGAGAGAAGACATTTTAGGGTAATTGCTTTGCTAATACGAGTCTTTCATTTCATGTTACCACTCTATTTTGACTTCCCTCCTATTTCTTCCATTTTCTTTAATACCGGATGGGATTTTATGGCAGAAAATGCACCAAGCTGAACACCATCACAGATTTCTATTACAGATAGTGGAAAAGGATGGAAAGTTAGAAGGCAGTTGATGGCAACTTTATTGGATTTTCTTCAGGGAAAAGACATAGAAGAGAACATGTTTTTGTAAGTATCTATCACATTACATGGGAGAGACAAATATGCACCAGATTGCAACAGAAGCTGGAAACATAAACAGAAAAGACTTGCTTACCAGTATGAGATTTATGCTGTTGCAGCAAAGTTAGCTATACCTTCAGCAATAAAGAAATGCAAAAATCCAGTGTGAAAGTAGTGAATCTGGATAGAAAAAAAAATCAATATTCTGCTTAAGTAAAATAATTTCAAATTCAATATTTTTCCTTTAGGCAATGCTTCACTGTCATTGCTGTCTAAGCCAGGCCTAATTACTGAGTTTTGCAGGGATCACACCATGTACATACATGCAGCTAAATTATTAATGCAAATGAAATCTTAGTGTTTAAAGTACCAGTATAACAACTTAATTAGCTTTAATTATTTCAAGGCATACCTTTGTGTATATAGAAAGAATGTGTAGCACTAACATAAGAATTTCCATGCAAGAAGTCCTTTTCCATTTCTTGCATTGTCAAACTTCCAAGGCTTGTTTTCTCCCCCAGCAGGTATTGCACTTCTGGTTCTGAACTAAAGTCTCTAAGTTTTTTCTCAATATGAAATAGACAGTAGCAATGTCTAGTGATCAAAACAGCAGGAAGGAATCTAATAAACCTGATTTTTTCCACGCTTTTAAGTTTCCTGACTGAGTCCGCAGTTACTTTGCCTCAGTTTCTCCAGCTATGAAATATTGCTCTCTTGTGCAAAGTGACTTAAGATCTCCTGATTTAAAAACAAACAGAAAACTTCAGTCTAATGTTGCTTTTCTTAAAAAAAAAAAAAAAAAGACTGAGAGAATGTTTTTTAGTGGTCACAAAAAAATGTTTGCAACCGGAGATTTTTTTGGAACAGCTCTAGTGTCTTAATGTGAAAACTGAAAATAAGTCAGAAATGAGGTTCCACTACAGTAGTTGGTCTTCCAGTGAAATATATTAAAGGTCATGAAGATTTTGTGTACCCTGGACCAATGCAACATGTTTTAAGTATAAATAAATAAATAAAAATAAAAATTTGAAAGTTACTTTCCACTACTCTTTGTTATCAATTATGAACACTAAAATTTCAGTGCTTATAAAATGAATGAATCTTCAGAGATCTTTGGAGTCAATAGGAATGTACCCATCCCATTCGGTGGGCTTTGAACAAACTAATCTACAAGCATCTTCTGCAACAGAAGGCACTGTAGTGCTCTCTCTTCAGAGCTAACCAGTAGAAGTTTTAATACGTTTCCAATCTTCACATACAGACCAGTGTCGTCTTTCTAAGCTTCACCTATCTTTTTTGCTTCAAAAACCTATGAAATGAGTGACTCTACAGAAGAATATAAGGTGAAAAGTTAAGAAATACTAGAGTTAGGGCGGTCCATAAAACATTACCTCCAATGTACATTTCGGCACTCCCTCTTTTCTCCTGTTTACTTTCCATCTTTCACCAGAGCTCTGTCTCTGCAAATCCAATGTTGCAAAATGAGAACTGTGGGTTATCTAGCAAACTAAATGAGAAACTGGGGAATCTGGAGTCCAAATCAAAGCTGGCTACAATTACTGGGCGCAAATCTAGAATGTCTGTGTAGGAACCCATGGACTTCAAACTTGTATTAGCTACTATACACGGTAGCATATTTTAGGTCAGGGGTAGGTGGAGTTATATTCTGAATGGAAGGAGAGAAAACTGCAGTGCAGTGGGGTAGGTATTTCTCTGTCACATAAAGCTGACTGCTATGCCTATAGATGTCTAGCATCTTATTAAAGTGTGTCCCTACCTCCTTCCCTCCTCCCCACAGTAACTGGAAAGATGTCATCTCAGATTCCATTACGCAGTCTTTGAATTTGAGGAGAAAACTTTCTTGACTTCTGTTCTTCAAAGCCAGAAATATTTCTAATTTAAAATAAAGTCAACCATAGAAAATGAGGCATTCTGGAAACAGCTTTGCTCCCATCGGAATTAATGCCAATAATCCATGTACTAAAAAGTACATCTAGTAAAATTCACAGCTGCTTGAAAAACTGAATAAGATCAGACATTATTGTCCCATTTTTTCCTCAGTGATGTTCATTTCCTTTCTTTTCCAAAGACACAAAAAGTCATAAGCAGTTCGATGGACAGACACTTGCTTGAAGTCAAAATTACTTAACTAGATTAAGTGATAATCTTTTAAGTGTACTGCCAAACATAGCACAGTAAGATTTGAAATGGCTCTAGAGTGCAAAAAGCCAATGAGATGTGGTAACAGCACACCTCAAAACATTTCTAAGTCAGTCTAAGACATTAAGACATAAAAATGTTGCTTTCATCTTATTGAAGTGTGCATGAAATCTCAAAAGGTTTAAAGTTTTCTTTTTATTAGATGTTTCCTCTTTTATTTCAGCTGAAGGCTTTTAATACTAGTTGTGGGGGGGGGGGGTTGTTTTTTTTTTTAATCTGAATGAAGAATTTACCACTTTCTCAAAGCAAACTCTAAGAGGGGAAAAAAAAGCCATCTCTAATCTATAAGAATTTAAGTAAAACTCTTTGGACTTGCATCTTTCATGAATTTCCTATATGGAAGATTTGCATTTCATGTGATGAGTTTCTATTAGCTCTGGGAATTGATAGCTTCTTATAGGCAGGGAACTCAGCCAAAGGAGATTAAAAGTCTTCCTAGAAGTGCTGATATCACTTTGAAAACAAAACTTCTCTCTTTCTATGGACATCACTATTTTGTCTGCCTTTATTAACATCCCAACAGGGACTAACTGTAGCACAGGTTCAACATATCAGTCAAAGTGAATCAGAAAAATCTCATGAACATCACTGATATCTAGATGTCAGGGCTGTTCTTAATACTTCAGTATATTAACTTGAATTATAATGTCAGTCATAATGCAAAGTAGTCAAATTCAGGGATGAGAGCCATCCGTAGAATTGTCTTTCACTCAGCTCCCTAAGTCGATCAGACTTGGCATTGAGGACACCTGCTGAGACACAATGTCTGTTTTGTCTAGAAGGCTCTAGATGTCTGTACTTTTTAGGGTGACAGATCGAAGGAAAAATTGAGCTATATCAACCTTGAATTCCCTAGACTCACCCCTGAATTTATTCATAAGGGCATGCTTTAAGAAATGCTAAACAATTTAGAAAGGGCTAAAAGAGGCAGGCTTTTGGGAATCCTTTATTGCCTTGTGGGAGCAGAAAGAAGTATTTCATCTCTCTTCTAATTGCCTTTAAGGGAAGGTATAATCTACTTTCCCCTTTTTTGAACACCTAAAAACATGACTTACAGACAATATCAGTGATATCTTATATCATTTGTTGGTTTACCTAATGTTCTGAGGAATGAAAGTTGAACTCTGGCAAGTATTACAGCCATGGTTTCAGTTCCTGCCCCATTTTCCTTCCAGGAAAGGCAGATGAGCTGTGGCACCTCCGCACCAAGTCTAATGCCCCAGCCAAAAGCCATTTTCATTAACAGTCTGAGCTAAAAGACCAGAGTGAGCTGACCAGTCACCCTTCTGCTGCCTGTGCTATTGAAATACAGTAGATTGTTTAGGATGTTTATTTCTTAAATTGTCTCATAAAAATTCAGCAGAATTTCCCCATTAATGTCCTAACAGTTTGCTGTTTGCATTGAACATGCCACTTCCTTTTCCCTTCCATTGTTTACCTCTGTCTTCTTTTCTTTATCATATTGAATGACCTCAGAGTCTTAGTGGTCAGATGACAGTGATGTCCACGGTGAAGAAAGGATAAAATCATCCCTTTTATTACCTATTTATTACCTAGTTTATTACCCAAGACATTATCTGAATATTTCTGCTAATGTTCCAGGAATGTTGTGCTTATTGCTGCTGTAAATCAGAAAAATAAATAAAATAAAAAATAAAAGGGAGATACAAAGTGTACCTTGAGATATTTTACACTTTACTGTTCTCCAAACAAACAACAAGAAAATAGTTTCTACAGACTCCAGATTCAGGGCACTTTCTCACTCTCTGTAACGAAGTGTGTTTGTCTTCAAAATTGATAGTTCATTATCACAAGGTACAAGCTATAACATGGCCAACCTTGAGCATAAAATATTCTGTCAGCAACCTATAGACTTAATTTTATTTACTAAATTAACAACATAAAACCTAACGCATAGCTTCCTACTGAAGTCAGAAAGAGTACGAGAGAAACACAGCATGACTGTTCATATAGGCATAGCTCTCATTTTGCTCTAACTTACATAGCAGGAGCATGTATCCCGTTTGCTGTAAATTTTGTCTTTATGGCATTCAGCTGGTTACATGAGCTCTGTCAAGACTCCTGACTGTTCAAAAAAAAAAAAAAAAAAGGAAGCACTTGAATTTTCCCATTTCAAGTTATGAACGCTATCAAATATTCTACATGTTGTCATACCAACTCTAGTGGGACAACCAAGTGTCTGAAGGAACAACCTGATTACTGCATTCAGTAGCTCATCTTGCTGAAGTCTCTGAATAATTCCATGTTGATAAGCATTTCTGTGGTATGATGAAAACAGGCAATAAAGCCTAGTGCTTAGAGCACAGAACAAGCAAGAAAGCTTTTAGAGAAAGAACATTTAAAAAAAAAAACAGTTTTGTTTACTAGGAAATGTGAGCTCTAGTCCTTGCCTCATCACTGGCTGCCTATGAATCCTTAGGGCAAGGCTTAAGCACAGTTGTGATATAATACTTTATTTTTATGTGTTTGATTGCAAAAGCCAAATCCAGAAGCCTGGATTATGCCACCAGACATGGATAGTGCCCCAAGCAGGGCTTGGAGGCTCTGAGACACTGAGCAGGGAGCGTCTCTCCCTAGAGAGGTGGGAGGGTTGGGTCTCTCCACAATAGGACTGAATCTCCTCAGACAGTGGTAAGAGATGATCCTAGCTTGTCTGCAATCTGGAGAAAGGATCTGCTTATTAAACCTGTTTTTGTTAAGAAATAGTAATGGTACATTCCTGTGGAATGCCTTTTACAAAAAGGCCTACTGTCTCAGTTCTTTCCAAAATTACAGGTTAAAAATGAGTAATCTGTGCCAATTAACCAGCAGCTCACTAAGAGTTTGATCCTATTTAATTAACTTTCACTTGACACCTACTCTAGGTGTCAAAATCCTATTCTGAATTAGGCCTTTAACTTTTATAAATACTCCCATCTGTGAAATGTGAAAAAAACTTCCCAGGTGAAAGAGTTCTGAGACTCTGTTAGGGTTTGCAAATCATTGCATCATGCTCTGCCTGGGTGTGAATGCCCCAGGATTTGGGGATGGTTCCATTTGGGGAGGGAAATCCACATTCCAGTCCCAGAGAAATGAGTGATAAGATCCCATGGATTTTAATTGTGCTGGTATTTGTCCAGAACCAGAAAGTACGTTATTAATTTACTTTTGTTGTTGATAAAGTTTAAGCCATGTTCATAAGTTTCGGAAGCAACCTTTCTGAATATAGACGGGATCTTCCAGTGTCTGTTATCTGAATCAATAAAACCCTGACTTGGGAAGGGAGCTGTGTGCTGACTGCATGCCATTTGGAAGCCTTCATTTTGAGGGAACTGTCACATTATTCTGGCCTGAAAGTGTTGTCAGGTTAAAATAACTGAAAAATACCACTCCTTTAAACAGGCCAACCAATGCCCCTTCTTATCTAGGAATGTGTTATGGTTATGTCTAATAAGCCAATTAAATAAGCACAGGATAAATTTAGTTTGTCAGTTTAATAGAGTTATGGCTCTTTGCATGTTTAAGTAATTGTAGATGTATGTAGATATAGCTGAAGGGGGAAATCTATTTCAGACAGCATGTGCAAAAAAAAGTGTATCTATATGTAAGCAGAAACATACAGTAAAACACAGCAGTGAACACTCAGGAAAGTAGCAAGTTTACAGATACATGAATGAAGTATGAATGAATTAAAGAAATTCTTAAGGTAGTTTGAACTGGCGTGGGAGGTGTTGTCTTGAACAGTTATATGTTCGTTAAAGTGGAAAGCATGAGATGAATAGTTTTCTTTTATCAGAGACAGAGAAAAAACGGATTCTGCTTTAACTCGTTCCTTTCTTTAGTTTAATAGTGTCCTTTCAAAATGTAATCTACCTAATGTACATCATCAGAAAAGGGGAATACTTTATGGTTGCCTGGTTTATTTGATTTGGAAGGGATTCAAACAGCCTGTGAACTGCACGCATCCTGTAAGTTTGTTGCACAGACACTACCAAGCACAGATGATCTTTGTGAGCTTTGTTTTCTGCATTATGTGCAGAGACCACACTCATTTGACCCTGAAGTCCCACAGTATTTATTTATGTAATGGCAAAATATGGCTTTGAGGTCAACTAACAGAGTTCTTGCTACCCCAGAAAATGTGCAGTCTAGGCTGAGTATGACATCACATTCCTCAGTCTCACTGCTGACTAATTGTGCAAAACATTTTGGGTGAGGAAAGCTCTCATTCTGGAATGACCCCACTTTGGGGTTCACTAGCATGCAAGTGGTTACATTTTAGTGGTGTGAAACATGATGGAAAGCTACAGTCAATAACATCAGCATTAATTGATAACAGGTTTTAGTTCTGCAGCTGTCTGAAGAGCACTTAGAGTGTTTATTAAATGATGTAGAGAAAGGATGGAGCACATACTTGAGCAACAGCATTGCTGAACATGTACTTCAGAGACCTGAGCTTTTAATGCTCAAACACTTGCCCAAGTTTTAACATGAAAATGGTCCCTTAAAAAGATGCTGAGTTTGTTTATGCTTGCCTAGAATTAAATGCATGCTGTGAATATTTATGACTGGTATTTAACTGCTATCTCATAAGAATTTTTGAAAGAAGATTCTTCTTCTGAAGTTCTACTTCTAAAGTTACTTTAACTGTTCAGTAAGTTAGTAAATTTCCTAAGCCAGGTGTAATCGCAAAGCACAGTACAGTCCCAAAAGGCAGTACAGGCAACAGGAGAAAGGCAGTATAAAAATGAATTCTGTTACACTGCCTGAAGTGCTCTGCGCCTCTTCCAGGGCACTTAGACCGTCACACAGGTTCTGCGTAAGAGTTACAACTATCGGATCAGTGGGAGAAGTTATACTGTGAGATGAACACAATCATAACTGGTCATGTACAGGCTTGTTCGATACCTCCATTTGGAATAATGGTAGCTGACCAGTTAGTACAGTCTGAGGCTTATGCACAGCATTAGTAATCATCATAAAATAAAGGAAGCTTAAAAACCTGGCACTCGATTTACAGACACTTTGTGAGAAGAAAGAAGCGATCTCTCATATAAAAAGCTTGCAATGTGCTTGTTACAAAAGCTGTGTGATAATTGCAACATTTTGTACCTGAACTGTATATATCCAGATAGCATTAAGAGTTCAGTGATGAGTGACCAGCATAATTACATGGAGCTGAACTAATTTGCAATATATTTTATTCATTTTATTTCTTTTCTTCTGTCTTGATACAACAAGCCAAGGTTGTATGTGTTGCATCTTTCACCATCATAACTGAATTGCTAATGTCACAGTTGAAAAATAATAAATCAACTAAAAGAAAAAAAAAAAAAGTATGAACCTCTAAGATTTGCATTTTCAACTTTTTTCTCCTGAAGCCCGGAAGCAGTAGCTTACTTTTTTAAAGTGAGAGCTCAGATTCTCTCACATTGAGATATGTCTCTAAAAAAAAAGACAAATGTTGCAAGAGAAACTTGAGGAAGTTGTCAATGCTATCTACACCTGATGCCGTTTCTTACAAGTATCTATTTCTGACGTGACCATGGCACTGTTTAATCATAAGCAATTTGGTCTGCAGTGTCTAGGAAAAGGCCTGATAAAGCGTATAGTTACTGCTATGAGAAAGCATCCTGAAGTCTGCACCAAATCCTGGTCACAGAATCTTATTTATACTCTGTTTCTACTGGAGATTACATGGAAAATATAAAATTAAGCCCTGTTGAAGCCTGAGGTACAATAATCTTTCTGTTAATCTAGACTGATAGGAGCACTTGCAGTTTTACCTTGTAGATGAACAGGTCCAAGAAAAAAACTTCTTTGCACTACAAGGAAGTAAAATCTTTCACCTACCATATCTGGGTTACTGCTGGTGAGAAAATATTTGCAGGAACAGGGAAGTTCCTCGGGGAATTGGAGAAAATATTTTCAAGCCTGCTTTTCACGATTATTAAAGTAATAGATTCAGTCTTCACGGAGTAAAATTATTAATATCAACTTATTAATAACCACATTCCTTTCAGGTAGTGAGAAAACATAAGCGTTACTGCAATAGCTGTCATTCACCCTGCCTACTAATTCGCCTAATTAGTGGTTAGGAGCTCACATTGCCCTTCAATCAGTTTCCAATGGCTCTTCAGACAAATGTCGGTTACTCATACACAGACCTGCCCATGGACCAGAGCGTGACTTGGCTGCTAGGGACAGGGGCCGAAGACTAACGCTGTTTGATTTGCCACCATCAGAAACTGAGCTTTCATTTGCCACCCACTAATTCTGGGCTTTTCTGTCAGGAGCCACCACACAATTTTTTGGCCACTGATGCAACCGAGCATCTTACTAGCTCTTCTTTTCACCAGCTAGGTGGTCGAGCGTGTGCTTCCCCTCAGGGGAAATGTACCTGTTAAGGCAATATTTCTCTTGGCTCCAGTTCTAAGCCATAGGCAGAGGGATTAGATTCAGCTTTTAATTGTGCTTGGCTTTTGCTTTTGCAAATGACAATCATTCCATAGCACCTTTTGCGATATGAAAATGAATATTGGATTACGGCAGATTTTTTATTCCTGACCGACTGTTCTAGTCAGAAAGACACCTTGTTTAAGCCAGTTGGTGTACTTATCAGACCATGCAGGTTTTGGCAGCCGTGTAGTGTAGGCAAATATTGAGTAATTTCAAGGCAAACCAGGCTTCATCTTCTGGAGAAGAACAGTAAGGCTTGTTTTGTGTTTTTGTAGACAACACAAAGAATTATTTAGCATTGTTCATTTATTTATCAGCTTCAAATCTTTAAAGTTTTGACAGATTAATAACTTCCTTCAGGAGTTTTAAATAAACATGATGTATTAACAAACAGACTAAGAGCCTACTTAAATTGTACAAACATATAAAGCAGGCTGCCTTGTCTAATGAAAACGTGATAAGAAAAATATCTTAAAAAAAAAAAAGATTGTGTCTCAATTTCCGAGAAAGTAATTTATCTTTATATATCCACTGGAATAACAGATGAATGGAACCAGTCACAGTTTAAATAAACCCCAATTATGCCTAGCCTGATAATTCGATTTTATCGACACTGTATATATTTACTTATAGCTTCAATTATTTAATATTATAAATACGTTGTGTTTTGACAAACTGGGTTTGGGTTTGTCCTTTTTTAATTTCAGCATAACTTCTGTTGATGAATATAACAGAGAGGAAATATTCCATGCAGAGGGGTTTAGAAATATAGCTTCGGCAAACCTTATTAGTACTGCAGCTTTGCTAGTGTCTCAGCGTCAGAGGTTGTGTATTTATGTAAGTTTAATTGGTTTTAAAGAGCAAGCTGAATTCATCTAGCCATAGTCACTTAGCACAATTCATATCTGAAACTGGAGTGGATTTTGGCCCGGCTGATCCAATTCTCTGCAGAAAAAAAAAAAAATGTTTATACCAAGAGTATACTGTGGTGATAGAGCTGATGATTTTCAGCTCTGCCTGATTTTCCGGAGGCAGGAATATGGTTGAAAGACCCATGCCCACACCGTTTCCCTGCTGACAGGGTAATGGGGTGAGCAAAATGTCACCATTAAAATACAGCTGTAAATCTTCCAAACTTGTGCTCTGCGTGTAGGCTACTGCCAACGAGTGGCTTAGCATTACTAAGGAGAAAATGAGCGGTGAAATCTTGTTCACACTTTCAAATTACAACCTCTGAACCTCTGGGGCTTCAAAGTGCAGGAGGGGAAGCCACAGCTCCTGCGGCAGCGTGGGGGGCCAGCAGAACTGGGTCAGCAGAGCTCATCTCTGTGTTTCGCAGGGAGCCCCTGCTTGTTCCCTCTCCCAGTGGGGCACTGCAGGAAGCCTGGCTCTGGGCACTCACATTCCCGTATATTCAGAAGGCTTTCAGGCCTTCAGTGTGTGTAGTTTGGGTTTTATTGAGAGTATTCTCTTTACTTTGCACCAATCGTTATAATATGAAATGAGGGCAAGGATTTATAAACATCCTGTAAGGAAAATGTCTAACAGGTTTAAGAGGGGAATTTCATAAGAGCAAAATCAGAAGGCGCAAACCAGAGAGATGTAATTGCCAACAAAGCCAGTGCTAAAAACAAATGCCAGCACGTATAGAGGGACCGGCTTGTAAATGCAGAAAGGTGCAAATGATTCAAGAGGATTTCAGTGATCAGACAGCAGAATGAAATGCCTTTTCATTTGTCAAAACTGTTCAGAGTTTTGATTAAATAAGTATTTCTGTGTTTCATGAGCAGAAGAAATACAAGAAAAGTGAGGGGTAGTACTTGTAAGTAATAGGCGTTGCAACACGGTCCCACCAAAACAAAACGCTTTATGTAAAGATACACGTTCCTGACATTGAACTGCCCTTGAAAACTGGATTAATTTTTTTTTCTGTGATTTTTTTAATATAAAAGTTTCTTCTCTTTCATAAAGTTATTAAGTTGCTGAAAAATCCCTGTTCAGAAAGCACATTTTGTAGTTTGGAAGAAAATGTGATAGGAATAGTGGAGCAACACACCTTCAAAATAGATTTTTGGGTAAACAATAAAACCCCATGCAATTCATTTTATACTGGATTCATAATCCTGCTGATTATGCAGTCACACTGTGTTTACAACAACATAATGAAAGTGAGATATAAGAAGTCAGCATTTTATTCTTTAAAACTATTGCTTTAAAACTCCAGAAGGTGCAGAGATCAGACACGTGGGGTTTGGGATAAGGGCCTAAATAGAATGAAATTTACTTACCAGCACTGATTTGAATAGTATTTGTCTTAAGTTTAATGGCTGTATTTTTAATACAGGGTCAAACCACTCTGCTTCTGTTTTTATTCAGACTGTTTCACAGCAACATTTTATTTCTTTTGGAAAAGCAAATAGGAAATTATAGTCACAGTAAGTTGTTTTTGTGAAGGTTTTTCTATTTCTTAAATCCTCCTTGCAGTGGAAAGCTTTCAACAGCAAAACATACCTGTTATCATTCAATGCACTCCTAAAAACATGCTATTAATTTGATTTTATAAGTTTTGTTTTGGAGCTGACGGTATCACTTTCTGGGGAAATTAGTTCAGATATAGGAACATGAGGCTGGTTGACACACTGGACCAAAAGTTCTGCAGGGGAAGAAAACGCAGGCATACCCAGCTAATGCAAAAATTAACACATCAGCAAGGAGATTAGAGGAATGAGAAATTTCAGAGATGTGAGAAAACACAATTAGACCAAAGGGGTTTTTAGCAGTGTGCTTCCTTTTCAGAGCCTCTGTGACTTGTTCTGTCTGATGCTGTTTCTATTAGATTTATCATTTAAAGTTCTCTCCAAATGGAATTTCATGAAATCCCAGAAGACGAGGAGATTGGTAAACCTGCTCTAACTGCTCTAACAATATCATGAAACAGAGCTTGAATTACCAATACACCCGGGAATTCTAATGCAATTATGAGTGTTTACTTACACCATGTGTTTCTCACTGAGCCTCGGCTGTATCAGGATAAACCAAAGGGAGCTAATGTTTTATAGATGGTAAGACTCTGTTTGTTTTCAGTAGGGCTAAGTCTCCCAAAGCACTCAGACACACTAATTAAAGTAAACTGCAGAGGCCCATAATAAAATATATGTGTTTGGAGACTGTGAGATGAACTCCACTGGCTTATTAAAAGTCAAAAGAAAAATATACATTATTTATGACTTCAAAGGGACACATTGTGAGCTCCGGTTTATTTAAAGGATTAACTAAGCATTGGTTATTGGTGACCATCTGAACAGCTTTCCTTTCACAGTTCATTAGTTATGTCATATATGTGGGAAGTCATAATTTGGGTTTAGATCAAATATTATTAATCAAATAAATTATGGAGGGTACACCAACATTATTAAATGTAATCTTTAGGAAAATAACAGCTCACAAATCCACTTTTCTCCAGTTGCTCAATTACATTTCAATACATAAACAAAAATCCAACAGATGTGTGGCAAGTTTTGCAGAACTGCCTATCTCTGGAGGTTTGGGTTTTTTTTAATCAATAAATACAGCGCACTCAAAATACCAAGTGGAATTGAAGAAGAAGCCCTTGGTGGCCATCAAGGGCTTAGGGATGTACCAGAAGTACAAATTAAACTAGCATGAGAACTTTTGTAATTACCCTAAAAATTTTAGTTTTATAAAATTTTCCCGATACATGGGAATGAGGAAAATGGAGGGTTCCAGAGAAAAGGGCACCAGAAGACAGGATTTTCCTTCTCCTCTTTGCCAGTAGCACACCCTGTGTCTCATTGTTCTAATGATTTTACTTATCCAGCTTCTACTTATGAATGAAAAGCTGTTAATATAAAATATTTGACCAGACCAAGGCAAGCTGAAGGACACCCACACGTGATACTGGTTTTAAGGCATTCACCAACATTAATGAGCCTGCGGAGAGAGATATTTTAATTATGTTCTCCTGTCTCTCCATCCTTTAATACAACTCCGGTTTAAAAGGAGGTTAAAGGAAAAGATCCAGAATGCTAGTAATAAAGTTTATATCAAATATTTCCATGTGTTTGGTATGGGCAGTTAGATATGTAGAGCCTCCCAATATTTTAATTTGATTCTCTCTAGAACAATGTTGAAATTTCATTTCCTAAAGTAGCTGTTTAAATAATGTAAGCTCACTTAAGTCAGGGTTAGGGAAACACTTATTCTCATGCTAAGTATTTAATTCACAGGAGTTTTTTTATGGCTGTTTATATTTTCACTGACACGACTTAGGAGAGCAAATGAAAGCTGCAATCCCTTTTGTTTCAAATATTATAGGGTGAGATAGTTTCTTAAATATTACATTGTCATCTTTGTATGAGCTAAATAAATATGCCAGCATCGGTACTGCCTCAAGCTTTTGATTTTGTTTTTAAAATTTAAACCTTGGAGGGAAGGAGAATAGTTGCAATGTGCTCTACTGCCCAAATCAGCATCTTTCTGCTATCTCATACCTGTGAACACTGTGAAATCTTAAAATTAGCTATCCTTCTTAGTTTTAACTCAGTGAATCAGCAAGCAGGCTGTGTTTCTGCAAACAACACATCTTTTAAATTAACAATAAAATATTCAGCAGTGAAGGTCTGTTTGTTGTTGCTTTCAGTTTAGTCCTTTTCCCAAGTTACCTAGAGGCAGTAGAAGTCACTTAATTGAGAAATAAATTCTGAAATAGCAAAGCTTTGCCAAATGTGTACAAAACTAATACCCTGCTGAGCAACCAGAATTCACAAATTTTGAAATAGATATGTAAATATAATATATAAATATATAAGTTTATATACATGCATATATAGCAATATGAATATATTTATAAAAATATAAAAATAGTTCTTTCCAGGAGATTTTAAGCAAATCTTTAGACTTATGTCTTGTAACAGCAGAGTTTTGCTTTAAAAATTGACCTCCATCTCAAAAAAGAAAAGGAAAAAAAAAAAAAGAGGAGAAAATTCTTTGAAAGGTTTGAAGCTGAAATACTTATTTAAAAAATGTATATTTCAGATGAGTGTTACTGTTTGGTTCTTTTTTAGTAAACAGTTTGGGAATAAATTGGGGTTTAACCTAAGCTGATAATTTGTCTCAGCCAATAAACCCAAATCAGCATTTTTTGTATAATTCTGTCATTCACATTTTCTTCAGCATAAAACAAGATTTTGAAGGTTGGACAAAGACACTCTTCAGAACACATGCAAGTTCTTCATCTTCTGCTATGGACTAATATACAATCAGAACTAGGGTGCTCTTCGCCCTTCATAGCAATGATAATGTAAAATGATGAGACAACCAGCCCTAGCAATTTTATAAAGTAATTCTTTTACACCCAAGCAGTATCTCACAGGAGATTCAGCTGTTTGAACCTCAGAATGAAAAATTTTCCTGCTAATTAGCTTCTAAAATTCAGTTCAGAGCAACCTTGTGGGTGTATAGATATATATATATATATATATATATGAATTAAAACTATTGACTTGCTAGAATAAGCAGAATAAAGGAGAACTGATTCTGGTATGCAACATTTTGTCACTTAATAGTGCATAATTTATGAAGACACATTGTAAAATTATGAACAATTAATCTTGTAACAGTCATTGAACTTAGAAACAGTGCATTGCAGAAGGTGGCCTTCAATAGATTAATGATTGCTGCTGCCCTTTTCTATCTCTGTAGCCTGATTTGTCGGAGGAAGGGTTGTCTTTGAAGTGAGTTTTAATTTACTACCTATGAGTCCTTTAATGGATGTCTCCACAGTAGATACGCTTACATGGAAAATATTACATGGAATAGGTTTTTACCTAACAAATAGAAAGAATGTATTGTATATACCCTTATCCTAAAACTGATAACTGCGGTGTTATGAAGTTTGTATTCTGACTTCCTTAATAGTATGCAGAGACAAAAGATCAAGGTCAATAGCTAATACAAGTTTCTTAAACTGTTGTTAATTGATAATTAAACTGCAATAGAATTAATCCAAGTAGGCAGATGTCCTCATATATTTGTCTTTATGCATCACCTAGCACCAAACAATATAAGCAGAGTGAATTCCAATGGCAGTAAATTATACACTGTAGTTTTTCTAATGTTGAATTGTGTATTTTAAAACTACTCTTTTACTTCACTTCTATTTGGAGTATAGTAGATAGGTAAAAGTTCTTGAGGTTATTAAAGGAAGTTTGTATTGACTAATGAATTTAGGTATTGGTTTAAGAACAGAGTGTATGTGACTCCCTCTCTGTGAAACAAGAACTACAAAAATACTTTTTTAATTGCTGAATGACTAACTAATGCAATGTTTATTTATTATATTTAAGCAGCTGTAGAATGCTCAGACACAGGGAAAAAAATGGTACTCTTGGATCCAGATACAGGGTGTATGCTAAGGATTTGATGAAATAAAATTATTTTCTCCATCCATTGAAGACAAAGGGAAACATTAGTTTTAGTTAGGAGAATTTTTATTCCACCCCGCCCAAAAATTTAAAAAAAAAAAAGAAAAAAAAGCTCTTCTGCTTGTAATTAAGGTATTACAGGTGATAATTAGTAATGATGATTGCTGCTTATGTGTGCTATATATAAGCTGGTGGAACAACATTTGAGCTAATGTTAAAAAATTTACCATGATCACAAGAACTGTCAAGGAAAAAGTACTTCTGAGATACCCCATTAAAATGAAGATCAAGGCCTCTTCCCAAACTACTATTTGCTCCAGATTATTTTATCTGTCAGCCCAATTAGAGAACCCAGCAGGAGACTGATTGCAAAGCAGAAAACCTGGCTCCACAAAAACACATGAGCAAGTAGGCAGCAGAAAAGAGTAAAGCTTATTTGCTTTCTAAATCCAGGAGTATCTGGAAGCATAAAACTATACTCTCACAACAGAGCAAGCCTTTTGCTGAATCAGTAGCTGAAGCTAGTTATCTAAACAGAATCTGTCAGAACAGCCCTGCCACGAGAACTGAAGATTAGCAGAGGTGAGCAACTTTGCCCTTTTCTTTGAGAGCTGGCTTGATGTGAGAGTACAATTTAGGGAGAGTGAGATTTGGGCAAGAAAAGGTTCTGAATTCATACACCCAGATATGTCATAGGAAAAGCTGCTGTCTGTTTTCTGAGTTGCCATTTCTTGTTTGCAATTATATGTTTACGTGCAGACATCTTATTTGTTTCTTCAGAATACGTTTCTTTCCCTTCTGAAAAGATGTTCTGTGCAACACCTTTACCAAGGGTCTTTTGTGTGCTTGGAAATAGGAAAAGAAACAGACTGACAAAAAGGTTACTATTTTATTTTTAAGGGCCAGAGCTAAAAGCACTCCTTCACTTTTGAGCCCAGCTAAAGAATATTCAGTTGATAGAGATAGAGATATTCGTTTTTCTTAGACTGAGTAAAAATATGCATGGATTCTTATCGCTGCTGAAGATGGGGCTGTAAAAGCAGGAGTACCTTCTGGCAATTAATGGTAATTTTTGTTAGAGCAATGCACAGAATTTTGTGTTCCCAAAATCCAAATTCAGGCTTTTTGTGGCTTCTAGTAAAACAGTGATGTTTAGGACTAAGACTTAAAAGAAAAAAAGAAAAGAAAAAAAAAAAGGAGTTCAACATAGACAGGAGAGCCTGTCAGTCCTGAAAAGTGTCATCTCGTGTACCTTATAGTACTACCTTATGTAGTTTCTACCAAAGCAACATAAAGAAATATTACTGAGGGTCTCCTGTTATCTGATTCTGGATTACTGCTGAGACAATCCAACGCTGCTTAGGGCAAAAATAACGCTATGCCAGTCTGTATGTGCTGGGCCTCTGTTCTGCAAATCCTGTACGTTGTTAAGTCCCGCTAATGGGGACATTGTGCACCCTGTTCAATGAATAGTCTGCTTAGCCAGTCAAAGACTGACATGGCAGACACTTTTATTTATTTCTATATGAGAATGCTTTCTTTTTCTTGGATAATTCCTGAGATTAAATAGATGCTGAGCTCTCCAGCTTGCAGATTCACAACAAAGTTTTTTAGTTATGCCCTCTGACTTTCCTATTACTAAGAATGCATATGATTTTACTCATCTTATATGTGTTATTTTTACTAACTGTTTGAGAGAGGAATTGCTAACTATGTTAGATTTGTTTTGTTCATAATTAATGATTAACCACATCTTTCTTGAAGTATTACAGAGCTTTTTGAGCATTGTTTGTTTGATGATTATTACTTAGAGGAGATATGTTGCCAGCTGAGCTGAAACATTCTGGCATACTGCTTAAGTATTGCTATTTCTGTATTGCATCCATATACAGCTTCTCTCACAATAAGGTCAATGGCAATGCCAAACAGAAGGAGTGAGAGATTGCATCCTGATTAACTCCTAATTTAGCATTCCAGGATCGTTTTGTTCCAATAGAACAGGGTGAATAATTCATCATGAACAATTGACCACTATTTGCCTGTTTTTCTAAATGGTTCGTGAGCAGATCTTCTTTTTTTTATTTTTAAACAAAACAATTTCTTTAATCGCAGTAGCTCCACACCTCTTCTCCATATTTCTTTTTCTCTAAATCAGAGATCCCCAACTTAACTGTTGCCCTTCCCCCTCAGAAATAATTTTATTTACTCCATTCCCTTTCTAGATGCACACGCAAGGTACGCTTTGCCCTTCTAATTCACAGGCAGTAGTAACCAAATGAAAATAGTTCTTGAGGGGCTCTAAATGGTGTATCATGCTGTGCCAAATGCAGTGCCAGGTCCAACAAGGACAACTGTCCAAGTTGCCCTTTGCCAAGACAGATATTCCTATCCATGGAAGATCTCAAAATGACCCAGGAGTACCTGTCACAGATATGTTCATCAACATTACCTTGCTTTTCAGTTACATGATTCTCTAACCTAGTTTTGAGTCATACTGCATACTTTTTTTTCCCCTCTGTACTGTTATAATGAAGCCAGGTTACAGTGATGTATCTGTATGTGTGCCACACAGTTATTGGCACCTGTTATGCCCACTAGGTTGCTACAGCTCCCCAGGGAAGTGGGGTCACAGCACTGAGCCTGCTGGAGTTCAAAAAGCATTAGGAAAATGCTCTCAGACATAGAGTTTGTTTTTTTGGGTGATCCTGTGTGGAGCCAGGAGTTGGACTCCGACAAGGTGATCCTTGTGGGTCCTTTCTGACTCAGAATATTCTGTTCTGTTTTATGCTGCATTGAGAAAGCTCTGCTACAGATAATCTACAAGTTCATTTAGTGTGTTAGACACTAACACACACACAAACAAAAAAAAAAAAGATAAGATTAGCCACTATCTTTCTTGCTTAAATGATCAAAATTTTAGGTCAAAACCTAGAAGTTTGGGAGAATCCTGTCACTACTAGAAGTTCTTTTTTTTCTAGATCAATTAAAGAAATGAATTTTAGCATATATAAGCTGCAGTAGAAATTTAGCTCTTTTAGTTTTCATTCCTGTCAATGTGAAACCATTTCTACCTTCAAAAATTTCCTTGTATTGAATAAATTCCTATGAATGTTTATACTGTATGACTTTATACCAGGAAAAGTGAAAATATATTAGCAGAAAAATAGTAGTTTGAGAGGAAAAGAACTTGAACAGAATTAAAAATCATGGGGGTGAGAAATGAGGTTTTCTCTAGTAGAGAATGCTTTCCCACTCAGTCCTGAGCATATGTTTCGCTTCTGTCTTCAGCGAAATTCAGTGTTAACGTTGCTCTTTCTTGATCTAGGAGACCTAGATGTAATTTACTCTTGACATAATTCAAGCAGTTTCTAGTGTTTTAGTGGATCACTACAGAAGCACAACCTGTTTTCTCTGAATGTTGTATCTCTAAGATATTCCTGTCTTGCCAGTCAGCCCAGGGACTGAGCAATTCTGAGTGGAAGCATGTGGTCATTTCTTTGATTGACAAAGTGTAATCCTAGATATTTAGAAAAACTAAACAAATAATACATATTTCTCTACATCTGTCAAATGTTTTGGGTGAAGCTATATTGTTTGAGAACACAGGAGAAAAAGATTATGTAAATCATGGTATAACAGAGAGATGATTTTGAACCTACACAATAGGGACTTACAGGCCTCATGGCAAGTTTAGAAACTACTTTGCCAACAAACCCCACCAGCGGAAGTTCCTACTATGCTGTGTGGAGATGTAATAGTTTAGGTTCTTGCCCCAGACTTCCTAAATCACATCCTCTGGAAAAAGTGGCCATCTTGAAACAAAAAGGACAATCAGGAATTGAGTGAAGGAAGACGGTCAATTTGTGATGAAGGAGGCAAGGACAAAGTTTGGGCCTTATTGTGGTCCACTCTTTATGGTGGACATTCATTACACACATGTGGCATTAGGACCATGAATGCACATATGCACATGCTTTTAGGACAAGGGGGAATGGTCTTAATCTAAATCTATCCTCTTTTAATTTAGACATTAAGAAAAATTCTTCACTGTAAGGGTAGTGAGGCACTGGAACAGGTTGCCCAGAGAAGCTGTGGATGCCTCATCCTTGAAGGTGTTCAAGGACGTGTTGGATGGGGTATTGGCCAACCTGATCTAGTGGGTGGTGTCCCTGCCTATGGCAGGGAGGTTGGAAGTAGATGATCTTTAAGGTCCCTTCCAACCTAAGCCATTCTATGACATGTACGTTTCATGTGACAGAATATCTAGCAGATTTGTTTGATCAAAGGCTTTTGCTTTGAACTTGTAGATCAAATAAGAAAAGATTTCTGAAAATGTGAAGTAGATCGAAGGACATCCGTGTAAATTTTTCCTCTCTCATTCAAAACCTATAAAGTTTGTGAATGCTGCCTGATTCCACCTAAGTTCAGCTCCAGTGTTGCATCATCTGGGGAACTGAAGGAAAATCCTAACTCAAAGCACCCACTAGCATCACAAGCATTCAAATCTGGATTCGGGCCTTGTGACAAGCCCTCTCTAAACAAAACCTTCTAGTAAAGCCATTTTGCTTACTTTTCAGAGTGGTTCACACTCTTCTAGTACCAACCACCTCAGCCTAAGAATGAAGTATGCTAAGGTTTTTTGGTTTTGTTTTTCAGAGTTTCAATTAGCCCATTGAGAACGCCAACTGATGTTTCAGAACGACACATGCACAAAGCACTACTATTACATAGCAGCCTTGTGGCTTTCTTGTGTTTTGTAGTCCTTGAAGTATGTCATAAAGATGAGTAATTCATGCTACCTCCTTAACAGTGGAGACAGCAGAAATGGGTTAAGTGATTTGATCAAGTTTGTCCAGAGTGCCAGGGACAGGCACTGTCTTGCTGAACTTGCTGTTCTGTGCCAGTACCCATGAGCGTGTTGCCTAGCTTGACATACAGCAAGTTTGTTCACATTTTCTGACATGCGGATAGTCAGAAGCAGCATTCAGGTACAAACAGTGAAACAACTGTAATTTATGTTCAGAGACAACCTTCCTTTTCATTTCACAATTTTCCACAAAATAGGCTGATGTTTAAAATGTCATTGAGTTTCTCTGGAAATGTGGAAAACAAGGACATAGCCTTATTTTCTCTTTTCTGCCCCTAAAACATATTGTTTCCACAACCTCTATTAGGCCATTTCTGAGGTAATACATATAATTCGGTGACAAATCCACTTCAGCCTTCATAATGCCCTTTGTTTTTACTTCAAAACATTCTCTGACTCTTACGGATTTGTACTATTTAACACCCAGATAAAGGTAAGCTGTCTTTTTTAATAACGATGGATTACATTTTCTCGTTACATGCTCTGATTCAATTGGATTTTTCAGTGTGAGCAAATCTATTCCAGAGAAAACAGTAATGCCAGTGTGAGAATAATTGTAGTTATTAGAAAGGTAAACAAGAGGAAACAAAAACTAGCATAAACGGAAATTAGCTGATTAAATTACTACTATAAAGGCCCACTTTTTCTTCCCTTTAGCAGAAGTATCCTACATTTTCCTTTTCTTTGCAAGTATATTATTAGAAACAATAGAGACAAACTTCTTGTTGAGATCTTTTGTACTAGACTGGGGCACTGCCAAAATTCTCCCCCAGAGATGACTGCCAGTGCAGAGGAGATCTTTAGCCGCTGTCCATGCCTTTGAGAATAGTACCCCAAGGGAGATGAAGTTATGATGGGATAGCCCAAAGTCCCCTCTGAAGCTGACAAGCCAAGCATCTTTAAGGGGATATTGAAGTGGGTGTATTTCTACGTGTAGAAAAACTGCAAAAGCTCCAGTGACTTTCTGACCCTCCCAGAGCTTCAAAAAATGTTTGATGACTGGTCTGTTGTCCACCTAGCTATAGCTAGCTTTGAACTCCTTACAGTGCAGGGCAGCAATGCATCAAAGTGTCAAATATGCATTAACATGCACATAACTATGCATGTGAGAACATCACTCCCCATTTAGGAAAGCTTTTGACCACATAGCTAAGTCCTGCTGAAGAAAACAGGAGTTAAGCATGCACCTAAGTTTGTGAGTTGCTTAAATGCTTTGTCTGAACAGGGGTCTTAGACATTTGTTGTTTCTTCATATGGCCAAGAAAGGCCAGCCCGGTAAAATGTGTACTTCAAATGGCTTCTGCACTGAAATACATCCAAGAAGATTTACACACACATATATTTTGTGATGTTCCTTTGGGCAGAATACCACGCAGCCTGCACACCTATCCTGGTGAACAGATGATCTCCAGGGGAGAAGAGCTAGTAAAGATCTGGGTATTTGTTTAGCCACCCTGTCTCAGCCATATGGAATGATATAACCCTGTTTTTGTAGGATTACTTTGCTAAAATAATATGAATATCACATTTTTTTTCTCCTCCAAAACGTATTACAATATAATGTTGCCCTGAGAGAGAAAAGGGGAAGATGTGCAGCTCCTCCTGTTTCATTTCCTGCTTTCACGGATTGTTGTGTTACTAAAATATTTTTATTACAGAAGAACTTGAAGCAATATACAATGTTTGTCAGAGGATTATTTATAGTCCCTTTAAGCTGAATTTCTGTAATGAAATCCATTTACAGACATTCCACAGTGCCCTATGGTTACTTGCTTATGCAAATGAAATGTGACCCTTGAAATAAGCCTCTTGCCCTTGCTGTCACCCTCCTTGGCTTCAAAGGTCTACAGACAATCACTTCTTAAGTGAATGGGATTTTTTTTATTTGGTTTTGAGTGGGGAGGGGGGGAAAGAAAATGGGGAAAAAAAAAAACCCTTTCCATTGCATGGTATTCTTGCAGAGGGTGATAGTGACTGACTGGTTGTACATGTACGTGAGATAATGCTCATTTGTTGTAGATGCTAACATACAAATCCTTTGCTCATGAATATACTTAAATTATACTCTTTAAAAGGGAGTTTTTGCATAGAGATTTTAGAAACGTCCAAGTGATTTAAGTGGCTCGGTTTAAGTTCATTTCTTCTTCAGTTGTGCTTTGGATTCCTAGTTCAGATATCTGGTTTCTGGGCTCACAGATGTGCAGTTTCAACCCGGCATACCTGCAGAGCTGGTTCTGCGTTGGCCGATGAAAGAAAAGGATGTAAAATTCTGTCCAATGAGAATGGTCTTTTTGTATGGCTGTGCTTCCAGTAATGTATACTGGTACCAATGAATGAGTAAAGGAATACGGAAGATAGAGAAAAGAGATGATGACCCAAGTATTTCAAAGAGGTATAGAGGATAACTTTTAACAAAAATGAGTTACTCTATATTGTGCGTGGTTATAGTAGTCTGTCAGAAAACCAAGAAAATGAACTATGCCACAATAATAAGGGCGACATTTCTTATTATTCCCTATGTGACATCTGCTCTCCAACGTCTTAGAAGTATTAAGATCATGGCTATTTTGTTCATCTGTTTACACAGGCAGAGCTTAGGTACAACAATTTTTGTTCCATTTAGGAGTCACTATAATGTGAGCTGTGAGACTACAGCTGAGCGCAGTCAGTAAAAACAAAGTTACAGTTGATTGCATGTCCCAAGTCACCTCTTTACTGGTGTTTCAGGTGGTTCTGCAATCACTGACGTTATGTTAAAATTGAGCATGCAACATCATGGCACTGACAGCACTAGTTTTATGAGACTTTTTGAAAACATTCCTGATACTTCATCACCTCTTAAATTAAGAGAAATGGTCATAAAAATAATAAAACATTCTGGCTACAGAGAGTTATGTATGGGTAGAAAGATGAAGGTAGATGTACCTTGAGGTGGTTAGCTATGAAGACTTCAACAAAAGCCAGTGGCAAAACCACTTCTTTCTCATTTTGATGTATGACATCTGTAAATAAGAGAAGCTGACTTCAAATGAAACAGAACATCCATAATGACGTTATCTCAGCAGTAGTACCTGCCAGGAGCACAGTGGACTTCCTTATCTTGTAGTTTCTTTCACAATTTCATTGTAAGTGGAGGTTGTCTACCTGGAGTTATAGTCCACTTATAGCAATTATGAACTTCTCATTTACTTCAACGTTATCAGAATACCGATGCTGAATCTTATTATTTACGGCTGATTCCAGCTGTTTTTTTATTACAAAACATTTGTATCTTAAGGGCATTTTGGAGATAAGTAGACAGCCATGACCCCACTTTACCCTAGGGCCTTTTTGGGTAAAGTGGTACTCCCAAAAGAAATGAGGCAATTGCTAAGTTTCTCTGAATAGAGGACTGTAACCCTGCATATATTTTATGACTTGTGCAAGAACATTTGGGAGAAGTTCCGTGACTCTATATACTGGGTGCTTTTTGTCTCCTCCTGGGCTCCCTCTGGTCAGCATGAGAAATCCAATGCCATTCCTCTGGGAGGGCGAACTCTGTGGTACAGAGAAAACAGTGGGTGGCTACCTAAACAGCATGGATCAGTTTTCCAGTCCCACATCTGCACTTTTGGAAAGAGCTTTTAACAAAGAGGAAAAATGTGCAGCTCTGTTAAGGTAGCATTGCCTGCTTGGAATTTCTTATTATAAGGCCTGTTTTCACACGTTTCTTATATTTCAAAACCTTTGAGTGGAAGTGTCTGCCCCAACCAGAACACTGCTGGGTTTTTTGTTGGTTTGAGTTTTGTTCTTGTTGTTTTTTGGTTGGTTGGTTGGTTTTTTTGGATAACGTGGGTGCCAGTCCAATAGCTGTGTGTCTGGGACACCAGGGCCTGTGCCTGCAGGGTGTGCATCAGATGGAGTAAGGCTCATGCAGGAGAATTTATCACTACAGTCTGGCATCCCTGTGTTCTCAGTTACTCTCACTTTTGCAACATTGTGATCAAAAAACTGAATCACAAAAATTACACGGTTTCTGCTGAGGTGTGGGCAAAATTGAAACCGAGGAATGGAGATTTTAACCATACACTGATGAAACCAAACCAAGGTCTGTTTGGGAAGGGCTGAGAAGCTGGAACAAGAGATTTTGAGAAGGGGCCTGGAAACTGGTGGGAAGATAGGGAACCAGCAGCTGTGGAGGAAAAGATGAACATGGACTCAGGACAGGGAAAGGTGAAGGAGAGTATGAGCGATTGAGATAAAAAACAAAGACAAGGAACTACTGGAAGACAGTGAGAGGAAATGAAAAGAAATAAAGGTGGCTTTGAATGAACCTTTGGTTCATTAGTTATAGGTACAAAAAGTAACATGCAGGAGCTGAAGCATAGACTGGCGAGAAGGGTAAGCAATGTTAGCCTAAGTAATATGGAGAATTGCTTCTTTGGGTAAATGAGCTTTATTTTTGCATCTTCGACAGAATTCTCCTGAGGCAATGCAACAGGAGAGTCATTTTAAAAGCATTTTTACTCCTTTTTTCATTCACTTTCTTCAAATCCAACAGAAGACCTCAATATCTGATTTGTGAAAACAGTGAATGTGCACGAGTGCATCTGAAGTCCAAGCCAGGCAGGACTATAAAAGAGGGAAAAGAGCTGAAGTATGCTTCAAAATTAAGAGTCAGTGCCTCTCAGTCTGGATAACTGGATAAGCATATGAATGAATATTGTTATCCCCATAAAGTGGGGAAACCCTTCGTCTGCCCTTGCAATGACAAGTAAATGTTTTTGACGCAGCTGGATGTTGTATGGGTAGTACTATGAGAAAATGAATCATTCAGGATACATAGCAGGTCAAGAACAACATTTGTTTAAAAAAAAAAATGCCTAGAGCTCTTCACTGAACAGTGACACTAAGATTTTGCTGCAAAGCAGGTATCATCTATCTGTTCTACCCTGGAACACGGGGTAAGTTAATACTCTGTGCCATGTTGTGTGGCTAAAGGAGGGTTAAAGTAAAGTTGTGCAAATTTGCCACAGCTATGGAAGTTTTTGTGTTAATACAGTGCCTCAACTTCCTTGGCATATAAAATTTGTGTAAATACTTCCTGGTCAGTTAGTTGGCACAGTAGTCCTGCAGAGTCAGTATGCATGAAGACATCCTGAGGAGCTCAACCATCTTCTCCCTGTGACTTCAACAGGGGTTAGATTTAGTGGTTACCTGTGTCAATATATGCATGATCACCTACTCTTTATTGTTTTTCATTTTAGTATGATTCCAGTGTTAGGCATTGTTTCTTTCCATTAAAACTAAGATATCTCACTGATTGTAAAATTCTTTCTCTACGTTGCTTGCTGAAATATCACATCTCTTTCACCTAAATTTTGTCATCGAGGATTGCTTGCTTGAAATGAAGTGTAACAAAATGATCCTCCAGAGTACAGGTACTTCCATTTAAGCAATAGTACAAATGATAAGTGTTCACTCTCCTGGATGTTCATCAGTTGTAAGTGAAGGGTGGAGATGTAAGCTCTTAATTCAGGTTAATATCCTGGTGTTCCCACTTGAGTCAGCTAGGTGCAATAAAAATTAGAGTACAAATGCTGTGCATACTTCAGCTGGCAGCCACCTGCTTTACTACAGAAGAGCAGGCTAATCCCTATGCCTGATGAAAGTCCTCCACTACTTTCCCACAGTTCCTTTTGTGTGCCGCAGAAGCCAAGAAGTCCTCCCACAATCCTCTGAAAAAGATTGTAGAGATCCTCCATATAATGCTGAATCTGGAGTCTACACTGCAAAACCTATAGTTGCCCATAGGGTTGCTTCAAGCCCAGAGGAAGGCAGTACATACACACAGCTTTGTACAGCCCTCTCCAAGCTGGTGAAACTGCTGCCCAAAATCTAGATATAATCACCCGAGCTAACCTTGCAATGAAAATTAAGCATTTTTTTCACGTCCATCTTCTTCAAGCATTATAAGTTTGCTACTTACAATCAAAGAATGTCTATAAATGTTTTTAAATGTTGTAAACCATGTATTTTCAGCATACTTTTGGCCATCATCAAATATAACACCTATCACAGAATGACATGGCAGAAAGATCTGAAATTCCTTTTTAGAAAAAGTTACTCTTTTAACAGGTGGGTTTAGAAGAGGAGAAAGAAAGCAAAAGTAGAATTTTGATTGACAGAGCTCTGAGAGGCACTCCAAATCATTTTTCTTCTTGTTTTCAGCACTCATATGTTTTAACCATTGACGAGAGATATAGTGTAAAACCAGCTGTGCTTATTTCAGTCCTGAAAATTTTGGTTACATCTAAATTCTTTGTACTGAAACCTACTCATCTTTCAAGTATGTTATCCTTTTCTTTTTTTCCTTTTTTCTTCAAAAGTAAATGAATTCAGTCTAGCAAAATACTGCTTGTATGGATCAGTGAGTTTTGTCACCTGCCTATGGACTACTGGGTCTTTGTTACAAAGGATCCAAAGGATCCATTTATGCAAGCAGACTGTTTGCAACTACTTGTCAGGATGCAGCTGCAATGTGAAAAGTATTGTTTTGTCTATAAAAAATAGTGAATATGCCATATAGTCTTAAAAGCCTAGTGTGTTTGCATGGGAACTCCACTGAAGTCCTTACATTGCTCCTTATGACTTCATAAGGGAGTAATGTATTTTCAGAAGGTCTGTTCCCAGAGCTTGCCAGGGTCTGACATTTTAATCATGAAAAGCAATTCGTCTTATTTTCAATATTAACTTAAGGATGACTTAATCAAATTTCCAAAAATGTACCTAATGGTGCTTAATGACATGACTTGAAAAAAAAGAAAAAAGAAAAAAAAAAGATATATCTGATGAAATGTAACTAAACCATGAAAATCATTGTATTGTTAGTTCAATGACAGCAGAATAATTCTAATTTGGAGATTTAAGATTGACCTTTCAGAGAGGCAAGGTTTTTCAGTGAAAGTACAGCTTAGATGTTTAGTATCTCACCTTTTAAAATGTTTTATCCACATTCCAAGTTACATTTTACCTTAGAGACTGTCATGTGAATTAGCTACAACTATCAGGAAATAAGGAGTTTTATTCCTATGCTATAGTTGCAAGGCAAATGAACTAATTTTTCAAGTTCTTGCTCCCCTATTTTCTTGATGTCACTTTTTTTTTAAATAATTTGTTCCAGTGTTCTTTATGCGATACTTTCCAAATTCTCATGAGTGGAAAGTATGGCTAGGATATTAAATGTTATATGCATAATCTATACATCATTGTACTAATGTATCCCATAAGTGCTTTTGATTAGGGAAAAAAATTACCTGGCTTCCACATACTGCCTTATGAAAAGCTAATGAAATGATATATGCAATAGATTTTATATAGTGATCTGTACAGTGTGCTGACTGCACTAGTATGGTATTAGGACAATGATCTCTTCCACAGAGTAAAGCTGAGAACTAGTCAAAAAAAAAAGGCTCTTGTTTACTGATAAGATTAAAAGAAAAGTGGGTATTTTTACATGTACACCAAGAAACTAAGTATCACTTACTTTGTTGGCTCCCAGCATGAAGATATGTCATGCTATATAGACTATACAAGGATATTACCAGATCTGGGGCAAGACTCTTCCTGACTGCAAAACATCAAGGGTGCCTGGGTAGTAAGAGAACTACACCAGTTTATGGTTGTCAGCACCCGATGTTCTTGTGGATCTTGCAGACTTCATGCTGCTCAGTTCATTTCAGCAGCTATACTTCCCAAAGAGTTCTGTTCTAGGTATGAAAAAGACCATGCTGGTAGGAGGGTTTTTTGAGCAGATAATACTCTGATTTTGTCGTTTGTGGTGTTTGGTTATGTACTCTATTAAAAAGGATATCATTTGCCTACTGGGCAATTTCGAACTTAGTTGCACATTTCCTGGGTACCTCTGCTGTTGTAAAACATTTAATTCACAGTTACTTTTGTTGTATATGAAGTTGTCCATGATATGAAGTTATGCTATTTACTCCTATTATATGATATCAGTGAGAGAGATAGCAAAGGAGAGATGAGAGAGAATAACATCAGGACAAAATAGGCTATCGGACCATAGAAGTTAATCACATCTCTAAATTGAAAATAAAGGATTCTTCAAACGTTGAGCTACTTCCCTGTAATGCTCAGATTCATGTTGCTCAACCTGACATGTCTGTGATATGACAAGCTGCATAAAAGAGGCAGTGCCAAGCACCTTGCTGTTGGGCTCAACTCTGTGAGAGGACATGCTGATTTCCTCCTTGAAAAACCTACTGCATTGCCTCAGTTTCCCCTGGGACTCCCTTCCAAATGGTGGTGTCACAGTCACACCCTAGCGCACCTACTTTATCACCCACCCTGGCATGTAAACAGCTCTTCGCTATTTTCTCATAGTCACCAGAGGATCACAAAACCTGCCCTGAACTTGTGCTTTCTCCATTAGAGGAGAGGACGTCATCCTCTTTCTCTGTAGTACCTAGCTGATCAAAGAAACCCTTGGCATTTTCTGGCATTACAAAGTCCACTATCAGTGACTGCCTGGCACATGCTATTAAGCAGGTATCTAGTTCTGAGCTGTATAGCTCAGGCCATCTTAAAAGTGAAAAGTATTAATAACAAAAGGTGTAGTGGAAAAAGGAGTTTCCAGAATTCAGGTAGCTCTGTAGTAAGTGGAATACCTGTGCTTCAGATGTCTTTGTATTTTCCAAAGACTTATAGAGGGTTCCTTGAGTAAGATTGTATAAAAATATGGGTATTTAAATGTAATCTTCAGATTACGGGATAGATACATGTAAAAAATATGTTAAGCATTGGTCTTTTAGATATTCCTTTCTAAAGGACTATTGACAGTTACTTTTAGTCACTTGTCATCAGCTTCATATTTGTCTGTGACTCTTATGATGATAAAATATCAGTAAGAGGCTAGTCAACACTGTGTAGCTGGTAATCAAGAAGGAAAGCTTATCTATCGTAATTGTCCTATTTGACATTCAATCGCTCCCTGTGCATTTTTGGTCAGTGTAATATTTATGCAGTTTCTAGCTTCATAGGTGATTTGCAGGAAGCTGTAGACCTTAATTTAATGTTTCGAAATAAAAAATGAGTCAAGCAAAACGGGCAGGTGGTTGTCTGACATGATAAAGATATTGAGACCGCTCAGAATTGCAGATGGAATAATGATGTGAAATTATATTAATTGTAATTTCTCAGCTAATTAGTCATTAATTGTTCCTTGCTAAAATAGGGAGGATCTATAATTATGGTTTACAGTACGTCACAAACAAATAACACCGAAGACACTGTAAGAATAGCTTTCTCAAATTGTACCAAAGCACAACAAATATCTGTACTTTGGCAACTTTCAAGGGTTAAAATATCATAGCAGATTATATATACATTTATACCAAAGGCCAGAGGGGTACTAGTCCCATTTCATAATCACTATGGCGTTTTATGAAACTTCTGCCTCCTTATGGGTCCGTGACCTCCCTCAGTCAGGGAGGCCAAAATGAAAAAAGGTCAAAATGGATGTCAGCCCAAGCAATTATGAAAGTGAGTACTTGGACATGACCCTGAGATTAGAAATGGTGACCTGTCGCAGTAACAGGGGAAAACCTGCCATGCTGCCTTTTTGTCAAATACAAACTACCATGGCAGTCCTAAAACATCCTGTCATTTATTTGCATTTTAATCTCTTTCACCTTTAATATTGGGCTTTCCTTCTCATCTGCTCTCCTCTGCCATAAGCAGATGGCTCAGATGGCAGAAAATAGGCATAGAGTTTAGAATATCCACATCTGCAAAGAGAGATCTTGGGAAAAGGGATCAAAAACATATTTGTCTGGATATAAGGAGCAAAAATAACATAGAATAAAATTGTGGACTGATTCTGGATACTGTAGGCAATATTCTAGTGTTCCTTTAAGGTTAATGAGAGCTTCATTTCAGTCAAAAAAAACATGCTCAATAGCTATGTAAATAGGAATGGAAGAACCACCTCAACAGAACAGATTTAGAAGTGAAACTTTCCCTGATTTTTTTGATTGTTTTTATTTTTATTTTTTTTATATATTTAAGGTTTAATCATAGTAACAGAGCATAAATTCGTACTATTTTTGTTTATTCACTGAAGAGGTGTTTTTTCAGGTTTTGGTTTTTAACATGTCTGATCTTTGGAATTAATTCTTTTCAGAGTGAAGCATTGCCTCTGCAGTACATCTTTCATCTCACAGTTGACCATCTGTGGAAAGGATACGGTAGGAGAGCTATAGTTTATTTTGGCTGATAAAGCATGATGGATATGATAGCAGAACGCATGGATGGGGCATTGCACTGGGCCATGATTCAAAGATCTAGCAGCGACATTGCCAGTCCTTACAAAAGAACAGGATTTCCACATGCCATTCTTACTTATATGGCCATAGAAAGGCTCATAGGCTCAAAGGTCATCAGCCTGGCCCCCAAAATTCTGATATGAAAAGAAGCAATGATTTCATGTTATAGAGTTGTCCTTCTTTTGCCAGGAAAAATGCTCTAATTTATTTGTTATACAGCAAGTTAAAATATTTAGGTATTGCTTCTCTTCCCACACAACCTGGAACATTATTATAACCTTTTTAATATGTTTTGTGGTTGCTGGACCTCAGAAGTTTCTTCTTTGCCTCAAGGCTATTTTTTGTGGCAATCTTTCTTTCCTCCCTCAAGAGTAAAAAAACTCTCTTTTGTCATCTGTACATGCTTTCTGTGAACAGTCAATATTCACTATTCAGAATGGCAGACATTTCATTGTTACTTTTTTTTTAATGTTCCGGGAGTCATGATGATAATGCTCACATTGTGTTGCTAAGTCTGATTTCCTAACAACTACCTTATCATCAAAGCTATGACTGAGTAAGATTAGGTCTGCCCCCGTCCTTTGCTTTGACAAGTTTGTGGTTATTCTGAAAGGTGTGGCTTGATTACAGAAATACTATTTGCTAAAAAACAAATGTCTGGAGATCAGATATCTGGGAGTGGTATTCCTGCTGAATTTAAACTTTGCCCTCCCACATCTGAACCACAGATGTATGTGACTACCTGTGGTCAGCATCATTTTTTTGTCTCACTCTTGGAAAGCTACCTACTGTAACAGAAATCAAGCCTGACAATATGTGATAGATCTAAGGAAAGGTTAGAGTAAAACCTTAAGGGAAAAGTTATACTAGTTTAAAAATTACTTTATTGTTGACATTCTTCCATTTTACTGTGTGATCCTCTAACGTACGTTGTGGTGAAGCTTAGAATGACTTTTGAAAGTAAAGGGGCTTTTAGCTGTGACACTTGGCAGGGAGTCAGGCTCTGTTACTGTCTATATATCTGCTGCTTGTGAGGCTTCATGTATGAAAGCACACTACTAGATGAATAATAGGACAAATCTTGCTACTGTCAGTAAAGGAAAGAAAGGCTGTTACTTAAAAATATAAAAATATAAAAGTATAATTCCTGAATTCTGTCCTCAGTCTTTTCTTTAGTCACAGCCTTTTCCCAGGGTCTTTAAAATTTTGTCCAATGTCATCCAATTAACGACAATATTAAAGATGATATATAGACAGCTCCCTGCACCTGTATCAAAATAGCTGTTCAGTGGTGCACACACTTCACAAACATGGAGTTACCTCATGTTTGTAGCTGCTGCACTCTTGACTGCATCTGCCTTCCTTCTGCTCGTCACTGAAATGTTGGCTAGGAAACAAACATCTGTCTGATCCCGGTTTGACACAGACTGTTCTCGCAGTTGCTATCATGTCAAATCACAGAAATAAGTATTTACATCAGTACAGTGCAAACAACATTTGAACCTCCATTTGACAGCATGGATATTATGCAAGGAATGTAGTTGAGATTCGGAGCATACGTGTTACAGGCTTTTCTCTCTCCAGGATGAAGATGATGTAAGGCTTGGGAATATGTAGAGTACCTCAAAACAAGCAAACAATGGAACTAATAACCTTATATACATGAGGTCTTAAATGCCATATACAATGGATCATAACCACCAACTTTTTACAAGCACCCTACCTTTTTAGTTTTAGTCTTTATGAAACCATGCAAACTCCAGTAAAGTAAAAAGTAATTATACTGTGGAGAAAAATGGCTGTGTACTTTTCATACGCAAGACATGTAATGATAACTCGATTCCTTTATTTGCCAATGCAGATAAGTTATAATTTTAAAGAGCACTGCCAGCACAATAACAATATGTTGTAAGGCAGTTCATCAAAGCAGCTTAGCTAAAACATTATAATTAGGTTTTGATAGCTGGTGGTCAAGACCAAATCCACAGTGAAAAAACACCTTCATTCCTGTATTATTGTTTTTTTAAGGCTCATTGTCATCTGCATAACAAAAAGGATGACAAGTTTGTGTGTTCTTCTAAAGATGTGATTACTGGAGTTTTCTGGCGTGACGCAACCATAGAGCAAGTACCAACCTCTCAGTGTGAAAGTGAATGCAAATTTCTGCATCTTTCTTTGTTGCTTTCTATTCAGTGCCATGCAACTCTGTGCTCGTGCCCCTGTGGCTTTTGTTGGTTTGGAGTTTTTGTTGTTGTATATTTTTTTTTTTTTTAAATAAGGTAGCTCTCCCTGCATCTGAGCACAGACAAACACAAAAGGGTATTAGAGATACCAGGAAGGGAGCTAGACGCTGGACATATTTTCTTTGAGCAGACACGTACCTGGGAGCAGGTAGAAGCTGGGATGAGTTATCTGAAGTAAAATGTTTTGTCTTTGGTGAGAGAATTTTTTTCTGAAAGGTAAAAGAAAAACAGAGATGTGTCTATGGCCCTATCTGGACTGCATCTTGCAGCTGATGTCACTCTATTTGAATTTAGCTAATTTTCTCTATTATAGCCTTCCTCCCTCTGACCTGTAGCGATGCATGGATATATATTTTAATACATTCAAAGCTGAAACAACTCTACCTAAACGTGATTAGAACAAGTTTTGGATGGACACATGGAAACAACTGCAGCAGTTGCTGAAGAGCATGCAAGGAGGGATAGCTTTTTTGGGGTGTACACGGCTTTTGCACTGAAACATCTGCCCTCAGAAGCTTTTACAAATGCATGTCAAAAGTATACCTAAGTTTTCCAGGAGTAGAAAATAGGAAGGATGGCTAATTGCTTGGGTATTGCCTTGTGACTCAGGTTTCCTGTAGTCAGTTCTCAGCTCTACTACAGGCAACACCACAAAAAGGGATTGGCGAAATGGATGCAGGAGTCTTGCAATTTTAAGGAAAACCTTTGGTCAAGAGAAACCTAGCCTTTCTTCCTCAGAAATCACCCAGCTTTTCAGCCTTTCATTACTAATTGCTAACATTACTTGCATTTTTTTATGTGAATACTCTTCTTTTACCTTATAAAGGCTCTTCAAAAATATTTAAATTATCTTAAAGTTCTTTGCTGGCATCAAAGCACTTGCTGAAATCTTTTATACATGCATTTATTTAATCCAACTATTCATAACATGACAACAAGAACTAATGAATGCATATGAGAACGTGACCTGTAACTCTTCTGCCAGACAAAAAATTAATTGTACAAATTTTTAAAGTTTTCAATTGTAAATAAATGTATAATGCCTAACATTATTTCTTCTATACGTTTAAGCTTTGAAAGACATGACTTTTTTTTTTCTGGGTACACTGAGAAAAATTAATCATGATGAGGTTTCAGCATTTGATATGGGAGAGATGTTGTCCATCAGACTGAGTGAATTGTTGAGAGTACTTGTCTAATGGAATTCTGATTCAAGAAATCTCATTAAGTGAAGTATTTTCTGAATAATTAGCAACAAACAGATGTCTCTATCTGTCTGGCTTGCTTTCTTTCCTATCTAGAATATCAATACTTGTTTATGAATAAGGTTAAGTAAAAGCTATAAACTGAAAACTGATCACAGTAACATACTTTTTTTTTTTCTTCACATTACTGATAGATAAATACTGCATAGCCTGTTTTCCAGCAAGTAAAAAGGTCCACAGAGGTATAACAGCAGTTATTCTTCTACATTCAGTGTAAGGAAGGAGGCAGGCTTGGAACTACATTTTTCTTCAGATGAAACCCAACTATAGCAATAATAGTTGCCTTATGCTTAGTGAATTTGAGCAATAAATTAAAATCAGCATAATTGGTTGTGTAATTCAACCCCTATTTTGTCTTAGGTCTTTCCTAATAATACAACTGAATCATCTCAGATGTTGGGTCTTGTTTTTGAACTATTTTTCCAAAGATATTTTTGTTAAAACTTCTATGCATGAATTGCAACATAAAGATCAGAAGGAGGAGCCGCACAGAGTATGGTATCAATTACAAAAAATCCAGATGAAATTTTCAGTTTATCTATTGGCTTTAGTGCATTCTAATGCATGTAATGAACCTACTGCAGCTACCTATTGCTTGCTTAAAAAATAAAAAGCAAGACAGAGAAAAGCAGTGGCCATATATGTTGCAAATGGCCAGTATATGTTGTAAGACTGGATACAGGTTTATCAGAAATGTTGGATGAAATCACATCTTTTTATTTAGTAATTCATTCAGCTAACAATAATCTTTGCCCGTGGTGATGCTGTTGACCTTGACCCTATTAGAAGGCTCACCTTTGGCTCATAACACACAGTTCAGCCTGCAGTCAGTTACGTCCAAGCAAGCCATCAGTGGCTGAGTGTTCCACAAACAGTTTATGATAATGTTTATCTGATAAATATTCACAAAGTTAGAGAAGGGAAATTACTGGCAGTCAAGATAAACGGTTGATCAGAGATTCTGAGTACAATAGCATTTGTTTTCTCCTTATAATTACCAGAAAGTCTTACAGTTCTGTTGAACATATAGTGAAGGAAATCTTGGAGACATTTTCAGTTACCCAGATTTCTGGTATGCCTATATCATTTATTCCTTATTCCTTTTCCCTGTTCTCTCCCATCACCTATAGTTGCCCAAGAACAATAGTTAGCCAGATCTCAAGATAAGAGTGACTGAAGCAGCTTTGCTAGAATTCCACTGCACAGGAAAAAAAAAATATGATGGAAACAAATCTAAGGACTATGTTGAAATATGAAAACTTTAATTTAAATAAATAAATAAGGAAGGAAAGGGAGGGAAGAAAACAAATGCCACAGTAGAGTGCTGATGTTATCTTAACAATAAATCCAAATAATCACTAATTCACTCATTAACTTGAATGAATCAGAGCAATCTGAGTGGTGAGAAGACGAGTAAAAATCCACAGGACGTATTAAAACATGCAGAGAAATGATCTCATTGCCTCCACCCAAAGGTAAAGTTAAGTCTTGTAAACTTCCTTGAGAACACTGAGCATGACAGGGAACAAGATGAAATGAAACCTTTCCTTTCAGGCATGGATCTTGCTGCTGTGTTCTGTATTTTTATTGTCTTTAAGACTGGATTCCCACAGCGTGCATTGCATGGCTTGTCTCTGTGCACAAACATGAGACACCACAGAAAACAGGGAGACTGCTGCTCAGCGCTGCTATAGTACGCGGTATTAGTGCTGTGCTTTGAATGTTGTCTGTCTTCTTTCAGGACGCCCTAAGCAGTTGTGTTTTATCCAGCAGTCATTCCTGTCACTGTACTACAGTGTCACTATTGCTGCGATACATCTTGGTACTGACAAATTAAATGGAAGTAGGGAACTGTTGCCAGTACTTTTATGAAAGAAAATGGCCCAGAAAGTGGAAGGGTACAATGCGAAACCTTAAAGAAGCTTAGTTTATGTGGTGTCACATGGATCTGTATTCAGATTTTTATTTGTGAATGCTGGCAGTCCTTTGACCAAATGAACCCTCTTATATTCCCTGGCTCTTCTAAAGGTCAGTAACAACCGCTGGGCTTTCTTGTTTCAGTGTACAAAAGACAGGGCCATACTCCAAAATAAAAGGTATTTGTATGCACGTTTCATGCTAGGTACCCAAAAGAGTAAAGTACACCCTGGGTATTGCTTCTGTGTTTGTTTTTGTTTTGAGACTTGATGAAGCTTCAGGATTTAAGTCTGGTAATTAGACAAGGTGTCAATGGTACTTCGAATTATTTACGTGGTGCTCTTTAAAAAGTTAGGTAAAAAATTAGCCAACAGCTTGCTCATATTCAGATATGTGGGTAAGATTAATTATTTTGATGACAGAACTGGAGCTTGATTAAAATGTCTTAATTAAACTGGTGCAACTGAAAGAAAAAGGCAATGTGGGATTGTGTGTGTACCTATATGCTTGTGAGAGAATAGTACGGTTTATTACAAAGCCAAAAGTTTTTCTAGCAGTGCAACAAAAAATAGTAATTGTACATCAGTTAGGTAGATAATCTGGGTAGATAATTCATTTAAAAGAAGTAATGGATTGAGTACCTTCAGGCAGTGCTTACATTGCATGTTTTGTCAGAAGGAAGGTGAGAGAACCAGATGGAAAGCTAGTGTTATAATTGTAGCTTTCCGTGATGCAAACACTGTCTCTCTTCTTTGTGGGACATGGGCGAAACTTTTTTCAGGTTTCCAGGAAGGTGTGCGCTCTTGCAGATACTCTAAACCGTAGGAGAGACTGTATATATGCATATATATATGCTGAATATGCATAGAATATGTGGTTATGCATGTGTTCAGAGAGCTCTTCTGATCACGCAGGTCCTGATTCTTCCAGTATTTATGCACTGCTTAATTTCAGCATGTGAATAATTCTTGCACACTGAAGGATAGTGAAAGTCCACCAAAAAAGTGCATAGTTGTGCACCAGCGGTCCTGCTGGGGGAGGAAACAAATCCCCCACAGGCATACTACTTTCTGGCTACATTGAACTAGCTTTGAAAATCTCCCTCAGGGGGATGAACTTGCATTTGCAGAAGGCAAGAAAAGATTGACATCTGTAGCTGCACATAACAGCTTTTCTGGCATGATTAATGGAAAATGGTCAGCTATAAACCTGATGTGATAAAATCTAATTGATGTGACCATGCATACATACCATACACATGTACAAAATGTGGGGGAAAAAAAAAAACAACTCAGTTTGGAGACTGAACAATATTAGAAATTATACTTAAATTGGTAAAAAATACAGACCGCTATCAATTAACATGCACATAATGTTTTATTGGCTTTGTTCCTTCTGGAATGAAACACTTTTAAGTACTTGTGCAAAAATTACATTTATGGTATTTCATACCATAATAAATTTATTCATAAAGTATGGATTATAGTGTTTAGGAAACTGGCAGATCTGTGTACCCATGATAAAAGTATCTACAGTACTTTTTTCTGTTAAGTTTGTGTTGCAAACAGATATTTCCTTTCCTACAGAAGTTTGTAAACAGCTCCATCTTCAGGCATCATTCCCTTGTGCTAAAAAAGAAAAAGGCAACAACAGTATCTGCCACAAGCTTTCGAAGACATGTTAGCATTTTACCACGTATAGCAATCTTTATCACTTAAACCAATGTAATGGTCTTGTTTAACCACTTGCCACATACATTAAGTTGAAGGAAAATCACTGGTATTGGACCACAGCATCTAACAAATGAATTCTGGTATGGATCAGTGGCAGAGTAGATGTATGACAAGATTACATTTCCGTATATCTAGGTTAGACTGAAACTGCATTGCAACCACTAGAATGTCTTTCTGTCAGCAGACAGACCCCAAAGTGTTCAAGTTGAATCAATTTTTAAAATGTATGTGTGGCTAAACAAAAATGAATGAAGTGGGAAGGGCAGCACTGAGAAAACCTTAGCATGTAGGAGATGAAATATCTAAAATCTTGGAGAGGGTGCATCTCCCAGAATCAGGCCTGCAGAATGGCCTTTTGAATACCATTCAGTGTGAGAATGAAAGATGTAATTTTATATACTGACAGCAGTGTAAATGAGGTGCTCCTGGGATACTGAGGAGAGTAATTCTGTTGTCCAATGGTGATTTTCTTTCCGGTGGCAGTGCCTGAGTAAACCAGTAAAATGGATCTGGGAATAGACTTTTTTTTCCCTCCCTTGCAGTATGTTTGAAATAATTGATTTTATTTTATTTTTAATTTAAAAACACTTTGGAATATAGCTTGTCTCTAGAAAGGATCTCTGTTTACATAATAGGATGTTTGATAGTAGATAATATGGTCATTTGTAGAATCATAAACGTAGTATATTGATCTGCCAAATATCAATATATTTGGCATTTTTAAATAGTCTTTTGTCTACAGAATTATTTTCTATTAATCCTGCTGATTAGATCACTGTTATTCTGAAGTACTGTATCTATGTTTGCATACTGATCAAGTGCATGTATGTGATGTGCCTATTCATACAGATATAAGTGAAAGGTTTTTTTGTAGTAGTTGTCATTCTTTCCACCAATTAGACAAAAAAAATAGACAAAACCTTTTTAATAAATTTACCACTAGTCCCTTTAGAACATGTAACTAGGTATCATTTTCTTACTCGGTTAAAAGTTTGGGCTTTTGTTTGTTTGCTTTTTTGTTGTTTGATTTTTTTTGTGTGTGTGTGTTTGTGGTCTTTATTTTTTGTTTTTAAGTTAAAAATGTTAGGCCTAAACACGTCAGTAAATTGTTAATAACGTATTACAATGAATATGTGAAGAATTCATCCAACAACTTATTTGACAAGTTGATGTAACCGTACTAAAATATACATTTTAAATTTACATTCATTGGGTATATTTGACTAACTTTGACCAAATTTCAGAGCAACATAATTTTGACCAGACCTTTTTTACTTAAAGCAAATTTTTGGTGTCTTTTTCCTATCCATTTGAAAATCAGCTGAGAACTTCAGTGTACTTGATGCTTTTCTGAATCGAAGTTGTAATTCCACTGGGTCTACCTAAAGTGTTTTTTGTTTTTGTTCTTGCTTTTTAAGCCCTTCATCTCCCTGTGCGCAAAGATGTATTTACAGCGAAGAAGATAGTAGAGGTAGCAAAGACATAATTACCTGTGGGTTTGTAAGTGGCAGATTTGTCTTAGGCCTTTGTTCTGAGTAATAGAGAGAGAATACATGTGAGCATAGATTTATTCATAGCTGTACATTTATTCAGTTGAACACCGAATAATATGCAGCTGTCATTGGGAAGAGGGAGGGAAAGGGGAAGAGCAGACCTTTAAAAGTGTATCCAACTGATACACTTGTCTCCCACTATATGACAAGGCATGTTGTTTTTTAAGTATTATTTTGATACGGTGCTATAAAGAAGCTGTATGCAAAACCATTATATGGAATCATTAATTTAACACAGAACTTCTACGTAAAAGAACAAACTGAGTTGACAATATACCATTATTGCTAGACAAATACTTCAGAGAAATAAGTGCATGTTGCTTGTTGACATTTTTAACTGTTGTGTAAAAGCCCAAATCTGCTTTAGGATCCAGTCCTTTACCTCTAGATTCAAGTGGGAGCTTGACCAATGTCTTCAGTAAGTGAGAACACAAAAGATACATGCATTGCTTCTCTAAAAACATTAATGAACAAAGAAACATTTTACGTCATTTCATAAAGGCTCTAATTTCACCATCTCTGTACATACATAGCCAGTCCCACCAAATGAGTGGGACTATTGCTAATCTGAAAATAGAAACGCGTTTGTATAGTTTACTGAACAATTACGCTGTACTTCCCACACATACCACACCCCAAAATACTGTATCTGCTTTTTCTGCCAAAAATCAAGGAATTTACGTGCTTATAGGAAAGTACTACAGAAAGGAAAGGATATGTGCACCCAACAATCTGTATGCAAATTTAATACATGCCTAGAGATGTTATTTTAAACCCTAGCGTAGAAAAATCCTGGCTCCACTGAAGCCTGTAAATTTCCATTGACTTGAATGGAGCCTGGATTTCCTCCATATCATTATCTTTCTTTATATAGAAATGTTAACCATAGTTGTTGAATTTTAGAGGATGAAAGTACTTCTGTAACTACACTGTTCGGAAAATCTTTCTCTATTTCTTTCTCTACAGTAGAGCCTATAGAACCCTTACCGAAAGTAATGGCAGAATTATTTTAGCTTTTATCAAAACACATACTGGATACTTTAGTTAAGTTACCTCAAAAAGAAAAGAGAATTCATTTTAGTCATTAAAAAGGATACCAGTAGTATGAGTTTCTGAGTGTACATCTGACTCTACCGCTGAATTGTTTTTCGGGGAGTATCCCCTAGCCTCTCCTTGACTCATCTGCTTTAGTTGGGTGGACAAATAAAAACCATTGTGGTAGAGCTGCTAAGCTGGTTAGTTAATTTTTTGTAGAGTGTTCCAAATATAGCATTGCCAATATGTGTTGTAATATTATTGTCAAAAGATGGGATAGGTTTCCCAGCAAACCAGCTGTCACATACCAGAGATATTTCTGCAGTGCTACACAAATCTGTGGCCTCATGATAATTTAGGAAGCTATGCTCATCAGCAGAAGCAACAACACAATTAACTGTGGCTGACAAAACTTTTCAAACATGAAATACTCAAGAGTTTTTCCTTTTAAAACAACAACAACAACAAATCTGAGTTAGTTATCTAAATCATGTATGGTTTCTATAATTTTTATATTAATGCATCACTGAAATTATTCTTCTAATCATAGGTTTCTGGTTGATAAAAGCTGTGGGGTTTGTGAGTAAAATAATTCTAAAATCGTCTGAATGTTCTTCCGTGTGTGTGAATTTAAAAAATAACTATTTTCTGAGCCCTACACAAGAGAATCTAAAAAGAAAATCACTAAAGTAGCTTTTGGCTATCTCGATTCAGTAGCTGCTAATCCTAAATCAGACTTCTCTCGGTAACTACAGAAAGATTTTGACCCAGCTCAGTGTAAAGCTTGGATTTATTTGAAAATCTTTAATTTGGAATAATCTGACTGAAGAAATTGTTTAGATCAAAGGGGTTGAGTTGAACACAGCTCTGCTTCAGATTATTGGTTAGAAGGACTCAGACTCAGGAGGATATGTATTTGATTCTATAATTTCCCAGGTAATAGGAATAATAAATACCTGTTATGCGTACCAGAGGAGTTTACATGAATGGGACTCCTAGAATTTGCAAGCAATGTCAACTCAGTAGTGGCCTTTTTTAATCTATGTCCTAATTATTCTTTTGTAGCCTGCTGTTTTTCTTGCATACTCTCACTTTTCTTCTCATTAAGAAACTCAGAAGTGGAAACTGCCTTGGACATTCTCTCCATAGGCTTGCATAGCTGACAGGATTCCTTTATAAATCATCTCCTTGTGTAAGCTTTCATTTGGGTTCCTTGAAAGGGGTTTTCCAGCATCTCTGGTGACGCATGTGGTGTGTTGCCAAGCAATAATGGAAATGAACCCATCAGCTCACAGTTCCCTTCCCGGGATAATCTGCAGCCCCATCTGCGTGCTTGCAGCAAACTTCTGCTATTGCAACATCTGCCCAATGGTTATTATACGATCCATTTAATATATTCTAGAGGAGCCATAACCACCACTGTGCCTAGCCGGGATACCAATAAGGCCTCAGCAGACATGCCAGAACAGCCTCTCCAGGGGATTTAATTGGAGCCAGATTCACCATAGTCAGTTAAGTACACATTCCTTTGGTACATGTGTGGTTAATCTACTTTTAATTGAGCTCTACTGTTTTCTTATATTTAGTAAACAAACGTGCATAGGTACAAAAGCTGCTGCTTGTTGACAACACAAACAGAATGCAGCTTGCTGCAGCTTTGGACAGGCACCCTTGGCAGTAGATGTGGTACAGTGTATTTATTGCGCAGACATATTTCTTTGTGCTTTTTGGCTTTTTTAAAAAACATTTCCTGGATTCTTGTCCCAGCAGCCTATTCTGGGAGATTTTCACAGCTGAGAGCCAGTGTGCAAACGCAAGGTCTTGCTCTATGCAAAGACATTTGTGTGCCAGCATTATTAGAGGGTATGAACTGGGTTTTGGTTTTTGCTCTTCCTTTTTTTCCTAAATACTAAGCCTCTTGGGCTGGGCTAAAAAGGCATGGTTCTGTCACTGTGATAACTCTTTTATTGCCTTACTAGGAACAGTGACACGTCATTCATTTTTCACCTGCCTTTAGGAGAACAAGCATGCTGTACTCACTTTCCCACGTTTTATTCAGTATTCACCACATGATCCTTAAGGAAACCTCGATGTCTCTTATCTCTGTTTGGTGTATTAAATAACAGCTTGTTGCCAAAAGAACATGACAGTTCCAAAACAGGTTCAGTCATCTACTTCCCCGTACTGAAGATGGTTTTAATTTGTTTTGTATTACCTGTGAGGTGCTCTGGGAAGAAATGGGCACACCAGGACCAGTACCTTGTTCCTGTTGCTGAAAGATGCCTTTTGCCTGAATCCATCAAATCTTTCATAGAAGCAGAAGGAAACTGCCCAGAAGCCACTCTCCTTCCTACCAAACCTGACCCTGTCCCCACTGTGTCATTGAAGAGAGGACAGGGCAAATTGTCAGCTAAAGCAGCAGTCTCCTCGCTTCTTCCCTGGAGAGCAGTGTAAAAAGTTTCTACTGGCTGGATAATTTTTGCCAGTAGACATTTCTAGATGGCAACTTTTCTCCTAGCAGATGGTTTTGTCTCTGCGTGAGTCTTGTTGTGCTTAACCCCCAGTATGAACGTCCCTGGCTGTGGGCTCCAGCTGCAAGAGGAGCTGCAGCCCCCAGCCCATCCACTCCACAGTAGGGGATGCTGCATCCCTTCATCAGGATGCTGTCCTTCATCTTAGCAAAGTCTCAAAGTGACATCTAGTGGAATACCTCGTCTCTGTGGGGAAATTTAATTAAAACGGAGTCCCTTTATACCAGCACAAATATTGTGAAGGAAAACAACTCCTTTGACATTTTTACAAATAGGTTCAGTAGAAACTGCTGTGTTTACTTTAACTGACATTTGTTTTTTCAGTCAATTATCCCTCAGTCTTTTTTTCTTCCATAATTTATTACATGCAGCTCAGCCATAATAATAAATACAAAGTTGTTTCCCTTTTCTGTTGTTGTCTTGCAGACTGTGCTACGAACAAATGAAATAAAAATGAGTCCCCCTAATCTCCCTTGCTTTCCCATCTCTGTGGTAGCCTCTATTTATTATGGACCTTAGCAGTCTCATATGGAGCAGAGTTTAATCCCAAATTTGACCAGAAGATTAGTCTGCACCTCTGGTATATTTTTCTCATGCTCAGATTCCCACTCCAAATTGCACTGAAGACACTGGAGCATTTTGTTGACTTCTGTGGTCTTTGGAGCAAGACCTATAACCACGAGACTTAAACACAGCTTTTAACCAGATGACATCTTTCTGACTTAATTGCTCTATCTGAACTAAATGACAAAACGTTCCACCTTGATGCAGTTTTCTGCATGCTCTCACTTCTAAGTTCATTCAAGAATTTCAGGAAATCTTTAAAACTCTCCAAAGAAAATCTACCCCAAATCCCATTTTATAAGGACCCTCAGGAGGGCCTTTATAATGGGGGGTAGAATCACAGGCTGGAATTCTGTGAGTGTTTCCATTGAGTTCAATGCTTGGGTTGCTGCCAAAGCTGCAACAACAAATTATTATTTTTTTTATCTCTTCAATCATAAGCTTCTGGAATACAAGAGAAACGTGGCCTTTTTTTTTTCCCCTTGCTGTTTAAGAATGAAAATAATATGTTTGTAAGGGCAGAGTATATTCCTCACAACTGCATGCAGCAGCTGTGCTTTCAGTGATTGAAGCAAAAGCAGTGAAACAACAGAGCGTACTATGTACTTGTTTAATCCATCAGGTAATGTCATGCTGATACTTTTCTTGGTGAACAAAAATAGTCTGATATTTAATTAAATCTTTCATCAAAGCAAACCAAATATTTTACAGCCAAAAATCTTCAGCTGGACAGTTTGAAAATATTTCCATTTCCCAAACAGTTGTTTTTCACAAAATCCTACCAGTTGAAAGCTATTTTTCTTCCTTTATTCTTCATAAAGAGCAAAAGGAGTGCCTCAAGAGCTACATAAAGTTTTATATTCCATCTGGGAAGCTCATCAGCTATCCCCAGAAATGAAGCTATTTAAAGTAACAGTAAATAGAGATGTGAACATTTGGAATTTGGAAAGCTGATTCCACTGGAAAAGAGTTATTTTTCAAAGTCCTTTTCAATATGGCTTTTGCCAATAATACATTGAATCTGTTACATATCCGATGATTCTGTAAAAATCCTTTGTGTTCAGTTTTCCCAGTAATCAGGCAAACAAAAGGACAGAGTGGACATTCCCAAAAGGGAGGAGGAAGGAAAACAGATAGGAAATCAATATAAAAACCAGCAGTATTTTATAAGGAAATAACAGTGTTAATTTTCAATTCCTTGTGTTTGAGTGTTTACATATATCTAGCTCAGAAATGGTTCTTTGCTATAAAATGCTTTACACAGAAATATTAAGAAAATCACGTAGGAAGGGGTATTTTCCTTCATGGGCTTCACATAAAGTTTGGAGAACTGTTACATTCACAGATCTGTTAACTTGGATATACTTTAAAATGTCCTTTGGATGGCAGTTGTCATTTGGGCAATAGATATACTTTGATTTCTGCAAGAAGTTCCACAGCTGTTGATGGAACAGGCTTGGTATGCTTTTAGAGGAGCTGAGAGCATGCCCAAGACGGAAAATCAAAATGAAAATTGAAACTGCATCATGGATTTATTATCTGTCTTAACAATCTGTTTTCCCTGGTTTGATACAAAAGCTATGTTTTGTACTGGTTATGGATGAAGAGCTTAACTCCTCTTATTCTTGACTCGCTCTGGTGGGACTTCAAAGAAATCCTTTCATCTATAATAGGGTGAAAACAGCAAAAGACTACTTGAGATGTATATTTAATATGCGACACAGAATGCATGCAGTTACAGCTCTGCTAATGTGAATTCCAAAACCAAATTTTCAACTTTTTAAGATGCGGAGGTAGGCAAATAGTGTGAGTGAAACCGAATGCACTGGTGAAACCTGGAGCAGATAATTCTGCTGAAAGAAAGAGAGAAGCAGCCTAAAGCTAAGGTGGTCATCTAGGGCAGTGCACTGAAATAGAGCAGTCTGAGGTAAGAGGAAGAGACACATAGTCTGCATTACCATGGTGTTGATGGTTTGGGTTTGTTTGTTTGTTTTTAGAAATTCTCTAGTAAGTGTCTCTTTTTTTTTCTGTTTAATTTTTTCAACTTTAATTTGGAAAAAGTGGACCAGTTTTTTAAAGATTGATTTCACTGGAAATTAAGCATTTGAACGCTTCTGAAAATCTGACCCAGAAAGATCACCTCCAGTGACATTGCAAGCACACCAAAATAGCAGAGCTATCCCATTGCAGCTTTTGTGAGAAGACGAGTTCAAACTTTGAGATTGAATTGCTAATTCTTTATGAAAACGTGTAAAATGATCTGACCGTTTTTATGAAACTGTTTGATAAGGATGATTCTATTAGTTTTAAGTTTAAGGTAATTTGGTTGCATATGTTCATTGAGATAAGATTTTAAAATTTTCATGCCACATCTCAGATTACCTACCGAAATGGAGGGATGAATGATCATTGCTTCAAATAGGGTCATTTGTCCTAAAATAAAAGGTCAGATCCTGCCAGTGCAGCCCAAGCTAGACAATAATGCCAACCCTCTGAGTATGATTTGGGCCCTGGTATCAAAAAATGACTTGCACAAGAGAAAGCTGTACCTGTCATTTTCAGTAAGAATTTTCTTCAGAGGAGTTAGATGAGCACGTGATGCAGGTATCAGTGCCTATAATTTCTAATTTCCTGTGAACCAGTTTACTTTTGACCATCAGCAGTATTTCTTTGGTTTTCATTATGTATGTTATTAGCACATAGCTAGATCTCTGTGTAACCATATCCAGATTCCTAATGCAAAATATTGTCTGGAATCACGTAAGTAATCTGGAGACTGGGGTATAGTGAAGGTAGGGGGCAATGTGTCAACTTGCGTACATACTGAGAGTATTTGTTACCCATGCAACTGCCACAACTGAGCGTATATTGTGTTGCTTTTCTTGGCAGATGTGTGTGAAAACCTGCCTCTAGGTGGAGTTTCAGTAAATTAAAGCTTTGGTTGAATTTATTTAGGCCTTTCATCTTTCTCTTTTTTGACTCAGTACCCTGTCTTAACTAAAAATTTAACTGAATTGTAACTTAATAGAAATAACACAGATCTGTACAGTCTGTGAAATGCGATGTATCACAACAAGTTGCCATGCTTTTCACATCCTGCTCTAGTCACAACTGATGCTCATCATGTACCGTAATACTTTTGGTGAGGGCTGTCAGATATTCTGACGTGGTTCTGTGCACTTAAAGCTATATTATACAGCCACTTAACTGTGGGTAGTAACATATCTCCTAGAACTGCACGTATGGCCATAAAAGCAGACTCCCTCGTGACCATGAAAACAGTGTGGTGCGAGCATGGGAATTCCTAAAACCGGAATAAAGCTGATTCCGATGATCTGAGGCCCTCTGATCTCACTGTCTATTTTACCATGAAGAACTAGGATAGGCTCTTACTGTTGTGAGACACACCATGTCCTTTTAGGGTGCTATCCTGTCTCCTTTTCACTCTGTTCTCCCATGCATTTCGGTCGAGGTTATTTCTACAAGTGCCTCCTTGCAGATCAGACCGTACCTCGTCCTCACGGTGGTGTAAAGCTGATGCTCGTGACGGGGGGAGAAGGAGCGGAAGAGGGAAGCGATTATTCTCCCCATACTTCCTCCTTCTCTTCCACCCCTCAGAAGCGCAGGAAGTTCATCCTCAAACCATATGGTACCTACAGATACGCTGCGAGTCTTGGGGGAGCGCCAGAGCCCAGCAGTACCCTCCGGGTCTGCTGGGGGGCCCTTCGCCTCGCCTCCTCTCCCCATCTTGCCGTGGCACAGTTTCCTTCACAGGTTTCCTTATCACACTTCTGCCAGCGCGTCTCCTTCCTGGCCTGCAACACCTGTGCTGCATTACAGTGCAGAACACAATACCCGCACTGAGACAGGCAAATTGTATTTCATTCGTCAGCCACGCTCAGCTCCAGAAACGCCACTGGAATTAATCCACTCTGCAGCCTTTGATAGTCTGTTACTGAGAGGCTGCGTGGAGGTACTGGGGGCACTTCAGGAAGGTCACCTCAAGGACTTTTTATCTGGATTTGAGTGCACCAAGTTACGTTTGAACCGAGCACCAGTAATTGCTTCATTATTGTCATGTGCTGCTCCTCTCTGAGCTATCCATTGGCACCGATGTAATCAGAGTCACTTGACACACAATTGGCAGACACACAATGGTTTGTCTGCTTTGGCATTTGTGATCCACTTTGTTAGTCGGACCTGCTTATAATTTAAAATATATGATTTCCTTCAAAGTGGCATAGCTTCGAAAAGAGCATGTGATGCACTAATAAATTATTCAGTCTTCTGAACAGGCTACATGAAAAGCACATTTTTTTTCCATCTGCATCTGGCTAGGCATTTGCAACTGTTTCTCTTGGATCTGCACTGCAGCACACTTATCCATGATTTTGTGACCTCCAGAAAGGATTAATGCAATATGTTGTGCATGGGGCTGCTAGCGAAGGTCACTTGGAAACGTAGGCTAGCGCGACATGTGGCTGCCCACCCTCTTGGTGCTGGTAGCTGCAGAGAGTCTGTTATTCTGTGTTTCCAAACTGTAGTGAGCTCAGGCACAGCAAACAGCAGGCAGAGGGTCCGGCTTCCTTCTAGCTTTGATCCAGTCAAGTGCTACAGTGCTCAGTGCTGCTGGGTTTGCTGGTGTTATTTCTCGCTAGACCAGCAATAAGAGAATAGTCTAAACCCAAGATGTTCTTGGAGGAGGGGCATCAGGATGGCGTTAGCCTAAGGGAACTGAAACCTATTGGCAGCTCAAGACACTTTCATACTTTGCCTTTTACCTGGGAAATGGGGTTGTGCAGTCTGATCTGAGATAGGAAGTCTTATGGTGGATACTTTCCTTTTTTTAAAGGATATTATTAAATTATTGTTTTCATTGTGCACCAGCTTCCAACATTCACAGGTATATTTCATCAATCAAACAAGTAGCATTTGCACATGAAATGAGTACTGGAGTAGTTTGCAACAACCCGCAGAAAGCCAAGATGGTCTCTGTACCTTTAAGCATACTGAGTTTCATAGGTGAGTATACTCTGCTGTTAGGCACTAGCTAAACGGTGGTACAGAGTGAAAGTAGAGCTATACAGAACACTTGATTTTTGTGACAAAAACTGCTCAGTGTGCTAGAAACATAACTATGGACACATTCAGCTACAGTCTATCAGGTTTTGAATGCCCTGGGCCTTAATTCTGATGAAAGACTCTTGCATACCACCAAAAAGAGAAATAATCAGTACTGCCTAGGATCTGGCATCAGTCAGGCTCAGAATTGTTTCTCTGCCAAGGTAAATACATCTTTCATATCTTGGGATAGGCTGGATGTCTAAGGTATTGGTATTGGAAGAAAATTAAAAATTGGGCATGTTTAGACTAGGACAAGAAGTCTGAGTCCTTCATGACAAGGAAAAGGTGAATATTCTTGCTACCTCTGACAAATCTGAGAAGTCAGAATTCTCAGTAAATATATGCACAAAAATAAAAATGGAAAAAAAAAAAAAAAAAGCCAGGTTATGTCCTCCTGTTAAGTTAATGTGAGATCTGGTAGAAGAAACAGTGCAGTCAAGATCATACATTTATCCCCCAGCTGAGACAACTGGTTCCCATGCCATGCCTCCCTCCTTCCCAGCACTGTACTGCCAAGTGTCTTCCTGCTTCTGCCCCCCATCCACAGTAAGAGGGGCTTTGCCAGTCCCTCCCTTACCAGCATCCCAATTTCAAAGAAACTATCTAAAAAGGCATAATTCTCCAGCTGCAGCTAGCACAATTGTCTTTCCCTCTTATGAGGCCTGCCTGTATATAGACTGTTATGCAGGGAGAAAATAGCTTGAGCCACTTGGATATGTTATTCCAGACTCTTCTGCTACTCCTCTTGGCTTGCATCCATCCCTGCCCAAAACAGGCCATATCAACTAAAAGCCCCTCACTTACGCTAGTAGCATGTATTTGTGGTAGAGATAACAATCTCTACCACAAATCTTTTAGTCTGGTGAAGAGGAGACTTGGGGGAGACCTTATTGCTCTCTACATCTACCTGAAAGGAACTTGTGGAGAGCTGAGGGTCGGCCTCTTCTCACAGATAACCAGTAACAGGACTAGAGGGAACGGCCTCAAGTTGCACCAGGGGAGGCTTAGGTTGGAAATGAGGAGACATTTCTTGTCAGAAAGAGCAGTCAGGCATTGGAACAGGTTACCCAGGGAGGTGGTGGTGTCACCGTCCCTGGGGGTGTTCAAGGAAAGGCTGGATGTGGTGCTTAGGGACATGGTTTAGTGGGTGACATTGGCGGTAGGGGGATGGTTGGACCAGGTGATCTTGGAGGTCTTTTCCAACCCTAATGATTCTGTGATTCTAATCTAGTGAGACTTGGGAGTGAAGAAAACTTGTGAAATCAAGACTGAAAAAAAGGGTCTTATCAGTCAGAAACAGTTACTGCCCCAGTAATTTGGAACACAACTTTTATTAATTTGATGTCCTCTTCTAAGCAATGAAGCTTGCGTTGTCCATATTGCGTAACTCAGCCCTTGACTGCATGTCAGCAGATAGCCAGAGGATGATATTTCACAGCTCTCCAGTAGCTAGGCTGACCTTCTGCAAGGCTCTTAACCTTGAGCTAATAAGTATTGTCCTTCAAGGGGTAAAACATTTAACTGCAGCTGTTTACTATTTACACAAAGGGACTGGCATGTGAGCTTTCCCATCATGCAGTTTTGCCCATGTGAACCTTGTTCAAAAAGAAAACAGAAAAAAAGTTCAGATTTTATTACATTTGCAACTTGCAGAGGGCAGACTGTCCTCAGCTGTCGCTCACAAGCTCTTTCTTGAGCTTTGCTCATTGTCAGAGACAATATTAATTATTTCAGTCATTTGCTTTTCCATTTATTGTTCAACACCAAACCATGAAAAATGGACACTGACGTAATGATTGATCACGAAGCTGGGGGTTGAAAGTGAAGGCTAGAACTGTTGGGCTGTATATGAAAAGGGCTTGGGTTTTTTCCTTTTTTTTAGATGATAATATATTGTTTGTGAATGGGTTATTTATTAGAGCCATGTGTAGCCTAAAAGGTTTGTAAAGATGATTACTAAAGCATATCCATATGTGGAATGTGTGTGCATATTTGTAAGCTTGGCAATTTGTCCAGATTTTTTTTTTAAGGTTTGTAGAAAAAGGGTCTCTGAAATTGTGTAGGGTTATTCTTTTTCTTAATACTAGGCAATATATTTTCAAAGCTATTGTGCCTTGCATAGCTTATGCTTTAGTTCTGACATCAGATGCATATGTACTGTTGTACGCTTCGAAAATGATGAATAATCCAAATGTTTGATAGTCTAACATCAATCTTAGCAGAAAACTGCTTCTTTGCCAACATATCATATTCTCCAAATACTGTATTAGATCAGATGCAGATCTCTTAATGCATCTCTGTTGGAAGGTAACAAAAACTGGGCATGACTAAACTACTGTTGGAGGTCTGAGCTCTTTATGGCAATGAAAGTTATCAACTTTTTGTTAAATTTCAGAATCCTGGTGTGACAGCTTTTTCTTAAAAGATAGGTTTGGCCAGGTCACGCTCTCCTGTGAGTTTTGGAAATAGAAACAGCGGTGGCTCAGACAACAAACAAATACTCTTGTTTCCTTCTCTTATCTAGTGGGTCTAAATCCAGAGCGTTTGCACTACGGTAGGCAGAGAAATTAGCACTGGTGGTGCTGAGAATAGGATTTATTCTGTCATACGTTCCAAGACACTACAAATGTTAATGGGAATGGGTTCTGTTGGGGCTGATGGCATTAAATCAGGCTTTTACAAGATCTAAGCATTGTACAAAGAGGAATTCCCTGCAGTGCACCTCAGAGGCAGGCTGGTATCTATTAGTCTCATTTTAAAGGAAATGAGGAAAGCAACACAGACAGGTGCTCCCTAGCAAGTCAGCACAAACATAAAAGGAAATCCATGAACTGATACTGTGGAGCGGAAGCGGGTTGTAACTCAACATTGGCAGTAGTCAAGCAGTGGAGAGAAACTCAAGTACTGGTGTATTCAGCTAAATTCAGGCCCAGGGCTTGGTTACTACTCCTCAGACTGGAGATGTGCTATTATCTGCAATAACCTCCCCTCGTGGCTGTTCAGAGCTGTGCAAATGCACTAGACTTCTGTCTTTGAGGCGTCCATAACAGCACTATGCTGTCACTTTGCGAATCACCCCATATAGTCCATCTGTTGAACTTTTTTGTGAACATTTTCCAGTGCATGCAAAAATGTCAAACAAAAAAAAAAAAAAAACAGGTAAGAGCTACTTGGCAAAACAGCCTCAGATCTTTTCCATGGGGTTCAGAGTTTATATTTCAGGAAATAGGGATGTGATTAAAATGAAGTGCATAGTTAAGTCTTGTCTTATCAAGGCATAACTATTTATTTGAAATATTCATATAAATGAAGACAAGGATCATTTAATTTCATTTTTAAGTTGCCAGAATGCCTCATTGGTTTGGACTAGAATTAAAAAAGATCAGAAAGTTTTACCACAAGCATGCCAAATATACGAAATACTATTATTTTATGGAACTCCCAGGAAGACAGGTTTGCTAGAGAAAAATATCCAGTAAACAGATTAATCCAAAATTCAATGAAAAACTTAAAAGGGATTTGGGATGTCAAACACTAGACGCTATGATTTGCCTCTCGTGTTAAAAATAGTACCTCTTTCACATCTTCTTAGGATCAGGCTTATTTCAAACAATTCTAGTTTATAAAGACTGTTCTATGGAAAAATATTTAATATATTAATTTTCCTTTAGGCAGACACTTCAGCTGCAATAATAAACTGTACCTGAATTTTATGAATTAATTAAATTTCCGTCAAAGCTATGGTTTATGCCAATATAGAATTTCATGTTATTGCCCAATGTGGAAAGAATATTTAGAAACAGGGAAACATTTAATTCCTTAAGTATGCAATAAATGTCATTGAAAAAGGTATACGATATCTTGTCAGTGATGACGTTATTTACCTTTAGGTAGCTGTTATCTTGAGAAGTGATTTAGATATTTTTAATGACTAACATCAGTGAGTGGGTATGTGGGGTAATTATACATTTCCATAGCTGGAAGTTATGAAAGCATATAGCTAGGTTCTGATTCTTCAGCTTGGTTGTAACTAGTCTCCAATTTTGTACCAAGAGTTTTATGGAGGATTGTTGGGGGTTTTGTTTGTTTTCTTTTTTTTTTCTCAGTAATTGTGGGTGTGACTGATTCAAGTTTAAAAGTCTTCAGAGTTGGCTTTTTTTTTTTCATTTTAGTCAAAGATTGGCAATGGTTATAGAGGGTTTAAACCATTACTGAGTGCTTAAAAAATTGTCTCCAGATATCTGTATGATTACGTTTTCTAGCCTGATGCTTAACTCGGCCTCTAAGCCGTGTTAGTGGCCCTGTGATTCTGTGTGTTCACAGTAAGGAAAGTAATCCTTACAAATTCATCAAATGTGTAGGTCTTATTTTTAATCCTTGATTCATCCCATTGCTTGGTATCTTTCAATATGGAAAATTTACCATTCTTTTATTTCTCTTAGATTATTCTTTCATTCATCACCATTTGCGTTTATAACTTTTTGCTTTGTGACCATCTAGGACTTCATTAAATTCTTAAAAGGAATTTGGGCTCTTTCCTCCTAATTATTTCATCTTGTCCTTTGTACACTATGACGTGGATACGCGTGAGACGTTGCTAGCTACTTCACTGTAATACTTGATCAGCTGCTCCTCCTCCTGGGCATTTGTACCTTCTGTCTGAACTTTTATTACTCCCTGTTAAATTACAGCAATCCTATTAATGCCTAACAAATGTCTTTTTTTTTTTTTCCTGGAGTTGTCACTATATGTTAGTCCTCTCTCCTGGCTCCTAGTTATATAGTTCCCAATCTTTGCCAATTATCTCACATGCAGGCCTGGTTTTACTTCAGTTAGATGGAGCACCAAAAGTTCTCCTGCATTATATCATGATACCTTCCTTTCTCTTTTACACCACATATTGCGTCCCCATTTATCCTCTTGGCTAGATGGCCTTGTATGCTGGAAGAGAAGCATAACGAAGAGGGTTACTTTAGAAATGTTTCCACAAATTCTGTCACTCGTGCACCTGGATTTACCATGGTTTTCAGTATGAACTATAATCATTATATCCATTTCCCCATTACATACCATTCCTCCAACACACGTGTATGTTTTATTTTATTTGCTTTATTGACAGTTAAAGGTTCTTGGCATTTGAAAAAGTAAGCGTTGGCATTCTCAGTCCAGCGATTATCAAATACAGATAAATATTCCCCTGCAGATATATAGGGAGAGTTATGTTCCTCGCTACCTGAGCTGATAGGTTTGCAAATAGAAATTTAATATAATTTAAGGTTTTTAAAGCAAGAATGAGCAATTTCTTCCCTTTTCCCTTTCAAATTGTATGTGAGAATGTCTGTTCCATTACAGGTAGCTTTTACATAGGAAAGAACACCGGGTATTTTTCAGGCAGAAATGATATATCATTTGATTGTATCTCTATTAGGGAATGGTATCAGATAAGAAATAGCGTTGGGTGGTGTCATAATCTAAGAGTGCCTACAAAAACATATTTGGCGTTTCTCAGAAGAATGTGGCATAATTAGAATGTCACTTTGCAGTATCTACTGTATTACTGGCAGTAACTAAGTCTGAGGACAAACCACTGCAGAAGTTAAAAATCTTGCAGTGTTTTATTTCTGGTTACTGCATTGCGGTTATTTTCTCTGGTTGTTTTTGCAATGGTCTTTGTAGTTAGTGTAGGCCTTACTCGGCTTAGTATTAATGGCTAAATGTTAGGGCGACTGAAGAGCTGGTGATAAGAGACAATAAGAGAGAGGAAAGGAAGAATCATCCTAAGCCTGTAGAGGTGTATAGTCAAAAACAAGAAGAGGAGAAATGAATGAAATATTTGATAATACCTGAAAAGAAACATTTAGATGGAAACAGAAAAGGGTAGGAAGGTTTTCCCCTCCACAAAGCATTTCCATGAGACCGCACCAAGGGTGTGCTTTCTCTCCCTACTGATTGACTCTTGTGGTTTAAACCCAGTAGCCAGACAAGTACCACACAGCCACTTGCTCACTTTCCCTCAGAGGATGGGGGAGAGAATTAGAATGGCAAAAGTGCAAGAACTCATGGGTTGAGATAAGGAGAGTTTATTACGTAAAGCAACAACTGAGTGTGAACCCATATGTGGGTTGCACCGCACTGCTAGACACCAGTGTGGGCAACACATCATGAGGGATTTGATTGCTGGAAAGGCTTAGTGTTTTGGCTGCATATATGCACAGACCAACTGAACTGAAAAACTATTGTTTACAGAATAAATGGCTAATAAACTCCTGATGTTACTGATGAAAAACAAATCTAAAGTTGTTAACCTTTCCAAAGGTGTTTTTGAAGCAGGGTGATAACAGAGCTTTATATTGTGTCAGGGGAGAACAGCAATGTCATCATCTGTCTCAAACAGATAATATCCTTTTCACAAAATCATAGAATAACTTAGTTTGCAGGGACCCCTAGAGTCACCTTATCTGATCCACTGTTCAAAGCAAAGCAGAGTAGCTCAGGTTACTCAGGACGTTGTCCAGTATTTTTTTCCAGTTGAGGTTTCTTTTCAAAGCTGTTCTATGACTGGTCTGCTGCTTATATATCTGTTTTGCTCTTGGATAGCTCCATTCATGTCAGTCAAGTTATATCTCTTCCACGTTGCTTTGAGAAGAAAATCATTTTGAATAATTTTGAATAATTTGCTGTAACATTGCACGGTATTCTGAAAGAACCCATGACTAGATGAAACTCACGTCAGGAAACTTTTAATTGTCTTTATGACTCCAGCTGAATGTATTCCAAACAACAGTTTTTTCCCAAGCCCATCTGAGGGTGTCTGCAGCTTTGACTGCCTTAAGTAAGCCAAATTCTTGTCTGTGCTAGATGTGTCTTGTAATCGTGTCAAAGAAAATAAAGGTACAAGCACCACCTGTCAATCAGGAAGAAGAGACAAAAGAGGGGAACAGCTTCGGCTGTGGATGATCTGCGCTTGCCTCCATGCCATCCCTAGTTTAGTTTAGACCTGTACCCAAGCTGCATGATGGTCATATATCTCTCAAGATAAATGATGATCTATTCTAATAGACTGAATCTCTGAAGTCAGTTCTTAATGCCAAAAACATTACCAGTGTTCAAAGTAACATATGGCTACAGTGAATGTGTCATCAGCCTTCCTGAGAACCAAAATATTATTGACCCTCCTATTTTCTTTCACATATTCTAGCGCTAGTCCAAACATCTCCTCAACTTCCATAGCAATAATTATCAAATCCTAGATGGAGTGAGAGTGTATCAGGCCCAAGCACAGTTCATGTGCTCTGTACAAATGCTTCAGGGAAAACTGGAGAACACCTGCATAACTGTTTTATTACTGAACAGGGCTCTTTGTCTACCTGTCAACCACCCTGCTGGGAATCTCTCATTTTGACACAATAAAGAGAGAACCAGTTTTACAAATGAATGTTCAGATGCTGAAAAAAGCAAGCCCCAACTCATACACTCTGCATGTCACCTTTCTATTTAATGAGGTGTAATTTAGATGCCACTTCAGTGGGGGTTTCACCCCTTGCTTTTTGACTTGCAGTTAAGCACATCAGTGGGTTGAGGTGTACACACCCTGCAGCTGTGGCAGTCTTCCCTGCTAATAGCATAAAAGGGATTATCCACAAACACGTTGTGAAATGATTTCTGCTCTTGGTTGGTTGGTTTTCCTTTTAAAATTCTCACTTGATTCACTTGGCTTGCTCACCTGGTTTAACACTGCACTGAAGGCATAAAGCTAGCTCCTCTGGGAAGCATGATAATGTAGCTCCCACCACTGCAGCACTGTCCCATGTTACGTTTGCCCAAGCTCGGTCCCTTCATTCTCAGGAAGTCGGACAACAAAACTGCCTGTCTTTTCTTCAAAGATCGATGATCCCTGCGCATGTGCAGGTGTCTGCCAGGTTGCTTCATTCAAGTCTGTAGGATCTATGGTCTCCTCCAGTAAAATTATCTCAGTCTTTCTGTCTGTGATGCCTTTTATGCCCAGGGCTGGACTACATGTATATATGCAATCCCTGCAACTGTAACTGTCAAAGAGAGCTGTTGGATGCGGGCCCAGCTCAGGAGAATTTGGCTCTTCAGTAATTTCTGAGTGCAGCACATATGAAGGTTTTACTGCAGCCAGAGACAAGGTTGTGGCCACTATACATAGAGGTGAATGATGCAGGAAGTCCTAGTCTGAGGCGTTGAACAGTGCTTCTGTACTATGGCAGTCCCCAGGATCTTTGAAATCAGGCAGCATTCCTCCCTTAAAGCATCATTTCTCAATCGGCACAATGAGTGGAGGAACAGAGGCTAAGCAAAATGCGGAGAACAAAGAAATACTGCTAGGCACCAGGTCGGTGTCTGTGCTGCTGAATGAAAACAGGTCAAGAAAGAGGAGACAGCAACAGCAGCAGCTAGAGTCGGTAGTAGGAGTTCAGACAAAAAAGAGGATGAGGAGAGGGTGACGGGGAAGGGGCGCTGGCAGGTACTGTGCCAGGAGAGGACCAAAAGGTCAGCATGGCCAGTGTGGAGAAGCTCCAGCCATCCCGGAGACAGAGAAGAGTTTTAGTGGGATAAGGGAGGAAGTCCCAGCAGTTTGAGAGCAACAGGCTCTTGGTGACAGAAGCACTTTTCCTGAGAGATTAGTTCATCAATTAGGTAGCTTTCCTGCAGCTTTTGTACAGACAGATGAAGAACTAGCCCATGGTAAATCAACTGCTGACAGCAACTTTGCCCTTTCTTAGATGTTTGCAGACGTACCTGTGCTTCTACAGTGAAGGGATCTTTGACAGCATTTCAGTGAAGCCAGTGACTACACAATTCACATACTTTCAAAGTCTGAGACCTTTTTTTGTCTTCAAATATAGCTTTAATTCAGTTTTATTCCTATTGTAAACTTTATTCCTTGTCCTTCCACTGGTGTGCTGGTTGGTATTTGGAAATCTTTTTTATCTACATACCTGAGTTTCCACATCTGTAAAATAAGGGTAAAATAACTTGTTGAAGGTTGCTCTATCAACCATTATGTGGGAGCTCTGAGTTTAGAAGGGATAGAAATATATAACTTTTTAAAACTCAAAAAACATCTTCTAATGCAAATCCTTTCCATTTGAAATGCATTTTAAATAGTGCTGCACAGAATTCATTAGATGTGACTTGTCTCTTATCTACCTTGTTTTAGTTTTTACTTTCTTTGACTGCAGAACAATTTGAATAAAATCCAGAGAATCCCAACCATTTGGTTCATCTGTCTCTGATACTGAACAGCCACATTGCATGGGTTTTCCCTCGCCAACTAGGAGATGTGACTCTTTCTGAAAAACAAGGTTTGCTTATCTGACACTAAAATCTCTGGCTCTAATGCCCAAAATTGAGAAGCACACTGAAAGTCTGAGGAGCATATGTTCCAAATCAGCTGTCATTAAGAGACCAACCAAGTGCATGGAATAACTTAGACATTTTTCACACATTTCAAACTCATAGACAATTTTTCTTATATTTAAGATTTTCCTTTGTACTCGTGTTCAAATGGAAACCTCTCCAAAAGCCATGTACAGTGGTACACAATGAGGAAATAGCACAGGGAGTGATTGGCTGCAGAAAAATGGAAGATGTATTGTGTAATCGTATGCCGGGAGAAGGAGCAGGCAACATGACTTAGTTTCCATTTCAAATAAATAGACAGTGGAGCAATCAGGAAACTGCCAAAGTAAATGAATTCAGCATGGTTGGAACAACAGCACATTGCAGCTTCAGAGAAGGTTTCTGTCACAAGTTACAGCATCAATGGTGAAAGACACGGGTCTTCTGTTTTATTTTTCACTTCCTGAACCACACTCTGCTCTCTGTTATTCTAACTGACATCTGGAGGAGTGCCAGTGAGTTCACTGAAATTAGTCTGGTTTTATATTATTCTGACACAGATCAGATTCCTGTCCACTGTCCTTGAACCCCTGAGATATGCAAAATGTGTGATGGACTCTTTCTCATGGGGATTTATAAACTGATTTAACTGTTCCTGACAGTTTCTTTACCACATTATGAGCTTTAGGGGAAAAGGAAAAAATCTTTTTACTATGAAAAAGTGACAGAAAAAAAGAAAAATTAGTTACTCTCCATGGAAATCATAAGAGTTCCCAAGGCCATATCAGAACACATTATTTAAATTCTTTTAGCTTTCATCAGCAATGCAGAACTTCTCTTCCAGCATGTCCAAATCTGCATTTGATCTTGTGATTTAAGTTATGTTAAATTAGAGGTTATCATATTCCTTTACTCTGAAATCTGTCACAGGGCTGCTTGTAAAAGGCTTTGATTTTGCATAAGCTGAATATAAACATTACAACATGCACACCCTTGACTCACAGCAAATGCTGTATCTTGACAAAATTCAATGGTGATGCGTTATGTGTGTAAGCAAGGATTTACTGACATACCAGGTCATGCATAGCTTGTGCCAGAAGGACAGCGCTCTCAAACACCACCGTGATCTAATACCTGACGTGCCTTATGTGAAAGCAGGGCACTCCTTCACTAGCTGAAGGTCATACATTATAATAATTCTTGGCATTCGCAATCCTGAAGGTGTTTTACTCCATCTAATTAAACTTTGTGGATATGTAGGCTTTTATGCACAGGGAAAGTAAAGTAGAGATTTCCCTGAAGGCATAGAAAGAAGAAGAAAGAAGTCATAGGCATAGAATCGTAATTCTAGTTCGGCTCCTGGGCACCAGTCCTCGTTCACATTGCTGGCCATACTTTCTAATATTAAGGGAAGAAGGGAAATTTCATCAAAAAAAAAAAAAAGGCAGAATGAGCAATAGATCTATGATTCATAGTAAGATATAGCACAATATTTTGAACAACAAAGAGTTTTTTCAAAATTATTGGTAGAAAAAAAAAAAGTGTAACACCCACTGGCATTTGAATTTACAGAATTATTACATCCACTAAGTCATCCCTTATTTCTCTTACTAATTCACATTGTCTTTCCCAGAGGAAAATCACAGACGTGCCAGCAGCTTTAGAGAATATTCACCCTGCTATATATGAGAATGCATAACACATTTATCTTATGTAGTCTTTGTATGTCAATGTATTTATTGAGTTAAAACCCATAACGTTAGTGTTTAGCTTCCACTAACCATGAAGGTAGAAAGGAAACCCAATTCTGACTGCTTCCATTTGTATATTGTAAGAGTTTTTATTCTTTCTGCAAGTTTTATTAATAAATGTATACTTCATGATGAAACATCCAATACTTCAGAAATCACATGGAAGTATCCTCACTGGCAGTTGTGGGAAACTCTCTTTGGCTGGGAGTATCTGTCGTTCTTTGCACCTTGTGATGTGAGAGGTGTTCACAAAAGCTGGTTCCCTTGACTCTCTCCATGCTCATTTAGGTTGCCTGTTACTAGTGTTTGGAGCAGCTGTGGTCATGGCCATGTATGAACAGGACACAACTGAAGGGACACATCTCCTCAGAACATTCCCTGATATCTGCACTGTTAAAGAAAAAAGTATGTCTTCAGACACACACTGGAAGGGTTCTGCAAGCTCAGACTCTACCTGGCTGAGTCGCTCTGCTGATGCTCAGCAAGGCCCACATGCAGTAGTAGGAGCGATGCCCAAGGACAAGTGTTCTCTGTGTTTGGGATGCAACCTTGCAGTATTTATTCAAGCAAAATCCCACGGAGCTTGGCTTGAGTGAGAAGGTAGGTTAAGGCCTACGTATCTTATTAATCAATAAAGAGAGGGGCTGTAACCTGCAGGGTACCTGCAGTTGGTTGGCTGTAGTTTGCAGTGTATAAAGTCCCCTTTCCTGTTATTATGTAGGGCAACGTGGTTAACTAGAAATGTTTAAATAATCATTTATATTTTAGTGTGCCTCCTCTGCTTTTAAAAACAAACATACGCACAACTGTTCTGAAGAAGGAGTTTTCTCCATTTCACTGTATACTACCTTAGAGGAGGTCTTAGCACTTCATAAATATTATCAACTTTTCAAACTATGCTTTGCGCTCTTAAAACACTGCACAAGCGTTGTCTAGTGACACATGAAAAATATGCAGAGATCAATGTTCAGTAAAGTGGCTTTTTACGCTATTCACATGGCTTTTTACCCCTATTCAGTGACTATAATTTCCGTTCTTCTTGAGATAAGGAACAGGGAAAGCAGTGTGCCACCATCTCTGTGGTATTCTGTGGCTACCATCTTGATTTTTTATGTCAAACTGGAGAAGTCAGGAAGGTCATTGTTAATAAAAGCAACCATTATGGACAAAATGAATCATATCAAAGAATTCCTTTTTCAAGAAAACAGAACGTTCTCTCACTGTCTTGTATTTCCTCTCGTGTTTTAAAACCTTGCAATACATGGGAATAACTTTTCTTAATAGGCTATATTTGCTTTTGATAAATGGAACACAGTGAAAACGATAGTATGGAAAGTTGAGAATTTTTTTTTTCTCAAAGCACTAGCTAGAAAAGATTTCATGTAAGAGTGTGGAAGACATTTGCAGGAGTTGAATAAACAGACTCAGTTATTTATACTGAAAAATTCCAAAGATTAGGCTTCTGCTTTTTAATGTCTAAGTCCTAAAAGGTATATGATATATGTGTTCGGTTTGTTCTTTTCACATTTCCCTTTAAGTGCAGAGACTATTGATAGCCATTTAGAAGGCACCTAGGACTTGAGTGCCATGTGTTTTAGCAAAGCTAATGAGACAGAGATTTTAGATATAAGGAGCAGTGTTTAGAATGACCTCATGAAATTGCTGGTTTCTATACATTGCCAGGAATCATCCTGGGACAAGGAGGGAGCAGGGCTGTGATATCACGGGGAAGCTTTAGGAGTCTGCTCACCAGAGCGCACACACTGTGCTGCTTCCCTGAATTTTTGCCAGGAGTGGTCTACTGCAGATATGGGGAGGGGGATACACCCCTGGTCAGCAGCCATATTCCTATGGGGATTGCAAAGCTGACCAGTTCTTAAGTTAAATTTGTAGCAAGAGCCAGAAAAGTCTCTTTCCTAGCCCAGCTAAGGGCCTCTGTCTGGCAGTAGTGGGCCTTACGGAAACAGCGTTATATCCCAGCCTACTTCAAAAGCAGAACTTGCACAGTTACGCTCTCTATATTTACCCCTCACGGGCACGAATATTGCTATGCAATATTCTTACACCTTGAGCACAGTAACGCTGTGGGACAGCCTGCAGAGTAACGACTTGGTACATATTAGCCTGGCGGAAGCTTTATAGGAGTGAGCTGTAGCCAATGCCTCCGCCAACATCAGTGGGAGATAGGCTGGCAGCTGAGTCAGCGCTAATCTAGTATCTGGAAGCTGACCACTCCTGAACGCAAACTTACTGCCAAGGAGCTCTGTCGTTGACTGGCACTTCAGCCAGCCATACAGGCATGGAGTAGCTGTCATGCCAGGGGTGACATCTGACCTTTGGAGAGAGTAGGGATTGCGTGTACACAGAGGTGACAACGAGTTGCTTTTTCCATCCTGTCACATGGGATGGTCAGAACCATATTTATCCTTCTCTGACACTGGATTCGCACATTTTTTAATCCAGTTTACACCTGCATTGAGTCATCCTTGCTGACGAGCAAGCCAGAATGCTGTAAAATTATTCAGTACTCCAGAGAAATGTTTAAAATGTAAACCACCAGGTATAATGAGGACTTTTCCAGCACTCATCTTGTCTCTCAGCCTTTTTCCTTACTTTCTGTGAAGCAGTCTGCTTTTGCATGGCCCTCCAGGCTCTTTGGAAGAGACCTTTTGGAAAGGGTTGCATTTAACACATGAGTTTCTGGAGATGAGTGCAGAGCATTAGACCTACTGCTGTGATTTGATTGCAGTATTCATGGTGGCTGAGGATGCCTGAAGTGCTTCAAGATGTAGTCGTCTTCTGCGTTATTATCTGAATTGGACTACCAAAGTCATGGCGTTGAGGGTGTGATTCAGTGAGGCTTGCCAGAGCCTCTCTCAGCTCTGCAAGGGCAGAGGGATTGATGGGAGTTGGTGGATCTCAGTGCTTTTCAGGATCAGACCTATGCCACTCTAGGAATGACTGTTGCCCAGTTAGTAATACAACTTTCCCCAGATTAGAATATTTTTGTGCCTTTTTTCTTTTTCTTTTTCTTTTTTTTTTTTTTTTTAATCTAAATTACAATGAAAGCCTTGACCTGGGGCAATTGTATGGCATAAGAAGTTGGCAAGAACTGGTGGTCTAGGGCACAAGCTTGGACTATTAACCTCTGACTCCCACTAGTCCCCAAGAAATGCCTGGTGATCAGTGTTGCTTAATTAATTTGTACTGATCTGACAGGAAGATGTGGATCTGTTTTCTCCTAATTGTGTTACTTTATAAATATGTCCTTTAAAAACCTTGCTCATGTTATTCTTTAGACTTTTGACCTCTCATTCATCTTCCTTCTGCCATACAACAGATGGACTTGAATCTAGCATGAATGATGTCAAGTCTTCATCTAGCAGTAGCTCTCACCAATATTCCTCCTAGCTGCGCTGTCTTGCAAATACCCTATTTCAATCGAAATGAGAAAAATGCCTTTATCCTCTTTTCTCTGTGAAATGCAATATATTTGGAAGATAAGCCTAGACCTTCATGTTAATCATAAATCAATTATGTTTATCCTTAACCTAGAAAGCATGAAAATTCCTTCTTTCCTTATTTCAAAATCCAGGAGGATATTCACAGTAATTATACCACTTTTTATATGAATCATAAGCTCATCTTGTAATCATTAGAGCTACAACTGAGTAGTTGTCTATCTTAGAATATTTGAAATGTCTGTTTCAACTGCAGTACAGGTGTGGGAATTTATTTATTTTTAATAGCTGAAGTAAATCCTTTTGTTAGCCAGATTTCCCCTTTTTATTCCTCATGCAGCCCTTTGAGTTTAGTCAGATTTTACACCTCAGAATTCTGCATGAAGAAGTGAGAAGGGAACTAGGAGGTTAAGCCTGTAAAGCACTGTCTACGCCCAGTACTGTTGGCCATTGATCTGGCAAAAGCGCCCTGCAATATTGTTCCTTACCCCCTGAGTCTGTAAATAGATTCTGTCAGTCAAGCTGTCCCCGTTGTTTGTTATTACTATCACTTGCATCATCCTTTGTGTTTATCAGATGGAGACCTTCTCTGAGCTAGAGGATGTACAAGCAGAGTGTAAAGGACCATCCCTGCCCTGAGAACTGACCATCCCTATAGACTAGTCTGACAAAAAGTGGGATGAAAGAAATATCCTTAATCCTGCTATACACATAAGCAGCTGAGATACAGAGGGAAAAAAAAAAAAAAAAAAAGAAAGGAAAGGAAAGGAAAAAAACACTGTCTTGGTCTCTTGGATTTTGGTGGGTTGGTTTTTCGGTTGGTTGGTTGGGTTGGTTATTGTATTTGCAGTGCTGATCCCACCTGGAACACAGTGGTTTCAGTTTACAGGAAAATTGAAAAAAATGGCTTAATGTACAACCTGTGGCTTGCACCTTCTATTCTATTTCCATCCGTGTCTAAAAAGTGGCTAGGTTCATCATTGGCTCTTAAATCCTATAAAGCATCTTGCCCCATGCAATACCGAGGTTCTGGGGCTGGCTCACATACTGACTAGCAGTGCCAGAAAAATAAATTCACTGCCACTTGCTTCTCCGTTTAGTTGGCAAGATATCAAATAAAAACGCTTCTTTTTGTGAGTGATCACTTTTAATTGTCAATGTCTAGAATTCAAGCACCAGAAATAGCCCATTATTCTGTGTGTACTATGAAATAGGTGTCAGGGACTCATTTCTCCTGTTCGTCTCGGACTCTGTGGAATGTAAGCATGATCTTATGGTCAGGCCCTGCTGCCCTTTCCACATTAAGTACAAAACTGTCAGGGTGAGTGGAAACAGGTGTATGCAGAGAAAGAAAGATAGATATATCTGTAAGAGTTTGATTTGGATTGCTGCAGCCATGGGTGAAATTAAATCTGGCTGAAAAGTGCAAGCAAAAATTTTCAGGCTCATTTCTGCACCATCCTTCCTAGTGACACAGGCACCAGCAAGCATGCTAGTAAAAGGGCACTTCAAAAAACTTCCCCACATGGCAATGCCCATTTCAATTGTACATTAACACTTCCTTATGATTATCTGAAATATTTTGGCTTTTGTTATCTCCAGCTTTACAGCTCTGTCCTCAGTCTACATTTTCTCATTTCTGCATTGCTCTCTTAATGGTCAGAAAGCATTTTCTGAAGATCAGGAAGCCCATTTTATACTAGCAAAGGGAAAAGTGGGAATAGCAAATAGTTTGTTGTATTCAGTGGTACAATAAATGCTAAAACATGCTCTTTGATTAAATGGCATCCTAACAAATGGCAATGACAAATCAGAATAAATATTCCAAGTAGTACTCCTGTAAAGTATTGAAGAAACTAATTCTGCCCCAAAGATTTCATTTCTTATTTAGCTTTTTAACAATACGTAAAATGTACAAGCTCGGTCCACTTTTTGTGCTTTTCTACGTGGAAATCAAAACTTTCTAATGAGTAGGCTAAAAGACTTTAATGTAGTCTTCGTCTTTCCTTCGCTTCCCAAAAATATGTGACTGAACTCAATCCCAGTCAGTCTGTGTGTAACTTCCAGTGCTGGAGGACAGGCTCCTGAAGTATCCCATCATTTCCCAGGCACTGTGAGATACACAGGGAGATAGCTGCTCTGCCTGGCTCAAGCTTGCTAAATGTAAAGCACAGCTCTGAGATCACGTACTCTTCTACAGGCTGAGGCTATTACTGCATCATGCATAAAAGCAGCTGCTGTGGTACAGGATATATAGTGTAATGAAGAACTGAATTATGACAGAGGGGTTTAAATTGCCAGTTAAATAGTCTTTTCTCATCATTTTGATGGGGAAAGGGGGACATCTGGTGGGGGGTCTTTGTAAAAATCTAACGAGGCAGTTTCCTACTTGAAGTGGTAAGATACAAATCCCTGTGGAAGTGGCGTGTTCTGAGTAGCTGTTAGATTCTGCTTTATTTCTAACCAAGGGTGTTGATTAACGAAGTTGTATCAAAATCACACAGCAGAATGTCTTGCAGTTATGCATGCTGTAAAGTCCTAACTTCCCTTTTATCAAGTTCACAAGGAAGTATAGCTAAGCCTGGCTGAATGCCCACTACCTTCTTGTAAAGAGATTTTCGCAAAAGGTCTGGGAGCAAAGGGATGAGAGGAAGACTGACTGAGAAAAAGTACTTAATACATTTTGCTGGGGGATAGAAAATAATCATTAGAAATCCACAAGTATTTCATGAGTACATAAGAAAGCAAGATGTTGTGGCATTCACTAAGCCTTGAGTAGACATCTAAAGGATTATAACCTGTTTCATCAAGCCTTGGAAATGGAAGGAGGCAGGAGGCAAAACACACAGTAGTACGACGCTTCAAAAATAAATTGCAGCAAATTAAAAGAAGAAAACATGAGAATGTGCTTCATCCTGGGTACAATGCCCAGTATACCTTGGCTCACTGTGTAAATAATATGTAATAGTTGAAGTTATTGATGAAGAGGAGAGCTACAAGTCTTTGTTGTTTCCATCTTTCTCTGATAATTTCCTACCAACAATCAGTCTGGAATATGCAGCTTTGTTCATTTTGCTGGCATTTTCATAATTTCTGTCCCCTTTTGTGAATGATCCCCTTTGGAAAGCATCCGAAGAGGAGGCAGCTCGAGAATCCCAGCAGTCACAGTATGAGATCTTCAGTCTTGCTGTGGGAGTAGCAAAGCCATTTTCTGCATAAACATTGCTGTGTGGAGCTTTGAGGAGAAGACAGCCAGCACAATGTGAGACCTTGCTCCTTCTGCCCTCTCTGTCAGACTTTATTGCATTGCAGCTGAGCTCTCCCACCCACTGCAAACTTCTGCCAAGTGTCTGCTCCTCTCCTTCTGTGCTCTGTGCCCTCTTCTGTAGCAGTGTGCAGGCACCCTCTCTGTTCCCATACATTGCAGCACTCCTGAGATCACCGCTGGAAAGGGCTGTGGAGGAGGTGAGCACCGTACCAGCAACCACCGAGCTTGCAAGTGATGATGGGGTCCTTCGTGCCCCACGGCTGCACAGTGCTGCTCCCATCACAAACCCCCAGCAGCTCCAGAGAAGTGCGCAACAGGGAAACCCTCACATTCCCCTCTGAGCAGAGAAGTTCAGATTAGCTAAGGCGATAAAAAGTCCTGGATGATTTATTTTTTTTTAATTTTTAACTAATTCACAAGGAGAAGACAACTCAATATTCTTTTTGTATTTTCTCAGTCTCACTAGTTCTTGGTCACCCTTTCTTGGCCACAAGGAGAGAGCTGGATGTTGGCAGGTTCTCAAAGACAGATCTGCCGACCAGTTGTCTAAGAAAAAGCAAGCCATTTGAAAAGCAGTCTGTGGAAAACACAGTTAAACACCAGAAGACAGCCATTAAGCCCATTAATGGAAAGAATAATGTTTTCATCGCAAGGTAATGAAAAGTGGCTTGCATTGATTCACAGCACAGCAAGCATCCTGAACGTGTCTGACAGCAGAACCAGCTACATCAAGCAAGTGGCTGACTAAATTGACGTTGTGTAGATACTTGAAAGGGAATCACACAAAAGCATAACCTACAGTGTCAAAGATATGAAAATACTTGCTTTAATCAGTAAAGTATAAAAATGTTATTTTCACGTGACTGCATGCGTAGCCACCGTTGCTGTTGTAAATCACAAGCATTCAGAATGACGGTGTGCCTTTCCAGCAGAAGGACTCTTATTTGTACTTTGCAATGACCACATCAGACAGTTGTGAGAAATGATCTCAAAATTATTTTTGAGTCTGAGAGAAAGGAGGAAAAGCAGGAAGGAAAGGAAGAGTCCCTACTGAGAGGAATTAAAAGATAACTGTAAAGTGTACAAAGGAGAGGTGCATTTTGCCTGCTTAACCTGAAGATTTCTTCCAAATATTTGAAGACTGTCCAGAATTCCCACTGCTTTCACCTAGTTTGTAGCTGTTCAGAAGCTCCGAAAATTAAACCTAACGTGCAACATGTGGCACATGCTTGCAATTACATTTTAGTATGGAAAAATTCTTTAGGCAGAGCACCTAACTAATCGTGTGATCGAGCTTCATCAGTTTCTTCACTGGCACTTTGTGAAAATGCATTTGGGTATTTTCAAACCAGGGCTGCAGTGTTGAAGCCCAGAGTACCAGAAACATTTGAGAATATGGGCCTAGATCACTCAACCCCTCATTCCTGTGAAAATCTGTGGCAAATCGACCCTTAAATTTCTTGTCACCAAAGCGTGCACAAGAGATCTGTTGCAAGCTGGGAATTAAGGTGACTGCACTTAATTCTTTTTCCCCTGCTATACTGCACACCATATTTCACTTCTTTGTCTAAATCTCCTTACATTCCATATCCCATGGCAACATAATACAATTTTAGCCCATCACTGTTAAAAACTTAGGTTTTTTTAGAAAAATATTTTTCTCAATTCTCGCTGAAACATCGTCTCTGAGCACATTCCAGATTTATCTGCAGTCTTTAAAGTGCAGTAAAGGACTATCAGTACAGATAATTTATGCTTGCATTTGCATTCAAGTTATCATTAGCATAAGGTCTTAAATCAGATTATGATTAGCTTGCATTTGCAAAACTAAAGCAGAACTTTCTAAGATAAACTGTATCTTGCTACTATCCAAAAAGTTATTTCCATATAAAGTATGTTTATTAAATGTGCTGAACTGTTATATAGTTCCTTTAAATTTATGAAAAGACTAAGAAACCGCTTGGCAAGAATTCTTGAAATGACAATATATTTCATAAATGCCTTTCATACTATATAAAGAACAGCATGCAAAAAGAACAACTAAAAAAGTTCAGCATGTTAACTTATGCTCTGAGTATAACATAAGCCAAACTGACCTCATTTTATATGAGGCCACTTTACATTCAAATATACCCATAAGCTTTATTTTATCTGTTGTATTTTCATTATTTTTCACCAAATCTGAAATGAGCTGCCTGATAGAGGGGAATTTAAAAATGGAACAAGGTTCAGAACTGACTCCTCTGATGGATACGTAATTTATTTTAAAAGATATGCTTCTAAGCTAGCACAAAGAAGTGATGCTAATGTTGCTGTTCTACCTGGAATTAACATTTTAATTGTCTGAGCATCTACTGCAAGCAGAGTTTCAATTCTCTCTTTAAAAAGTGAGTGATCTCACAGTTTGTTAATTTTGGCAATCTCTCTGGTTAGCTTAGTTTTGCAACGCACACTACATACAATTGGCAAGTTAAGCCATTAGGAAAATTATTAGAGCCAAGTGCCCTTTTGCTGTCAAACAACAAAGAACAAGATTTCTTGCAGTAAATTTTCAATTCCCATTGGCTCCTGCAAGGTCTTATATCAGTGATGCAGTCATATTTAAAGGCAGGCTCTCACAGCCATTGGCAGACCTTGGAGCAGCTCTGTGAACCACCATTACTCAACACAGTTATTGCACTGGTGACTCTTCAGAGGAATACTAGCTATTCGACTAACATTTCTGCTTAGAGTTGTGCCCAAACCAAAACTTGCTTACCCATTCTCTTCTCAGAAGAAGATTCATCCATTTTTAATTGGGGTTTCCTGTCGAATCTTGTATAAACCAATCCAAACTCCTTTGAATTATAGGAATAGAATCCATGCCAGATTTGATTTTGCATAGTCTAGGGTTGCTTGCAAACATCACACACAACTAGACTTTCTATGGCAGGCAGGGTTCCCAGCATAAGTATCTTGTCTCATAAGTCTCTGACAACATCTTGCATGACCTGTGTACTACATGTGTACACAGCTGAAGATATGTAATACATGCATACATACTTTTCATCATGAACTCTAAATGGAAGTGTTTTAAAAGTGTTCCATCTTCCTGCAAGATTAACACTTTTTTGTTTGGCTCCAGAGAGGTATAAGATACTCAGTGGGGGAAGTTCACAAAAGGAAGCGTTCATTTGAATTGAAAACACAGACAGGAAAATACATGACATTTATAGCACAACAGTTTATTTCTAAGGGATTAGCTGATGAGATTTTAGGAATAAATACAATGTACATTAGGTTTAGAAAAGGCTTTTCCCTAGATTACCATAAGAACATTATGCCATTGATTTCTGACACTGGATTTGTAAACTTAAAATTTAGTGCTGAATCAGTAAGTACAGCTTTCATGGAAGTTAAAAATCAGCTCATGCAGTAATTGTTTCAGTTGTAACTCTTTGACACTGGCAGGCACAGAACAATCTAAGTGGGTGTGCAAGTGTGATTTCCAGCTACAAGTCAATTGGACTGAAATTATTAATTTCAATATAATTCAATTGAATTTATGAAGCTACACTAGAAGAAAAATCTTTTCTGGTCTAATTTTCAACTGGGTCTTTCTTTTTATTTTTTAACCAAAGATAATTGCAAGATAAATATTCTGGTTGCATCTGTAAATGCTCATGATAACTTGACACCTCCACTGTATTTTTCTCTCCTTGTTTATATGATAGAAATATTTATAAGCAGGAGGAGAACTCAAAAGAACTTTGAGATCATCCTATGGTCATTGTTTTGACAAGAAATAGGATTGACACATAAGATTGTTTGTGAGATTGCTGACACAGCCCTTTGTGAAAAACATCACTGAAACTAGTTCAGAATTCATTCTGGAATATTTTTTGCAAACGAGTGTGCTTAACTTTGTGGCAGAAACTCTCCACGCTTTATCTTTTTTTTTTTTTTTTCATTTTAATGAAATAACAGTTATTTGGGCATTTTTTCCAGAGGTAGCAATAGCAATTAAGTACTTTAACTAACTCTAACAGCTTTGGAGATGCAGGAGTGGTATGCTGATAGGCTCCTGCTTGGACATGCTGGTGGAAAGACGATGCTGAAAGCAGCACAGAATACTCTTCCTGCATAGAAAGTCTAATACGCATCTTACTGTCCAGTTTGTTGAGCTTACCTGAATGTTTGAAGACTATCTAGGAAAATATACCATTCAAAATCTTTTAATTATAGTCACTTGTTCAATTAAACAAAAGCCTGATGTTTCCTGCTACTGTAAAGTCTTCATTATTATTAAGATAAAGTTGACCTTTGGTAAACCGGAAACCAATCTTTATTCATTCTTTGACATTTTTATGTTTATTCCATTTTTTCTATTACTTCTTCTGTTCCTTTTGCCATTGGAGAAGTATATATGTGCATATGTGTATATGTATATATATGTGTACATTTACACGTTTTATAAATGCATTATATATGTTTGTATTTATGTACAAATCTATCTATCTATATACGTAACTGAGCAAAAGAAAACAATCACCAGTAGCTAAAATTGACTTCTCTGGGTCGGCTGTACTGAGAAACAATAGGGAATGAGAACCCTGAAGCACGGGGGAATTAACAGACTCCTTGGGGGCAACCCAGGCAAACCAGGCCATGTTCTCACTCAAGCCAGCTCCCATGATAGCAGCAGAGAACATGCTGATGTGCCTGGGCCTGCCTCTGATCGTCTCCAATGCTCTGAATCATTCTGTCTTACCGCTATATCATTATGAAACATTTATATTACAGTCTTGCACAGGAGCATGAGTCAAGATAAGGCACAACTGTGCAAGGCTCTACAGTGAACTCAGTAATGGCATACTGACTGCCTAGGAAAGCTCACGTCAATTTAGAGGGCCCTCAGCAGTCATTTCTATAGCAGAAATTCCTCATCCTCCAAGGACCAAATGCCCCGTTAAGCTCTGGGACATGCAGTAAGACATGGTAATAACATTTTGCCCTGAAGAGTTTGTGTGTTAAACATTCCTGTAAAGAAAATACACCTTGTTCAATTCTCAGAGGAACTCCTTTTTCCACATAGCTTCCAGATCTGTCTAGCTTTTATCTAGAGATGTTGCTTCAAGGGGTCAAGTGTTTCATGCTGTATGCTGGAGTTGCATTGCTAACTCATAAATAAGTACTATCAAACAGTGATATAAGTGACAAGAGCTACAACAGCCATGAATAGTACTTAGAATCATAGAATATCCTGAGTTAGAAGGGGTGACCCACAAGGATTGTCAAGTCCAACTCCTGACTCCGTGCAGGAGTCAGACTGCATGTCTGACAGTGCTGTCCAAACACTTCTTGAACTCCATCAGGCTCGGTGCCATGCCCGCTGCCCTGGGCAGCCTGTCCCAGTGTCCGACCACCTCTGGGTGCAGAACCTTTCCCTCACACCCACCCTGACCCTCCCCTGTCCCAGCTCCATGCCGTTCCCTCGGGTCCTGTCGCTGTCCCCAGGGAGCAGAGCTCAGCGCCTGCCCCTCGTGAGGGAGCTGCAGGCCGCCATGAGGCCTCCCCTCGGCCTGCTCTGCTCGGGGCTGAGCAAACCAAGGGACCTCAGCTGCTCCTCTCACATCTTCCCCTCTAGACCCTTCACCATCTTTGTAGCCTTCCTTTGGACACATTCTAGTAGTTTTACACCTTTCTTGCACTGTGGCACCTAAATTTGTGGCCAATACAAGCTGATAAGTATGGGGAGAATGGCGACACATTGCTTGGCAGCTCAGACGTGGAGGGACACACTGTTTTCCAGATGGAAACCACAATGCTGGGTCCCATTTCTGGCCCTCTCACCTGCCTCCCAGGAGAACTAGGGCATCTCCCACTCATCGTGGTGCAAGCATGAAGTGCTTTTTCTCACATCCATGGGTCTGTAATGGTATAAGGCCACTTGAAGGTAAAGAGGAATCAGGCTTTAACTGTCCCTGTAGCTCAGTTCCCCCTCTTTTAAAATATTGTGAAGGTATATTTATTTAGTATTGTTTTAGAGTTCAGATGTCTTAGTGACAGAGGCCTTTTACACAAATATTTGGAAGCTATTCTTATGCGATCTTTTAAAACTTATCTCCCCTGGAGTACTCCGGGGGTCTAGACAGATTTATTCCCTCCACATATGCTTTCTTTCTTTCTCTCTCTCTCTGTTCTCTCTGTTCATCCCCCTGCCGATGTCCTGTAAAACATATTAACTTCTTTGTCCTGGAAGGTATTTACTTTTAACTTATTCAAGAGATGGTCCTGAAACTCCATAGCTACATGAATTAAACATTATCTAGTCTTCGGTGCTGCAAATATGGCTATGTTATCTTGACTATAAAAGGGGTTACAAAAAAGGTTTTTTCTTCCTTTTCCATGACTTATTAGGCAATATTCTGTATGAAATACCTCCATCTGCTTGTGTATTTTGTCAGTGGTTATAAATATCCTGAATGGGTACAACCCAATCGAATAAATATATGTAGCTGATTCCTGTCTACTGAATGAGATCTAAGACAACCATAATCAACTGTTCTAGAGCAAGAGTTTAAGCACCCGACTCTTAAATTTTTCTTCCAATATAATTTTAAAAGGGGAGGAAGTGTTTTTAATTTCTACCTTATGCTGCCTTGGAGTTGCAATTATTGTGCCACTTTGGATTTAATCTTTATATGATTTTTTTTTATGTCTTCATGTATCTAGTTCATAAATTCCCAGATATTTTTTTCCCACTTTGGTTAACTTTACCTCCTTTTGAAACGGCAGACCTCAGTACCATGGAAGTAAAAAGTACCTTGATACAGAGGAGACTGAAAGATTGATGAAGCACAGGAACTAATAAATTATACGGAGCAAGCATATCCTGCATTTATTTTACATAATTCCTTAAATTTCTTGTGATGTAATGATTTTTATTCCCCATAAAGAGGGCTTTTGGCAAGAACTTGCCCCATGAATACATCCTACCATTAAGCCTAAACCCACTTTTTTTTTTTCCGACAGTAACTTGTCAAAAAAAAAAACAAAAACTATAACTGGGAGGTCTGCTGGAGGACACCACCACTGGCTGATCTGCGTACTTCTTTATTGGGTTCATCCTCATTCAGGTAACATATATGCTGTCTCAGAAACCAGATCCTGTAGGGTTGTATTATTTAAGTTATTTGACTCGGATGAATACTTTGGAGCACTGAACTAAGTAATTTGGTATCTTTCAAGCACAAAGCATCTGATTCTGACAAATCTGGTAACCAATGTAAATGAAGCTGTAGTAGAATAAAACTAGGGAAAGATCAAAAGTGGATATCAACATTTATTGTTTTCAAACATGGAGTAATCTGTAATAAACTAAGACAATTCAGTGTCATTAGCTGGTGCTGATAAGTGGTACAAATGATAAGCAAACAGCAGGAGAAACTAAGGCCGACTGGTCTTGTTATTTTCAGTTGCAATTTTTGTAATTATGGTTGCATAAATAGTGCGTCTGATTTCAGGAGAACTATTCAAGTTCTTTTGCTAATCGTGTGTGCAGGGGCTTAGCTTTGTTTTTGGTTAAAGCAGCTTCACAAAAACGTCACAAATATCACCTCTGAAGGAACAATGCATTTAAAGGCAGGCACAAAGACCACAACTGCAGAGCTCCAAACAGGAGGTTTACATTGAATTATGGGTGGAAATGTTTTGGGCCCTTCCAGAAGCACCATCTGTTTCTATGGCTGGTCATTGTTTGGATTATTTATGACCATAATTTTAGATTTATCTGGTTAACCTTTGGATAGCCTCCTAAAATAACTATTGACTCTTTGAGTTTTCAAGGTAATATATTAAGATGCAAGGGTTTCATGTTATTATTTTATGGAAAGAACCTCAAGCCTTTTTTTTTTTTTGTAATATATCAATACCTACAAAAAACAGGAAATAGTTGTACTATCATATGGCAAAAGGAACTGCAGTATCACATATTTGTTGTTCACATTATGAACTATGCTAATTGAAATTTATTCGTGAGAAAAAGCAAAAAGCACACTATAGCATATTTTTTGAGAACTCCCCTCTGCCCCCAGTACTTACCACAATATCTATCTTCATGTTACATTTCAACAGGGAAAGTGGAATAGATAGGATGAAATGCCTCCAAAAATAATAGAAAAGAAAAAGGAAATGGGTCCTGAGAATTCATGACTTGCATCAGACTTAAAATGTATGAAAGGAGACGGAAAAAAGTCTTTTCCATATTAGCCAGTATGATCTCATTCTGCACTATTAGAGGTGCTGGGAGTCTTTCCATTTTCCTTGAGGGATCAGGTCCCACAATTCAAAAATACTGCACTAAAATAAAAATGAACAGAAGTCTGATTGGTTTTGCAAACATTCATCAAGGATGGTTCCAATTTAGGTCAAAATGTGCTAGTAGAAATGAGTATCTGTGGGAAAGGTTTTGCAAGTCTGAGGTAGTTTTAGTTGAATTATAACAATGCTCTTCATGCTTGCTAGGCTGTGCATACCAATATATAGACTTCAGAATTAAAGAGTTTGGGCTTGCATGAATTTGTTTGCATTTGAAGGGCATATCCAGTCATCCAGTCAAATGAGAGCACTTATAGAATTGGTTCTTCAAAAAGAGTGACCCCACATTCTATTCATGTGGCATTTGGCTCCTATCTGTGTAACAGGCGGAAACAAACCCCGAGATTCAAACACCTTACTATTTCACTTTGGACTTTATGGCTTATGTCCAGTCTCAGTTTAAAATTTATTTTACAATACTCTGAAACCACACAGCACTCTGCAAAATGCACATTGATAAGGATGTTGGCAACTGTGCAAAATTAAAAAAAAAAAAAAATGTTCTGCAAAGGAAAGCTGGTCTTTTCCTAGCAAAAGAAGTACAAACTGAAGAAAACTTTTTAATCTTCTTAATAATATACTATATTCCTATTCCCACCAGAGAAAATATTTTTAAATCACAGAAATCTAAAAAAAGACACTGCATTCCCACATCAATAAAAAATAAATCCAAGGGAGATGCCGCAGTATAATGCTAAAATAAACAATAGCCCCATGTATTTTAGAAGGAACTACGCATACCTGGTAGAGCAGAAAAAACATTAGATGAGGATCTCAAAAGAAACATGAATTCAGGTCTCCTGGGTAATAGAATTTATCCCTAAGCTTCAAGACTTTTGCAACATCTTTATTAAGATATCTGTGCATAAAATAGTCTGTTACATAAACAGTCTATACAGAGAAGCCTATTCAAAGTGTATATTTATCCTTTACCTTTTTATGTAAATTAATTAAAATACTTGAAAAGTTTTCAGTTTCTCTGATACTAATTTTGACAGCGTCAGCACAGGCTGTCAAGAGCAGTAACAGGGAATGGTTAAAAAAAAAAAAAAGAGCTAGACAAAATACATGGAGCCTTATCTGTCATATTCTTTTTCGATTACCTAGATTTCTCAATGATTATGGCATCCATTCAAGTTCTGCTGTGGATCTGCTGGTAAAATAACATCAAAATCATAGCTGCATGTGTAACATCTTTTTAGTAAATGCACGTTTGAAATTGTTTTAGGCTAGGGAGGCGGTGCTGCAGAAAGATCTGTTATTTTCATTTGCATGAAAAAGATCCAAAATGCTGCATACCTGGCCTTTTTTGGTATTTACCCAAATTTGCCTTGGCATAACCTTTTTAGCAAGCAATGAGTCCAATCAACCACATTATCACACAAGCATGCAGAAGTCAAACACAGTACAGGAAGTCAATCAGGCTGATCTACTCTATTACAGCTGAAAGCTTCCCAAAATGCATTATGTATTGTATTCTATTAAATCATCCTGTAGACTTATAATTTTCTTTTTTGTGCTTCTCATCTCGTCAAACTGATTTGTCGTATTAAACCCAAATCAAAATTTCCATTTTCATCTGAAACACCAGCCAGAATGAAAGTAAGAGACTCTGAGATTTTATGTTGCAGTTGGTCCTTTTTACTCTCAAACAATCCACTATCATGTGAGGCTGTTTCACAATGTTGATGTATTTTTTATTATTATTTTAAGGAGCAAAGGTCAATCAGCTGCAAAGACAGCACTGTGTCTTTGATTCCAGAAGAGGCCACTGATAGTAACACATACAGACTGTTATTTTACATTCAGCATAACTCCATGTGATTGAAAATTCCCGTTAGCTGCTGTGAAATGAGTGTAACGTCAGTCCTGAACCTGGGAAAAAAGATGGTGACAATCTGCATTTTGGGAATTTATAATCAGCCTTATCACAAGTTGTAGAAAACACCAATGAAATCTGCATAGATTTATGAAGAGGAAATCATGCTTAACCAACATGATAGCCTTTTACAATGAAGTGAGCAGCTTGGTGGACAAGGAGAGCAGTGGATGTTGTTTACCTCTACCTCTATATGGCTCTTCACACCGTCTCCCATAGCATCCTATCAGACAAGCTGACAAAGTACAGGTTAAATAAATGGACAGCGAGGTGGATTGAGAGCTGGCTGAACAGCTGGGACCAGAAGCATGTGAAGAGTGACCCAAAGTCCAGTTGGTGCAAGTCACTAAGGGTGTACCCCAGGGCTCCACACTGGGCCCAGTAATGCGCCCTTACAGCAAGAAAGGCCAACAGTTTCCTGGGCTGCATCAGGAGCAGCGCTGCCAGCAGGCCAAGGGAGGTGATCCTTCCTCTCTGCTCAGCACTGGTGAGATGTGCCCAGAGTGCCAGGCCCAGTTCTGGGCTCCCCAGGACAATAAAGACACGGATTTACTGGAAGGAGTCCTGCAAAGGGCCATAAGGATGATTAAGGGACTGGAGCTTCTCTCGTATGAGAAGAGCTGGGACTGTTCAGCCTGGAGAAGGACCAGGGGAATCTTACCAATGTGTATAAATACCTGGTGGGAGGGAATAAAGAAGGAGCCAGGCTCTTCTCGGTAGTGCTCCCTTGAACCTTACTAATCACAAACAGATAAGGTGAGGGAAAAGATGGGGTCTTCGTGTACCCATGTCCTTGTGGTAAATTGGCCTTAAATATTGCACTTTTAACCCACTGTAGAATTTTGTGAGAAGTATTGTTGTTTGAAGTGTATTGTTGATTTGATAAGAAAGCATGAAATATTTTACAAAATTTCTTACGGAGCAGGTATGTTATGAAGCTTGCTACAAAATGAATACAAAACTACCAGTTATTTTTACATGACTTAATCTTATGCTACCGCCTAGTGGCTGAGATCTAAATAGGATTGTACAACTTCACTACGCTTTATAGATACAGAAATATAGTAGTTACGTATGCTATAGTATTATTGGCATTCATTTTTAGAAATCGTATTATGTATATGTCCACACAGTTGCCCAATATAGCGAAGACCAGAGAAATTTCAATGATGAAGGACACTAATATTCATATTGAGCTCTACTAGTGATTGAGTGCAGTCTTTAATGTTATCAGAATCTACATTGTAACACGGTTATAGTTTGAGATAGAATTATTTCAAAAATTAAGTGTAGAGAAGGACTTCAGCCATCATGTTTGAGATATCTATAGATAGATATCTCAATATATATAGATAGATATATCTATATATAGATAGATAGATAGATATAGATAGATAGGGCTGATAGATAGTGCTTTAAACTAGAGTCGAAGGGGGAAGGGGATAAAACCAGGCACGCTGGTGATGAGCTAAGGGATGGTGCGCTAGAATCAGAGGGACTGTGTGCTAGGGAGGCCCTTCGGTCAGCTACACAAGGTGCTGTGTGTAGGGAGGCGCATTTGAAGTGCTTCTACACAAACGTACGCAGTATGAGGAATAAAATGGATGAGCTAGAAGTCTTGGCCCAGTCCCACAGCTACGACATCATCGGCATAAGCGAAGCCTGGTGGGATGAGTCCTGTGGCTGGTGTGTTGCAATAGATGGTTACAGGCTCTTCAGGAGGGACAGGCGGGGTGGCGATGTATGTGAAGCGTGGGCTGGACTGTGTGGAACTTCAAGCTGGTGACGGCAAAGTTGAGAGCCTCTGGGTAAGGATTAAGGGACAAACAAATAAAGGGGATGTTGTTGTGGGAGTCTATTACAGACCACCTGGCCAGGACGACAACGCCGATGAATTATTCTTTGCAGAACTAAAAGATGCCTCGAGATCAACTCCCCTTGTCCTAAAGGGGGATTTCAACTTGCCAGACGTCAACTGGGATCACCACAGGGCTGACACGAGCAAGTCCAGGAGGTTCATAAAGCACCTAGATGATAATTTCTTGATGCAGGTGCTAAGAGAGCCAACTAGGAAAGGTGACCTCCTAGATCTGTTGCTGGAGAACAGAGGGTCTTGTGGGAGACATGGCAATTGGGGGCCGTCTCGGTCATAGTGACCATGAAGTGGTTGAGTTTAGAATTTATGGTGACAGAAGGAAAACTGTCACCAAAACTTCAGCCCTGGATATGGGGAAAGCAGACTTCAGGCTGCTCAGGGAACTAGTCAGCAAGGTCCCCTGGGAAACTACTTTTGAAGGCATTGGCATCCATCAGTGCTGGTCAGTCTTTGAGCACTGCCTCCTAAAAGCACAAGATCAGGCGATTCCAAAATATCAGAAGTCAGGCAGGCGGGGCAGAAGGCCGGCCTGGCTGACCGGGGAACTTCCACTGGAGCTTAGGCGAAAAAAGAAAGTGTACGGCTGCTGGAAGGAGGGTCGGGCGACAAGGAAGGAATACAGGGATGCTGTTTGTGTTTGTAGGAAGAAAATTTGCGGCGGCCAAAGCCCAACTAGAGTTGAAGCTGGCCATGTCTGTGAGAGACAATAAAAAAGGTTTTTTTAGATATGTGAACAGAAAAAGGAGAACCAAAGAAAACATAGGTCCGCTACTAGATGGGGAGGGTCTCCTCACAGACAATGACATAGGCAAAGCAGAGACGTTTAACGCCTTCTTCGCCTCTGTCTTCAACATTGATGATGGGCTTTGGGACCCAGGGTACCCTGAGCTGGAGGACCATGACGGTGGGAATGACAAACTCCCTACCGACCCTGAACGTGTGCGGGATTTGCTGCTCCACCTGGATCCATACAAGTCCATGGGTCCGGATGGGATCCATCCCAGGGTGCTTAAAGAGCTGGCTGATGTCATCGCGGGACCTCTCTCAATTATTTTTCAACGATCTTGGGAATCTGGAGAGGTCCCAGTAGACTGGAAGCTGGCAAATGTTGTGCCAATTTTCAAGAAGGGTAAGAAAGAAGACCCTAGCAATTACAGGCCTGTCAGTCTCACGTCAGTGCCTGGTAAAATTATGGAGAGGATGATCCTCGAAGTTATTGAGGCGCACCTGGGGGACAATGCAGTCATTGGTCCCAGCCAACATGGGGTCATGAGGGGTAGGTCCTGCCTAACAAATTTGATTTCTTTTTATGATAAGATCACCCATCTAGTCAATCAAGGGAAACCAGCTGATGTGATCTTTTTGGACTTCACCAAAGCTTTTGACACGGTTTCCCATAGGATCCTACTGGACAAAATGTCCAGCGTACAGCTAAATAAAACCATCATGCGATGGGTGAGCAATTGGCTGATGGGCAGGGCTCAAAGGGTTGTGGTTAATGGGGCCACATCTGGCTGGCGGATGGTCACTAGTGGGGTCCCTCAAGGCTCCATTTTAGGGCCAGTCCTCTTCAATGTTTTTATAAATGATTTGGATGTAGGACTAGAAGGTGTTTTGAGCAAATTTGCCGACAACACCAAACTTGGAGTTGTGGACTTGGATGAGGGTGGAAAGGCCTTGCGGAGAGATCTGGACAGATTGGAGAGCGGGGCGATCACCAACCACATGAAGTTTAACAAAAGCAAGTGCCGGGTCCTGCACCTGGGACGGGGCAACCCTGGCTATCCGTACAGACTGGGCGACGAGACGCTGGAGAGCAGCCCCGCAGAGAGGGATCTGGGGGTTGTGGTTGACAGCAAGTTGAACATGAGCCAGCAGTGTGCCCTGGCAGCCAGGAGGGCCAACGGTATCCTGGGGTGCATCAAGCACGGCGTCGCTAGTCGGTCGAGGGAAGTGATTGTCCTGCTCTACTCTGCGCTGGTGCGGCCTCACCTCGAGTACTGCGTGCAGTTCTGGGCACCACAGTACAAAAAGGACATTAAACTGTTGGAGAGTGTCCAGAGGAGGGCGACGAAGATGGTGAAGGGCCTAGAGGGGAAGACATATGAGGAGCGGCTGAGGGCACTTGGCCTGTTCAGCCTGGAGAAGAGGAGGCTGAGGGGGGACATCGCGGTCTACAACTTCCTCGCGAGGGGGAGTGGAGAGGCAGGTGACCTATTCTCCGTTATCACCAGTGACAGGACCCACAGGAATGGTGTCAAGCTGAGGCAGGGGAAGTTTAGGCTAGACATCAGGAAGAGGTTCTTCACCAAGAGGGTGGTCGCACACTGGAACAGGCGCCCCAGTGAAGTTGTCACTGCACCAAGCCTGTCTGAATTTAAGAAGCGATTGGACTGTGCACTTAGTCACATGGTCTAAACTTTTGGGCAGACCTGTGCGGTGCCAGGAGTTGACTTGATGATCCTTATGGGTCCCTTCCCAGTCGGGATATTCTATGATTCTATGACTCTATGAGTTCTCATTGTTAGAAAGAAACATCTCTGGGGTAGATTGTGTTATAAATGTCCAGTGAGGAGTTTCGTGCATCTTCCTCCAGAGCTTTTGAGGTTCAAGCATTCATAGGGATGGTGATTAATAGATTTAACTTGTTCAGTGTAACAGATCCAAATACACTAAGCCCTCAGACATCTATATCCCATTCACTGCCGCAGTTCCTGTACCTGGCTAAGTTCAAAAATGAACCGATGTGTATATTGAGCTTGAACAAGTGTAAATCATTCAGGAGTTCCAGGTTCCCCAGTTTCCTCCAAGCCCCATTCTAGCAGCAATATATGACTTAGCAAAAAATCAGGCTCTTACAGAAGCTTAGAGGCAAACACCAGAAGTAAAAAACAGTTCTGTAGCTACAGTGATAACAGCCAGTAGGAGGAAAGGCTTCCTCTTCAGGAAGATGAGTTTCCAGCCACTCACACTATATGCCCTTTCAAGAATGCCAATTCTTGGCATTTTGCATGCCTGCCACAGAAGCAGCTCCTACTGCAGCTGTCAACATTCTTCACAACTGCAGGAGTTATGGTAGAAAAAGTAGATGTGTGCCTTGACTACTTCTAATATATATATATATATATATATATATATAATTTATTTAGGTCTTCTTCCTAGGAGCTTCTGTACCTCAGGTATTGCTGGAAGGAAGGAGGTATTTTAGTATGTGAAATTAGTTGCGGAACAACAAAAAAAATAATTTTGTCCACCAGGTGGCACTTTGTCATCGGGCCTCTGTTTGAAAGCACCTGGAAAGTTTATATACGATTATATGAGGTGTAAACTCTTATTGAGCAAGGATTAGTGCGTTTCCGGAAATGCAGTCTACTCAGGTTTCTTCTAGGGAAGTGATTTTGATCTTAATGAAGGGAATGGGATTTTTTTTTCATTGACTTAAAATAACAACAGCTTGGCCTCAATTAGGTGAAAGCTTTAGGGAAATAAAATCTATTTGCAGTGTGTAGGACAGACTACATTTTCCCTCTATCTGGTTTGTTAGAAGATGTGAGTGCCAGTGACTTATATCTAATGCAGCAGAAAAAGGGAAATGTAAGAACGGTGCAAACTCAGAATTTTGGACAATGAGCAAGCCAGACAGGTGATAAAATTCATTCTGGAAGAGCTTCCTGCACTTATGGAAAACATGCTAGTAGAGAGCTCATAAACTGTTATTTTGATGCAGTTTTAGTCCAGCACACATGTTGTCTGATGTTCCTTTTCCAATTTAACAGGTAGAAGTCAGGCTGCAGACATTAGTATAAGTGTAAAAACATCAGTAGACTGTAAATGAGAAAAAAATATATATGGGGTGGGGGCAGCACAGTTTGAGCTTGGAAACAGCCATCTTAACAGTCATCTGTGCACAAACTGGAGTTTAGTGTTGTTTGAAACGCTTGATTCTGCCCAGTTTGCACGATTATTTGTGAGTATGTTTAGGTAAAGGTAGCAATGTAAGGTCCAGGTGATGTGCAAAACACTGATGGCAGCTGGAACCCAGTAGAACAGATCCACCTCGTTTGGCAGCGGTGAGCCCACACCAGTATCCCCAGTCAGTACACTCCTGGAAATACAAGTGCAGGTCTTACTGGTAGAGACTTTCGATCCTTTCCTCTCCCTTGCAGCAGCTCTCTGACAGTAATGGCTTTCCCAGAAACCAGACGCTGAGATCACAGAGAAGCTCTGCCAAGCCCTTTGCGCTCGGACAGATCTCTGACACTGTCCCAGCTGGTGGTTAGGGAACAACACGCTGATGACGTGGAATTGGAGAAGAGGTTTAATTTCCAGTCCAGCCAGTCCACATTTTGGCCTTATTTTTCTGTTCATTTGCATCAAGGGTAATTTAGAACCGTCTGGTGCTGTCCTGCTCTGCTTGCTTTTCCAGGCTTCTCAGAGGCTGCTGAAAGCACCTCTATATACATTACTTCTCATTAAAAAGAGGGAAAGTTTCTGTCTCCTTCATGCATGTACAATTCTTGAATGTTTCCTGAACCCTGGCAAGTGTTGTTCTGCTGAAAAAGCAGGTTTTCATATCAATCACTTGTAAGTGAGCTGGAAAAAGGCTGTAGGTGAGCAAGTGAATAATGACTGTAAGAACAAACACAAGAAAATGCTATCTATGGTATCTAGTTCTCTTTCTTAGAAACAATAAACGGCTTAATCTTGCACAAAGCTGGCATAAAAGTCCCATTTACTCTGACCAATTTCTTGCTGTTAATGAGAAGTGTTTCCAAGGCATTTGCCTAAATTAGCTTTTCTATAAGGAAGCGCAATCGTGCTAATTTACACTGCACAGCAGGAATTTGCCTGACCCTGCGCTGTCATTGGGAGCAGATGCTGATCTGGAGATGATAGGTGCAATCAGTGTCCAGTTGTAGAAATAAGCAACTTAAGTGATAAGTGATTCCCAGAAACAGCATTATACTCAAATCACACTGATGCTGTTTCTGATCTCAAGCACTTTGCTAGTGGTCTCATGATGAGTTTTAGCTGAGTTGTTAAAAACACACACTGAAATGAAAACTGATACCCAGGTCCTGCCTACAGCGAGGCTGCTTCCTTTAAAATTTCCTCTGTCCCCTATACGTTAGGTCCTCGAGATGTAGTTGTATTGTTCTGTCTGGCCACGACGAAAGTGCTCAAGGGTCCCTGCATGGCTCTCCACTGTACACATCAGAGGAACATCTCCTGATGGAAAATGTGGCTGCAGAGGAACAATTTCTAACACTCTCTTTGCTGTCATCTCCAGTCCCATCCTGCTAGTTCCACCCTATTTCTTCTCTGCCCTCAACCCAGAATTATTACTGTAATTAGTTATTAAAGGAATTACAGGAGAAAATTTCTTATCTTTACCAAATTCACTCCAAAATATACTACAGGAGTGGTATTCTAAAACTGAGACTAAGACTATTTCATCATCGTTGCCATGGTGACCAAAACTAGGACAGTAACTTTTTTTTTTTAATTATTTTAGCTTCTTCTCTCCTTGTGCTTCTCATATGCCGAAAAACTTGGTCTCTGGACAGGAGTCTGACTAACTGCAGAGCACCGAATCTCTAAGCCATGAAAAAGAAAAGAAATTAAATGTTTGAGAGTTTTATGATTGTTTCCCCAAGGAGAAAAAAAAAATAGGCAGGGATGAGAAAGTGCTCTTACTGAGAAAGGAGGGAGAGGTGACAAAAGGGAGTAAGGATGAGGTTAAGACAGACATTCAGAAACAGCATTTTAAGGTGACGAGAAGCAGGTGGTCTTCTTAATGTTTAGGGACTCCTCCTAATGCCACCTGCTGCCAGACTCTTGACCCAGGATCACAAAGGAACACCACTACTACGAAGTCACAGACCAATTTCCCTGATATATGGTTCCAGATACGTTATATTCCTTTCCAGACTCCAGCTCAAAGCAAGGAGATAGGTGAACACTTGGACGCTTACAGCTGAACCCTTACAGCTCCCTTCAGTCCTGGAGCTGTAAATGACAATGTCTTTTTTCACGTTCTTCATCCCAAGGCAAGAACTAAAAATAAAGTTGAAGCCTACATGCGTTTCTTACAAGACTATAGGTGCATTTGTAAACTCAATGAAAACCGTAGTAAAAGCTCCTAGTAAAAGCTTTTTAGCATGCAACCTCATAATTTTATATTGTAGTCTGCAGAGTGCCTCTCTGTATAAAGTTAGTTATGAAATTTTTCAGCTAATAGCAAGGGGAAAAGACAGACAGGAAGAACACTGAATTCTAATTGAAAAACTAAGGATCATATAACTTGATAACAAATTCAAAATGAAGAAAAGAAACTGCAATGAAATCAGTTTGGGCAACTAACTTGAATTTAAATGGGGTTTACTTTAATTTCACAGCATTTCCCTTTCCAAATGTAAAGATCAAAAGCTTTATTAGATATGGTATATTTAGAAACATTTCAGTATAACCATTTCTTAAAATTTCTGACTTTTTCTCCTTTTGAAAATACTTTAAAAAATAAAAGATTTTTTGCTTTACAGTCAGGTTCTGCTGCTTTGGAACAACCCAATTTCTCATGATTTTGCTTGGTCATGCCTTCATTCATATGGCAGTGATGAAACTGACTGGGGATGACTGGGGATGTGCAGGTAATACAGCACTTTTCAGGTAATCACCTGCAGTGTAAAAGACACTGCAATTTCACATCAGGCTTGTGTCACATCTACAGCTTCCAGCACCAGTTCTCCTCTGTAACAATCATGCATCAAACATTTCCTTCAAGCCTCAAAATACAGTGCTGGTGCCGACTACTCCTCCGAACCAGGAAGGTCATCATAGAGTTTAAACAGAATGCTGGATTAAAACTCAGGGCATGGGTTTGTCAGCCTGCCTCCTTCTTGACCAGATGCCTGGACTTAATGAGTTTTCATCTCTTAAAATGACTGCCCTGAGTTAGTCTAAATCACATGGCTGTTTCAGCATCTGGTGGGTCAGCAAGGCTGGTCTGACAGGCTGGTCTCCATGAGAGAGGCCTGCAGTAAGCTGTCCTGCAAAGAATGTTTCAGGATAGCTGCCCAGAGGGGAAAACGAAATCTTAAAAACACGTGAATTAGCTTTACTCCAGTACTATTATATTCTGTTATTTTCTAGCATTAAAAGCTATGCAGTTTTAGTCATTAAAAAGGGATGAATGAGGACATCAAAAAGAAAATGAAACTTAGTTGTTAGAAAAGCTATTCAATAACTTCTTTTTCCACCGATTTTCCCTTTGGAATTATTAATTTTCTTTCATCTTGCTCTCCTCTTTTTTTTTCTTTCTTTTTCTTTTTTTTTTCTTTTTTTCTTTTTTCTTTTTTTTTCTTCTTTTTTCTTTTTTTTTTAAAATAAGCAAAACAGTCATGCAGTGCTGGAGCAGACATACAGTTCTTTGGTAGCAATAAATGTGCACCATTCTGTTTGAATGTCTCCCCTGAATATGAAGTACAAAAAAATAATTGAGAAGGCAAAAAATCCTGGGGTATTTTACAAGCCAGAAGGGCTCAGTTAATTTTTTCATGAACTAGACCAGCTATTGATAATTAGAAGATAAGTTATCTGGGTATGGTAATTTTTTCATTGCATATAAAGCTGAATATGAAGCTGAATCATGATCTCTGAGTTGCTCTTAAATACTTAATAGCCGTTTCTCTATTGTAAGTCCATGGTAAACTTTTATACTAGTTCCTCCACCAATGTGGAAGGAAAAACAAAGTAAAAAAAAAGTAAGCATTTCAAAGCAGAATTCATGCAGTATTCTCAGTGTCGGAATAGATAATATTTAAGCCAGTTTGCTCAGGAGATGAGGAACAGAAGGCTTGACAGCCATGAAAAACTCAATTATTTGGGATTTCTTTATTGTTATTTTGTTGTTGTTGTTTCTTTTTCCTTTATATTTCTCCTTTCCCACTTACTGTGTTTGTCTTTTGTTGCCCTGAGGAGAAACTGTAGTGGCAATAGTAACTTCTTTGCATTTCTTTAATTAAATTCTGGAAAGCACCAGATGCTTACATTTGCAACCTCCCTTACCCATACTAAAGTACAAAGGAGTTAATCATACAGTGGGCTTTGGTTTACTCTGAACCCAGGCTGGGGCAGCGTTAATTCAGTCATGCCATTTAGTTAAAGTATAGCCTCCCATCACAACAGGTCTCTGCAGCTTTGTTCTGCATTGTCTTTTCATTCCAGTAGAGAAATCTGAATTTTTGGTTCTCTCTGTAGTTTGAATTATTAAAGGCTTGATCTGTAATCATTTCTTCTTGCCCTTGAGTTAAGTGTTATAACTTGAGCCTTAGGAAGTGTCTGGTTCAGTCATATTGAAATACAGCTAGGGCTTAGAAACAGCAGGAGAATTTCAAAGGCTGATGGTTCGTACTACTTTTAACCAGATTCAAAGTTTATTTAGGTGCCCCAAAACCAGACTCAGAGGTTACTTAGGTGCCCAAATATATGAATAGGCATTCCCAGGAATTTTAACAAACATCTCTGGCTATTTTTTAAAATCCTGGTGTGAGATTATTTGCATCCTGTGATGTCTAAACATTCTTTGACCATGTCTTCCCAGGGGTACTGCAGCGTTTTGCCAGACAAATGTTAGGCAGCTATTTTGGCATACACCCCACAAACAGCCACTGAATTCGCAATCTGTACCTTTCATAACAGAAATCTTATTCCAGTAGCCAGTGGTGTAACTGGGATGCAGATCACTCCCCAGGTCCATTCTCAGGCTGACCACAGGAGCTTCTTATCAATTCACCTTTCTGCACCCTCGGGATTCCCCTGGGAAGGAAACGCCAGCACCCAAGGCAGGAGGGACCCCACAGCGCTGCGGCCTGTCCCCTGTGGGGGACTTGGATATGCACTACACAAGCCACCCCAGTCAGGTGAACGTATCCTGCTCAACCTTCCTATCTCACAAGATAACTATCAGGCATTCACAGGGATTTGTTCATGGATGAGCTGCAGACCCAGAACTTTATTTAAATGAATGACTGAACAAATAATTTATAAAAAAAAAAAAAAAACACATTTGGGGAAAACTTGTTATGCTTGGGGACAATTAGCAAAGAAGAGAGGTAGAATTCATCAGATAATTTTCCATTATGAATTATTCACATAATTCTACTGGAAACTTTAAATTAGTGTAAGATAAAGATCCTAATTTATTGCTCCCTTCCCTGAAGCATAAGAGTATGTGAGAGCTTCAAATAACTAGGCTTTGTTAAAAAAAAAGATTTATTTTCTTTTTATTTTAAAGCACATCACATAGGCCTTTTTAAGTCTTTTACAACTCACTTGGATGAACTTTATCTGATTTTTAGTTATGTTAAATCAGTTACAGAAAATGAAGTTGGGGCCATGTAAACTGAAGTCATCACCAAGCATAGCCCTGACTCATCAGGCATAGCTCGAGTCTTACACACAGAGCTTTCTCACAGGCTGCTATTGTCAGAAAATAAAATACCATCTACTGCAGGCAAAGGAAAAAAAAAAAAAAAAAAAAGGCCCAGCCAAGTAAAAACAGAACACAAATTGTGTGTTTTTCTGGTCAGCCTTTCTCCTGGTGTCTGTTGATCTGCCCGCTCTGGGGTGCCTGGAAGCCTCCTTGGTTAGTCATCAGGCCATTCCTCTTCATTTTATCTTGTCTACCTAGTGCTTATATAAATTAATTGCTATTTCTTTAAGAATATCTGGTTGCCACAGTTCCTTCTGCTTGCTTAGATACTACGAATTTTCATCAGGCATTAACAATCTTCCCCGGTTTTAACAAAAAGACCTTTCCTGCCACTACATGCCTAGCATCGCCTTGTTCTTTCTGTTGCTGTTTTATAGACTCAAAAACACTTAAAACCATAATTAATTTGCACACATGAGATTTAACACATGCACACACATGGTACAGTACCCTAATATTCTGGCCTGTCCTTGCTTGCACTCCAAAAAACACACAAGGTGCAACATTGAGGAGAGCGTGGGTCTTCATTTTAGCCTAACAAATTTTACATTTCAAGCCCATAGGAAGTGCCCATAGCCTAAACATGCCTGCCCTCCAAATAATAATCACGTTTCATGTAAACACAAAGAGATTCCCCGTGGAGGAGGGGAAGCGTAATTAAAGGCTGGGGACGAGGTCACAGATCCGTGCTATGAAGTGCTCAGCACCAGAGCTTCCCTCTCCCCTCTTTCATTTCCAAATGTCTCGAGCCATTTGTTTCTGTGCCCGTGACTCAAAGCACCAGCCTGGTTTAGTTTCAACAGCACTGTTCATGGGACTAGGCCAGGAACGATCACAAGCCCTGTATAACACTCAGCCCATATATTTCCACCCAGAAAAGTGTCTGCTCCACAGCAGGAAGAGGTGTGGAAGGGTGGCGGGCCACCAGGGTGGACAAGGAAGGGAGCGGCAGGGAGGGACTCGTGAAAGTGGGGTGGCATACAAATGGGTTTGTGCTGTAAACATGAAGCATCGCATTAGCAACCCGTCAGGCTTATTTCAACTTACAGATGAATTGAGAGAATAATTTTATTGCCGTTGAACACAGCAAAAAGGGCTGCAAAAAGAAAAGGGTTGTGTGACAAGGGAGAACTGCTGGAAGCACAAGAGCTTTGTGAGTGGCAGCAAGTACAAAATTGGATTCGTGCTTCAAGTGCCCTGGGGTATATACATGAATAAATACGCTGCTATAAATTTGGACGGCCTATACATTTTCAAAGCACTGTTTGGCCTGCTTTGAGCTTTAGTAGAGTAGTGAATGCTTAGAGAAGGTTCATGGCAGGAAAAAAATCAAGTCCCTCTTTTCAAAAGGTAACCAAGAAGAAAGGTTCTAAATTGAGAAAGAGCAACATGACTGAAGTAAGCAAAATTAAGGTCATTTAGTTATGGTTACCCAGTTACTCAGTAACCCTGTGGGTACGCAAAATGGAGCCTTGATTTTGCTTAGATCAGTAGGGTTAGTGGAGGTAAGTATGGTTCATGCAAGCAGACTGGGCAGAAAATCAGGCTCATCATCAAGGATGCTAAATGAACCTAAGTTAACAGAATTAAATAAAAAAGGGAAAATTTCGATTTGATACCAAGAGAGGAGACATTTGTTAGATTTTTTTTTTTTATACTGTGAAATAATATTCAAGGGAAATGGCAGAATTCACTTGGGACATAAAAAAAAATTAGACTGCTGAATGCATTTGCAAAGATACCGCAGAAAACCACCCTCCAGCACCTGGGAATGCTCCAGGTGACCTTTTGTAATAGATCTTCTCCATTACTGCTTTGTTTTTCCCTTTCTGAGCCCCCATATATGAGCCCATATGTGTTTTGCTTTGGCCCTCAGATGAGATTGCATGATATATATCAACTATCGGAGAATAGGGATTGCTAATGGGGGCTGATCTTCAATGTCATTTTGTCATTACACGCGGAAGAAAAAGGAACCAAATTAATTGTTTCATTTCATTTTTATTCAGTATACTCTAATACATTTTCATGTTTTGAATTACAATTTCTCCCAGTTCACTTAGTAGCCAGTATTGGAAGAGGCATTTCTTGTATTTCTTAATTTGCTTGAAGGATCTAGGGAAATTACAGATTTTAACAGCTTTACTTCAAAAATCCATGTAAGAGCTACAATGACCACCATAAGCTGCACGGTCATACTGGACAAATTGTCTGAGAGTTTAGAGAATTTACTTATATTAACATCTGGAATATAAAGTAGATAAAACCCATCAGAGAGTTTGAAATGTTTCATTCATCAGTAAATCCATTATGCTGTACTAAACCACATTGACCCCTTCGCAGTTATGACAAAAGTTTCCATTACCAGAGGTTTAAAGAACCTCTGTTTTTTCCAAGCCTTTTAGTATTTAGATGAACTCTGGAGTATGGAAAGATTCAGGATTAAACTGTGCACTCAGCTATCTGAGTGAATCTCACACTGAAGTCAGTTTGATCTGTTAGATGCATATAAAGAGAAAAAATAGTCTTTTTCTTTCAGGAGTCCTTAACCACATACTTATTAGGGGAAGCTAGCTGAGTTGTTGCTGGTAAGAAATGTCAGGTTGCAGGCAGGTAAGAGCTCAGCATATCCCCCAGTCCTTTCCGAGGCCCCTTCCTGGGGTTATTTTCTGTTAAAAATAACCCCAAAGGCCCAGCTGGGTCTGGAGCAGATGCAGGCACACAAGAGTTGTGTAGCTGTTGAATGAGCTAGCGCACGAGGCCCAGTTTGAGGCTGGCTTTAGGTGTTCGTGCTAGCTTTATGCCAGCTGAGACAGATGACACACAGTACGTGCTCTGCCATAAGATCTGTGCCAAATTTTGACCTGTTTGAAGCAGCAAGGTATCTCACGTCTGTATTACACAGCTGTGGCCTTTCAATCTGGTATTAAGAGGCCTAAAACTGGTTCTCAGTGGCCTTTGATCCCCCCACTGAAATACTGCCCTCGCTCCCAGCGCAGTGCCTGGGCTCAGGCAGCCCCAAATCCCCTATCACTGGAACCCAGCAGAAAACTCTCCTGAGGTATCACTGCAGTGTCTGCTGCTCTTGCCCAAGCACCTACTGTTGGATACAGTTAGAGAGCACACACCAGGCTAGAGGGAGTTTTAGTCTGACTCGCTCCAGCTGTTCCCACATTTTGTGGTGCAGAGCGGTGTTTCTGACAGGCTGCTGTGACCGGCCTGTCCCAGCTCTCAGCAAAGCCACAGCATTGTCCTACAGCAAGCACCCATTTTTCCAGAAACCCCATTAATTACAGACTCTGTCATGAGGTTCTGACTCGCCTTACTGACCCCAAATGACAAAGACTCATTCAAGAGGATCTCTCTTTTTCCCTTAAGAGATACGTTGTCTGTTTGACATGCAGAGTAAGGCATTCTTTTCCGGAATCTACCCTTTATAAGAGCCAGAGAACATAACGTGCTCGTGGCATTGCCTTTTCTAAGACTACTTACTATGAAGGGGAACAGGTTTATTCGAGGTTATTAAAGTTGCGCAGGCCGTAACAGTGTCTGCATCCAAAGAAATCCCCCTGAGGGCTTCAAAGGCCCTGTTCTTCCCATGGGCACTGGAGCCTCTGCCCCCAGAGGTGCATGGGGAGCACCCACGTGCTGAGCATCGCAAAGAGGCCACCGAAGGCCAATAGTCGTGGTCAGGAACAGTGTGGCTTTTGTGAAATACAGTTAGCTTTGCTTCGCTGCAGAAGTTACGGGAGACTTTTCTTCTGCTGAGGTCAACATGAAGCCAGGAGAGCTTTGGAGGGATGAGGAGGGAACCATAGCACGAAGCCAGCCAGCAGTTAGAGCACTCGTGGCACACCGCTCGCCGGACCCTGCGAGGCAGCAGGGATCGGAGGCTGTGCAGCAAAGAACAGCTGTGGCTTCAGCTTCTTCTAAACGCACACTTCACCATGCAAAAACCTGCAAAGGTTTGTGGTGGCCAGAGGCCACCAGCCCAACCCTGGGCACTGGCAATTGGCTCGCTGTGCGTACAGGCCCACGTCTGTAAAAAACACGCTTGGCGGTGGCCTGAAGGTGTGACTACACCACAACAGGCTGAGCGGTTCTCTGTGGTGGTTTTGGGTTGACCACAGCTGCCGCTGTTCGTTGCCCAATAGCAACGGCAGGAAAAGCAAAAAGCAGGTGGGATTCTTCACAAGCAGCAGCAGGCTCCACACCCCAGGGCCGGAAAGCCACACAACATTCGGATGAACGCCCGATTTCCACAGAATCGCAGGTCGCGTTAGCACCTCAGCTAACTGCCTGCCTGTGGAAACCCAGCGGGGCCGGGCTGGGGGGCGGGAATCCCGCTTGTCTCAGGCGGGACGGGGCCAGGAACGGGGCTGGGACTGGGGCAGGGACCGGGATTAGGTCGGGGTTGGGACCGCGGCCACACAACTCCTTCCCGTGGGGAGCCCAGGCCCGGCCCCGGCCCCGGCCCCGGCCCCGGCCCCGCCCCGCGGCGAGGAGGAGCCGGGAGCGGGCGGCTCCGCTCGGCGCTGCGGGAGGAAGCGCCTTTCTCCTCCTCCTCCTCCTCCTCCTCCTCCTCCTGCTGCTGCTGTTCGGCCACCGCCGCCCCGAGGAGCCATGGGCTCGGCGGCCGAGCTGCTGCCGCCGCCCGGGGAGTGCGAGCGGGAGGCGGCGGAGCCCGCCCGGCACCGGCGGTGCCCAGCGGAGCAGGTCGGTGGTGGCGGGGCGGGGGCTGCGGGGGGCTCCGGGGGGCTGCGGGGGGCTAGGACCGACACCCACACCCCGACACCCACCCCCCGGCAGACAGCCACCCCCCGACACACCCACCCTGCACCGGAGCCACCGCTGGGCTCGCTCTGGGGGGGGCCCGTCCCCGTGCCTGGAGCCCCTGCTGCCCCCTAGAGCAGGGCTCGGCCCCTGGCTCGAAATCACTGTTCTTAACGCACCTTTATTGACGTTTGTGTTTTCTTTTTTAACTTCTATTTTTAATAACTTAATTGTAACGAGCTGCTCTAACCGCCTTGGGAATAGCCAAGGAAGAGAAATGCGTTATCGCAGGTAATTACACCGGAGCAAGCAGAGCTGCTGGAGTACATCCTGAACTAACTTTCAGACAGATTTCTTTAATTTGATAGTTACTTCTGTTGAAAGTCTGTATAGGCTAGCCCTGTCTGCATTGAACCAGAAATGAGCCTTTCCACGGCTAGAAATAGCTTAGCGTTTGAAAGCGTCTAGCGGCACTGACGGCCAGAAGCACGCCACTTCTGATGGACACAACAAGCGGTTTTTCTCGGTGGCCATTCACGTAAGCCTGTGCGCCTTTCTGGTCCCTTCCCCTGGCAAAGGTGGGCAGAGCAGGAGGGCACCTGGACATGGGGTTGGGCAGGGCATGCTGAGAGGTGTAGCAGTGCCAGCCCTTGAGCGGGATGCTGTGGGGGGTGAGTCGGAAACGCTGACCGGCTCTGGTGCTGTCTCCTGTCACCAGAGCCACCGTCAGGTTGGTCTCGGCTGTCACTGCTCCAGGCCTTGGCGCCTCATGAAGCAGGGGAGTCTCCAGGTACATTGGTGCGGCTGCAGGAGCAGTGTAGCAGGAGGCCATTCAGGCTGGAGAACCGCTTGCCCTGCTGCTAAAAGCGTTTTGAAATGAACTTGGCGAAGGCACCGCTCGAGCGGCCAACCTTCCCGTAAGTTGAGGCATCGCGTTTGGATAGCCAGGCAGAGATTTTAAATAGGCTGAGAGAAAAAGGGAGGAAATGCTTTCCATTTACTGGAAATGTGCCGCTGTTGTTAGTGTGTGTGGTGGTGGGTTTTTTCTGGATACTGGGGTGCCAGCACTGGGACAAATAATAAACTTGATTTAGAAATTAAGAATATCAATTGCCTTCACTTAAAAATATATGATGAACTATATGAAAACATATATAACCATGGAAATATACTATATAATAGTAAAAGTAATCATAACTTGTAAATATGAGTGTTTTATTTTTATCTGTATATGGGGAAGGAGAATCTGGAGCTAGCAGTAGCAAGATCTGTTGCAAACCTGGGCTTCAAGAAAAGCAGAAAAAGCAGAAAGGCCAAGGTTCTCTTGAAGTAAAGAAATAGACGAGAGCAAATCCTTTGGCCTTTTACGAGGGGTTTTTTTAAGTGGTGACCTGGGGCTGGTACCCTGGGGGTTATTTTATTTTTTCCCCATTTCCTCCCAAATGAACTCACTTTGTGTAAGACCCTACCTACTGGTATAATTCTAAAATAATACCTTCCTGATTAGCAGGACATAAATAATACTATATACACTTTTTTTTTTTAATGAGAATAGTCTCTAGGAAATCTATTTATGAAATGCCAAACCCTCTGGCTTTAATATTGTATTGAAGCTTATTACAGTAAGGACAGCGAGAACGTGCCTAATGAAGTTAGTGAGAGGTACATTTTTAAAAGACTAAAAGGGTGTGTTACTAAATGTCGTACCTGGCCTACGAAATTCATTACTGCAATAGGCTGTAGAGTTACCTGCTTCAGCAATTAGATTAAAACCTGAACCAGATGATAATGTGATTAATATTCTTTGTAGGTTTGCATGCAAAGATGAGAATGATTAAACTTTGAAGCGCTGCGGAACCAGAGTTGTTTTCTTCCACCGTTCTTTTATTACGCTGCTGGTGTGACAATACTGTAAATGTTATCGGGGTAAGCCACGAAATGGGAGTAGAAAGGTGAAATACACGGTGGTGTGCGATAACAAAAGGTGAGGCAAAAGTCCCGTGTTACGGTAGGACGTGAGGTAGCGTTAGCAGCAGTCACAGTGCCTGAAGTGTTTATAGGGGCTTGGAAGCCAACCTGTGTTGGCTTTCAGTGCAGGTAAATTCTCGGGCTTTAAAAGCAGGGTGAATCAGGGTGGCTGACTTGCTATGACTCTGTGAACTGTCAGCTGTAACTGATGCTGGTAAAGGCAGGGCTCAGGAGACTTCCAGGGGCAAGCATGAAATCTTTGCTCAGCTCACACCAGACCAGTTTTGTTTTCAGTAGTCGTCTGTCATCAAACTGTTTTGCAGGAGAAAAATTCCATGAAAATATATATATATATATATATATATATATATACTTTTTTTTTTTTTCTCATAGATAAACCTGTACTGAGAATGTTCTGTCTAGGCTGTAATGGGTTTACCCTCTTATAATCTGTTTAAGTTGAGGGCAATGGCAAAATTCCAGGTTTGCTTCACTGAAGCTAAGATTTCCACCTTGAGCTGGTTGAAGATAAACAGAATCCCAAGTGTTGTCAGACAGCTAAGCAAAACCATCCTCCGAGATGGTATCTAAATGTGGAGCTAATATGCGATGTGTGTATTCACACGTAGGTAAATTAGCTTACGGTCACCCTTTTATTAACCTGTGTTTCTGACTTTTTGGGTTGCTTTATTATTTTGAACAGCATTTTATCTCTGTAAATGGAGTATTTTACCGTTTAATAGATGGATTCAGCTTTAGAAGAACTATTATTAAAAAAAAAAAATGGTGTTGCCCATCGAGAATTATGTTGAATATGTATGGATATCTTAGCTGAAGGTTTTCAAGTCCTGAACTTTTTGCGTAAGTTTCCAGTGTACTGTATCACTAGTATTTCTCCAGGATGGAGAGAATCAGCTGAGACAAAATTAGAGGGTGCTTTCAACAGCATCATGGTCTCTCTCATAGAAACGTTTCATTGTCCTGTAGCACACTGACTGCGCCACAGATCTATACTATATTGCCTGGAACTACTTAGTTTCAGTCACAAGTCAGCACGTGGCAACTGTGGTGCCAAAGGCTAGAAATTTACTTCTAATTTATTCTGCACCAAGATGAAAAAGCTGAAAATTGAAGGCTTTTCCTGCTTGCCCTTGTTGGGATTTGTTTCCAAACTGAAAATAGCAATACCTGGCAGGAAGGGCTTATTCAAAAATTCGTTCTGGATCTCCTAGAGACTTTAACTCCGTTGCAGAGGTTCATAACTACACAGTAATAGCTTTCTAAAAATCATTATTGGGTTTTCTGAGCGTTGGTAGTGTTTTAAGAGAAAACAAGCCTTCAGATGTGCTTGTAGCACCTGCACTAGGTAGCATAGCATGCTCTGCTTTAATAATATGAAGATCCTACTTTGTTAAAAACAAAAGTGTTCTGGAGAAAGAAGCAAACTGAAATGTCTCCTCCCTAGGAGGAAATACTAACCGTTGCTGCATTTCACAAGCCAGAGGATTAATACCAGGCTGGCCGTACAGCTGACTGCAACCTTCTGCTGGCTCAAGCAGACCGCTTTGAGCGGGGAAACCTTGATAAAACAAAATCCCGGGGACATTGTTGCTAGGTGCAAGGCGAAGATGGTTGGAAATGACTTTTGGTCTGGTCCCTGAGAGAAATCAGGGCATGGCTGGGATGGGGTCACGGGGACCCCACAGCAGGAGGAGTGCCTTCTGCAGCCGAGGGAAGGGCACGGGCGGGCGGCAGTGTCCCATGCCGGGGGAGGCACCCTCTCCTCTGACCTCCCGTACACGTGTTCGGGTGCACCACTCTCACGTTTGCTGCCGAAATAGTGGGGGAGCTAATACGTCGCTCTTGCTTCTCTTATGTTGTTGCTTGTTTCTATAGAAACATCTTGTTTCTACTTCGTAAATGGTGTCTAGGTTCTTGCTGTGAAACAAACATTAACCCAGTCTTCATTCTGCAAGTTTTCATTGAAACTCCCTGTTACAGGATGGTACTGTTATTGATAGCTGTTGTAAAGTAGCTCTAGTATTAAGATTTCCTCTGTGTTTGTTGCATTCCCCCCTCCCTCCACCCTAGGAACGAATCGAACTTAGTTTTTCCACTGCCTTGTTTTTCATTTGGAAGTGATTTATGACCTTTTTTTCCCCCCTCATTTTCTAATCTATTAATATTTTAATATTTACATATCAGATTAAAGTTAACCTGGAGAAATGAGCCTGGGTTGATGTTCTCCAGACAGTTTAAATGAAGTGTGTTTTCTTAATAGTCTGCTGGCTGAGTGTCAAGATGTTTTTACCACTTAGTTACAAGGTCACACGCTAAACATTAGTTACGTGCGAGTGAATATCACACAGGGATGCAGTTTGCTTCCCACTACAATGGAAGAGGAAGGAAGGAAAAAAAGAAACTTTCCAGTAAAGTTATTTGCCATTCTTGGGCAAATTTCACTTTTAAAAAGCCTGTCCGTGGCAATACACTGGGCAGTCAGCTGCCTGAATATAAGGAAAATCGGGTATTTCATTCCTCCTCGACTTACGCGGCTGGCAACCATCAGACATCAGCAGCTGTGTGCCACGGTTGCACTGCACAGAAGCTGGTCTCTTATTTTGGAGGGAAAGGGAGCTTGTGGTTTCTTCTGGCATAGCCTCTGTCATCTGCTTGCTTGCTTCTCATATGTTTGAGTAAGACTGAGCTCAAAGTATTCTCAGTTTTAGTTTGCGATCTCTGAAAGGAGATGACTTTGTGAAGATGCCTTTTCCGTGCTTTAGTGTCTAAATTTCAAAACTACGGGAGTATTTTTCAGGAGGTACGCATGTTGCCAAAGCCATGTCTTAGTGGCTTTTTTGACATTGAAGTACGTGCGGGCTTCAGCTGTCAGACACACCACCTGTTCCCTGCGGTAAAAATAGACACGAGTGGAGGAAAATAGATCGTGAGAACTTAAATACTGGCAGAAGAAACTTTTTATGTTGAAAAAAAGTGCAGGTGTATATATGATAGCGAATTTCTTGATTACAAATTTTTAATGTTTCATTTAGATGTTGTTAAACACATTTGTTACTAAATTCCAAAGGGGGTTCTTTCCTATCTAACATGGAAATAATTGTCTTAAACATGCCATCTCTCTTTCTTTTATAACAGTAAATGTGACCGGTTATGATCTGAGGTGTGTTAGAAATGGTTTGGAGACACTGCTGCTTTTGTGTTTGAGGTGAACTCGATGGCTACCTTTTTCTTACTTCCCTCTCTTTTTCTTCTTCCCCAACAGCATTTTTCCAAACTGTACAAGCTATTTCACAACCATTTACATCCACAGCACCTGGAGGGCAATTATGTGCCCGGTCCATTAGGCTTCTTTCCCTTCCATTGTAGGAGCTCACATTTGTGTAATGCGCTTTTGGGCAGCTGATGCAAACAACGAGGAGCTGATAGAGTTGAACTCAGCCTGGTGGTGTTGCTTAGTCGAGTGCAGGTGGGAATTTTTCAAGGTGTCCGAGCAACAGAAGGCTCTTAGGACTTCTTCAGTTCATTAATCATGAGAAATAGGAAGAAGGATGTTATTTGGTTTGTTTTGAATGTTGTACCTTCAGAGTAGTTGAATTTAAAAAACAAAATAAAACTGATTCTTCAGGTGGAATAGATTCCGTACGTTCATCCACTCCATCCTGCTACAGGACAGAGGCTGCTCAGCTTCGTCTATTTATTTGACTCAGGTCAGTTATTCGGGATTTTTTTCACATGTGTGTGCGCCCCACACAAAACAAACCAGGTATGTTGGGTAGGTGCATGTCCCCTCTAGACCTGTTCCTGACCTGCATCCTCCGAGGGCTCAGGAAGCAGTGAAATACAGTCTGCAAGTCATCAGTGGTAGGTGCTGAGTGCCCCCAGCAGTTTGAGGAAAAAAGACCTTGAACTGAGCATGTTACACGTAAGAGGTGCCTTAAAGGATTGTGAAAAGTTCAGTGCTAAATTTATCCTTCTCTCCTAGTGAATGCAGGTGAAGCCTTTCGAAGGTGGTTTCTTTGGGGAGGGTTATGTTCTTACAGGACCTCGTGTTCCTCTGCATGAGGTCAGCTCAGGAAAGGCGCTGCTGCCAGACTGATAGCGAACGGCCCCTGCTCATCTTCTGGAAAACGCAGACGTCCCGTGGGCTTTCCTGAACTTCGGTAGCTTGGATTTGAGTGAACGTGGTGGAAGCCTGCCGTAAGCTAAGGTAGTGGTCAGCATACGTATAATTTTGTGGGTTATGTTGATGACAAACGTGACTGGTAAAGCCACCGCCAGATGTTCACTGGATTCAGTAGGCTGAGCTGACTTAACCTTTTCAGCTGCTTTAAAGCTAGGCCAGAAAAACGTCCTGTTACATGGGAGGGTTCGTCAGCAGTGCTCGAGGGAATGGGGAGCACACGCTGCGCTGGGGGCTGGCAGAGCTCGTGCTCAGCATCTGCTCTGCGGGCTCTTCAGAGGCTTTTATTCTGAAAAAAATAAAAAGGTCCTTTTCTGGCATCCTGCCTCAGGGAGGGGTTCATCAGGTTCTCCTCAGAGCGTCTAAAGCCCCGAGCCGTTTGGCTTTAGCATCTGGGTAAAATTTGGTTACAGCATTCCTGTAGTAAGGTTTGTCAGCTTTGGATCTCCAAGTCCTGCCTTTTTGCCAGTAAATCGCGAGAGGCAGTCAACAACAGCTTTACAGCTGAAAATACCTCATTTTGAGCACGGAGGTTTACTTTATAACACCAAAAATCTGAAGCGACAACAGAAAGCGGATCGTTGCAGATAGTGCCGCGGGCTCGTGACCAGCACTTCCCCTTTCGTTCCACGTGAGAACTCTGTGTTTAATTGTAAATAACTTCAAGTCAAAGTAGAACCCAAGCACTAAATATTTGAAAAGGAGAAAACAGAATTATCACAGTATTCATTTGAAGGCGTTTAAGGAATATAAAATGAAAAGGAAACTGAGGCAATGAAGCCATATGCAGCGGCTGTACCGTTGTATAAAGAAATACACTAACGGAATTAGCTTAAGGGCGTTGATGGTCCCATTAAGCCTAAAATAGCATCACTTAGGTTTAAAATTTATTTAAATCACAGTAAACAGTAATTCATTACAGCAATTGGATAAGAAACATTAGGTTAGGAAACAAATTCAATCGGCATTTCTAATAGTTTGCTTTTAGCTCCATTCAAGCAGTAGAGTGCCATTCTGTTTTATCCTTCAGCAATAATCCTTTGTATTTAGTGAGGAGGGGAGAGACGTTGGGAAGACAGTGCTGCTGTTCTCTGTCAGCAGGTATTTTGGGTGTGCATCCATTTGTATCTCTGGTTGCGCTTCTGTTCCCACATCCCCTCCGAAATTCTTCATTGCTCCTGTATTTCAAACGGTGAGGAAAGGCAAGCGGATCACTGACGATGAGGTAGATCTCTTACCTTACCTCCTGCAGTTTGGCAAATAAAGTCTGGTGGTGCCCCCACTTGTTAGCTACCGGGGGAAGAGCTGCTGTAAAGCCTTGAATGCTTGCTTTCTCTGTAGCTGTTGCAGGTAAAGAAATTCCCTCTGCTCCCTCTTTATAAGCAAAAAAAATCCTTTAAAAATGAAGTTAGGAAACCAAGTCTGGGTTGTTGGTTTTTAAAACAGCGACATTGAAACAGAAACTTTTTTTGCTTTTTAATGGGAAAGCTTTGTGTTGTTTTGTTGGAGAGGGATCTGGTCAGTACATCTCTCTTCCTACGTTTTTCTTCTGTGGCAATGTCTTTCTAGCCGCAGGCTGATTCAGCAAGACTGAGTCCAGCGGGAGTTGAGACAACAGGGAGCTGTGTACCTACTGAAGGCAGGCACCATCTACAAATGTTTGGAAAAGTACTTTAGGAAAAAAGGAGACATTTGGTTCTGAGGATGTGGTCAGAGATACGGGCACACCTGTATAACTGTACGCGGTTTTACTGTCTTACTGAAAATTAATGAGAGAAGAACTAGCTGCAGTGTTAAAAGCTTTTCTGATGCTTTTTCTTGTAGCAATTTGGAGTATTGTGACATTACTGATGCTTGCCCGGATGGTCTTCTTTTAGTTCCACCTCTGAAGAAACCTACGTGTCTAGTACGTAAAATGAATATGCAGTAATGAAGAAAAATATGCCATCTGTGTTTTACAGTGGATCATCTGTTTTCAGTTGCACTTGTTTTTTTGCTGAGTTGCCTGAAGCAAGACATACTCAGCATGGATCAGCTGTAGTAGGCTTTGAAATTTTGCAAATTCCCATGATCCTTCTGAAAGTTTTTGTAAGCTATGTAAAATATTTGGAAAAATGGCTTGACACTTGTTTTGTACCTCAGCACGTCCTTTTCAGTCTCCTTGCCTAGAAACATGCTTCGTGTAATTGCTCTAGGGGTTCACGAATCCACCCTGGTTTGAGAAGGAAAGGTCGTCCAGGTGAAGCGGAGCTGGAGCTCCCCCCACTCGCTCTGGGCGAGGCTTCTAGCGTGGTAGGAGTGCTGTCACTAATCCAGAGCCACAGAAGGGATTTGCTTATTAATTTGTTTTTCCTCTCCTGGTTGCAGTGGCTGCTAGCTTGACGCCTAAGCTGCTTCTCGGGCACATGTAGTGGTTTCTCTGCGTGCATGAGATGTTTCTCTCAGGCGTGGTCTCTGTACCGCTTGACGAGAGCTGTTCTCTGCTCTCCTTTGCCGTCCCAGAGGATGGATGTTTCCTTCCCAGCACATCCCTTCTCTTTTCCCTAGTTGTTGCCATCAATTCATCACTTAGGCTAATAGTACGGCGTTTCTGCTCTGTCTCCCTGAGCTCTTTGAGGAGAGGAATGAGAGCTGCTATGAAAATGCCTCATTCCTAGGGCAGCAAGCACCCTGCCACTCAGAGCCTGCTCCTGCAAGCCTGGGCTTACTTACCAAAGAGGTTCTACCTTTCCTGGAGAGACTGATGTTGAAACGCTGGAATTAAAGAGAAATTAATAGCTGCTTGAATTATTAGCACTATTAAAGGCAAAATGCTGAAAAATGGAGGTTTCATATCCACTGAGGTGGGGAAAAAATGACCTGTGCTTGAGAAGCAGGCTGAAAAGAGGAAAGGTGGGTGGCTGTCCGTGTGTAATGTCAAGCGCTGCGATTCTCCAAGGTTAGACTCTTCTGTAGAAACACACAGAAATTGCATACGACACTCCTTGCTGTTCAGGCTTCCTGCACCCCTCCCTTTCTGGGATTCAGTGCCAAAGCTTAAACCAAAATCTTTATGAATATGCAAATAAGAAACTACCCAGGCGCACACAGCTGAGGGACTGCAGGGTTTTGTTTTGTTTTGTTTGTTTGTTTGTTTGTTTGTTTCCCAGTAGCATTTGTGGTGGTTTGCCCAGCCTTCAATTGGTCAGAGGGTTACACATTATGGCCTGAAGTTTGGCTTAGAAAAAAAAGGCACTGGCTTGTTTGCTGCAGGAATGGGAATTCACTTTATGTCTTGCTGTCTAACAGAGAGCCCGGTGCTGCTGTGGGGTAGGGTTTCTGTTTCTTACCAAGACTGTGCCGTGTAACCAGGGACGCAGAGTGGCTTTCATCCTTGGAGATTTAATTGAAGATGCACATGTGCTTTGAATCCAGGAGTGGACTAATTGCACGTAGGGTTTACAGGCAATTTGTTGGACTTATTGATCAGCTGACTGAAATATTGATGAGTAGCTGCTGTTTGTGTTTTCATTGCTGCCTAATGGAAGGATTAACAAACTCATGTTCATCATCTTGAAAGTGTGCTCACCCCGTCATACCCAAACACAGGGCGGTAAGGTTTTGTGCAAAGCATCTCTGGACGTTGGGGAATTACAGAGGGGATTTCAAGCTCTCTAATCTAGTTACAATACACATGTTGAAACAGTGCCTTTGACGTATGGTTTTTGCTGTGAACCGTGCTATCTTCATCTAAAGATGTTCTGCCGTGCCGTGAATTTGCCCCATCATTTTTCATTTTGGGAATGCTGCAGAGCTTTCTCTCTCTCTGCTGTGTTTCCTGGTACCACCACTTCGGTCTGTCTTCCCATGCCCGCCTTGCACTCTTTTCTCTGCCCTGTTTTACGTGTCCCGAGTTCAGACCAGGCAGTCTCATCCTTCACGCTGTACCCAAGTCACAAGCTGCAAAGCCTTTTCAGCTTCTCGATCTAAGAAGTAAATTATAGTGTGTATATCCTATGTTTATGCATTAAAATATAAACTGCTGAGCCTTGCTCACATGAATCATCGTAATACGAACTGATTGTGCAATACATTCCTTAATTTTGTCTTCTATCCGCAGGTCCAACAAGAACAAAGAAACCACACCGCAGAACCCGTAGTAGATGATTATAAAAAGATGGGGACTCTCTTCGGCGAACTAAACAAAAGCCTTATCAGAATAGGCTTCACAAGGATGTATTTTGGAGAACGGATAGTAGAACCCGTAATTATTATGTTCTTCTGGGTCATGCTCTGGTTCGTTGGCTTACAGGCTCTTGGACTAGTTGCTGTTCTGTGCCTTGTCATTATTTATGTACAACAATAAGGTTTTGCAGATGCCTGTTGGATTATGTATTTAAACACTGTCACTATCTCGGTGGATTTGTATGTTTAAGTAAATGGGTGGCACATCAAAAGTTGCAAAGCTTTGAATTGTATTTTGCTGAACTTCTGAGGTTTGGGATGAGGGGAACTAAAATTATCAATTCAAAGCAAAGTCAGTAGTTCTACTACAGCTTTGAAGGGCAAAAAGTGAGCCGTTCTTCATCTAATGGTGTCCAGAGTAATGTACCCTTTTCTACACCCTTGGGGCCTTAGTCCCAGGACTGGCCTTTTATCCCCCACCCTGCAATGCTCTTGTTTTGCATAGTGAAAACTTCCTGTCTGGTTTGAAGAGGGCAGTGGACGTGAGCGTCCTGCTTCATTGCCGGGAGGGCTGTGTGCTGTTTGTTCTCTGAATCTGCATAATTTGCTAGTTTGTTGCTGAAAAAGTAGATACACACGAGGGAGGCTTGCTAAGAAACCTCCAATGACAAACGCTCAGAAGATGGACACAGCTTCCTGACATGAAAGCACCTCTGCTTCAGTACAGTTTATACCAAGTTTTCCTCCAGGAAGCAAGCTATGCCAGAAAAATGCTTTTATACTAATGCTGGTGACTTCACGCGAGACTTCAGCTGTTGTTTAGGGCTAGGGAATAATCATAATCCCATTTAGCCAAATGGTCTAATGCAACTCTGCCTTGGTTTTGGAAATGTGCTCAGCTCCTGCTGCTTTTTTTTTTTTAATCTTGCTCTTCCCCTCACACCTCCTTCTGAAGACAAGTATTTGGCTAATTCATGGACTTTGCAGGTAGTTATAACTGCAGTGTTGGGAATTTGCCATTCCAGACAGCGATGCTAGAATATTGTCTGCTTCCTCTGGGGTCCTGCACGACGTGTCTGAACAACTAGCCAGGGAATCGACAGGCGCTGTTAACGCTTCCCTCATCTGCTGCACTGTGCTCCCAACACGAGAGAGAAGATTTGTGTGCATAAATAAATCAGGCTTGTTTCCTCATGCAGGACAAGAATGTAGTTGAAATCAAGTGGTCGTTTTATTTAGCAGTCTTAATTGATTTATTTCCAAAATAGGCAATAAAATGTGTATCTGTAAAATGCGTATCTATAGGTGGGTGTCATGGGCAACACAAATATGAGAATAGGATATATATATATATTCAAAAGTAGGTGCAAAATTCTCCCTGGCTCCCTAGGAGCCACGCCAAGGATGTATTGGGTATTTCAGAGTGAGTTGAATGTGCTCATTTAAAGGAAAATAGTAAAATGAGACAGAATCATTACTAAATAGGCTACAAGTTTAACATCTGTTGTACATTGCTTCTAGTTGTTGTACATTGCTTTTTAACTTAATTACAAAGTTGACTTCATCTATGGCAGAATGAAATTATACATTATTTAGTGATATAATATCAGCTGTGAAATTTACAGAAAACTACTTAAGCTTTTGCAGTGTTTTGTTTTGATTTTTTTTCCCCCCTAAACGTTTTTATATTAGCAGTGATCAACAACAGATAGTTTTTAGTTCAAAATGCTAAGTCTTTTCCAAAGACTTTTGAAGTTAAGGGTAGCTCCCTTATGGTCCCAGCCCTGCAACTGGATTCACAAGGCAGATTTTATGCCAGTATGGATCGTGTTGGTTGCTGGGCTCAACTTCCAAGGCCTTTGGCCCCAGTCCTTACAGACTTTCCTGTTGGTGTACTGACTGCTATTTAGTGCTCTGAACTTTACAGCACTTGGCTCCTTTGAAGTCTTTACGTGCCTGAATGCCACCTGTAGAAATGTCTCAGCTGGTCTAATGAGTAGCTGTGTTGTGAGGAGTCGTGTCTCCTGTCTGGATCTGATGACCTTGACTGTGGATCGGGAGACTCTGGTGAACTGGTGTGACTGCATGGCTGTGGGAAGAGGCCTGGGGCTTGCTTGGATGGCACCTGGTTAAACAGTCACGCTGATGGCAGGGAAGTGTTTGGCAGCAGAAGGTGCTCCTAGATGCAGGGGGTTGTTATTCGCAGCTGCAAGTCCAAAAGCAAACAGCAAGTCAGCAAGTACACACTGAACTCAGCGGCAGGAAGCTCTGTACTCAAGTGCCTATGGGTAAACTCTGGTTTTTGTTTCAAATCCTTTAGAAAGCAGAACATCTGCTTATACCTTTGCATATTTGTATGGCTACAACGGTGGTTTTATGTGTATTCTTCTCCTGTATAAGGGCTATTCTACAAAAGCATCTTGTCATTTAAAATAAAATCCTTCCTTTCTTCCCATAGTCAAATTACTGTTCAGAGAAGCTCATCCAATTCCTTTTGTCTTGTGGGAAAGCGTCGATGTGATACCCTCGTTGCAGTAGCACTTGTGTGAAGACGCTGTATTGTGACACGGCATATAGTATTTTCTTGAAGCGGTGACTTTGCTCTGTACGTAAGGAATGGGGAGCAATGAACCAAGGGTGTGAGTGTCGAGCTGAGGAAATTGTTTATATGCATGTAACCTTCTATTACGTTCATCACTGTGGCTGGTTTGCTCATGGAGTCATTTCAGTTATTCTTTTCATGTTCATGTCTCTATACCTGTGCTGTACGGAAAGGTAGCTTTTGGACTAAAGTTGTGTACAGTGAATACTTGACATTGTTTCTCTTGTGGGTGATAATGTTGTCTTTCATAGAAGTTTTTAAACTTTTTAAAACCCAAAAGAATAGTTCTCTTAATGGAGTTAGATTGACTGAAAATGAAGAAAACAAGCCTTGCATGGAAGATACCCCTCACCTTCCATTGTCTGCCTTTTTGGTTTCATACATTCCATTGTATATAAGAACTTGCATAGTCTTTTTTTACTATTATTATTTTTAAAGCTATTGCTATGCTATCTCCCTGCCAGTTGCAGGGAAAGAGACATAAGGAATAAAGGGGACTGAGATACGGTCAGACGCAAAGAGTGGAAAATGGAATGCAGTGAAGTGGTGCTTATATGGATTATAAGAAATCTGATTGTAAACCTGTGCCAAAAGTGAGGAGGAAATGGGTGAACAGTCCTTGCATTGTGTTCTTCCTTCCATCCAAATGTAGTTGAAGGCAGTGGGAGCACCAGGCATTCCAAGAATGTCCCTAGCTGAAAAGCAGAAGGTTCATTTAAAAAAAAAGTCACTTTTGTCTGTTTATATTGGTATATATGATTATCGGAACTGAAAGTACCTGGATGCACGTGGGCGTAGGGACTGTATGAAGGAATTTTGTCCCCTAAATCTGCATTAAACAACAAATGATATAATTTCTGTTGGTCAATGTAACATATGAAAAGCTTTTTATATAACCTCTGTTTTTTAAAGGATGGACTCTTTGGTACTGTTTCACACCTGCCAAATGCATAAATGTCTGAACTACTGTGTACAGAGAAGAAACTGCACGAAGGAGAATCTTGGAGGACCCTGTTTGCACTGAAAAATCATCCCATTGAAACTGTCATCTAAAAAGCAAAACTCACGTTTCTTAAAAGCTCTGTACTAAATGAATCCTATGGAAAGCACTTTGTTATTCTTTGTAATAAAAAGTCTTGTCAACAATGAGAACCGAATTCTTTGTGGTTCTTTGTTCAAGGCTGACTCCTTTCCAATCTCATGGTAGGCCCAGATGAAGCAGGGCAGCATTCAAATACATGCTGAAATAGTTCACTTGCAGCTGCTGGAGAAAGAGCTGCAGGACAAGAGCTGAATAAACTATCGTGTCTCTATGGGTGAGTGTACAGCAAGTTATGCTGGAAAGCAAAAATAGAACTAGATGTTAACAAATAACGGCAATGTTGTGGTGCAAAGTAGTTCTTATTTCCTGGCATATCTCTTAATTTTGCACCCAGTGCAGCCCTTGGAGGAACCAAATGTGGTCAGCGGCGTAAAAAATAGTGACAGTTGCAGTGCCACAAGAAAGTTTGGGAGTTTTCAATTATTTTTTAAATACTTAAACAACAACATATGGTCCAAAAGAAATCCACTTTTAACTTCATTCTTTTTTTCTTCTTTTTCTGCAGCTCAGAAGGATGCTTGTTCTGCCAAGTCCAACAGGCACTTAACTGTGTTTGTGTTGCTCAAGATGCACAGCGAGTTAAGTACTAGAGGTTTTCTAAAAGTAGCAAAGTTTAATTTTAGTCCTTCAAACTCATATTAGCGGTCATGTGTAATATAAGTTAGACTCGTTGCTGGAATAAAATCAGGCCTTCAGCGTTTTTATTTCCAAAGAATTATCTTGGCCAGCCCTATTATTGGGCGTACGCAACTTCACCAACCTGGCTTTGACTGGCTGCCGAATGTGCTGTCTGTCTACGTGCTGTAGAAGTGGCAGAGAGGGGATTTCAGTATTCTGTTTGATTCTTTTCATCCTGAGCTTTAGGCTGGGCCTTGGGAGCTTATTTCTGAGCCTCTCCACCCTGCCAGAACTGGCACTTTCATCCCCTTTCTACTTTTCTTATTTCACTCTGTAGTAGGGTTATTCACAAGAACAGCCCCTCTGTGTGCCAAGGGTTTGGGCTTTTTTCCATTACTCAGTCTCCTTCAAAGTTACCTAGACAGTAATTTTATTTTCAGTTGGATATTTTGTTTGTTTTACCAGGCACCTGCTTAACAGGAAATTGAAGAAAGGATTTTAAAAATATGCATGCCTCAGGTAATCTTTTTTTCTTTTTTTCTTTTTCCGAGCTGTGCTTATCTGTCATTTTAGACAATGGTTTCCAAACTCTGGCTTGCTGTTGCCAGAGGTTCAAAGGAGTGTTGCAAATTCACAGGGCAAAGAGCTGTTGGCACATCGACTCGTGGAGTTTGAGAACAGACGGGTCAAGCAGCATGTAGGGATGTTTCAAGCTGGCACAGGCAGGGAGAATGCAAACTTCCCTTAACACCTGCCAGCAGCTCAGTTTCTTCTTTCTTCAGATAGTGCTCCCAATTGCATACACAATTATCAATATTCCGTCTGCACTTGCTGTGAAGAAACTGAGCTTTCATCAGCTCTGCTTTACACAGAGAACCAAAAGGGGAATTGGACTTAGAACAGTGTTCTCACTTGTGTGTAAGCTTGCAGTGGTTCAAAATTTCAGTCTTGTACCATCCAGGTAATGTTCTTATGTTACATGTAGTTTGATGATTTTCCCTAGCCTATATATTTTTTCCCAGAATTATGGAAGTGAAGCAGCTGAGCTCGTCAGCTTCTTCCCCAAAGAAAACTCCCCTTCCACCCTCACATGGGATGGGGGTGTGACTGGGTAATGCCCATCTGATGACAGGAGCTGCTCTTGATGCGGCCTCAGAGGAATCGGCTCCTTCCCAGGGTAGGGAAGTTTACCACAGTGCCAGGAGAAAACATCTTAGCAGGCCCCAAGCATCACTGAAGCAGCAGGAGTTAAGTGGCAAAGAAGGAGAAAGACTGCTGCACCGCAGTCCAAAGGATTTGAAAAGATGATACTTGAGACAGAGCCGTTATGGAGTATGGTGTCTCGCTTTTATGGCCATTAGATGTAAATTAATTAAGCCAAATTGTTTCTTGGCTTGTCCTGCCATCACCTTACACCTGGAGCGAACATTGCTTGCAGCAAATGTTTCTGCTTCTGGAACCTGCCTGGGTCTGCCCAGGCCTATTTTAGATGCACCATTCACTGCTGATTGCATTTTAAAGCCTTGCAGGGGGAAAGGGCTCATCTTCTTGTCCTCATTTGGATGAGGGTTTAATATATGTGAGGAAGGAGCCAAATTAGTCACTGGCAAACTGTTGAGGGCTTCCTCACAGAGGAAAACGTTGCCACTGAAGTGTGGACGATGAAGGTACAAGAGAAGTGGGTTTGCATGCTGTCCAGAACAGATGGTGGAAAGCAACCATTTCTCTGTCTTAATTCACGAACAAATTATCTATTTTCTAATGTAATGATATTCTCAAGCTAGCAGTACATCCCAGGTACAATAAGTCTGTAGCAAGGAGATGAATTATTAGGTACAGAAAACCTTTTGGCAACCAAGATCCCATTCTGTAAAGTGACAGAGGTTAAGAAGTCTCCTTGACTTGAATGAGACTTGAGTTTTTCAGCACTTTGCCTTGTAAATTACTCATTTCAAAAATTTTAGCTGTTTATCCTTTATATGTTATATGTTTATGTTTATCCTGTTTATCCTTTTCATTCCTGTTCTTTCTCAAAGCTGTTTTGAAAGCTGCTTCTCCCTCGGTAGCTGTTACCAGTGGGGTGACACTTGCCGGTGCGTGCAGGACGGCAGTCACAGGCAGAGGCTGGCAGGTCCTTAATGCAACCTGGCCAGTGTCACAAAGCCTGGCAGCAGGTCTGCAGCGTTCCCCTTGCTGTCACTTTCTGCACTGATGCTCCTCGTTAGGTGCTCCGCAAGAGCTGACTCCAGCTGACAGAGAATTTCCTCAGGCACTACAGCTCCCTGAGCTCAGACTTTCTGCTGCTAAAGATGCTCAGCCTCTCTCCAGACAGCTGAGCACTGGATAACTGTCCTTTGCTTCTCGTTAGAGTGGAAATGTATTCCAGCAGTCAGCGTTCGTGTCCTCACCCTAACAAGATTAGGAAAAGCATGAGGATGCAGTTTTCCTGAGAGAACAAATATTTCTAGGCCTTTAAGCTTATTTCCTTAGGTCTCTCTGTGAATCTTGCTGTTGCAGAGAGGAAAAAAGATAAAAATGGTCTTGAGTCTACTGCCCAGTTGTGACGCTTAGTCAGATAAGAGAACCCAATGCATGCAAATATTTGATTTTATTATTTTTTTTTACATTTTGTTTCATAGTTTCTTCATTCCATCTGTGATAAGAGAGATAAGAAACTATTTGGCTAAGGTCTGTAAGCAAGGGAGCTAACTTGGCTTTTCTCAGTTAACAAGTTCTTATCCCAAGGTCTTCAGCAGGTAAATTGCAGGTAACAACTTCATTTTTTAGCTTTCCTTCAGAATCTCTATTTTTGTTTTGCTGTTGTTGTTCTAATGCATTGGGATGCAATCTTGGGACCTAGCTTTCTGTTATAAAATGCTTTGGGGAGTCTGCTCCTTGCTGTGTGGATGCCTCAGTGGAGACAGGACTTCTAGACAATTTAGTTCTGCCCCTGCACCTGGCATGGGTTGCATCATTGCTGACACCTGCCTGTCTCTCCAGCTGGGCTTTATCAGCTCGGGGGATTTTTCATTTGTTACACTTTAAAAAATATATATAATTCAATGCTTTTTTTTAATCCTCCACTTAAATTTCAAGATTGGTAACACAGATCTTTTCTGATGCTACCCATCTCCCATCTTTTCTGAAAGCTTCCCTATTTTTTCCCCTTCAAATCCCAGTGCAATACAGATTGTAGAGGGGAAAAAAAGTATAGCAATTACCAGATATCCCAGAGAGAAGGCAGTCACTACCCCTACAGTGGCAGCACAGACTTTCTCCTTTCTTAGTGCTTCCGATATCTCCTGGGGAAACTCAAAACCCATTTAATTTGGGATCCTCTCTGCTTGGCCTCTTCTCCCAAGCAACAAGCGAGAGGACGAGGAAACGGCCTTGAGTTGTGCCCGGGGAGGTATAGGCTGGGTATTAGGAAAAAAAAATAACTCTGTCATGGGATCTGATATGTAGCAAAGATTTTTTGAAGTGTCTGTAAAACATTGATCATTTGGTATGGAAATCTTTCATTTCTTCTACTTCCAGCACTGTTAATGATTTATTTGGTGTATGCATTTTTTTCGTATATGTATTCAATGAACATTAGAATTAATTTTTATCTCCTGAATAACGTTGAGTATGACATTTTCTACCTCAAAATTTTTGTGGTATGTTTTTATTCAAATCAGCGTTCATTCTAATCCCGTTGCCACTCCTGGTGAAAGCTCTTCAGGTGCTGCTGCTGGCAGGGGATGGAGGGCAGCAGTCCTGCCCAGGTCCTTGTGTTGCCTCCGTGTCAGCCTGGGATCCAAGGTGCATTTCAAGATGTGCACCCTGGCTTTTCTGTCCTCTGGGGAGAAAAAAAAACAAAGAAAAAAAAAAAACAGCATGCCTGCTTCGTGAGAGCTGCTTTGAAGGCTGGTGTGTTTTGTGACAGAGGTCACCCATGTCTCCAGTGACCTTAAGAAGGTGTCACACGCTGCCTCTCTTCTGTCTCAGTGCCAGTGACGGGGCAAGGATAATTTTGGCTCTATACAGGAATGTCAAGCCTTTGCCTAGGTTTCTGACTGGTGGTTTAGGAGGAATCCTTTGCCAAGTGCATAGTTACATGCAGTGCAACAGAACAGACTTTGAACCTAAATAAATTGCAGGTAGGCTTCTGCCTTCCTCCTTTCAGGTGTTTTATAAGGCATATGTAGAACAGTTTCTCTCTCACATGAAGAAATAGCATTTTACTATTATTGTATAAAAGGAAAACACAATGAGCCCTTAAATAACACTTCTTGTTCCACCTCCCGTGACCTCCTGGGGTTTCCATATGTCTTACAGTTGCCTGAAGAGCTGTGCTACTGCCTGCTTCACAGTGGTGGCTGTGTCTCAGCAGCTAGCGCACGATGCCAGCTGAATGTGCGTGGGTGTCTTTTGTGTGTTTCTGAATCAAAGGAGTTTCAATGCTGAAAAGCATCTTCTCTTGAGGAGGAAAAATGGAGCTTACTGTATCAGAGGTGTAGGCAGGCACAGATCCTATGGCATTATTACTGTAAAAAGCACTGAAGCACTCCAATAAAAAACTCAGCAGTTAATAGTGCCATACGCTGTGATTATTATTTTTGTTCATGTCTTCCTGCTCCAATGATTTTATTAACAGCAAGAATTTGCAAAACCATTCTAGCATTGCAGTTCACAGATGTGTAATATCTGTTACCTTCCTGTCTGGACAATGAGCTGTCGCAAGTGAAAAAAAAAATTTACTGGACCTTGGATTTGTTGCTTTTAGGATAATCCTCTTCCTATGCTGCTAGTAATAATATACAGATGAACGGCAACTACTGTACGGTTTAGAAGATTGGCAGTGTAAAACCCAGTTCGAAGTGACTTTATAAAGGCTTTTTTTAAAAGATACTGCATGCACTACCTTAGTTTTTGTAGGATCTCATTTCTTGAAACACAGCTCCTTCATCTTAGGGACCTGGAAAGAAACTCCTCCTTCCCTGCCCTGCCCAGCTGTAAGCACGGTGCTGTGCACTCCTTTCCTTACCACCGGCACATGGAACTGTTCTTGGGAAGCATCTTGCAAATACAAAACAAAAGCTCAGGTGAAGATGCAAATCAATTGTTGAATGTCTGTAAGGACCACAGAATAAGATGCTCAGCAATGAAAGGCAGTGATATCAGAAAGCCAACAGCAACTCATACAAGCGTGCTGTTTGTCAGCTCAGAACAAAACCAGCTGTAGATGATGCAAAATAGGACCGGGAATGGTGACTGAATTCTGGATGGCCTGTAGAGCCAGCCAATGCATAACTCAATTTGGCTTTTATTTAGTTTGTGTATACAAGCTGTGCTGTGTACAGTCCCTCAAATGATCTCCAGCTCTTCTCAGCAGTGTACAGCTTGGATATGCGTGAGCAAACCTGTGAATTTGTCCTGTTACCTTGAGAAGTCTTCTATAGTGCCTCTCGGCATCAGGCCAGCCACTATTTTCTCCGCAGAATGCAGAACTTCAGAGCATTTTCAGATACTTTAGGACTCTTAACATACTAAAGCACGTTCCAGCTTGGCCTCAGAAAAGCCATCTCTGTTTGTCTCAGAGGGGCTCCCTGCTTGTTTGTGGTAAGTGCAGAGCAGGAAACAAGCTCTGCAGTAGCATTAGCTTGTGCTGGATGCTGAGTGCCATAAAAGGCATTTAAATTATGTATGTGCCTCCTGGCTGGCCTTTGAGTTTATCTTCAGCAAGCTCAGCTTATTTGAGCCCGATGCTATCATAATGGGGCTTTGATACTTTCATACGTGTCTTCTCCTTTAACAAGATAGAAATAGCTTTAAACATTTTCCTGTATTTGGCTTTTCCAGGAAGCTTAGCACATTTGTATCTCTTGCTTGCATTTCCTATTTTGCCTTTTTAACAGTGAAATTGTTGAAATGATTGCCTGAAGCCCAGACTCCTTGGAGTTAGCAGAAAGTTGCTGTGCTTTTCTGAAATTGCTTACTTGAGACTTCCCATGCATGTGCTCTGTGCTTTATTTCCAAAACAGAAAACTTTCTCTTAATCATGAGAATTTATTTCTTACAGGCATATATTTTTGTTAACTGATTTTACAGCCAGGAGAAATGTGGCAGATCTGACCTACCTGTAAATCAGTGAAGTATGGACACAGTTGGGAAAACAAGGTGATAACTCAGACTGAGACAAGGGAAACAAAGAAAAGCTGTCAGAGCGGAAGTTTTATAGGCGAATTCCTCATAGTGAGGTTGGTGCACCTATCTTGTTTATATTTGCAGTAGCGATGGTAGCACGAGAATTAGGCATATAATAAACTTACAGAAGCAATGGTGTCAGAAGGTTACACAAGAACACCGTGGCTAAGGTCTGAAGTTTTTTTAAAAAGGGGAGGGAGGTAACTTCGTAGTGTGATGTGGAAGAGCATTTGGTTAAGAAGGCACTCTAAAAGCTCCTCTGTTGAAAGTGACAAAGGAGGGGTAGCAGGAGCTTTGCCTGAACACAGGGTGAGGAAGAGCCAAGAATAAGATACAGCTGTCAGAAAATGTATTCCTGGATATTTTGGTCAGTACGTTTTTACTAGAGTCATGTAACAACTCATAACATCACACTGATTTTTTTTTTAATATAAAATTAATAACCAACTCAATCTGGTACAGAAGAGGCTTCATGGAAATGAAGCTTTTATGGAAGCTGGCTTATCAAGGTAGAATGAAGTCATAGGGCAAAGCACCAGGGTAAATAGGTTAAAACTGTCTGATAGTAGCATTAACCTGGATATTAGTAACAGTTTTTAGACACTGATTTGAGTAAGATTCCGATGCAGTAGAATCAATGACAACGAGCACTGTAAATAGCTTTAGGATAAAGCTTGATCGTTTCCAGAAGAGATGCTATGGGATGATTACCTGCAAGACGGGGAGCAGGTCTCACCCGGCTCCCTGGCACAGCCACAATGAAAAGCTGAGCTGAGTTTAGCACCTGCCCTTCCAGAGACGTCAGCACATGGTGGGCACATTAAGTGGTCTTCAAAGATCCTGTTTTCACTTGTTTCCTCTGTTCTGGTTGTCAACACTTTGCAGCGCTGTGTGTCACGCAAAGAGCTTATCTAACCTCATCTTTGCTCTGACTGGCTTGTTTTACTAAAGAATACATTTTCAAGGTAACACAGTTTATAATTTACTTAATACTGATCTCTGTTTCCTTTCTGCTCCTCTGTTTTCTTAGTACAAAGATATTTACCTACTAGCTTGGAGGCAGGGAAAGAAAGGGTGATATTATTTCCTATTGAACTACCAAACTGATATGATCTGTGTTTGCATCGTTAGATTGGAAGAAAGAAAGGAGTTAAACAATTAGGCTCTTAAGTCAACTTATTGCTAAATTCTGCTTGCTTGCTTCTGCCTTGCTCAATAAACTGTAAATCGTAGTAACGTGCCCCCAGCATCCTAGCTTGGACATTCAATTACTCGTGGCCATAAAAGCTGATAATCTCCTGGTCAATGATGCAAGCAACACTTCCCACTTCAGTTAACCGAAATTGCTCAACAATTACAGCACCTTCCTCCCCTTTCACACGCAACCCAGCAGCCCACAGACGTCTGGGCAGAAGCAGCCTTTCACAAGAGCCATGGTACGAGGGAAACCTTTCCGGCGCTTGTTAACAATTCCAATCTAATCCCACTCACCAGGAAAACCACAACTGTTACCGCCTCGGGGCTTCTGCAATTGGACCAAGTAACTCAAATGCAGTTCCTCGTCAGTAAAAGTGTAATCTGCAAAGCAACTGTTGCAGGTGGCGTTAGCTGATGTACTTCATCGCCTAGTGAGCAAAGAAATGCAGGATTAGGAAAACGTGGAGTCTGAATTCAGCTTTAAAAGGAAGGATAGCCCAAAGACTAGAGGTAAAGCCTTTTTTGCTTTTGGGTAGTGCATCAAATAACACTAATTAATTCCTCCTTACCTTTGCTGAAAGAGGAAGGCTTGACTCTACCTCCCCTTTTGTAAAGGTGGAAGGAAGAGGGGCAGAAGTAAGATGGATCATTTAAGGAAATCTCAGAGTTAAATGGGATGGCATTCTGAGACCAGTGAGTTTATACTGCTTCAACCTGCATGTAAAAGCTTTCCATCTCTGTGACATGCCTTTCAGAGCACAGGGTCCTCCGGAAAACAGGCAATCGCAGTGCAGGATGGTACTCCGAGCTTGTTGGTAGGCAAGGGTAAAACATTCATGTATGCTCTCTTTGAAAACACATATGTACCTTGTTTGTGGCTGAAGAGAACACACAGAAAAGATGTAACTTAAGAAACTCTCTTCCAAATAACTTGTTAGACATGATACTGTGTCAACATGGGCAATGTCATTAGTTATCTTCCACATGGCACTGAGTCCACCATCCCTGAGCCCTGATCATGAAGGCAGCATGTATTATTTACTTTCCCTTAGTACCTACAAACCTCTATGCATTTGGTGCTGTAAAAGCCAGTTGTAAGAAGTCATATCTGTTTCTAAAGGCTGATGGCTGAGGAAATGAAAAAAGACAAAGGGTTGAAAAAAATATTTTTCTTGTGGAGATGTGGAAGGGCAATTGGTGGGAGCTGAGACTTGTCTGAGATCTCAGAGAAGTCTACGGGAGAGCTAGGAATGGAGCATGGTTCTCCGAGTCCGAATTTACTCCTTCAGCTCAAAGGTCTGTGAACCCTCAGCATGCTAGTTTCCCGCTCTTGCATTTTTGCTGGAGAGCCACACTTCAGGAACTCATTTCAGAATCTGTGAAAATGTAGGTAACCAGCCTGAACTCAGCCCAGTAACAAATTTTAGGTCCTAGTTCCAGTAAGAAGAATAAACGTTTCTACTGGCATGAAATGATATTGAAGAATTTTAGTGCACTAATGGAAAATTGGTTATCCTGTGCATGAGAGCCTCATTCAGAGATACAGCTCTTGCTCAGGAAACAGGCTGGGATTTCAGGATCTGTTATTGGGCAAAGTTATAAACACTCAAAGTATCAGCAAGTGAGATTTGACTGAAATAACTGAAGAAATGGCACCTAAGGGTGATGTGGTAGAAAGTAAGAAGAAACCTGCCAGTTGACTGACAAACCTAGTCATCTTTTCTACCTGATGAAATACAGCAGGGGTTCATTGGCCACAGCTTGGTGCTTCGTTAAAAACTCATCACAACACAACAGTGGCAGTAGCACTGTGAGCTGTTCTGTGTCATCTTCTCAGGGGAGCGCAGGGGCTGTGATGGAAATGGCCCAGATAGTGTCCCGGGAGCTGGGGGTCCTCACCTCGCTTCACCGTCTGATCATGTAAACACGAAACTGGTCATGTAAACACTCCTCTTTGTGAATCTAACATACCTGCTGTCACCACTGCCTCCACGTGAATGGTATGAGCGAGGCAGCCTACTGAGTATGGCTGGAAGGACTTCTTTTTGTCTTCAAAATGAATCAGATATGAAAAAATCAAACACATTCCCAAATTTGCATTTTTATGGCTGTTTTGAAATGAGACACACAATCTTGCTTTGACTGTGTAGGTCGGTACGTATGTACCAATAACACTTTTTTTACTCTGAAAAATGTCACCTTTCTAACAGAATACTTATTTTCTTAGTGTTACCTATTTACTGACTGGAAAAGGTGTTATAAAAAGTAATTCTTGCTCCATTGGAAAACCTGTAGCTCCTGAAAAGCTCCTCATAAAAATCCTAGGCATAACTAACACTATGTTTGCCCTAGCCCCACTTCTACAAGGGTGTGTTTTCCCTGAGATACACCAGACCCTTTTCCACAGAGACTTTGTTGCTAGGTGATCCGCCCCGAGATAAATCAGTGCTGCTGGGAGGGAGGCACTGTATTGTTTAAAGCCACAGCATTTCGGTGATGGAGCACTTGTGTCAGTCACCCACTGCCGTTAGTGCCTAACCGCCCGTCGTTATAATTCTGCAGGTGAAGGACAAAGAGATAAAGCAAAGAGCCCCACGACCGCTTCAGTCTGACACAGATACACACAAGGATTCCCCTCCACACCTCCCAAAACGCAAAAAGGATTCCCAGAGGTGCATGGGTGTCCCTGCATGATCACCTCTCAGTAAGTTCTCCAGCTAATCTAACCTCAGTGCTGCAAGTCTGCAGTCTACTTATATAAAAATATTTGAAGAACAATCCTTTTTCCATTCTGGATCCTGGGTGTTGCTCGCTTTCTGTGGAAGGGCTAGAAAGGTGCACAGTGCAAGACGTCAGCAGAAGCCTCGTGTTGCCTCCTCTCGTAGGATCTGCCTTAAGCAACATGCTCTAGACTGAGAAGGAAACCAAATCAGTTCGTGCCAGTGGCTGCGGCAGAAGTTCTGGGCTGACACCAAGCCCACCAGAAACCCTGAAGTAACCACTGTAAGCCAGAGGAGAAAACTTCAAAATATATATATCTATATTTATGCCACTTCATCACATCTTTTAGGAAGAGTGCCGTGCCTGTCCCTAGGTACCTCATAACAGGAGACTGAAGCTAACTGTGCAGAGTTAACAGAGCTGCAATTTGAAGTAAGGACTGTGGATGGAGGCATACAATTTAAAACACACTATATCCAAATGCGTATATGTTCTATTACCACCACAAGGGTGTTTTTAAGAAAACATAGCAAAGAGCAGGCAACCTGTCTCACCTGTCATACTGTTCTTTCTCTTTCACTATTCAAGTGTGTAGGAGCCCCTCTACTGGACCAGGATCCTACTGCACTATCCAGACGTAACCAAAAGGCAGGCCTGACCTCAGATGTAGCTGTTTTGCTTTGTTTGCCCCCTAACAATGCTTTAAAATGTCATGTAGGAGACTACAAAATTGCCACTGCATTAAACTGCTGTGCCCCAGTCCAACAGAGGCTGCTTTGGCTTCTCCTCTGTGCACCTCCAAAGAGGCTGTTTTATGAGCTAGCGCAGCCCCTGAAAGAACAGAGACCTTTGCACTGCTTGCTTGCTCTTTAAAGATGTGATGCGCTTAGTGTGGATGTAATTTCGAAAGCTTGAGTGCTATAACACTTCAGCTGTAAGCACCGAGGTGGAATTGGAGTGGTTGCCAGTGTGTTGTGTGACCTGAAGTTCTGCAAAGGAGTTGTCATCAATAGCGTTAGTAGGAAAAGCACCCTGGGATCATTGCCTCACACTTAAAAGGAAATGGCAGGTTCAGAAAGGCATCAGTTATACTCAAAGGATGTTTTCTTGCTCTTAATTAGGGAGGTGATGAATTGTAAGTGACACTACACTTCCCACTTTTACCTTGGGGAATTAGCAGAATGAATAACTATTCTGGGGTCTAATATGTGAAGCCTGAAAACTCGTATTGTCAAAGATGTAATATTTAGCATTCTTCTACATTCATTTCTTCCCAGACCGTCTGTTATAAGAGCATCATTCCAGTGTCAAACCAGTCGCTTCCCCTAGAGATCTCATTTTACATGCCAGGCTAAATTTAAGATGCTAATGTCCCCAGTACACCGAGCCGATCGTTGTGTGTTTTGTAAGTTCTGGCTCTGCTCTTTGTTTTTGAACTCCCAAATATAATAAACTATCGCCTTTGTTATTCTCAGAACAATTTAAATATGGGGCAATCCCATTCCACTGAGGATGCTCTCCACCCTTGAAACTTATTTTCTTTAAAACCTTTAATGCCAGTTCCTAACTGCATCCAAGTAAGTTGGAGAAGTGTTCCTATTTTAATCAAGGACACTGTGTCGGGGTCTTTCAAGTTCACCCTGTAACCAAAAGAGTTTCAATACACCTTCCCACAGATAAAACCAAAGTGAAGAACAGAATAAAATTAGAGTTCATATTTAGAGCACAGGAAAGCAAACTGGTTTGACAGAAGCAGATTGCAGGTAAGTGGGGACAGTGCTTGCTCCTATCTCTCCCTGGTCCGCTCAGTTACTGCCCCTTCTTGCTAAAGCACACGTGGCTGGGTTTTGTGCTGGTTCTCTGAAAGGTTTCGGATTAATGAGCAGCTGGAGATGACAACAATTTAACACAGATTTATGACAGCTAGAATGGTTCGACTGGCTGCGCTCTCATATTTCTGATCGGCTCCCAAAATTGTGGCTGTATTTGAATGTCCTGAGGAAATTCCAAAGACCTTAACACTGGTGGGTTGGCCTTTTATACCCTTTACAAAAATTAAACATAAAAGATACAGTGGTAAAGAACTATTTGTAATAAGGGATACAATTGCAACAATAAATAAATCCTGATGCAGAAGTGCAAGAGGAATTTGATTTGAAATGGGTATTTCTAAAAATAGGGTCAAATCCTGCTAAAATTCCTTCCTAAAAATGAACAGGCTTACTTCACTTTGGTACCTGAAATGCTGATTGAATGTGACCTCTTTTTTCTTTCTTCCTGGTCCCTAAAACTTCCTCTGTTTTTCATTTGCCTTCCAGAACAGTTGCCAAGGTATCGGGAAGACAGGAATAGCCACAAAACAAATTGTGAGTTCATGGTTTAAGTGATGGCTGACTCCTTCCCAACAAAGCCAGCCTAAGAGAGTGCCCGAGATGTACTGGAAATCTACTTGGCTGTTGTGAGTAAAAGGGCCTTATAAAGCATTCTCCCTTGAGATTCTTTAAAACCGTGGTTTTTCTTAAAGCCATTAAGACATAGAAAGAACAAATGACTAAGGAATCTTATCTTGGCATGAAAATGTGCAGTGGGCAGAGTGCCAAGATAAAAAAAAATCAGTATGAATTCATTTAATGAATATTCCGTATCTGAGCAGCTGTGCACTGTGGCAAGGCAGCTTATGTTGCTAAGAATATGGCCATGATAAAGGCGCCATATAATTTGCTGTAAAATGGATGTCCGTACTAGCGTCCTTACTGTGCATTGTATTTTAAAAGCATGGCAGCTTCTTAACATACCACATGCAACTTAATTTTAGGCACGGAAGGAACCTGTTTACTTCAAGAAGCGCTTCCTATAGCAAAGTTTGTGTGTGTGTTTACCAAATGAGACTTAATCCAGTGCACTCTTGCTCCTTCCACTCTACTCCAGTGAAGGAGATGGCAACTGATGTAGCAGCCCACGAAGGTAAGCAACTCTCTTTTTATTTTTGGCTTGTCCCACTGCTAACATTGACTCGTCTTGCTCTGGACATCAGTGTCACAGCAGAATTAATGCAGGAGAAAACAAGCCAATAAAGCGCAGAATTATAACCACAGAAACAAAGAAATTGTATGTGGATATTCCAGAAACAAAGGTGCTGTGCTTAAAATGAGTTGTGGGAGAAAAAAACAGAGAGAGAGACAAAAGCAACAGGAAGGTATAGTCAGAGAGACACCGGTCTGTTCCAAAGACTACAAAGCTGCATAACTCCTACCCCACCAGGTCACTAGGAAAACATCATACCCACTGACACCACACCTTGGCTTGGCCATTTTTTCTTTTCTATTTTTTCCAACCAATTCCTAGACATTTCTCTTCCCAGTTTGGTGGCCCATATTTCACAGTCCAGGGGACTCTATTAGAAAAGGTCTCCAATTGCTGTGAAGAAGTTTATGATCGCCTGTCGGGTTTGACTACTGCAACATTTTTCTTTGGGATAGGAGCAGCATAGGCCTCACCAAAACACTAATTCTGTGGAAAACAGCATCATGAAGCATCATATATTCCAATAATCCTTTCTGAAACCTGTATCATATTTCTCTGGAGTCACTTTGATATGCGTCACCTTCTGTAATTCATTTCTGATTGGCTTTATTTCTCCTTCACACTCATTCTCACATCCTCTATGCAATCCCTGTAATGCACCTTTCAAGGCTGACCTCACATTTCCAGGAAAAAAAAATCAGAGCTCGGTTGGCATTAATTTATTATATTCCTCCCACCTTTCGCTGCTCATTGCTGTTGTAGCAATTGCCTCCTCTTGGTCCCAGCATGTGTTCAGCATTGCTGATAGATAGCTAACTTGGCAACTGATTAACTCTTTCACTGCTAATATACCACTTGTGGCTTCATTAAATTAAAGGTAGAAACCTTTAAAGGAGGCACAAGACAGACCTCAAAAACTCCCTTTGTCAGCACAGATGGCCCCTTAATTACGTTTTTCAAATCACAGCAAACAATAGCAGAGTGCTATTTCTCTACTGGACCCATCTACCTTCATCCTTAGCTGTAAGTTCACCCGGACAGCTTCTGTACAGAAAGTGTTTACTCTAAAAGGATTTGCCTCCTTTGGTAGTATCCATATGGTACCTTTTTACAGCGTACGCCTTCCCTCATGAAGAGCTGCAGTGATCACATAGGCAAGGTTAGCTTGTTTTGACTGTACATTAAATATCCCTTTGCCTGTTACAGGGAAGGTAGGTGCAACCTCAGGGCAATATTGCAGGCAGAAACTCTCTTTTTGGTTGTATCTTCATCAGCAGTAAGGAGAGTACAGCAACTTATGAGAAAGGTGACTGAATGGCACTTGAACAGCCTACCTTAGAGACCAAGGAAGAAGCAGAAGAGAGGTCCCTGGCTTGAGGTTTAAACTGAGAAGAAGAAACCAAAGGCTTTTCAAGAATGCAGTGCTCTGGGTATCAGTCTGGCACCCCTTGGGTTTAATATGTTTATGGAAGATCAATGAGATGATGCAGGGTTTGGCACTGTGTGTCCCTGGTACGTTGGCACGTTTGTCTTACCCAGCTGACCGAGCAAGAGCCTGTCTGGTCTGAGCTGGGATGGATGCCGGTGGGCTGGGCTGGTGGACCAGACGAGATGGGAATCCAGCTCTTCTCACTTATGGACAGTGTCCAGTGTCAATGGGATCTTTAGTAATCGGCGATTCCAACCTCCTGACTGCTGTGGGAGCGTCGCAGTAGTAATGCTATTTGCCTTTTCTCATCAGCAACTAACTTAAAAGAGGGCAACAATTTCTTGTGGTTACAGGTCACTTTTTTTTGTTGGGTTTTGTTTGTTTGTTTTGGGTGATCATAATTTTTGTATATATAACTTCAGTGTTCACTTATCGTGATGTGTTTTGCTGGGGTGCTATAATGTGGAGCCAGATAAACTGAAGGTAGTGAAGAGAAAGCGAGTTATCTTGCTAAATCGAATGGTACCAGTGCTTCAGATATGTTTGACAGCCACTCAGTTGGTATCTGAATGACATTTACTGAGTTCACTCTTAGTAATTCGAGGGAAACCTTTTTCTCTTTTGTATTGTGATGCCCATAGCCAACAGGAGCCTTGAGATGAACTCCTCTCCTCGGAAGTGTGATTGCTGGCAATGCATTTTCATACCGACCTTTGGAGAGCTGTAGTATTTTTCTTTTAAATCCATACTGCCATCAGCTCTTCTGGTCTTCCATGACCACAGGAAACGACATCCACTGGGTTAATAAGAAAAGTGCAGAAGAGTTTTAAAGTCACTGGCTAGAAGAGCTTTTCCTGGAAATTAAACTGGCAATCTTACAGTGAGGACAGCCCTGTATCTGAACCAATAAATAACTGGATAGGTTTCATTTTTCAAATATCTACTGTGTAAGGTAAACATTTATGGTATTTGCAGCAGAGTGCAACTGATATGATTTCTGTCAGTGCTGATTTTGGACCCTTTCAGTGTGGGGCAATAGCATTTCTTTTACATATCATTTACTTTGTTATACCGAGTAACGCGTGGATGTGCAGTGTGCCCTCCACATGTTGTTTGTCTCACTGTAGTTCTCAGAAACGTTTACCTAGAGCATGTCAATGCAGTGTCAGTTCTGATTTTTTCTACATTTGCCAGAAATGTTGAGGCGCCGTGGTCTCTGCCGGAACCATCCATCACAGTTCTTGTAGCTAAACCTCAGCGAGACAAATAAAGGTAGCCTGTGTTAGATACTGGCTCTTACATGGTCAATTAACATTTTTTTCGTAATGACATACCCAGCTGGGAGAAGTTAGGGATGAGGCAGGTTGGTGATCTTTCCAAGATTGAAATTACAGAAGTGGCTGGGTGTTGTGGGTTTTTTTTTTTTTGGGGGGGGGGGGGGGGGGGTTGGTTTTTGCTGTTGTTTGGTTGCATTTTTGTTTTTAATGCAGGAGCTTTTATTGACATACTATGTACACACTGTAGTGACCACGTGCCAAAGTGCAGGATTTCACAGCTTGTTATATTTCTCTTCACGACAAAATGAAAATAGGAGGAAAGGAAAAAGAAGGGTCGCACTTGCGGTGTGTGACGGTGCAGCTGGTCGTGAGGCGTCACCTCCTCCCCTCCGAGACGGGGGAACACCTTTTGGGGACGAGCCGCCTGCTTCCACAGGTAACAGAGCCTCACCCCCTCCCCTTTTTGGTGCAAAACAAGCACTTTTCGGGGCCCGCCGAGGGGCGGGACGGTGCCGCCGAGGGCGGTGCCAACGTGGGGCGGGCGGTGTAGGCCTCTGCGCAGCCGGCGCGGCGCTTCCGCCCGCCTTCTCCTCCTCCTCCTCCTCCTCCTCTTCTTCCTCCCCTTCCTCCTCCTCCTCCTCCTCTTCCTCCACCTCCTCCTCCTCGCCGCCCGCAGCCCGCCCCTTTGTTCCTTCCCCGCCGCCCTGCCAGCGCGGCCGCTGGGGCCGTTTGAATCGGCGCGGGGCGGCGGCGGCCCGCAGGGGGGAGGAGGAGCAGGAGGAGCAGGAGGAGGAGGAGGAGGAGGAGGAGGAGAAGGAGGAGAAGGAGGAAGATCCCAGGATGCGATGGGGAACTGCTGGGCGCGGTGGTGCTGCGGGCCGCTCCTGCGGAGGGAAGCGGGCCGGCTCCAGCGAGGCGGAGGGTAAGCGGGCAGCGCCGCTCCCCCTCTCCCCTCCCCGGGGCGGGGAGGCGCCGGCTCCGCCCTGCTCCTCCTCCTCCTCTTCCTCCTCCTCCTCCTCCTCCTCTTCCTCCCCCCTCGGCTGCGGTTCCCGCAGCCGGGCTCTGGCCTGGGGCACAGCCGGGGGGGGCCGGGAGAGGTGAGGGGCGAGCGGGAGGCCGGCTGTTGGCGAGCAGCTCCCGCGGGGCCGGCGCCCATTTTGTTGCAGGCGCCCCTGGGGTCGCCCCTCGGGGGAAGGGGGCAAAGCCAGGGCTGTTCCTGGACGGGTGCGTGTGTGGAGGGGACGCCTGCTTGGGCATAACCGGGGGCGTTTCAGGTGCCTGTGCGTTGTCGCTTAGCCACCCGTTTCTTGCCCTGTAACCTGAGGAAAGGGTAGTGCTTGATAGGTTCTCGCTTTGCACGTGGCTTTTTGGTGATCCTATGGTTATAGGCTAATGGTCTTTTTCTAGCATTCAGGGGTAGTGATCGCAAAGCGTGCTTACCCTCGGAATTGATGGGTTTGGTTGTGAGGTTTGGTGGGTTTGCGTTTGTTTTCTGTTTGCTCTGTTTGGTTTTCCTGCCCTCCTACCTTCAGCTGACTTCCAGGCATTGGGTTGGAGACAGGGTCCACAAAGGCACAGGGTTGGCTTTGCTTAACAGCAATTTCTAGATATGCTGCTATCTGGTATCTTACACTCTGCTCTAAAGTGACTATTGCCTATACTTTTTTTCCTTACTAGTTTTTTTCTGTATGTTTACGATACTATTAGTTTGGGGTGGGATATTTTCTTGTTGGCTTGTTGTTCTTGTATGTTCATCATTTCTTGCAGCAGCATCTCTATTGTTCGGCTTGGGTGCATATATGGTTCATGAAGTATCACTGGTTAGCTTCCTGCCACGCTCAACTCCCTTGTATTCTCCAGCTGGTTTTCAACAAACTCTTACTGGGGTTGCCAACTTTCTCACCAGACTTTGTGTGTTTTGATGCCTTTCACTTGGCTACCAGGCTACTGCCTGCTTGGCTTTCTCAGTGACAAATACGAATGCGGATGCACGGAATTAAGAGAAATGACATTGTCTTAAGCTGTGGGGGATTCATGAAGGATTCGTAAGGATTCACTGGGGATTCATAAGAGCATTCCCTCAAGGGAAAAGGTGGTTTGCCATGATGGCTTAGCTACTCAGGTCTGCATAGGTTCCTTCTGTTAGTTCAACATCAGACTCTCCTTAGCAGTGAAATAAACTATTGTCTGCTGCTATAATGTTAAACTACTTCGTATGTTCCTTCAGGTGTTGCCTGTAGTGAAGGGTTTTAAGAAGTGTCAGCAAAATGAAACGGTAGTGCAGAAAACAGACTTTTCTAATGGGGGGCGGCTCCTGTTTGGATTTTCTTTTAAACTCTGAAACCGGAATATCATACGCTTGTGATCAGCTTATGAGAAAAAGATCATCAGTGCTATCTCTTGCGGTCAGGCAGAGTATGTCTCAATAGACCTTTGTTTTCTGCCTGGGCTGGTAGTTCATGAAACGGTGTTGGAGTGTTGAGCAATTCAGGTGTTCTCCTTAAGGGCGTGGAGGGAGGGACGGGGAATTGCATTAAAAACAAAACTGTGAAATGTTTGTTATAGTAAGTTTCCGAAGTTTAAAAGCTAGACTGCTACCAAATTCTGCAGATCTGGCTACGTCTTGAACAGCATAGTGTAGCTTATCAAGTTAATTGTGATTATTTTAGTCACTCAGATTTATTTTTTTTTCCTCTGAAACTGGAAATTCATTGTTCTTTGATGCTCAAAGATTTAACTGTAAGAAGTAAATTCTGAGTTAAGTAATTAACAATATAGTTTTAACAAGTGTTTCCAAGACCTGCAAGATTCTAAATTGTGTTCAGATACCTGGGGATTTGTGTATGAGTTGTTGCAATGATTTTAGAGTTCGTGTTGAGCACGTGTAGAGAGAAATAAAACATGAAAGTCGTCTTCAGTATAGTTTAAGTTCACCTTTCTGTAATAACAAACTTTCTGTTGGTAGCTCTTTATTATTTTTAGGGACTGTCCTTATGCTTCTGCTGAAATAGTTTTGCTTAAAATACTACAAGCTGCAGCCATAATTAGAAAGTAGGTCATTGCCGTTTTGTCCCAATGTTCGACCGTAAGGATTCTTACAAATAGACAGCTAAAATAAGTAAATAAAAGAATAAATAATATAGACACCATGTATATTTGTTTGCTTAGATTGGGGGGGAGGGGGTGGTTATCACAAAGCAAAATGTAGCAAAATCAAAACAACCCCTTTCACTACTAGTGTGAAAAAAAGCAATTTTACTTTATGTCATGATTTTAATACATGAAATGCTATTTTTTGGTGACGTTTTTATGCATAAAAGGAGAATAAGGCGCATATAAACAGAGTGGTTTAGAGTCGGCGTCTAGTTGCTTTAAAACTTGAAGGTTGACCTGATAGTCTCTGTAGGTCCCATGGCCTACCAGCTGAATTGCTTTCCCTAGTGCCTTTTAAAACCTGTGTGTTTCTAAAGTCTGTTCTAGAAAATAAAGAGGCAGTGGAGCTTAAATGAGACTAACAAAAGCTGTAAGCATTTTAATATTTTATTCCAGCTGAAGTTGGAGTGTGTAGGGATAAAGTGGATGTCTCCACTTCTGTCCTCAGTCACTCTGGGATTTCAGGGCTCCAACTCTTGTGCAGAATTATGTCTGTTACTGAGTCCCTGTTCAGCAGGTAGCAGGAACCCCAGATCTTCCCTGAAGTGTCACCACTGTTGGTATATATGTAGCTGTGTTTAGTAAGCTCACGCTGCATTGTCTTAGTTTTCCATCAGTTTACTGTGCAATTCTTGCAACTAATCTGACTGCAGCTCATCTGTCTGAAATAAGCGAGCATGTTTTCATTAGCCCTGATGCTGTAAACTGGAGGTGTAGTTTTGTTGGAAGATGCATGGTCCTAAAACAATTCTGTGTAACAGTCTTACTAAATTAGATTCCTAATGGTACTGGCTCCTGCACACTGAAATGTTACACGCAGAAATAAGAGTGAAATTATTTCAAGTGTTCATGCCACATGTCCCAGTTACAGTGAAGATGTAGTGCATGAATTAAAGTGGCCATTCAGTGCCGGTTTCATAGCAATGCATCAACTGGAAGTGGTTCTTTAGGGCCAAGTCTGCATTGCAAGGTACAGGCCTATATATAAGGAAAGGTTGACCAGGAGTCCACGCTGAAGCAGGTTGCAGTTTGCTAGGAGAGGCATGTTCTGACTGACCTCCAAAGGAAAATGGGATGGGGATGAAATATGATGTGATTAAAGTAGTTTGGGCTTTGGCCAGTGTGTTGCTTTCAGTAAAGTGGCAGTAGGTGTTGATCGCAAGTGCAGAACAATCTATTCTGCAAGTATAGAAATGCCTGAGGCCCTGGATTTATTCCTTGTATCGGTGAGGTAACTCTGGTTTTACAAAAGTTAGATGAAATGGATGTTTTACTGAAGCACCACTTAGAATTTGCTGTTGGATGACAGCCAAACCTCTTTCACCGGGTAAAATAGATTCGGGTAACTCAATACTGGATTGGCATTTATTTATTTTTACAAAGGATAACATTGAGATAGATTAAGGATTAAGAAGGAGACTGATTCCCTGTATAAAATTCCAGACTCTGAATAACTGGTTTTCTAGCTGGGAAGTATTGTCTGTACCTCCTTGTAGACACGTTTCTCAGAGGTTGTTGGTTGTTCTTTAGATGGTTGATCATGCTTCTATGGATATGGGGGAAGTAGAAGGTCAACCTTCCAGCTGCGTCAAGCTGTCAAAATAGGATGCATTGTTTAACATTGACCTTGTACAAGATGCTATGCTCATAAAGACTTTTAAGTGTCACGATGGACAGAAGGGCTTTCAAAATTTGTCCGTAATAATTTTTTTCAAGACGAGTGTTATTAAAGGGATTGCAGACATGCTCAGTGCCTGTCGATGTCAGGTCCATCATGCTGATAAGTGATTTCTCTCATTTGAGTCTCTGTTTTCTCCAGTTCTGTACAAGAAGTTTAAATGTTTTGCCCCTGTGCTCTCGTAGCAATGCGGAGCACAGGTTGACAAGTAAACATGTTTAGTAAGTGAAGATTCTATATTCCTTTTATATTTAAAGTATTGCACAAGCTATTTAAAATTAAGTATCGAATTTGTTTTTCTTCTGCTGTCAGTTGAAATGACGACTATTTTGTAGAGTAACTCTAGGCTTGTTTTTACAGATCAAAGTATTTCAGAACATGTGCAACAGGAGAACACTTCACTATAGAGGTGAGTACTTACACTTCCATCCCTTTTTTTTTGGGGGGGGAGAGGAGATCGGGTGGGTTTTTTGTTTGTTTTAGGGGAAAAAAAAGTGGAAAAAATTGAATTCTAGCAACGTCTTTAATGCTTATTTGCAGTTTAGGTACACTGAAACATTCTGGGTTATTCCAGATTGAACTGATGCTGTACTAGGTGGCAAGTTTGTAGTTCTTGTGGTACCTCAGAATGTTAATACATCATGCTTAAATCTATCATTTGTAAAGAAAAGCCATCTGTTGTGATCTGACGTAAAGAATCTGTACCCACCTGATACTCACTGCCAGAGCATTCCAAAGTCTGTCAATTGTGTCTTTCATCCCTGCTGTGCTAGGAGTAATTTTCCTTTTCTGCTGGTAAGTGCAGGGTATTTAGTTCTTGACTGTGGGATCATGATTCTGATTCTACAAAAAGCTAGAATCTGCTGAGGTTACTGTATAATCAGATGCACTCTAGTCCATCTTGTTCGCTACATAGCTCCTTTCTTGGCTACTGAATATCACCCCTTTTTGCCAAGGGTAATGTAAGGTTAATTTGTATAATGTGAGATTCTCAGAATAACCTGGTTTACTTTCATTGGTGTTTCTGACGGTCTGGAACTCCTAGACCTTTCAGATGTCCCCGTTAGTGAGAATAACAGTAATTGCTGCTTTGGTTTTCAAGAAAGGGGACAAATACAGAGTGGGGGAAATCTGCTTTTAGCACACAGCTTCCAGTTGTGAGAGAGTGTTCCTGCAGCAGTGATATGATAGGGAAAAGAAGGTTCTGTCTTCCCCTCAAGTTCTTCCTCATACTCTGCTTACAGCAGTTAGTCAATACAGAGGTCAGTAAGGAGTCTTGCTGTAGGTACTGTCCATGTTTGATATATTGACTGCGTTTATGATTACTATCATAAAAACAGTATGGAGAATTTTCACTTGCTTTGTTTTGTGTTACGTGATAGTTCAACCTCTGCTGTATGAGTTCATGCAGCTTGAATGCTGCAAGGTGTTCTAGACCTGTTTGTTTTTTTTGTCTTCCTACCATAAAGCATTACATTGTTTTATTGACCTTTAGTATCTTATGTGCAAAGCTGGGGTATGGGGTGTGTGTTTTGTTTGTTTTTAGAATTCAGTGTAGAAAGTAACCTTATGTATTTGAAGAAGTTTTTAATTTACAGAAAACTTTCTGATCATCATGGTTGCCATGCAAGGGGGAAGTTACTTGCATCGTACCTCTCACATAGTGTACTTTTTAAATTGAATGTGTACTGTGGTATGTTTAATACTCATACCATTCCTTTCACTGCTCGTATGATAATGCTTCAGATACGTGGAATTATTAACAATCGTATAAACCAAACAAATTTCATTCTGATCAGGGCCCTCACCTAAATTGTAGTGAATTTTTGACTCTTCATTTTAGGAGAATGTAAAGTTTGAGAAAAGAAATCTTCATTAGAAGATAAGGCTTACTCTAAATGTAGTAGTAGTTCCTCAGAAAGGAGGAGGTTTCAAATAGCATTACAGTCCCTGTATTACCCTTGGAGTAGTATTTTTGCAATCACGTTAAGGATGATATTTACCGCTGGTGTTTCGTGACTAATTATATTGGATTGTAAAGATTGTTTACTTTCTTTTCTGCAGTTTGAGAACCTTGTGGAAAGTGATGAGGTAGGTACTTGGATCGTAAGGTGAAACCTGCTAGTACAGTACACTCACACAGCTTGTGGCTGCAAGATCCATATCTTCCTCCTACTTCATGCTGTGTACACTTGTTTTTTAAATTTAAGTTGCTGGAGTTTTTTACTTTGGGTTTTGCTTGCTCTAGGAATGAATATTCAGTGCTTTGGGAGAGATGAAAAGCTGAGAGAAATCTGTCTGGGGGGAGAATAGGAGGTAACGCTTTTTGGAAGAGAGCACTAAAGGTATTAGCAAGAGAGAAAGATAAGCAAAAAAAAAAACCTTGAAGGAGAATTTTCTTCTGGTATAGCGCTTGTAAATGACTCAGCAGTTGCTTTCTGAGTATGCAAATGGGCATGAGTTGCTTTGCTAAGGAATGTTTTAGTAGTACTGTCTTGACAGTTACGGGTAAACTGGCTGAAGATTGTTTCAGAATAATACCAGTTGGCCTTAAAACTTCACTATGAGTTGAATATAGGTTGATAATGGTAGGGGGAAACATATTTTCAATACCCTGCTCTGTATTTAAGAACACAAAGGCTAGTAGTGTGATTCCTGAAATACACAACTGGAATATTTATTTTCAGTTGGAAGCACTTACTTGTTTTACTTAGTCAGCCACTTTGCTTGATTGCATGATAAAGATCTTTTGAAATTCCAAATTAAAACAGTGTGTAAGGGAGGGATTGTTTCTCCCCAGTTATAAAAACCAGTATATGGGAGAAACTCATTTCATATTGTGTACTTTTTCCTCTCTTAAAATTGACTAATGAGATTCTCAAAAGTTCAGTGTTCTGTTTTTTCTTTCTTTAAATATACAGGGGGAAAGTCCAGGAAGCAGTCACAGGTAAGACATTGAGATTCAGGGTCTCTCTTTCCCTCTGCTCTCCTATTAAATTTTGTTGAGACTTCCTGTCAAAATTCCTGTCACCCATTCTTGAGTGCATTGTCCAGAGTCTTTATTTTTGTTCTCGGGGGCTGCCTTTAAAATTACACAGGCATTTGGGCTGCAACTTCAGTGATTTTTTTTTATTTACTTTTTTGTGATCATGGTAATATTTATGTAAGCAGTAGAAACGTAGAGGCCTGCTGTATAGGAAATGTATGAAAGCACTGAATTATATACTTTGGTTGCCTAATTCTAGATGTTTTGTGTTACTTAATTTTGATGCTCAAAAATGTTGTTCCCTGTCAGCAGTCCCAGAAAAATAATATAGCAAACATTATAATATTACTATAATGCTCTTCTAATGTTGTTTGTTACATACATAAAATTAGGCAACAAATTAAAGGGGAACAAATTACAATTAGGGGACCTGAACAAATAAGGAAAAAGTGAGATTTACACAGCCATGACAGTTTAACCATTCTATTCTGGTAGTTCTGTTAGCAAAAGATGTTTTGAGGGTATTTTTTTATAAAATGCAAAAAAAAAAAAAAGCCTTATAAGGGGAAGGCAGGACAGCATTATCTCAAATAAACTGAAACTTTGGAACTCTGCTCAGGAGTAGCAGGCCAAATGCACAGCTTGTTGGCTTTGCTTTAAAGGGCAAGTCAAGAAAGACTGGATACATTTAAATTACTTTTGCAACCTAGGGTTGTCATGAGTAAATAATGGTTAGTCTTTTTGTTTTTCTCTCATGCTTTTTAGACCGTTGACTGATGAAGAAATTGCTGACTTGAAAGAGAGGCATTATGACTCCATTGCTGAAAAACAAAGAGCTGTTGATATGAAACTTCAGTCAGAGGTAAGCAGCTATGGTAGCTAGTATGGTGTGGGTAGTTTTTCTTTTTTAAGTAATTAAGATCAACCATGAGCAAAAGATTTCATTCACATGAATAATGTGGTTTTTTGTTTATCATTTGGCATTTTTTAGTCAACAAGATACCCAGAGAGATTGCTGTGCAACCAAGTTTGCATCACAGTTTTGCTTCTTTTTAATAACTTCACAGCTAAAGAATGAAATGAATAGTCTGGCTCTCTTACTGAGATCTGTTAAATTTGAACCATCTTTTCTTTGTATGAAAGGCAAAATGCGAAGTATATTTCATTCAGCTTTTCTTGCGCTCAGATTTTTTCAGAGCTTTTCTTAAGGAAAAGATACAATTTCTCAGTTTTGATTCAGAGTGTTGCAGTAATTAATGGAATATGATGGGGAATGCAACCGAAAATGAGAATATTTTGAATAAAATAGCAATGAAATGTGCAGCTGAAGTTTGAAGTCTTTCACTGGGCAGTTCATAATAAGAGGCAATCATGCATTTACAGCAATTCACTAGTAATGATTATTCAATAGGATAATGTTTTATCTAAATTTCTTGGGTTGTTTGGTGGCGGGAAGCTGTTAGATTCAGTTAATAAAGAAAAATGTTTTAACTAGAATCAATTTTATTTTATTTTTCTTTTCTAGTAGTTCTTTTGATTTATCAAACTTACAATTTTGTTCATAGGAAGATAGATAGGTTCTGCTTTTGTTAACCATTACTATTTTGTTTATATACAGTTAGCCTTACAAGAGGAGAAGTTAAGAATAGAAGAAGAGGCTTTATATGCTGCACAACGTGAAGCAGCCAGGGCAGCAAAGCAGAAAAAGCTCTTGGAGGTGAGGGGAAAAAGACCCCAATATATATCAGAGCTTCTCTTCTGTTTTTATGTATGCAGACTTTCCTAATATCCTTTACATCTCAGGAAATGTAATGAGGAAATTGCTGTGGCTTGTAAGTTCCAGTAAGGAAAGAAATATGTGATTTGAAAGTACATCTGATTGGGATAGCTGAAAATCATTAGAATTGTTTGAAACAGCTTATGACAATGGATATAAATTTTTGAATGAACTCTATGATTTTTAATCTAGAATTAGCTTAACAGATTCCTTAATGTTATATAAAAATTACTGATCTGTAATGTAAAGAGATCTGTGGTGATTTCCTAATGAAAAATCCTGAAATTAAGCGCACACATGACATCATTTAGGTTTATAAAATGAACGCACATATTTATTTGCACTTAATTGTTCCCTGTCTCTGTGGTTTGTGCTAACATGAATATAAGCGTTTGAGTCATCTGAATTCACTGTTAGTCCTGCTTTCAGCAGGAGGTTGGACTTAGATGACCTCCTGAGGTCCCTTCCACCCTTAAATTGTTCTATCAGTTTGTGATTGTATGTGTAGTAGCCAAAGTCCAGTCATAAGTAGTCTTTATTGAGTATATAACTGTGCCTACCTTTAGATGTCTGGTATCTATGCTTTTGGAGCTTAGTCAAGCAAAACAAAAGCTATATTTTGACGTTCTATTTTCTGAAAACAGTTATTGTTCTGTTTCCTTACAGCACTTATTACAGTGTTTTCATGTTGCAGTTCAAAGAATTACGTAACAGTGCATTTAATATTTCAGCATCTTAATAAGCTATTAAATGTGTTCTCACACATTTCTGGCAACCTGAAATCTGTGTACGTTAAAAAGAACATTTTCAAAGCTTCACTATCTGTTCATGTTTTAACATGTGTGGTTGAAAATGTAGCATGTTCAAGGTAACTGTCTGCTAGACATGGGATTTTTGTTCAATTAAAAGTAATCTTTTAAATTTTCAGAATTAGACACATGGAAAAACCTGAAATCTATAGTAGATACAGGCAAGATCTTTCACTCAAGTGTTTTGTCTCTATTCAGAAGTGAATGAATTGAAAGTTGCTATTTGCAGACTGGTAGTGATGACTCAGTTTTCATCTAATATTGATATTACTAAGTATGGCTCAGGTCTCACTTTAGATTTCTCTTTCTATCCTCTTGCCATTTGGGGTGGGGAGGTTAATTCTTTCTGACTCTTTCCCATGTTTCTATCTTTTTCTAACACTTTTGGTGTATATAAAGTCAGGAGAAGTAGCTTGATTTATGCTTGTGGCTTTAATTTCTCTGCAGAAATTCTGTGTGAGAAATGTTATTTTCCTTGTCTTGGTATTTTTTTAATATGCACCTCTTTTAGGCAGAACCTACATCAGAAAGTGTTTATGGAGACTTTAATTTTCATCTCTTGTAAAATTAATACCACTTACCCCCTTCACAAATAATCCCCTGCAAAACCCCATAAGGGTTATAAGGATTTCTAAGGAAGCTTATATATAGATATGTGTATATATAAACACTTAACCCCTTTCTAGATCAGAAAGAATCCATTTTGAATATATAACTGGTGTCTTCTCTATTTGTGGGCAAAAGTCTATTAAATGAAAAAATGGGTTTTTCATTGGAAATGTGGCATCCCTTTAAAAACTATTTTGGCTTGCCATACTAATTGTCAAGTAATGTAACAGCAGCAATTTTTAATATATACGTACCCTGGAAATGACAGCACTAGGTATTTGTATGTGATCCAGCCAAATGAGTAGGTAATTTGTGGGAAGATATGTGGGTGTATGAATTTTAGAAGGCATATATCAGTAATTGATTTATTTCCAGACTTGCTAATTATGTTGGTGCCAAATTCCTGGCCCTTTCTCCCTGCTTGTCTAAGTATTCCTACCTGTAACCACCAATGCTACGTGATATTTCTGATCCTTCTATGCTTCGCATTTCCTTACTGGTTTCAATCTGCTTATTCTGATACTTTTTTTTTTAATACCTGCGAGGGAAAGTGCCAATAAAAAAAGCCATCGTCATCCTGGAATTTAGAATAGTAGCTGATCAAATATCTCAAAAGACTGTTTACCCAGCTAAGAGCAACTGTTGGTTGAAGTTTAAAGCTAACACTAAAAAATCTGGTTTACTTACAACCCGTTTTTCTTTTGCAGGGACAGATCCATTAAGGCTGAGAACAGATTTTTCATAAAACATGGTAGCTAGTTATGTCAGGTTTTTCTGTAAAACTAGCTTGTTGATTTTTATCCTAGTCTTTGCAGTAGTCAGGGTGAGCAAGTACCGCTTCATAACTGATTTACCTTTCCTCATAGTTGATGTACCCGGTTTCTACACTCTTATTTTTTTCAAGGCAGGGAAGAGAAACGTAAGTTGTTAAAACCCAAAGACTTGAGAAGCAATAGAACCCTACTTCCATGACATCTATTCTTCCTCCTATGACCACAAAATGAATGCATTTTTTGGCTTGCATCTTGCATTTTTCTAACTGTTTCTCCCTAGTGATACCATGAAAGCACTAAGAGTGTAGAGGAATTAATGCTTTTGGCCCAGCAAGGCAATAAAGTTTTAACTAATATAAATGAAGCTGGTACAGACACCCAGAGGAGATGGCAGTATTGCTTCATGTAGGGATAAAAGGACCTCTAGGAAGATCTTTTTAACATGGTAGGCTGTCGTTCTTCTACACAGAGCAAAACAAATCAAACATAACGCAGGTGTTAGTTGGGTGTTGAAAATACATGTGGCTTGAGAAGAGAAGAAGGTACAGAAGAGGACAGATTCAATTGTGAATGAAGCAGTATTCATGTGTTTCTAGACAAATTGATGCTTGTTGATCATTTGTGCACAAAACAAATTAGAGTTTTATTCACAAAACTACCTTCTTTTAAATGCAGAGATTTCAGAGATTAAAAGCAATATTGCTTGCATATAACAGTCTCTTCAGCATCTTAAAATATGATCTTTATTTGAATAGAAGTCAGTCTTTAGTTATACTTGGACTTCTCCAAAGACCAGGACAATGCTCTTCTAATGCTGCAGTTAAGAGAATGGCTATTGAGTGTATTCACGAGTGACTGCATTCAGCATTTTCAACAATTTACTTTTTTCAATAGCAACGTAGACAGCAAAGGATAACACAGAGAGCACATGCTGTTAATAATGGAGACTATCAAAGGTAAGATATAGAATGTTAATAATAACTGTGACTGTTTTTATTCCCGTTTCTCACCTCCCACTCACAAAAAAGTTTTTCAAAACTTACATACACAACATTTCTAAGTCAGAATTGTTTTGATTTGTTGCAGTTTTGTTCACACCAAGTAATTACTGAATGCAAGTTGGTTACCATTAATCTGCAAATATTTACGTTTGATTGCATTCACCCTGGGGTTCGCTGTAGTTATTCAGCTGATTCATACAAAATCAAACCTATTCCCAGCTAGTAACACACATCTATTTATACATCATATCTCTCAGAATCACAGGGATATGTGTGTATATACACATGTGGATATATATGTGCATACGTAAAATCTAGCATTTATATTAGAAATATATTTAAATGTAAAATCTCAGTTAATTTCAAAATATTTTTATTGTTCAGAACCCTGTTTGAAATGCTCAGTATACGTATACACTAACCAAATCAGGAATGGAATGATTTATGTATTCTGCCTGTTTCTTCATGAATATTATTCTTTTAGTTCTCTTTACAAAGTACAAAAATGTTTACTGTGGTACGGTGTTTGAATTTAGAAGAAGCTGTAGTCAAACAGTTGCTTTTTGATGGAAGAGAAATGGGAATAAAAGGGATTTTTAGTTAGAGGAGGGAAGTACAGTAAGGAAAGGAGCTGTCAAAATGGCTTATGAATGGGTGGGAACTAGCTGGGTTTTAGAAATGAATACAGAGATTTTTTAAAAAAAATATAGGAAAGTTAATGAGGCATTATTCGTAATGACAGAATGAGAAGGGAAGAGTAGTTTTATGACAGATATCAAGATAATTCATTTTTAGCTGAAATTACTACTGAAAATTGAGGAGAAGTTCAAACTCGGGTGCACGTGATCGGTAAAAATGGAAAGCCATCCTGTGGATCATTTTGTTTAAAAAAAGAAAAGCATGTGCACTTTGTAGCATAGAAGGGACTGGGCTATGAAAAGTTTCTTTAAAGGTGTGCAAACAGGACATGTGGATTAATATCTCTTTTATGGTGTTTTTAGAGATTTATAAATCTAAAAACAAAACTTGCACTGTTCTTACAGCTCTGTGGCAGAGGAAGATTTTGATTCTTTCTTAAGAAATTCAAAATTCCAGTATGAAGCTTTTCGAAGTAGCAGTAAGTCTTCCCTTTCTTGTGTATGTCTTTAAATATTAAGTGACTAGGAGGAACACCGTCATTCCCCCCCAGATAAACATTGTTTTTGTATGTATTATATATATATACACACATTAAAAAAAAATCAGCAACTTATTTTTCTCTTTAATCCCACGTGTGTCAAGAGCTTGAAACACACAGCAAATACGACTACAACCATTCCAGTTCTCAAAGGCAAATTCTGCAAGCAAACAAGTTCCATGCATGGATTTTGTGTTACTAAGGCTTTCCAACTCTCTCTGTGGAGGCAACATCCATGCAGTGAACTTTTCTTGTAAAAGCCCGAGTGTTTTCGAAAGATGCACATGTATGTGTGTAGCTTTCTTTAACTGTTCCTTAGCAAAATAATTAGAATCAAATTAATGGTTAACTTTTTTCTAATTAAGTGCAACAGAAGGTTTAGCTGCCTAGATTTGAAAGTTCCACTAGCGGTTAATAGGAAAATAATTTTATTAACTGTTGTATTTGTAAGTTTGATGGTCTGTAAGTCTTTACGCAAGTCAGGCATACTGCATATGGAATTCCTCTATGGTTCTAATTAGACAGTGTGACTAAATGTCCTCATGTAATATTTTCATGGTGTTGACTATTAAAAAAAAAAAAAGCTACTGTGTGCTCTTTGAAGTGATGAATGAAGTCCTTTTTCAAATGAAGTTTAAAGGAGATAAAGTACAATGGAAACTTCCTTTGGAAGTTTAGTGTTGTGTGTTAAATCTCAAATTCAAATATGTTTATGAACTTTTTTCCTCCATATAGGACTTTCATCTGATGCTACCGTGCTGACGCCAAACACAGAGAGCAGTTGTGACTTAATGACCAAAACAAAATCGATGAGTGGAAATGATGACAGCACTTCATTAGATTTAGAGTGGGAAGATGAAGAAGGTATATGTTCTGTCATTCTCAATTTACAAGTCAGAAATGCTGACAGTTGCCACTATTTTGATTGTAAATTTGCCATTTTACAAAGGGAAGGTGGTTTAAAATTTAAATGATTTTTAGCTAGAAAACTGCTTATTTTGATAAATGTGGTTATCTGTCTAATAATTATTTTCTTTGGGTCCTTCAGTGAATTTTTTTTCTCTTCCATTAAATTCAACTGGCTTGTAGAGTAAGCCCACAACAAAACTAACTGTAAAGAAATGCTGCCCTCTTGTGAGCTAGTAGCAACAGGAACAGTTCATTCTTTATTGTTTCAAAGTACAGAACTTGGTCACTCATCTTTGACTGAAGTATTTCAGAAAACATTACAGATGTTTCCTGGGGTGATTTTTGGTTGGTTGGGTTTTTTGTTTGCTTGTTTAAGAGAATTTACTTTTATTGTAACTTCTACTGGAAACTTTCTTAAGTCTGCATTCTAGGTAAGTATCCCAAATATCCTTGCAGCTGATTGTTGTAGATCTTTCCTTTTCTTTTTAGTAAATCTGCAAAAAGCCCCTGTCTTTGAAACAAAGTTATCCAAATTCTGGGACACTGACTTCGAAAAGCTCACCAAAAATAAGCTAGGATGTCTTTTAACCAACACGTAACTTTTTTTGGCTTTAATATGCTGTGTTTTTCTGACAGTTTGTGTATGATTCAAATATTTGGCACTGTCAGGAGCACTAAAATGTCAAAACAGGCTTCTGAACTAGAATGATTTAACTTTCACAAATTTTCCTAGGAATACCTGGCTTCTTTTTTCATCTAGTGTGAGCAAGAGATACTAGCTCTTGTTGCCCAAATAGGAGGATTCTTAACAGGAAATGCCTGGATCCTGAACTAGGCACGATTACATACTACTAGTGATAGTGTATAATCATTCTACACTTCTAATGGTAGTACTGTAATAGGATTGTGGATTGAAGTTGTTTGAGCACAGTAGATACTAACATTCATAGTAGTATTCATGTGCACATAATGGAGGGCAGCAGGTTGCTTCATATACAGGAGAAGTAAATACTGCTATCAAGTAGTTTCACGGTGTTTTCTGGCTTCCTCACAACTCTGTAAAGCAGTGTCACTAGCTGTTGTATTTATTTGGACCAAAGCGGGTTGCAAACTATTGACTTAATGTGAATAACAACAGCAGGGGAGAAAAAAGAATATGATACTTAGGAATGAAGAAAAAAAGTGATACTCAGGAATGAAATTAACTGAGTCTGGATCTCTGAATGTTTCCTCTGATGTTTTAACACAAACTTTAAGATATGCTCCTCAATTATGACCTTCTCATAAACATGTCTTAAATTGCAGGCATGAACAGAATGATTCCAGTGAGAGAACGCTCAAAAACAGAAGAGGATATACTCCGGGCAGCACTAAAATTTAATAGCAAGAAGACGGGAAGTAATCCAGCTTCAGCCTCTGATGATTCGAATGGATTGGAGTGGGAGAATGACTTTGTTAGTGCTGAAATGGATGATAATGGCAATTCAGAATATGCTGGATTTGTAAATCCTGTATTAGATTTGTCTGCGTCAGATATAAGGATATCTGATTCCGATCAGCAGGACAGATAGTGAAACTGGGGCTCTCATTTATGACCAAATGTTTAAAAGTGAAATAGAATGTACAAAAACATACTGCTCTTTTATAAAACTGTTCCCTTCTCTTTCTTATAAATGGATCAGCAAGGAATGGGAATGACTTGCTATCTGAATTAATTCAGAATTAAGTGCAATTTTATCATCTACCTTCTAAACTTTTGTGAAAACTGGGATGATTCCATTGTGCATATTTCAGGATATCTGGATTTAATATAAAATTATCTGCACTAATTTAAGCTTCATAGCTTGACATATCTATATTTTAACTAGCCTTTTTTTCCTGGATGATGTTTCTACTGATTTGTTTTTAAAATTCATCATTGGCCTAACATTTATCTGTGAAATAGTCTTATATAATTTATCTAATACTTGAATATAGAGATGATTTTTAAAATACCTTTTTTCCAATATGTGCTCTTTGACTTGTTCTTCAGCTATTTAGAGGGTGTAATTAGCCAGCTGTAAAAACAAATTTCTCACATGGTGAATTGCAGTTTTCTGTCTTATTCTCTCTAGCCTTGTGTTGTCTTCTTTCCATTTCTTTTATTTTTTTATTATTTCATGCTAAGCACAATGAACCTCAACAAACATAGTATAAATCGTTAGGTAAGCTATTGTCTTGTATAATATGCCGGGCATAGTCAGTGTGCGCCTAGAGGAAAAAAAACACATCAAAATCCTGTGTTTTAAATCAGAAATTTTAACCATTATCTAGTGGAGAACTGTGAGGACCAAAGCTTTGATTTCCCACCCACCCCTCTCCCCAGCAGATTAGAATGTTACTACATGTTTTTAAAAATTCTTTACGTTGTGGACAACTTGTAATTCAACTTGATAAGAACAACTGTTGAAAAGTAATGTTCTCAGAGCAAACTGGGAGTCTGAACTTCTATACTGCATTTAAAAAAATATACATCTTCCTTCAAGTTACAAAATAGTATATTTAAGTGCTCTAGCTCTCCTGTGCCTCAAAACTGGATGGTTAATACTGATAACGTGAGGCTGAAATTTAAGCAGGTGTTCAGTTACTGCAGATCTGGTGTAATGTATTGTGTGATCTCCCCCTTGTTTTTATGTAAGTTATACTTTTAAAAAAAAAAAGCTCAGTGAAGAGAGTGTGCAAAACGGTTGTAAATCTCAAGCTTTCCCCAAGGTTTCAGTATAGCCATACTCTACTAGTGTTATTTTGTCTAGCTATCTTGTTTTTTTCCCTGGAAAAAAAGTGGATGGGGGTGTTACTGCACTGTTGTGGAATAAAAGCAGAATACTGTGTTAAGTAGTAACAGCTGCATCGTTAGAAGAACTGAATTTGTTGGTAGGAGTTGTGTAATGGTTTTAGATTATCTGAGATCATATATAATGTTAGAATCGCTACAGCGCGGTCCTCTTCTTGACAACTTAAAATACTACACACTTGGGTTAAATATGTATATATCAACACTAACGAACAGATAAATGTTTTGTTGATAACATTCCATTTCTTAATTTAAACTGTAGCTATGTCATTGAAAATATTTTAATGTAATTATCTACATTTGCAATGCCTGTAATATGTTTTAAAAATTTGTACACATCAAATGTATATTTTTGGTTTGGCATATGCTACTACTGTGTAACTTCTGATGTTTACTCATATAATATATTCCTACTGAAATGAAGGCAACTCTCTTGGTGTGTAAATAACACATTTTTTTTATCCTGCTGAAACTGTACCTTATCCTGCAGTGATCACTGATTTTCCTGATCAATGAACATGAGATTGACCTGTCCTGACCGTGCTTCAAGGAAGTACACTATAGCTGACAGTCTTGCTTGTAGAATGAGCAAGCATTTGGGAGGGAGGGGGAAAAAGCTGTAATTCCAACCGAAGGTCTGTTCTGTGCATGTTCTGTAGCCATGGTTAATAGCATTCTGCTTTTCAGAGTTAAGTGAATTCCACTGAGTGATTTAAGAAATTATGGTCAATATTTGTGGAAATTTAAGAAACTGAAAATGATGTAAACAGCTTACATGAAACAACACAACGGTACTGTAAAATACATATCTCTGTACAAACTTAAAACTAATTAAAATTTTCAGTCAGTCTTATATTTTGCAATGTTTCCTCTGCTGTTTTTGTGACCACTGTGTCATACACAGTAAGAGCAGTATATGAATATGAATCGCTGTTACCCAAAATTATTTCTGCACCAGGAAGGATCCTGTTTCACTTTTAAAATTACCTGTGCATCAGGTAACAATGGAAGGTTTAGCAAATAATTAGTTGTGTCTTTAACCACTGAATTCCTTAACAGCCCTTCATTGAGACCTGCTGCTTTGGAAAGGAAGCTCTGACAAGTTGCAGTAATAGAGGACTTGAGAAACCTGGAGTGTGGAGCCCTGCTATGAGAAAGAAGTAGCTGCACCATGATGCTTCAAAGGAAGGAAAGATAAACGTGCTTGTGTAATGCAAGCAGTTTCCCTGTTCTCGTTTCTGTCTTATTTAATACACCATTTTAATTGTCTTTGCTGGTTGTGTCTGTATATGGGTAATAGTGTTGTTGGTTTGGTTTTTTGTTTGTTTTTAATTATAATATTTACTGCCATGGAAGAGGTTTTTCTATTAAGTTGTTCACCTGCTTATGCATGTTTCTTTGCTAATATGCCATTACCAAACGTGAAATCATTTGACGTTTATCTGGGCAGTCTGTCAGAGTTGCTTGGTTAAGCATAAAGTTAGTGTTACAGAGCGGTCTTCTAGTATTCTACAATTGTGAATGCTGGGATAGCTGATCCAAGTGAAAAATTACAGAAAATCACAAAAAAATGCTAGCTGCCTAAGTGCATGTAATTCTTCCAGTTAAGTTAGCAATATATGGCCCATGGCAACTTCTAGGCGGGGGGGTGTGTGTGGCAATAAAGGAGGTAGACAGGAGAATTCACACTGATCATCTGGAAGACAAAAAGTGTCTTCAGGGTATCAGCTAAATTCTGTAAAGGGGAGGTTATATTGTTGCTGCGTGACTTCAGTTGGCAGCTTTATGTAGCCTCCTAGGCACTTTGATGTTGTCCTCCTATTGTAGGTGCATAACTTCTTTTTCCCTCTGGACCAAACTGGAACAAGAGACTTGAGCATATAACCTAAAAGTAGTAGTAGTAGTAAAACTAAACATCATACCGTGTTTTTTAATTAAACTCTTGCCAGTTATGTTCCCCACCCCCTTCATATTTTTGTAAACAGCTGAGTAACTCCATTAATATTCAGAATATGAGGTCTTCTACTTGGAATCCACTTAATCTGAACTGTAAGTAAATTTTATTCGTAATCTAGGTATGTCTGAGATCTTTTATCTAGAGGTCGTCTTATCATTAATTGACAGCATGTCAACTATAGCTTTGATTCAAGTCAATAGGATAAAACTGACACTTGCGCAGTCAATTTAATGGAAGGCTAGGTCAGGTCTTTTTGCTCAAAATGTGGGGATTATGTGATGCCCAAATAAATTATTTGTGAAGAATGTTGGAAGAATCATCGTGAATTGAAGGATCAGACTCTGGAGAGAGTATTTACTAAAGAACAACAAGTTTTCTAGCTGCCTTTCCTAAATGAAAATGGGTTTTTACATTATTGTTGTTTTACTTTACACCAACTTCTAAAATGAAATAGACCTTTGGCTACATTACAATGAAAGCTGTTATAGATGATCTTACAGATGATGCTATAGAGCCTGCATATTATGAAAATGGATCTTAAATATTTTTTATTTTCATCCATTAATTCAAAAAATCATGGTCAACTAGCTTCTCAATAAGAGTCTGCTGGCTATGTACCATTTTCTGAACCTGCTCATTTTCAAAATGTTTATTTTATACAGTGCTTTTTGGTTTGCTAATGAGTTGTTTTCCTATGACATTTCTTGATTATTTTTTTTTAATACTGGGACCCCTATGGAAACTACTGCTGATTTATCAAAGAGTGGCTGATTGTTTCCTAGTTAACGTTTTTTCATCATGTGTGTTGCTATTCTCTGTTCCAACAGTATGATTCATGCGAAATGCTCTATGGTTTTTTGCAATCACTTTAATAGACTTGAAGATGTTGACTTTGGCACGTTACTAAAGTATGTGCAATAATCCTTGATTTTAAAATGACAATTAAATTTACTTCTACGTTATATGCAATCACTGAAAGTAATCCAGATAGTTTCTAATCTGCGCAGCTGGTTCTCCTTCACTGAGTATTTTATCTGAAAGAGTTTGACTATGTTTAATGACGTTGAGGCTTGAAAGTTCATTGAAACAGCACAACACTATTTTGCTGTATAATATAGAGAGTGGAAATTTGTGATAGAAACATGTATCTAAGATGAAAAAAAAATCATTCTGTCAAAATCCATTCTCATTATGCCTGCCTGGCTTTCTTTTTTTTTTTTTTGATGTAAGTAATTTTTATTTTAGATGTGAAATTACATTTAATAATGGCTTTATGGAACAGTGCTCCTAAGGTCTTGAAATTTCTTGCGGTCTGTGCAGATTTATTGAGAACATGCCACTGATACTTTCTTCTGTTACCAGACACATGTTAATAACTAGTATACAGTAGAGACATTCATCAGATGTGTGCGTGTCTGGAACACAATACGTCCCTTTCGATATCTTGTTGGTTGACATCTATCATAGAATTGATTATTTTTAATTTCTTTCTACAGTACTGTTTGGGGGTTGCGTATATGTTTTTAAGGAAGGTGACAATATTCCAGCTTTGGAAGGGAATCAGAACTAAGCCTTTCTGTTTTTTTTTCTGTGATCTTCAGTGCCGTGAGAGGCTGTGCTAGCTTTTGATAGCATAGCTCAAGAAAAATTCATTTTTAATGCATATTTTGGGATTGATTCTTACCCCAGGTAAACATAGTTGTAGGAATGATGTGAGGTTTGGAAACCTCTGTTTTGTTTCTCATTCCTCGGGTCAGTATTTTCTCCTGGCTCCTGGAGACGTGCCTACAGAATGCACCGCTCTGGATCTATGGCTAGCCACGGAGCCCCTCTCCCCGTACAGCGTGTACAAAACGTACCGAGATGCAGTACTGTGACCTCTGCAGAACAGCCAGAAGATGGTAAGTAGGTTGTAGCCGCTTCTGTTTACAAACTGCACTTGAAAAGTTGTGACTGAGGTTATTTTTTCCCTGTAGATAACAGCACAGAAAATGTAAGCGATGAATATGATCGGAGACACATGGAAAAGTCCTGTGTGACAGGGCCAGTGAATAGAAGTTGTGTAACGATACTGCCTAGTGGTGGTAACAGTGCTGGTTTTTGAAGTCCAAGCGATATGAAACAAGAACTTGCATGTCATCTGAAATCATTTAAGAGCAGTAATGGGAAGAGTGCTGTTTACTGGAAATGTAAAACACTCCCTCTTCCCTCAGACGCGAGCCAAATTTGTGAACTTAAGAAATCCCATGCATTTTAGATGAGAGGTTGACTTCACATAAAAGCTTTTATGTGTAAGCGCTTCTTTCAGACTGTGTTTTCATCATGCTCTTTTTCCAGACAGCTTGCACTTGCAGGCTATTTGCCACTGCCTAACTATAGAGTAGGAAGACTCGGATCAAAAATACAAAAAGCCAACCAGCCCATGGCTTTAGAAGCCTGCAGCCGGTAGCGCCGTGGCCGGTAGCGTGGTGATTCTTGTTGGGCTGCTTTGGTTAGGCTGAGGTGCTGCGCGTGTGGTAGAGGCATTGGTGCTGAGGTGGCAGCTGAGTCTTGCATTGCACGTCTAGCCCAAAGACTGCAGCAGGTATCAGAGGCTACTTCAAAGGGTAGAAAACATGGGAACAAGGTATTTTTGGCAAGGATGAGACTCTCTTTTCTCTCGCTTGTGGTTGTTTCTCTTAATCTTAGAGTATGTTGTGTAATTCAACAATTCTACCCTCCGTTATAATCCTGGTTTTCTTGTAATGAATAAAGTTGAAAGGCATTCTCAATGTTTAGGAAGTTAAAAGGAAACACCTTAAATGTAAACCTTATCCCAGAATTCCTCAGACAGATGGGTTTGGAGTCAATAGCAGTATGTTGCAAAGGTAAACTAAGTTCTTCAGTGCTGTACAGTGGTAAGGATGGATGTGTATAGGGCAGGAGACTGATCTACTGAATGTTTAGGATAGGTTATGGAGCAGATGCTAATGCTGGAGGCTAAAATGTGTGCCTATTCTATGCCTTTCTAGTGTCTTTCAAACTATCAAAATCACCTGACAAAAAGGAAGTGCTAATGAAATGCTGAGCCCCTTAAAAAAATAAAAAATAAATAAAAAAAAAAAAAGGTGAGAAAAACCCACCTGAAAATAAAACTGTAAGAGTGCAAGGTGGGTGGGAAGTGAGGGGGCAGAATAGGGAGAAGGCTTGCTGAAAGCATTTTAGTCGACTCTTGTCTGGGAGCAGCACTACTTTCTGCAAGCCCAGAATACTGGCAGTGAAAGTTCCTTCTCTGGACTGTCCTAGAAGTGACTTTAATCACACAAGTGTTTTTAAACCATACTTGTACAAAAGGACAAATCCTTACTGGACAACCAAATGTTTTACTACAAAATTTAGCTGGGTCTTTACATAACACGATCACAAATACTGCATGTTTATTTACATTCACAAGCAAAAACACTTTACTGGCAAAAAAACACATATATTTTAATCCCAAATAGAAAGAAGATTTCTGTGCAAAGTTAGTATAAACATTAACTTAAAAATGCTATGCTGACAAAGTACTTCTAAGCTGCAAAATCTGGGAAGTTACAACCTAGGCTTGAAAATACTGTTCAGAGCTTAATGTCAAAAGCAAAAAAAAAAAAAAAAAAAAAGTACAATAAATGCAGCAAGACATTACATCCCTCCTTAGCTAACCAACATCGTGGCTAAAATATTGTTCCGAATGCTCTACATTAAAAGCTGTTAAATACGTCTTCGAGGCATGTGGTCACAGTTCTTGAACTGAATCTGCTACCATGGACTGGAGTGGCTCTAAGTGTCTCTCATATGTTTACGTGGAAAACAGAGGAGATCAGAGAGAACGTATGCCCTGGTAAAGACGGTGGCAGGAATTTGTTTCTGTTCAACAAACTATGTCGTGGTATTGAAAACAGTAAGAGGCCTGATGTACAGCAGCGAGAACCATGAAAAAGTAGGCTGAGATAATGGCCTTCTGCTCCTAAACCATGCAGGTTTCACAGGTTCAAAATCTCATCCAGCCTCTTTCTCTCTGCTAGCATGACTCGTTTTCATCAATCTCTATAGGGCTTTTGCATTGGGAAGGAAACGATGGGATAAAGCTGTTCTCGGGTATGGGTTGTAGCAATGGAATGCATTTTTCTTGTAAAATTGGTGCTTTTGCCAAGTGTAAGTGAGTCTCAAAATAATCCAAGGACTCCCCTTCTTGAATCTCCATTAAAATCTGGTAGTCCCCAAAACAAACGATGCACTTCCATGGCAGGTCGATTTTGTTTAAGTAACCCAGTTCTGTGTGGTCCACAAACAGCTTTGTTTTCTTGCTCATGTTCTTTATCTCAAAACACAAGTCTGAGCTGTTAGGCTTTCTGTAGAACTGCAGTGAAAACTGAATCCGAGAAACACGAGTATCCACCAAGTTATAATGGCAGATGTTAGGGTCGCGGCCAAACTTGGCCATTTCGTCTGCCCTGACCTGTTCTCGCTTACAGAAATTCAGGCAGCGAAACATCATCTTGTCGTCTTGGCAAGGATGATAAAAAGTCATGTGGAGGCATGCTGCTGTTTCCTCAGTTTCAGCTTCTTCATAAGAGGTCATGATGAAATGAATTCTCAAAGCTACGAGAAAAATGTAAAATCACAGGATGGAGTCACTGCAATGCCATACAAGACTATTTTTTTGGTAATAAAGTACTTAATATGCTATTGCATAGTGAGCCTATGTACATCATAGCAAATTGTCTAGCAGTAAACACTGGAACAAAGAAGTGGGAGTTGAATACACCCAGTCCATGAAAACCATCATTTCCTACCCCTCCGTCAAAGACTCAGTAGGGGACAAATAACTTTAACAAATGCAAAATGAGTATAGTCAGTAATATTTCAAAGGGGTAGAAAGTGGCATTTTGGCTCTTAGTCGGTTTACTTCATGTATGAAACTAAATGGAATATGTAGAAATGACTGATGTGGCAGTACGTAAAATTCTTGCAAAAGCTAGAAGGTCAGAGACACAAAAGAAGAATTGTCTCCAGTTCTGGGAATTTCCCTGTTGCCTACTGGAAAATCCCAGCTCTCCAGTGCAAAAGTACCTAATTAGGCATTAGAACTAACAAATAAGGGTTTTGTTTGTTTGTTTGTTTTTGGGGAGGTACCTTTTGAAACGCAGCACGGAGCTACTTGCCTAGGAACTAAATTCTGTTCCGATGTCTGAGTTACCACAGTGCATCCAAATATAAATCTACGACACACCTCAGGAAACATTGTAATCTAGTCCTCTGTACGTGGAAGGCTTGTATTTTCCTGCACATAAACTTAGTCTGAAGAAAGAAAAGGCTATGTAACCTGAGAATGAGTTCTCAGGTGCTGGTCAGAGAAGTGCACTATTAAAATGCATTATTTGTGAGCGGCTATTGGAATCAAACAGTGACTATGTTTGCAATGTTTCTCTTACATCTCACTAAGTTCCCAACAAGTCACGCCAGTTCTGAGCTATCTTTTCCAGCTCTATTCATTGAATCATGCTGAATAAAGCTTACAATTTAACCTGTTGTTTTATGGCTATGGAGTTATCTTTACCAGCTGTATTCATTGAATCATGCTGAATAAAGCTTACAATTTAACCTGTTGTTTTATGGCTATCTGAGACATCAGTGCAGCAAAGAATTCCGACTTCTTCTTTTCAAGGCTTAATTATACCACTGTAAATAATCCCCAAGCACAATTCATTGTGTATCAGTGTGCTGCTCAGTGGAAACCCAGAAACCTCTTTGTAGACCTTTGGCGCAATAACTGCAGCAGGTCTCATACAGAAGTGTAGCTACCACAGCTTGCCTACTGAAGGGGGCTACCACAGTGCTTCTACCAAGCTCAGATAATTAGAGGAATATAAAATTTCAAGTAGATCTCGGAGTTCACTTTAAAACCAAGTAGAACATATAACCCATACATTTGACAGAGGTATAAACAGACACCCTGGTGGCAGGTTACTCCTTTGTCACATGTAAAAGGCATGCTTCAGTGGCATCAGTGTCCATCCCTCATTCCAGGCGTATGGCTCAGCCCCAGGTAGCTGGGTGAGCTATGTGAGCAGGAGGATGGGCCGTCTTCTCCTGCGCTTCCTTCTGCTCTGGACTGTTTCGCTCCAATAAGAGGTTGCAAGATGCTACACGAGGTCAGCTTTGGCTAACGGGAAAAACCACATCGTTTCATTTAGTTCACAAATCAGCCTATAGAAACAGTTTTCTGTCTCAAGTCTTGGGCTGAGTTTGATGCCAAATAAATACTGAAAGAGTTTTTCATTGCTAGATTGTATGGGGCAGCAAAAAGGTTTTGGAGAATACTCTCTGGAGAAGGAAACTTTCCATACTGAAAATCAAGATTTCTCCTGCAACTGTAAGGTAGCCCACTGTGGTGCGGTTGTCTGTACTTTCACTTGTGTCAAACAGTCATGATTTTACCATTTTCCCTTCTCTCAACATCATTTCTTTCAGTGTGCATAAATATCCCTATTTTTAGACGCAGAGGAGTGACACTGAGAATTGCAAAGACGGTTACCTAACTTGAGACCTACAGGGCTTCGAGGTGGGTGTTTAGCAACACAGGCAAGAGCTCTAGCTCTCTACCTTCAGGTCAGAGTTCAGACCACTCTGCCAATCTGCTTCTGCAGAGTAGCACATAAGGCTTCAGCATGCACACCAAGAAAAAGAGTAACATCCATTTTGTTATTTACCTTTTATTTTAAGTGACCACGAACCCTAGGGCAGGGGTGGTGCAGAATGAGGTTTTCAAGAAGGCTGCCTACGCACAGCTCTCCTTCCCATACTCCAGAAACACCAGGCTGCCAGCCTATCTTCCACCACTGGCAAGGGAGAGCATGGGAGGCTGACAGCCAGCAGCTTACTTCACAGCCTGTTTGTCCACAGCCAGGTTTGTTCTGTGTGTTGGGTGTCTAATGCAGACGATCCTCCAGCACCACCTCACCAATGTACACCAACCACACAGGTGTGCACAGAAAGCAAACGTACCCCAGGCAAATGTCCTGACGGCTCCTAACTTTGGAGTGCTCAGTGCCTGCAGCCTTAGTCACGTTAAAACAACCTGTGCTGTAGTTACAAGAGGGTGTGCTCAAACTGCAGCTCGCTCGCGGTCCCACAGGCACAAAGCGGGGCGTCTGAGCGGGGACCCGTGCCACCCTGCAGCCTTTCACCCACGAAACGCAGCCATCTGCTCACGACACTGACCGCGGCTATTGCAAGGGAAGCTCAGGTGCCAGCACAGCCACCTAAGCCAGAAGATACTGAAGCAGACAACCCAACCAGCTGCCACCCAGGCCGGACTGCTCACCTGTGTTCAAACAATCCACAAAGCTGCGTGGCAGCAGGAGCCGTGCCGGCCTTTGTCAGCCCACAGAGGCCCTTTCACTTTCCCCCACCACCCCAGGCCGCCATAGGGGCCCGGACCCCTCCTCACCTGCGGCTGTGGGCCCCGTAGGACTGAAATGGCGGCACAGGGCCGTGAGGGAGCAGCTGGCAGGAGCTGGGGACCCGAGGGCCGGGATGCGGTCGGGAGCTCGGGCCCCAGGGGTGGCGGTGGCCGCGGGTGGCTCACGCCTTGAGAACAGCCAGGCTCTGCTCTGCACAGCTTCAGCTGGGGTCTTGTGTGGGCACCCGAAAATCTCACCTTCATCGAGGACTTTTCTCAAACCAGTAGTAACACTGCTGGCAAGAAGCATATGCCACAGAGGTAGCAGGTTAAGCTTTCAGAAGAATTCAAGTAGTTTCAATTTCACTCCCCACCTCCCAGATTAACACTTTGAACACAAACAAGATGTAGTAACTACAAGGCATGCTTTCAAAGTAATAGTTCACTGATAATGTTTTAAAGATATTAAGAAGTGTTCAGTTATTTTCCTGTGCTCTAAGCAGCGGTGGTTCAGCTTCATTGCACTGCCTCCTCTCCTTGCTGCTAAACCAAGCTGAGCTGAAAATCCATTTCACTAGAAATCCTGATGCAACCCTGCCACCTGGTAGGAAAAATGAGCTATTCCCTCCCCTTCAGCTGCTCCATTTTACTTATTAAGCAAGATTACTCCCACACACGGAACGAGAGGCAGCGCACAGAGAAAAAGGATTTGCCTCGGTCTCAGTCCTTCACTACTCTGTGTACCTGTAGCGCTGTGACTGAAAGGTGGTGTGCCTCGATAAGTACTGGAAGATGGAGCCTACGCAGTTAAATACCTGTGCCAGTTCATATGAGCTGTGTTTCATTTACAAGCTCCCTTTATTTGTTCAATAGACAGGTAAATCACCTACAGTTTGCTAAGTTCTTTCGCTACCGTACTCCTGTAATAGCTTTTATCAGTCCCGATAGACCTGCTACATACGCCTGGCTCCCTCTGCGCCCACCCGAAGGGCTCAGACCCGGTTTTGCAGGGAGCCTGCTGAGAAGCAGAGCAGGAGAAGCGATTCCCTGAAGCCGCTCGCTCACTTACCGGCACGCCGGGGCTGCAGCAGGCGGGCTGGGCGCGTGTGCTGGTGCTGCACCAGGGCTCGGCCGCCTTCTGGAAAGCACAGCGTTGTGCAACGCGCAGCATGTGCTGCCTGTTGTAATTCCTGTCAGACCTTTGTTTCCGGATACAGCTGCTTTACAAGGCCTCGGTGCGAGGAGAGAGCTTTCCCGGTGAGGTTATTTCAATTGTAGCCGCCAAGGTATGTCAGTGCTCTTCCTGTTTATTTCAAATTTTTCCGGCATTAGCTAGCCTCACTCCAACTACGTCTTTACTATTAGTTTCTTAATTTGATACAGCTCTGTATGACTTCATACAGGAGATGTCTGGGACTGGATTTATTGCTCCTCCCGTCCCTAAGTCTCGCGCTGGCTGAAATGCTGCCAGCCTCAGCAAAATGACCCCAGCCTTCCCCCTGAAACAGAAAATCCCCAGCACTCTGTCCTTCTGGGGCTTTTTGGGTGTAGCCGCAATCACTTCCTACAAAAATAGTTACTCGGTGCACTAGAGTCCATTCCTATGTTGCATTAACTTCTTTTTTTTTTTTTTTTTAAATTATTGAATTTCCTTTAGTAGTGAAACTGCAAATAGAAGTGCAAAGCCTGCGGAGCTGGCCAGCGTGGCGCAGTGGACGAGGCACTGGGACTGGATTGCAACAACAGTGCTGGACGTGGAAATAGAAGTGGGTTGGAGCCGTGCTTTCCTCTCGGGATGCCTTCTGTCTGGCTGTGCGTCAGACACCCATGTTCATTGCCTTGCCAGTAATAAGGGAGAAGGAAGTTCCTGAAAAAGGCCTGCTTGTAACTTTAAATTTATGGTTTCCTGCATCCAGTGTGTGTGTGTTTATCAGTGGCATATTAGCAAGGCTATCTGCTTGGGCTAATTATGTATTTGTAATGAGTAACTATGGTAGGCTGAAAGACTGAGGTGGTTAGGGTTGGTTGTTGTGCTGTTTTTCTAACAGCTTTGGTCTGATTCCTAAGGTTTCAGGTAAGTCTAGATCCCAAACAGGCAAATCTGGAAAATGGAAAAATACTAGGAACCCTTAAGTTGCTTTCAGTCAGGATCACGTCTTGAGAAGCTGAGAGTCACTGAAGGGAAGTTGATTTCTTCCTATTTTGGGGCAGTTCATGTTAGGTCATAAGAATCATAGAAAGTGTATTCCGGGTTGGTGAGTGAAAGCACTCCCTTTGGATATCTGTGTTCCAGCTAATTCTTTCTAAGTGACTAAACATGAAAACCCATTCTCCAAACTTCCTCCCAGTGCTTTAACAAGTTTTAGGAACATTCAGTAAAGCATCCCAATGTGAGGTTTTGGTCTTTTGGGATTGGTTGTTGGTTTTTTTTTTGTTTGCTCTGGCCCATTGAGCAAGTGGCACAGTGGTTAGTGATCTGCCTAGCCTATTCAAAAGCTGGGAACTCACTGATAACGGTGTGTGGATATTTAGGAATCCCACTCTTCATAGTTGTGTTTCTTTTGCTGCCTAAAAGCTGTTCTGTGGATCCATGTGCAGGGCAAGACCTGAGACTAGAAACAGCCTGGACCAGTCTGACACCTGCTATTTTTCTCTGCTGTTTACCTTAACGTCATGGAAGCGTCCTTATCCTGTTGGATCAACAGCAGGTCTGGCCTGATTTCAGTGGCGCTGAGATTTTACTGCCGCTCTGCCCAGCCCTGCCATAGCTGGACTTACAGGTGTGGGTGTCGCAGCTTCAGACCGGGTTTGCCACCATGCAACAGGAGAGATTTAGGTGTGCCGGGTAACTAGCTTGTAAATGCTGAGTGCAATTTCTGTGCTTTGCTGATGACCCTCTTTTGGCAGCTGGATTTCTCACTCCCTGGTGCTGTAGCTTTCTTAGTGGTGTTGTGTGAATGCTGAAGTGAGACCTTCTATGTCAAACTTTGCCTTAGAAAATGCTTGCAGTGGATGCGAACACACGACTTCTTGCGTTTAAGGCAAATGGGCTGAGATGCCATCGTTCTGTAGGGTTGAACGCTCACCAAGAGGTGACATGAGCAGCGTGCTCCTGCTTCAGACACCATATCTGTAGTGCATCCTTGCATGGCAAGCTTAGCAGGCAGCCCGTGAAGAGTGCAATAGCTGAGTTACCACCCCAGGTCTCCCCATTTGCTCATCCCCCAGCACGTCTCTGAACACCCTCACGGTCTGCTTGCTCCCCAGCACTGAGCACCTCACCTTGAGGTGCTGGACATGTGCCTCATGGGCCCCGACAAGCTCCGTGGCGGGGTGCACGCAGCCACTGCACTGCAGTGGTCCCCCTGTGCAGCACAGGGGTGACCTGGGTCATCCTTAGCCCTTTGGGGATGTGCAGAGCCAGGCAGCAGGAGGGACAGTCACAGCCCTGGGCTACGAAATGCTGTCGGGTGGATGCGTTTGCTTGCACATCCGCAGTGCTGGGAAATAATAATATCCCCGTAGTGTCCAGCACAGGCTTGCATGGGGGGGCCGGTAGGTGGCAATGTTTGATCAGGCAGCGGGAAATGTCATTTTGTATTGCAAGAGCTCTTCTGACACTTCAAGTTAATGGTAGTCATTTCAGTGGTAACTTCCAAGAGTTCATTTGGGAGAAGCGTATCAGAGCAAGCAGCAACCTATAGCTAGGTTCTGCAATTAGTTGTTGTGACCTTAGAGCAGCCAAGTGCCTCCTGTTCAATGGGAAAAGAAACAGTCCCTCCTCAAAGACATGCAGTCCGAGTATAAAGCAGGATATTCAGCTGGATCTCAGTGTGAGAGGAGGAGATAAGCACAAGAAGGCGTTGCTTTCACTGAAATTTCACGTTGCACTTGCAGGAACCACAAAGCAGTGAAGAGAAATTCCAGAGGAAAAAGGAGTGCAGTTCCCCCCTTGTTTTATTTACTTCTTTGTGCCTTCTTTACTCAGGACAAAAGAACTTTTCCATTTCCCTCTCATCCAACCTGAACAAAGTCAGTTTGAGGGAGTTCATTCTGACTAGCAAAGAGCACCCTTTCTTACAAGGTGGACTTTACTTACACCACTGTCCCAGTTCTCGTGTTCTTTCTGTCCACATCGTCTGCCCTTTGTCCTTCCAAGCATGTCCTGGTTTTCCCCCCTCTAGCTTCTCCCCTTTTTTTATTTTTTTATTATTTTTTTTTATTTTTTTTTTATTGTGCCTCTCTGCTACCCCAATTTCTTCTCCATCTCCTTCCTCTCTTGCTGTCTCTGGTCCTTCTGTCTCACCATCCTCCTGATATTGTTTCTTACTACTCTGTTGTTCCCTCCACCCTTTGTTTTGTCAGTGGGGCTTTTCTCCCTCTGTCTGGGTGCTTTCCTGTTCCCTGCTGTCCTTGTTTCTACTTCTCCTCCAGTCTGCCCCTGCTGCTCAAGCCCAGACACCTGTGAAATGGAGCCACGCAGTCACAGGGCAGCAAGGAAGTATGGTAGATACCAGGAAGAAGCTGGGAAGTGGAACAGACTTCTCTCTGTTGGCGTCACACTGCAAGATCCTTGAGAACTGACCCAGTAGTTAGGGCCTCAGCATTTCCCTCCTTACTCTGGCTAAGGGATGGCTGCCCTCTTTACAAATAACTGGCAGAAATAACTGAGGGCCAGAGAGATAAAATATAGTGGGGATGCTGTGAAAAGAGGCGGAGATGTTCCGTGTGCCTTGGAGTCCCTTCTTATTGACAGCTGTGGCTTTGGAGGAAGGTTCATGCAGCTCTGTGGGAAAGAGCTCCTGTAAGTCCAGCTTTCATGGGATAAGGAGTGGAAAAAGGAAAGTAAGGGAGGTTTGATGCCATAGAGCAGGTGCTTGCTTCTTGCTCAAAATTAAAAGCAAATCATCTTTTAGCCCTAATACAAAAGAAAAACTGTCAGCTCTTCCCTGTTTTTTTTTTTGTTTGTTTGTTTTTTGTTGTTGTTTTGTTGTTATTGTTGTTTTTTAAGTTAGAACAAAGACTGCAGACTTAGGCATGATGAAGCATCACGTTTCTCAGAGGAGAGTGTCTTAATGAATTTCAGTAGAGCTGGAAATTAAAAATCATTTGTGTAACTTAGGAACGTGTTGGGGATGAGCGCTCTGTGCACAGCTGCTGATTGTAGCTGTGCTCATTCCTCCTAGCTGTTGAATAAAAGAGTCCCCTGTGTTTTCTAAAAATAGTTAGAAAGCTGTGGGGTTTTTGTTAGTGAGCCGACTGGAGTTCTCTTTGTTTACCAATAATTGGGAGTCCAGCTTTCAGTTATTTGGTGGTCTCCTCCCTTCTTTTGTTACCTGGAGGTGATTTACTGGTTGAAGTTCTGATCCCCTGGTTGTAGGCCACTACACTTACAGCTGGCATAGACGTCTCGCGTTTGTTATTTTGTGGAACTTCACTCAAACCAGAAAGAGAAAATACTTGGCATACGGATAAAGCTTTTCCTTCTGTAATTGCTTACAAGAAGTATGCAATCCATGTATTGTTCTGACATTTTTCTGCCTGCAGATAACCTCTGAACCTCACCTGGAGAGTCTCCCTGATATCTCAGTTGTTGACCTTATCAGATTCACAAGCTACATGTGGTTGGACCTTAAACAGGCTTGCTGAAGAGAAGTCTGTGTCGCTGTAGGTAGCACAGCATGCAGTGAGACACCCTGGCTTAGCTCTGTGCGATAGAGGGCATGCAGGTGGAAGCCCGTCTTTTATATCAAATCTCACACTGACGATCTAAACAAGGGAAGACTTGGTGAGTTACAACTATTACATGATGGAATTATTAACCTTTATAATCCTACTGACCAGCTCTGGCCGTTAAGAGACCTGAGAGTGCTCCTTGCAAGAACTAAAACAATAGTTCAGGTTCCCTGCAGTGATTACGGCTGAGGAAAGTATGTTCTCCCTCGATGCTAACCCTCGCACTTCAGCTTGATGTTCTCTGCTCTTTGCTCTTTCCTGTTCTAAAGACCTAAACTGTGGAAGCTGTCCAAAGCTGTGGTTTCTCAAGGTGGCCACGTATCAGCTCTAATCAAAGGCATCACAACGCATAGTTCGTCTAGTGGTGAGTATTTTAAATACTGTATTGGGAATTGATAAGATTCTAACAATGATAAGGTGTATTTTCTGTATTGAAAATCTCTTTTCTTTTGTTCTGAAGCAGGTCCATTGGCATATAAACACTGTGACAATTGTTCTAGACTCCAGTGAAATGAAAGTTATTTTGAAGAGTTAAAATAAGCCCTAAAATAAACTTTTATTTATATATGGCATATAGTTTTCCTCAGATGTAGGCTTTAATTGTAGTTTCTGGTCAGTCATTGTGATATCACTCTTGCTTTCTAGCTGGCATCCTAAAACTAAGTGACCAAAAAATAGGCCTGAACCAAAGCCTGCTGAAATAAACCTGAGCCTTTCCACAGAAAGGGGTCTGAGGTGGAATAAATGCAGAAAGAGAAGACAGGAGGGAGCCACGTTTCAGTAAATATTCTCACTTCAACACCTTCCATCTCCTTCCCACTCCAGGTTATATTGGCTGTCAGCCTCGAAGACTGAGCCATGGTAACCTGCCGTATTTCAGAAGCCTGTCTGTGAGACAGAGCATCCCTGTGAGCCATTTATTGGTGTTTAGGAGCGAGGTATTTGCATTACCTCAGGCATATATGCTTCAGATGTAACTTGTCATTTAGAGGTGGTGAAGGCAGCCTTGTATCTCTTCCCTCACTTGGGACTAGGGTGGTTTTGGCCCCTTACAAAAAAAATCTCGGTGATGAAAAACAGTAGGATTTCACAGCACAGGCAGCATTGGTTTACGGGTTTGTGTATAGTCTCACAAGGGAACACTGTTCAATAGGCTTCAAAGTGATTCAGCCATGGCACAACTGTGGCTGTGGCCACATGTAATATAGCCTGTAGCTCTTTAAAGAGGATTAGCCTTAGATCAGGGACAGCATTCATTGCTGGATTTCATGTAAAGTAGAATATGCTAATGAAATGGTAATGTCTACAGCAAACATTGCATAATATTGTAAACCCTCAAAATTGAGCATTGTGTCTTGATATCTCTGCTGGAAGTCAAACTTTTATATTCTGTTTGTTACTTGAGGAAAAAGTGAGGTTTGTAGTATCACCACAATCCATAATAAATTAAGGTCTGGTTTGAAGTCTTACATGAAAAGTTTAGAAGATAACAACAAACACTTAAAAGTAACTTTTCCAATGCTGGTGAATACTTTAATAATGTTATAGTTCTCCAGCAGAGACAGAACTCACCACATCTTAAAATATCTTAACTGGGGTTTTCTGTAACAAGTGTGATCTTGGTTCAATCCTGCATTCTCACCCTGCCTGCCATTCTGTTGCTCTAAATAGCATGTTTGGGCTTAAATGAGTTTCAGCATGAATCCTGCAGAGATACAATATTTCTGACTTGTGTTTCTGAGCCATTTTGTCTTTTTTTTTTTTGTCATTTTCTGTCTGTTAGTTTCAACTGGCAGTCCAGTAGGCTCAATGTGGCTCTCCTCCTTCAGTTTTATGTCAGTCTTTTGAATTTTTGAAGATTAATATGGTACATATGTTTAAAAAGCCCCGAACTTCAAGGGGAGATGTCTTGAGATGACAAACTACATGACTTGAGATGTTGTAAAGGACTGCGTTTGCAGAGTGTCATGAACACCCCTCAGAAAACTGCCCTCCTGTGAGCACTTGACCACCTCTAAAAGCCTCGGCTGTGTTGTGGCATGTAGAGGAGACCACTCTCATAACATTAACTCACCATAGTGATTTATTATGGTGCTTATTACACCAGGAGTCATCTTTATTTTTAATGTTGTGTATGCCGTGTAATTTAAAGTCACGTAGGCCGTATGGTGCCCCGATATGATGCTGCCTCAGTGCCCGGCCTTGCAGCCTTTGCCAGCGGAAGATCTTGGACTGCTAGGTGCAATGTCCCCTGGCACAAGCCAGCAGAGTGCACATGGGGCCCTGCAGCATCAGCAGGCTCGTGGCCTGGGCTTTGACACCCACACAGCACATTCGGGCGTGCTCTCCATGCAGAGCGCAGTGGTAGGCCTCATAAACCCCAAGGGGACATCTTGCTTTTGTGGTGTCTTGAAGTGCCTCCTCCCCTCGTGCTGGGGAATCAGAGTCTGAGGAAAGCCTTTGGGAAGAAGGTCTTTCTGGCTCCGCTTTCATAATGTCAGCTTTTATTACTAAGTAGTTTTTCACCCTGCACGGTGCCATAGTTTAGGATTTTTTTGTTTGGCGATTTTTTTGGTGGTAGTGTCTTGTTGTCTATTTTTTATATACATAAATATATATAAATATACATTTTAATTTTGAAGGCATTTTTCTTTGTAGACGTGGAGGGGTGGTGATACATATTCATGAAAGAGAAGTCTTCCCAGCCCCTGTTCACGCTGACAAAGACTTGGCTGTTTCACACAGCAAGCTGGCTGGAATTGTGTGGGGCCTGCCTGACCAGATTAGAGCAAACAGCAAGCTTAGTCCTCCAGTCGTTAGGCCTCGCCTGCCTAACAATTTCCCCAATTGTCATTTTGACAAGGCTGTCATTAGGTGATGGCTTCTTTTGGCCATTTTCAGATAAAGATAATTTCCTTAACTTCCATTTTATTTGACAACAAGTAGTTTGGGAGAGAAAGGAAGTGCTTCAGTGGTTTATGGATTAGGGGTTTGTCACTTCAAAGGCATTTTTGATCTAAAAATATGTGCTGTACCAAATTCATTATGTCTTTTTTTTTTTAGAACTTTTTAATTTATTGATCTTCCCCTCGGTTATTCCCTTTTTTTGGCACCCCCTAGCAGTGCATGAGATAGCAGCAATGAGGGGAAGGAGCCCAAACGTCCTGGCCTCTCTGGGAAGCCATTGCTGGGGCAAAACAACAGGTGCTTTTGGTGGGCGCCAGGCCCCAGCTTCATGGCTGGGTTCAGCCATCAGTGCTGCAGGGGGACGGGGCTGCAGGCCTGTGGGGCTGCAGGCCTGTGGGGATTGAGGTCTGTGGGGCTGGAGGTCTGTGAGGCTGAAGCTGGGCTCCTGCAATGCTCAGCTCGGCTGCAGTAAGCACTGGGCGGGCTTTGGACCCGTCTCCACGTTTAGCGTGGATAAAGCTCTGCCTGTCATTATATCAGGGTAAATCCATCACGGTAGCCCATTACCCTGGTCTTACGCAGGCTTAGCCGAAGCTGGGATTTGTTCTGTATCCATATTAATATCCGTTCTAATTACCTCAGCGCTTTCTGTCGTGTTGTGCCCAGGCAGATAACCATCCCCGTGCTGCTGGAGGCTGTTCTTGATCCCATTTCTAAACAGAAGCACTTCTGCTCAGCTCTGGCTGGGGGAGCTGTGAAGAGGCTGCCTTTTTTTTCCCCCCTTTTGCCTGCTAATTGGCTGAGACCACCAGAATTTGGAGGACACAGATGTCACTGATAGTTTGCCTAGGGAGCACATTCGTGCCCATCTGTTGCAGTCTAGAAGGCTGTTCATATATCCACAAGGCCTTCATTTAATTCTTGTCAGAAAGTAATGTAAATCCAGTTTACCTCAGAGGTCACAGCCAAGATTTATGCCAATGAGCCCCCTGCAATTTACACACACTGTAGTTGTATAGGATGAAAAGAAAGCCTTTCATGTTGGTGCATATTAACAAGAAAGCTTGCCTTAGGAGAGGCTTTTTGATTGAGGTTCTTCCTTATTTTAATACAGCCAATGCCAGTTGGTATATCCAGCTTTACCGAAATAAAACATCTAATCTTTAAGCTGGAGGAGTTAAATAAATAAATAAATAGATAGGTCCCCTAGCAAATGGATTTTGTTGTTGTTTTTTAACACTCTTGTCTCTCTCACGTTGCAAAGCCTCCATGTACTGGCAAGCAAGGTAAATGCTCTAGGAAAGCACAAGCATGTTGTACTGAAATAGGAAACTGAATTTCCTTTCTCTGGAAGATGATATTAACTCAATTACTGAAACCTTTGCTTGCGATACTAAATCATCTTAAGCAAGTTTTCTTTCTTTTTTTTTTTTTTTTTCCTTTCCCTCAAGTTGCCTAATCTGACAATGAAGCTGAGCCTGTTATTTTGGACACAGGTAATGCAGGGTTGCAGAGAGCTCCCACACAAATCCACAGGATGGGGAACAGTTAGGGGTGCCCTGGATGTGTGTGTTCCCTGCTACCTGCTGAAGGAAAAATAAACGTTCTCTTGCTCTTTTAGTCACAGCCGTTGAAAGTTGCTTGGGAAGGCAAGCACAGAAAAATATTGCATCGAGGGTGGATCAGGGAGTGCAAACGAGTTTCAGAGCTGGCGTCTCTGTGAGGATGCTTTTTTCATGTATACTAGCTCCACGCTGAGGGGTGCCCCTGGTAAAGCAAGCACAAGCACGAAGAAGCTCAGGCAGACCTCCGCACTGCAGACATGCAGCACGTAGCCTTCCTTCTTCCCTAGTCTGGCTGGTGGATTTTGCTTTGGTCAATGCTTTCAAGTGTTACTGGCATGAAAATCGGGGTCACATGCATGGTATCATAATGACCAGAGTGGTTTGGGATTAGGAGGGAGGAGAGCAGGGCATAGCTGGCATCAAAATTAAAACAGCGCTCAAACTCTAAGTTCCAGCATAGCACTTAAAATAATTAAAATGTTTATTTGAAAGTCAAAACAGCCTCAGTCATAAATAACTACCCGTTCCTCAATTGATTGTGTCGAGTCCCAACTGAGAGCTCGGGGAATAAGGTTTATTTGCTCCCTGTTGGGATTAATCCATAAACGTAGCCTCCACATGGAACTCATCAGGTCTTTGCTTCCTCTTCATTAGTCTCCCTGGAATTGGAGGGTAGCCTGAATAAGATGAAAATTAGGATAATATATTTTCAGCAAGAAAAGGTCTGGCGATCTCTAATTTGTGTTTCAGGACCATAATGCCGTGGAAAATTTCCCAAATGATGTTGTCTAAGAAACAAATGCTTGTTATGCTTGCTGTATTTAATGCATCAATTACATCTTTTTCCTCAAGCCTCTGAAGCTAATTGTAGTCTTAAACTGGCCCGATTGACTCCCAGGCTCCCTCCTATCCACAGTGTAACTTAAAATTCCTTTCTCTTGACAGATCTTTTGGTCTTCTAGCCCAAGGGCTCTGAAATGTCACAGTATGGCCCATTTCTTATTAAAGAGATCATTTCTCTGTAGCCCGCCCAATTCCTCCCTCCCTCCTCCCTCTCTCCCTCCCTCTTGTTCTGAATCCCAGCTCCGATTAGAGGGCACTGCAGAAACACACTTTCCCTCTCCCTGAGACTTTTGTGCTTTTATTCACCGTATTCGATGCAAGAAGTTGCTTTAATCCAGGCTCCACCAGAAATGGCACAGGTGTTTTTTCATCATTTCTGTTTTAAAGTGTATAACAGCTGCATCAACCATTCAAAAAAAATTTAAAAAAAAATAGTCTGTGCACAAAGCTGGTGTAAAGGAGCTTTTCTGACACCAGAACATGCTCAAGTCCTCTGTCTGATGTAAAATTGTTTTTATTATGTGTTTTGAAAGTGGCAGCTAAAGCATTTGTTGGCATGTCCTTAGAAATCATTTTTGTCTAGACAGCTTTCTAGCATATTAAGTAATTTTTGGACCTGCTTTTAATTTTTATCATCTCAGAACTACATCCCCTTAAAGTGCTGCGTGTTGGGATTTATCAGTGCTGTCACAAAGCTAACCAGTGACCAGTGCAGGGTCCCAAAGGCCCCCAGAAGCCTGTGCTGGTTCTGCTGCTGGCTGCGCTCTCAGGCCCTGATTTGCCACAGGTCCGCAAGCTGCCCGCTTGTTTTTGTCCCCCAGCTGCGATTCAGCGCTACAGCTGTTACAAAGCACAGCTTACAAAGTGGCATCTGTGTAAAGGGTGCTGCTATCGTTTAAGGTTCTCCAGTGCATTTTAAGCTGATTTTATGATGCAAGTCATTGCCCCTAGTGAAGAGGGCTCAAAAGGCTGTCTCCTTTCTGAGCACTAGCATGCAGTTTATTGCGCTGCCCTGTGTGGTTCCACCACATTGTTGTCCCTGCTGCTGTAAATCATTATTTATTGCGCTGAGCATCCATGCTGTTTATTTAGTTCTTTGGAAAAAAATGTACTCGAAGAACAACGTCTCACTCGCAGACTTGTGTATATCCCTGTTACGGATCCGGCAGTTTCCCGGTGAGTTAAATCCCTGCAATCCTGGCAAGCCACGTGCTGTACTTCTACACTAATTTAAGCTTCCCTGCTAAGCCCCGTCCGCCCTTTGTGCGACTCGCGCGCCGTGCGGCTCACAAAGCCACGGGGCTCTGGCTTGCAGTGGAGCCCCAGTGCGATCTCCCAGGCTGCGGCCCCGCAGCCTTCCACAAGCCAGCTTTAAGCCTACTTTAGGGCTCGGGCTGCAACGTGGATAAGCTGAAGCACGTCTGCGAGCTGCCTTGGATGCTCTTAGTGCCATGGTGGGTTTTGGTAAAGGCAAGTGGCCCAGCACTCGTTTGCTTTAGCGCACGGTTGTAGAAAATTTGATTATGAGCGTGTATCTGTGAGGGCTGCGAGAAAGCAGCGGGTCTGAGGTACGCCTGCATGGCAGCTACTGGAGAGGGCTCCTGAGGAAAGGGGACTTTTGAGAAATCAATTACACAAAGGAGCGGAGTCAGGGCCAGATGGCGGGGATGCTCCGTCCCAACCTGGGAGGTACTCGTGGGACGGCCACGCGCTGCTCCGCGCAGGGCTGTGTAATCAGATAAATCAATTAGCAGATGTCGCTGCGGTTAGCAGAGCAAGCAACGCCACCATAGGTGTGTGACTGCGGCTGTGGCAGAGGGGGACGCTTTGCTTTTCCCTGATGGATAACCAGCAGCCGGCCCAGCTCTTCCAGACCTAGCAGCTTGGGAGGAGAGGGCTTGGCTTGTCCCAAAAGTATGATCTGGGGGCATTGTAGCCATGCGCAGATGTCTGCACGTTGCGGGGCTGCCAGTCTCCTGGAGGAGCCACGCTGCAGCTGTGTCTCCAGCCCTGCCTCTGGCTGCTTCATTGCTCAGTGCCAGCTGGGTTTCTGTGCCTAGGACTTGTAGGAGGGACTCTGTGCTTAGGAGTCGTGTTCGTGCGCTGCCTCAGTGCCTGCAGGTGCACCCGTTTTCTGAAAACCCCTCTCAAGCAGGCATGTGTAACACAGGAGTGATCGGAGGAAAGCAAGGTGGAAATATAAACTTGTGGAGAGCACTGAAGGGGAGGGCAAACAGCCAAAATCCCACCCCAGTGTTTTGCTGGAACTGCACCTGAGTGCAGACTCCAACCTAAGTGCTCTAACCTGAGCTGTAAGTTTTATTTGATTATTTTTCCTGGTGGGTTGCTTTTTAACAGCTTTCTGAGCAGAGAGCTGGCCAGCTGAGGGCCACAAACACAGCAATGAAACCAGCGCTCTTCCTCTGAGTGCTTTTTCTCCGTTTGGGCTGTGGATGTGCTCACAGGGCGGGCATCCCACAAACACTGACAAATCTGCCTTCCCCACACCCGAGGTTTCTAGCTGTCCACGCAGAGAAGTGGGGTGCAGCCCATGTGCCTCGACAGCACCCCAACAGCAGACACGAGAGCTGGGTTTGTGCCCGGGGCTCTGCACCTGCCTGACCTTGTTGCTCCTGCGTGCCCGTGCCCCTGCCCTCCGTCTCCCCTGTAACGTCTTCGCCTCGTTTCTTCTTTCTCTGACCTCCATCTGCAGCGCCAGCCGCAGCCCTGCTGACCGGCTCCTGCCTCCGGGCTCCGTGCTGATGAATGCTATCCCTCGCCCTGCTCCACCTGCCTTCGCTCTGCTTTTGCATGAGTGCATCTCCTCTGCCCTCTGCTTTTCAGGCTGGCGGCTCGCTCTTCCCAGTGTCGCTGACGGCACGGGCTGTCTGCCACCAGCCCCACGACCCAGCTGCCCTGGAGCTGCAGCGGAAGGGAAAACACTGTCCAGAAATTCAGCTGCTAAAACGCAAGTGGTTTTTTTTTTCATCAGCAGAGCCAACTGTGTCACTGTGTGTAAATTTGCCCTCCCCTTCCCACTTCAGAAGCTTACAGCATCACTGATTTTAGGAATGTTTTCAGTGGCTGTTTCTGACCACATTGCTTCAAACCGTGGGAGTAGTTCATGAAGGAAAACCATCAGCAAATTTGTTTTGCTATGGAAAAAAAAAAAAAAAGCATTTCCTCCACATTTCATTTCTGAGAGCTGTTCCAAATGGCTCTGGCAGACAGTGAGCCAGACGCCTGGGGTGGAAAGATTTTTATTTTTTTCCTGCACCACCATTGGCAATGTCATAAACGAAGGGCTTGCAGTGGAAAATTCATGGTGAGCCAGGTATCTGGATGAATGTTTGGAAAGCCAACCTCGGACAGAAGCAGACCCCTGCTCCGAGGGGCTTCACCCCGTAGTGGAAGGTCTTTGTGGAAGCACTGTGGCATGAGCTGCACACAGAGGGCTGGTTGCCTGCCTGCCCACAGTTTGGCAGTGCCCTTGAAAATCCCGTCCTCCTCTCCATCACCTCAGAGGCGTTTGCCTCACAGAGCTTGTCGCACCCTCCCCAAATACAGTGCTTGGAGTTCATTGTGTATTTTCATGTACTCCCCTTCTTATTTCCCCCTGCTTGAGTCGTTCAGATAATTGACGATGCTTTCGTTAATCGTTTTCCCCCCTCTTTTTTTCTCACCAGGTACCCCAACCCAGAAGGGGTCTTCTCTTAAGCAACCACTCGCCACACACCCGGGGACACCGGTTTGGCAGCAGAGCAGGACCGGGCACCATGAACAACCACGGCGCGGTAGCCGCACTGCTGCAGGACTGCAAGCGTGCCCTGGACACCCTGCTGTCGGCCAAGGCTGACGCCCACGAGGAAGAGGAGCAGCAATACCAACAGTGCCAAGGTGAGGTCCCTGAGGGCAGCAGCAGGGCCAGGGCAGGCGGTTGCTCCTCGGCCCAACCCTATTTTAATTCTCCTGGCAGATGAGAGTCAAGAGATGACTGGATTTCGGGGCCATGAATGGGACGTGGGCTGCGGGCAGGCAGGGGAAAGCAGCCCACTTTGTTGCGGTGAATTGCTGTCAGTTCTAATTTTAGGCTTCAGTAAACATGAGGCTGTAAGGAACAGTTTAGTTGGGGAAGAACAATGCCCGAAAGTTTGCTGATGCACATAAATTTCAGTTATTAAAAAAAAAAAAAAAGAAAAGAAAAGAAAAAGAAAAAGAAAAAGGATGCAACTTCTGAATAAGGGCACATATTTCCTCTCCTTTCATAGGGGCTGGGGGAGGGCCCTTTCTGTTTGTCAGCTTCTCCTAATATATTAAAGAGCTCATTGCCTGAATCTTTATCTTGTAAAATGTGTGTGACCTCTATAAGTGGTGTCCAAAGAAAAAAAACTTGCAGTATCCCTCTTGAAAGGAAAATCCATGCTGGCTAATGGCTGGAATAAATAACCAGGAAAGGAAGCAGGATTTAGTGAGGGCTGTAATGGAAGAGCTCTTCATTTGTTTCAACGCTAACAATCTTACTAGAAACCAGCATTTATTTCGCCATTGTCCTGATACCTTGAGAGTGGTTTAAAAAAAAAATAAAAATGTTATTAATTCCAGTGGAAATCCAGCTCACACTGATCATGAAAGGATGTAATATACTTGGTTCAGTTTTGTCCAGAGTCAGACTTTCAGAGGGCTACACAACTTAATTGCCACAGCTTTTTTATTCACCAAATAAAAGCCATGTTTGAATTGCTGAGCTTGTGTGAATTACACCTTTTTGTACAGGGTAGGGAGGTTATGTACTACTTTCTGCCACGCAGAAAAATAACTTCAGTAAGTACAGAAAATTAAAGTAAAGGATACAAGTGACATTCCTGGGGGAAAAAAATAAAGGCATCAGCAAAAATCTGCAAAATTTCAATTTAAGTGCAGGTTCTACTTTGTATTACACTTTTTCAGTACCATCCATTTTCCAGTGTGGTGTCAATAATGTTTGGTGCTGCTTCGCATGAGTGGCTTGACCATAATGTCAATTTGATCTTTAAAACCCTTTGTTTGCTCGGGAGTGCAGGGCTGCTTCAAATATGTTTTTACACACGCCCTTGTTCTCGCTGGGAGGTCAGCCACCTTCTTCTGAAGCACCTAAGCCTGTCTGTGCTGGAGGGTGGTGTATAGGTTTCTGCGAAGGATGCTGGAAGATTTTTTCTCTTCTTTTTTTTTTTTTTTTGGTTTGTTTTTGACAGAGGGTACTTTGTTTTCTCATCACAAATTCTTTTAGGCTTTATTATCTCTCTTCAGAATAGGCTCTTGAACTCCTAATCAAGGAGCGCTTTTCCCCTTCACCCTCCTCAGCCCTTTTCTCCCATTAAATACCGCAGCGTATGAGGAATAATCAGTTTAGTTCCAGATAAGGTAAATCAGCGCCCCCATAACCGCTCGATTAGCCACGGCCCTTCAGGTGAGCTGCTGGAGGAAACGGGCGATCAGAGCCCGCAGGGAGGCTCCGTCCTCTGGGGACCTGCTCGCACCAGCCGGGGCTCACCACGGCTCTCAGCAGCCTGAGGATGCTCCTGGCACAGGCACCGAGGTGCTGCCTCTGTTAGTTAGCCGGGGCTCGTTCAGAGCCAGGAAGGGCTGAAAGACAAGCACGGATAAACTGGGGTGAGGTGGGGAGCAGATCCTGCTCTCGCTTCATGCGATGGGACACGTGAAGCACTTCTGTTTGCTTTCAGATTAAAAATCGACTCCTGCACAGGTTCATATCCTTTTCCACCTCCCGTAATTAATGAGTCGCAGTGACAACAGCTGTCCGCTGCAGGAGTAAACTCTTGCTCTGGGAGCTGGATTTCAGCTGATAGCTAGAAGATTGTTCATGCCAGCTCACCGACTATACTGTTTACTCACAGTGTTTCTGCCTTACAGCACCACGTAATTATCATTAGCACACTAATTGCATTCATTTCCATGTGGTGACAACCAGATGTCAGAGTGAGGCTCAAAGCTAGGCTTATACGGATGGCCAGCCCCAGAGATGGCTGAAGGGGCCTTGATCACCAAATCCTGCCAAAAGCCTCGCTCTGGCTTCCTCCTCTAACCAGCTCGGCAGTAGTGGCTGCTGAGGAGGCCTCTAAGAGTAAAAGTTCAATATTAAAGATGTTCTTTGGTGCATCTAGTAGGAGTCAGATTAAGGTTTAACTGAGGATGGCGTGGAGAACAAGGTAGCAGCAACATCTGTGTGCTTCAGAGAGAATACCAACATCCACGCCACCCCACTGGTTGTTTTTGTACTTCCTGACTCTGTCGCCTTCTCCCGTTTTGGTGTTGTTGCTCCTGCGCTGGTTTTGTGGTGCTGTCACGACAGGGATACAGGGAGCTACGAGACCTGTGAGGACGGGAGCTGGAGGCACGGCCTCCTCTCCCCCTGGCCTTGCCCCTCGGCCACCTTTCCATGCCCGGGAAGGCCGAGCCTCTCCGGGTGCGACTTGAGACCAGCGGGACAGCGTGGTCGTGCTGTACGGTGTGACGGGAAACATACCCAGAGCTGCAGCAACAAGTGAGAAAACTTAGGTCGGAAGAAGTGGTGTGTTTGTAAAGGTGACTTTGTAGAAAGCTGGCCCTGAGTATCAGACTCACCACTCTTTCTGGAAAAACATCCCGGCGAATGCACTGCAATCTGGGCACAAAACAGAATTCTTATGTTGTGTGTTTTCTAAAATCATCCGTAGAGGGTTGATTAAAAAATATGTAGTAATACATTTATTGCATTACCTCGTTAGAGCAATGACGGTCTCTAAGCAGCGTTTTTTCTGGGGATTAATGGCCAGAAGGGGCTAGATCTGCAGCTGATGATCACCATTAACCCCATCTGGTCAATAATCCTTGTTAATCCACTTTTATTGGCCAGAGAGCCTGCCTGGCCTAGGGTTAGCACAGCACACGGGGGCTGCAGATTTGCCGCTCTTTCAGGGAAAATTAAACGCGGGCTGCAGCTGAAAGGAAGGGAGCTGGCATCCTCCACCCCTGCAAGCCTAAAAGGCCAGGTCCTCAGCCCGCCTGAATGACTTAGCTGCACCAGACCAACTATTTTTCCCAAATGATCTATTAAATAATTATTCTCGAGAACATACAACTTGTTTTTCACTGCATCCCCTTAGATCTTTGTGTGATTGCTATCTACGGCCCAGACTCGTCTCCCAGGCTGGCTGTGGCTTTTCAGGCTGGTTTTTGTTACTGCCACGAGCAAAACCTGTGCTGTGACAAGGGGCACAGGCCGGGCCGGCTGTGCTCACCTGAGTCCTTGCCTCGCACAGAGGTTCAGGTTTCCTCCAGCCTGCCCCGAAGCAGCACCTCACGCTCAGCCAGCCACCCAGCCGCGTTGCTTCCTGCTAAAAACTCCTTTAATGGCCAATGGCTCCCATTTACCTGGAGGGCAGAGCAGACGACGGTGAGGGTTGGCTGGCGAGCTCTCCCTGCCTGGGATGGTGCTTGTGGGGGTCCCGGCAAGGTGCGAGGGTGCGGGATGCTCTCCGCAGGGCGGCTGCTCCATCGTGGCAGTTGTGCCTGCCGTATCCTTACCTGCGCTTTGACCTTTTCAGCATTGCTTCCCGATGACTTGAGGACCCTTCTGGAGGAGGCGAAGGAAATGAAGTGGCCCTTTGTGCCGGAGAAGTGGCAGTATAAACGAGACGTGGGCCCAGAGGACAAAACAAACCTGCAGGATATGATCAGCGCCAGGCTCCCCGATCTGCTGGTATGAAGTTCAACACTCTTGTTGTGGGCAATGTGCTGCTGTGGTGCTTGAGGCTGTCTTACTTGTGATTTCAGAGGGTTTTCTCCCTGCCCTGTAGCTGCAGCAGGTGAAGAGCTGCTTGGTGCTAAGCCCACCTTAGTGTGCACGGTCGCTTTGCCCGCTCATCCGGTTCACAGTGCACTTCTGTTTCCAGCAAGATGGATGTTTGCCTTTTCCCTGAAGATCTGGAGTTGTAATAATGCTAAAATGCCAAATGTTAGCCTGAAGTCCTACAAAACATGAGTTTGGGAAGCATTATGCGCACTGCTGGGAGGCAGGGAGGACTGCTCGCTGCGGTAGGGCTTGCCCAACTTGTCACCTGCCAGTTTTCCAGAAATCCCTTGACTGGATCCCTTGGGGGGCCTCAGCTGGCCAAAACCCGAGCAGAAAAGGCAAGAGGGTAATGGGACTTCCACACGAGGCCAGCAGGCTTTGTTTGAGGAGGACGATGGCGCTGAACAGCGACGAGGAGCCGCGAGAAGCCCAGCGCAGGGCTGTGCTGCTGCCAGCCGGGGCGTCAGCCTCAGCAGCACCACACGCCGCGGGGATCCCGAATTTGTGGTGGTGGGGGGGGGGGGTTGCTGCTCCTTGGGTATTTATTTTCTTCTTCTCTTTGGTGTGTGTGGCCTCGGACAGAAATTTATGGCAGAGGTTGACCTCCTTTATAATCCCCGCGCGGCGCTCCAGCTTCGTGGCGTTTGTCTGCGCTCTCCCAGGACAAACACCTGCAGTAAGCTCCCGGAGAGACCTGGATAGATGGGAGATTAATGCGGCTGTAATAGAGGGGCAGTGTTTCCAGCATTATGCCCTCTCCCCAGGTAGATGGATCTTTTCTGAGATGATACCAATTATTTATTGCTGAAACATCTGTTGATAACTGCAGCTGCCCTTGTTAAACAAAGCATATCGTGGGGTCATAGACCATAGGGACCTGAAATCCTACCGCATGCTAGTTTTAGGCTATTCACCGACACCCCCTGAAGTCCATTGGTTACCCTCGGCTTCAATGGTTCGTCGTGTGGTTGGAAATACTTTGTAAACATTGTGCTGCCTTTCCCTGTGTGCTTTGAAGTATTATTTCATCTTCATTGGTAATTTATATTCCAGTGCTATTGTACCATGGGAAAAAGGGAAAACCTTTTTTGTTTTGCATTTAATTGTAGATAGACTGACATTTTGACCTGTATTATTAGTATTAGTCAGGAAAAGGGATTTTTTTTCCCCCTTCATCTACCTCCCCCCCCAGCCCTTTTTTTTTTAAATAAAATTTCAAGGCAGAGCAAAGGCTGCTTCAGTTCTTTGAATAAAAAGCTGGGGGGAAAATGAGGCTGAAGAGAGGTGATTACAGTGCGATGAGGAAAGATAAAAGTCTGAGCTACTTTTTTCTTCTCTTTTTTGGCATGAGGGACAGAAGGATAATGTCATACCCCAAAGGATAAAAAAAAAAAAAAAGTCTTTGTCAATTTATTGTTCAGGAAAACCTTTAAAAATTTTCATCTCTGTTTATTTTAATTTGCCATGCTCAGAATAAGCTCATAAACCGTAATTCATTACATTTAAAAAGCGCTTTGAGATCCATGAATGAAAGGCGCTTCATTACCATAACACACTGGCGTTGTTACGAGGGGGCAGATCTGCCTGCCCGCGCTCCCGACCACAATGTTTTACTCGGTGAGTCGGCTGAAACCAGCACAGGGAGTAAGCGGATTAGGGCTTTGGCTTCAAGGGTTTGCCTTAGTGCTACACTTTAAAAAGTGGGATACCCGATGCTGGCGGCTGCGTGCTAGCTTGACACACCAAGAAGGCAAAGCCACCTGCACCTGCATCCTTTTAAAGTGCTCTTCTTCGTCTTTGCTGTGGGATCATTACTTCTGCATGCTGGCCACAGCCCTAGGAAGGCAGAAACAGCTTGGGGGGCAGGGGAAGCGAACAAGCCGCAGTCTCCCTGGCACGCTCTGGCTGCAGCCTCGCTGCAACAGGAGCCGTGCAGCTGCTAGAGCTAGGCTCGCTGCACATTTTGGCAATATAAGCAAGCTTGGTTTTTTACTTTCCTTCTCTCTCCACTGTGTGAAATTGCTGAACCACCCCAGGGACTTGAAGGCAACAGATTTAACGCAATATTTTAGGCAAACCAGCACCGCTGTTTTTACAAAACCTTTGCATCTCTCAGAAGGGTTTGTGTGTGTGTGTGTGTTGTCGGTTTTTCTTTCCCTGCTGGGGATTCACCATCCAATACAAAGGCCACCCCACGTCAGCAAGCTCAGCGTACTGCTTGCCACGTCCTGCTAGCGGGATTTGAGAGAGCCTCACTGCCAGCTGCCGTCGGCCAGCGAGCCCTGCCAGAGCTCCCTGCAGATGGGAGGGCGATGGCCAACACTGGTAGCCAGTGAAAAAATCTGGGAAGCACTGGGATTCCTGATTTTAACAAACCAAAGCAAAATCAGAATTGTAAAGGGAGTCTCACTGACAAATGCAGGCACATGGGTTACTTTTTCTAGCTAAAAAATGCACATGCTCTGGGGTTAGGACTGGGGCTGCAGTTCCAAAAGGGAGGCTTGCAGGGGTTGCCCTTCCTGCAGATCGCCAGTATCTGTAGTGATGGAAATATCCTTATGCTCAGTGACCAGCCAATAGAGGGCAACATGCCCATGTGCACGTAGTCTTTGATCCCACAAACCCTGCTGTGGGGTTTCGCTGAAGGACATCTCTGCACACGAGTAGCTCTCCTGTAGGATTACTCAGGCAATTATTTTTTTATTTTATTTTTTTGTGAGATCACATCCCGTGCTCAAACACTTTGCAATGATATGGAACACCACTTTGTTTTTATTATACATGTGAGTAATTCCTGTATCCAGGCTCTGGCATTCAGCCACAGACCAGGATCTGCTGCAATAGGTACAGTGTGAGTGAAAAAGCAAAGCCCCAGCTTCAGAGATTTCACCACCTAAGGCCTTGCCAGTGCAAAGACACCAAGGAAACTCATTCGCAGTTAATGTTTAAATTTGCTGTAGAGATGACCTTAAATCACCTTTGTAGTGAAGGTGTCCCTCAGGTCTCCCCTGGCTGCATGTGCTCCCAAGGCTCCCCAAAAGCAGGTCTCCTCCGGGAAGGCCTGCAGGGAGCTGATCCTGTGCTGCCTGCCCTGGATGGGGAGAGTGGATCCTGGCCCTGCTTGTGCAGGCTTATTGGGACTGTGGAAAAAAATGGAAAATAAGTCCCTGCCACCCTTGCCTGGGCCTTGGCTAATTACGTGTTGCTGGATTATCATTAGGGGAACCGTTCTGAGGGAAGTGCCCCACTACCCTTAGGGGGGTGTGTGGCACTTGAGAGCTGGAGCCTTTGAAAAAGAACTAAAGAGGGGGCTGAGGATTTAGTTTTCTCCTCCCTGTACCTGCTGGTGTGGTAACAGGAGAATTAAAGCCCCGAGGATCTTGGTTGTTCAGGCTGACCTTTTGCTACCTACCTCATAAGAGCTCTTCTTGGGTGATCCTGGTGGAACAGGGAGCGGCTGAGCCCAGAGCCATGGCTGCAGGCTGAATTCAGCACAAGAAGGGCTTGGTGGCATCCTGACCCCCCTTACACAGTGTCATCCCTGGCACTTCGGGGCTTTTTGAGTGAGAGGTATCAGAGATCAGGTCCTGCCAGCACAGGAGGGTGGCTGCTATCTCGTGTGTCACTCGTGATGCCCAGCCAAGGCAGCAGCTTCAGCAGGACAGCTTCAGCTCTGGGGTGCGGGGGCAGCTGTATTTTCCTTCCAGCCACTTCTCAAATGGACTTATACTTTGAGGACACAGATTTAGGAAAGACTCTTGGGTTTCTAACTGATTATAATGGACTTAATGCTGCCCTGCCAGGAGGGATCTGCCACTGGCATTTAGATATTTTTAAATATTAAAATATCCCATTTAACACAGTATTTTAATGATCCACAAGGAATCATCACAATAGTGTATTTAAATAAAGATTGAGCACGGCAGGATACATCAGTGCCACAAAATTCCTGTTGCATCCATCCTTGGCAGCTAGCAAAAACGGGGCACTCCTGTGGTCCCCCAAATCCCTGCTGCCCTGTCAGATATAGGAGGCTCACAGGAGCTCCCCCCTCGACAAGTCTCCTCGGTGCTTTAAAGGGTTTTCCCCCAAAATGCTCCTCCTGAGAGCATGCAAGTTCATCATGCTGTCGGTGGCTTGCCCACTGGCTCCACGGGCTGGTGCCCTCCTTCACCACCTCTACACACAAGCAGCACCCAAAGCAAAACCTGCAAGCAGCAGCTAGGGCAGGGGTGCTGCCTTCCCCTTCCACGTCCCCACGAGGCATGGGGGGTCCTCTCCCTCCTGCCAGGGGTTTGGGACACACAGTGGGAGCTGGGGCAGCCAGCGGGGCTCTCCTGGCACCGCTCTGCTGGAGCAAGCGGCAGTGCAGGAGTCGAGAGTGGGAGCAGCATGGGGAACAAGCCCTTGGTGGTAAAATTAAATCACTGGCCAGTTAAATTGCCAAAAAGGGGGGCTGTTGGTAAAAGCAGGGGTTATTATTGCCCTAGCGGCTTCTCACTTCACGAAGGAAGATGTGGCTGCTTGTAAAAACCGACCCATTCTGTGGTGTTTTGAGCTGCTAATAATGGACCTAGTGCTGCACTCATTGAATAAACACCCAACTCTCCATCACCTTCAGGATGAATAACTTGAGCTAATTAATGGCTTCAGACGCTCAAGCCATTAAATTGGGTCCTCTGCTGCTCAGGGCAGAGAGGAAAGTGTCCAGGAACCTCTCATTCCTCGCGCCGCAGCTATTTACTGTGTGGCTCGCCCGTCCTGTGTTGGGGCTTATCCATCTGCACATCGCGGACATGCTTTCTCCTGCCCGTCACAGAGGTGGTAGGAGGCTTAATTCATTGTTATTTGCAGAGTGTGCTCTGATTGCCAGCTGAAAGGCTGAGATTGATAGAGAAGTCCCGTGCAGTGACAGCAGCTTTGGTCTCTTGGAAATACGGGCTTTGCTAACAGTGCGTGGGGTAAAAGGGCGAGACTTCAGCCAAATCCATTGGTGTTTTGACTGTGTGTTTAATCTGACAGGGGACGAATGCGGCGGGAGAAAGAGCTGGGCAATTTGTTAGGGTTCAGTGAAGTGCTAACTAGGAGTAGATCTTGAGGGAGAACTAAAGCACCTGTAAATGCATGGCATTGAAACCCCGCCCCGTGCACAGAGCTTGAGTTTCTTTCTTGACTGCTCTTGTGTTGATGATTTTTTTCAGATTTGAAACTTCCGACTCAATTACAAACGAAGACTAAAATAGGCTGAGGCGAATGGCTGTAAGAACACACAGGAATCAGGAGTGCCGACAAAACTGTGGCCGTACTCTGAGAATGGTCTCGAACCTCGTTGCTTGCAGAGGTTTCTGCAAAAGGGACCTTCCTGAGCCTGCAGGCTGCGTGTGGGACCCTCGCTTTATAAAGAGGGCAGAGAGAGTGGATTAAATCAATATTTCATTTATTTGGGCTTGTAATTCCTCTTACATCAGCTGTCGCATAAAGATCTCTGCAACTCCCTACCCCTCCTCCCCGCCCTCATTTACTATGCACCAATAATTTCCCTTTGACGCGATCCTGCCAGCTCCGGTGCCAGATGGCCCCTGCTCTGAGCTGCTCCCTCTCTCGGGAGCGGGCCCCATTGTCAAGGCGAAGGAGGCATCAAGGCTTTGAACCCGGTGCTGGGACCCAAATTTCAGCCCCGGTGCGGGAAGGAGCTACCCCGCTAATGCAGGGAACCACGCGCACAGCACACCCTCCCACTCAGCGCCATTAGGCACAAGCCCTTCGCTGACGGATGTTTTGCATTTTCCCCCACGGTCCGTGTATAGAAATCTCGTGCAGATTTAATTCGGACACCACCTGATTCCACTTCCCAGGCGTGAGGTTCCCTTTGTGTCCCGAACTCAATTAGACATATGCATGGGGCATCGCGGACACAGATGTGAAAACAAAGTGCGCACGTACCTCGCTCTGTCTTTTCTCTTTCTCCCTCTCCACACAGATGCACATGAGGCCAGAAATAAGGCGAGTGGACCTGCTAGCCTTACCCTGGCTTGCTCCAAAAAGCAATGAGCCCAGTGGGCTGCTGGTGGTGCTCTGCCAGGCTGCTGCCTCTCAGGCATCTCGTCCGGCACGGTGAGGGGAGCACACCATGTGCCAGCAGGACATATTCGGGAGTCGCTGAGGAATTTCGGAGCGGTGGGTGGAAGGTGAGGGTATGAATTTCTGGGTGTGCTGCCGGCAAGGCGGGAACGTAATTGCAAAGCTTGACACCGAACCGTGTTCCTGCGTGCCACACAGCGTGCAGCCCTGCCTTTCAACAACAACAACAACAAAAAAGTAGCCGAGTTTCTCCCCCTGGCTTGACTTTTCTACATTTTATGTCCATTTGGTTTTGGAGAGGGACACAAGAGGTTTCGGCATTGAGTGGAGAGTTAAATTATGCAGCTGCAAGGCTGCCAAGCCCTTCAGAATAGGATGCTTCGTTTAGATTTTCCACAATGCTATTGAAGTGCTTATTTTCCTCCTGAAGAGACACAAACAGATGCAAACTTCTGTAAACACTTTAGAAATGAATTCAGTGAGTTTGGCCTCTCAGCAGTGCTCAATAGCTGACAGAAAAATGTCTAATTAGTGCAAGTGGAAATAATAGGGCCACTTGGATTCCTTCCATCCTCCTCCAAGTCTACTTTTCCTAGGGACTCAAAGGCCCTTTTGTTTGGTAGGTCACCCTCTCTCAGGCTTTTGTGCTCCAATCTATTAAAGGAAGAAGGGGAGGAAAAAAAAATAGATTAGGCGATGCTCTGTGCTTAAATATATGGCCTGTTCATGAGCATTTCGAATGGATAGTTTGCAGTGTCAGTTTACAGGTGCTTAGAGAGAGGGATTCCTCCATTGTTGACCAGCACAAGCAGTGCTGCGCACGGAGCTCCAGGAATCCTTTTCAAGTGCCATCCTCTTAGAAAATCCAACTCTGGTTTAAAAAAAGAAAAAAAAAAAAAAAGGAAATTTGCACAAACCCGCCTCACTGAACCGCAAACACGCTAGCAAGTGCTTGCAGCAGGCCAGTGCTGCAGCCCAGCGTTCGTGCCGCAGGTCGCGGGCTCTCCTCCAAACGGTTTGAAATGGGCTTTGCCCCGCACCTCAGAGGGCTACATACTTTAGAAACAAGTGAATGTTTCTTGGTCAGGCTGCTGTGAAGAACTTGGCTGGGAAGAAGCCAAGGAGGGTGCCCAAGAAGCCTGGAGGGTGTTTGTGGCAGTCAGCGGACACTGGTGTCTCTGGCTCGGTGCTCTCGGGCCTGGGCCTTTACACAAGGAAGGCAAGGCAAAGAAACTGCTGCTGCAGACATAAATGGAAGATAGCTGCCTAACTCGATATTTTAGTGGGGAATTGGACCGAGTTTTCTTGACAGTCTCATTCTCTGATGGTGCTGTGGGGCCTGAACCTCCTGCTCCTGCGTTGCTTTTGCTGCCATCAGCACAAGTACTGACTCATAAGAACGAGATGAGAAATGCATCCTTTTATGAGGACGCTTCGTATGGTTGAAGGTGTTTCCTGTTTTATTCTCTCGCCTATTTTACCATACCACTAGGCAGTACTAGAGCATTGCCAGCTCCCAGGTGTTGGAGTGAAGCTGGGCGCCAGAAGGCCTGGCTCTGTGGGCTGCTGACCTGAAGTGAGACTCCACAGCTGAAGAGATGAGTCCTTCCTTACAGCTGGTTTCCGTATTTCAGATGTGGTATGCTTCTTCCCTCCACACCCTGTTTACTTCGTAGTTTGCAGGGAGTGTGTAAGAATCTCATTAAGAGGCATCATTTTGTACTCTTCACGTTCATCCTGTCTTCTGGCCTACAGAAAGATTTTCATACAGGTAGTGTAGACTTGAGGCAGTGTTACTAGTCATTCCTTGTGCCCAGAAAAAAATGTTTGCCTCAGGCAGCTGTTCTAGTGAAACAATGGCCAAACAACATCCTCCCCATCCTGCATGACAAACCTGTAGAAAATTGATCATCCAGGTGTCAGGGTGTGGAGCACCTACTTGCTCCTTACTGACAGGAGTGCCGATCCCTATCCACCACGGAAAGGGGTGTTTGGTGCTGTCCTGGCAGATGTTCCCAGGTCCTAGTGGACTTCAATGTCCATGGTGAGGCCAAGCTGCCTCCACATGGCTGTCTCACTGGCCTCCTGTCCACCTAACAGCATGCTGCCTGAGGAGCTCGGGGTGATTCCTTGTGTCGGTGTGACGGCTCAGCGGCTGCGGGGATACAAAGAGAGTTCATGCAGGCTTAGAAATTATTAAAGACGACCTGCAAGGGAAAAGCATTGGACTCCTGCCCTGTTTGTTCGTTTGTGGTGTACAAAGGAGCGTTTGATCCTCCAGCCTTAAAGCTGCATTGGTGCTGGTTGTTTGTAGTTGGGGCCTGGTCCCACAGAGAGATGCAGGTCCCCTGGGAATCCCCCATTTCCCGGGGGACTTCTAAGGAACAAGAGGAAAAGGAAAGATAGGACTGAAACGTAGTACTCATACTGAAGGTAGCAGGAGTACCAGCTAATCAACCGTAATAATCAGGCCCCTTGGACATTTGCATGTTCATGCATATTCAAGGAGGCCTGACTTTTTCCAGAAATGGTTTGAAAAGGTGCTTTCTGAGCTGTGTGCATCTCGGTTTGCTTAATACGCAAGACAGAGTGCTCAAGCCCTGTCTCTTGTGTACGGCTTGAGCTCCATCTGGGACAACTGCTGAAGTGACCATTTCCAATCTCTTTCCAGACTAGTGTCCCTTTTGAACTAATTGTTATTACTGCTGTTAATCTGCTGGGTATAATTTAAATTCATTAACAGACCACCAAATTATGTGGTTCCAAATACTAAACACCAATTAGAGAGACAAAAAAAAACAAAACAAAAAAAAACCACAGGAATGATATCTGCAGATCAAGCAGAACAAAGAGCTGGAACCTTCCAATGTTAGAATGAAAATATAAACAAAATTAGTCAAATTATAGGATATAAGTCTAGTCCAATCAGTGCCACAAGGGCTTAGCCCTTTATATACATGGCTAGGATGATAGAGGTTACAAGCAAAAACTTTGAGACAGAACTTGGCTAGATAGTATTTGCTTCTTGTAATGTTTAGTAACTTTACTTGCTATGAAACTGCAGTTGCCTTACAGCACATGACTGAGGAAATTCAATTCGTTTTCAAATGGTATATAGGCAGCCCTGTTAGGCAGGGAATTACTAAAGCTGAGTATTTTATTTAAACTGTTGACTACTTGTATTTCTTGAAGTTGTGGCACTGGTGTTCTTTTCAGGTTTATTTGAAGGCCTCCATCATGGCCAAGGACTGTGTGACGGCGGCTGCTGTTGTGTTCCTGATCGACCGGTTCCTGTACTGGATTGATGCCTCAAGCAAGCTCCTGAAGATCGCCAAGGGCCTGCACAAGCTGCAGCCCGCCACACCGATCGGTCCTCAGGTGGTCATCCGCCAGGCTCGCCTTGCCGTCAATGCAGGTGCTGGCTACCAGGGAGCCACCGCTCCATTTTCTCAGCTCAGGCCCTATTAGGAGCTACTTGACTTTGAAGAAGATACTGTGTCCCTTTCTGGGGATGACATGCTTACGGCCCTGGTGCCATCTTTTCAAACGTGCAGCCCACTCCCAGCCCCCTTGAGCCCTCCCAGCTCTTCTCAGTAGCACAAAGGGGCTGGTATAAAGGGTGTCAGAGCCAAAAGCAGTAGAGAAAATTGTGAAAGGGTGTGGAAAATACTAATTGGAGCTTTTGTTCCTTAACAAATCTTCCCTGCTGGTTTCAAACAGGGATATCTGAATTGCTATACTTCTGACCAAGGGCCTTTAAGAAGTAAATGAGAGTCCTGGCATTTTCTCTGCACTGTCCCAGCTGCTTTTTTTTTTTTTTTTCAGTGGGACCACTTGACTATGCAGATGATGCCGCTTACAAACCCCTCTAGGATAAATTGATATATTTATTTTTTTAAATGTCCATCCTTCCTATAATGTGGGCAACACCTGAAGAATTTTTAATATATCATCTTCCGACTGGGAAGATGTATTCCCACTTGTTCTGGGGAGAAGAAGACAAAGCCAAACAAACCTGCTTTGAAAAAGACAATTGAGGAATATCTTAAGTACAGAACATAGTCTGGGATTCCCAACCGGTGGGGTGGCCAGCAGCTCAGTGCCTGCCCCACTCTCATTGCCTCCGCTCCTGCCCTGAGTCCCGCAGCAGCCCAACAAGTGGGAATGAGCAGAGTGAGAACAGTGTCAGGAGTCATGTGCCGACGCTGCTGAGCTTGTGTTAGCAGCTGGGTTGACTCTAAAACCAATGCACGGCCTTAACCTCCCTCCTAAAGGAGAGGTAACCATGGCTTTCTGAAGCAGGTGTCTGGCTAGAAATATTTGTCCCATTGGCATTTTTTGCAATACTTTTTGTATCTATAAAATAGCTTGTATCACAGAGATTCCTGTGCACGAGGTAGCATCTAGCAGTGCATGCTTAACTGGGAAGTTTAGGCTAATTGCAAACACAGTAAGAACACTGGGAAGAGGAGTAAAATTTGCCAGGGCTTTCACTGTTGAATATTTTTGTTCACTTCATACCACAAGGTACATTTTTGTATTCATTTCCTATCTTTGTTTTGTTTTATCAGGTAAACTCTTAAAAGCCGAATATATCCTAAGCAGCCTTATTAATGACAATGGAGCAACAGGTACATATATATTTATTTTCCAATTTCATAATTACTATTTTTTTGGTACTAATTGTAACAGTCACACAAATTTCAAATACAGCCAGTCTGACATCAGTAATGACTCCTTACATCATGCTTCTCTCTTCATCACCATTCTCTTCTACAATGTGGAAGCTGAAACCTTGTTTTGAAACTTCTACAATTCATCTTTGTATGTCTTTACTTGGGAGGAAAACTATTCTGGACTGACAGCCTTTCTACTAATTTCTCTGCCTGGAGAATTTTAAAATGTAGCCCAATTTCAAGCAATTGACTGATCGGTGATACAAGATAAAGACAACCCCCCAGTTGCCAAGAAAACCAAATTGGTTGAGTAATGCTTATCCTCCACATTCACACCGATCTTGTGAACGAAATTAAAACTTTAACCTCGCCCTGCAGCAGATTATAGTGCACTTATTTACTATATTTTGGAGTTGAGAAAAAAAAGAGAGCAAATTCTTCATCCTAAAGCACTTTCTTCAATTACTGGATAGACAAGCAAAACTGTAAAATGGGAACGTTCCTTAATGTGCAATGATACTTTTAGAAATTACTTCTTTTTCCTTCCTGTCAAATGACTATACCGCTGGCCATGTGACTTGCTTCAGATATGGAGGGATGTGTAGAAATGGTAAGAATTCACAAATTTTGTCAGACATTCAAAATTAGTATTTAATTACGGTTTTGACGCAAATATATTTTAGGTTTTCAAACCTGTTAACTATTTGCTTAGCCTTCAGAGTTTCTATAGTCAACTCATTCATGTTTTGTCTACAACCATGAAAAGTAAAAAAAAAATAAAATAAGAAGTCTGTTCTGGTTTTTATTGTTCTGTTTTTATGTGAAACTGAGATTCTTATACAAGAAGGGTCCTCAAGGACCCTTTAGGGGGCTTTAAACAAAATCGAGGGCTTTAAACAAAATACCAGATATCACTGTTAAAGTAGCACTGGCTCTGCATTTCATCTCTGATGAGATTGTGCTATTGTTTTCAGATTATTTTCATAATATTCAATGATAATACTTAGTTAACGTTGAAGATGTGTTGTTGAACAGGTACTTTGTGCTAAGAGTAGCAGTGAAATGGTCATATTAGGAAAGCTTAGTGGTTTCGTTTTTTATTTTAATGAGATAGTCAATATAGATTTGATAATGAAACGCTTTGTATAACCTTGTATAATCATGCTGTTTTAATGTGAAAATTTTTTGTTTTAATCTTCATGATACACTGATATCTGAAAACATATTTTGCCAATGATTCAAAGTATTTTGTTCTGCTGCGTGTACTAGTGATAACGCAGATAACCATGTTAATCCTTTTGAATGCTTTTTAGTGCAAGTCTGTATAACGTTTATGCACAGTGACTTTTTGTTGCTTCACAGAAGACAAGAACCTTTTGCGTTTTATGTTGTTCTTATGCTTTGTATAGCTGTCATTCAAGCTACATGCTCATATAGCTGTCTGCTTATATTCCTTGCTGCACTGTCACCTTATCATCTCTCTGGCTGCAAGGCCTGACTCAAACCAGCTGAACTCAAAGGAGAGATGTCAGGCAATTTGACAGGATTTAGGTTCTCCTCAGAGGCCTAAAATGATGGCAGCATTTTTTCATTCTCTATTGAAATTTTCAACTCTTTTTTCAGGTACTTGGCAATATGCTAATGAAAGTGATAGGATCCTTGTTCAGTCGGTCTGCTTACAAATCAGAGGACAGATTCTGCAAAAGCTTGGTATGGCTTTTTTTCTGTAAATATCTATTCAAGGTTTCTCCCAGTTTTTTTCCTTTATAGTCAGGATTTGTAATAATGCGCTTGTCATATGTCAGAATTTTAGCTTGTGTGAAACGTCTGCCTGACATCCATAACACAGCCACAGAAGATGAGTTATACACACATCTGTTTGAAGAATCAAGGACCTAGAGCCATGTACCAAGCAAGCACATTTTAAGAATTACCATCTTATTATTAATCTAACCAGAAGCCAAGGAGCATCCTGCAATATTGTTTCATTCTTCTGCTAACACTTTTCCCGAATTCACTGTTTCCCAAAAGCGTGCAGTAGCTTAACATGGCTACATCACAGCAGTTTCTTCTGTCAATATAAGATGATCCCTAGCATTCAGTATGATGGACTTCTGTATTCCAGGCTTGGTACTTGGGGCCAGCAGCCTTAGTTTTATGCTTTTGCCATAACCTTCCATCTTCAGCGACTGTTGAGATGAGGTCTTTTATGAGCATAAAATGTGTGTTTATACACAGCCAAAAGCTAAAGGAAACTAATGTTCACCATCACCAAAGCAAAATATGCCATGATATGGTTTTATACTGTTTCCAGGGCTGCCAACTCAAGAAGATGTAAAATAAACTCAGCCTATTTAAAGCCATCTGTAGCAGTAATCTGCTTAGTGACTATTTCTCTGGTTTATTTCAGGGATGTGGTATGAGGCAGCAGAGTTGATTTGGGCTTCAGTTGTAGGATATTTCAAACTTCCTCTACCAGATAAAAAGGTAGGATCTCCTTTTCACTCTGGATAGCTTTGCCAATCTAATAATCATTCCAGATTAGCTTTTGTTGATTTCAGTCATGTCTTTTAGAAATAAAGTTTCAATTATGCATCTCAGACACGGTTAACATTAAGGACAAATGTTCCAGTTGATCTGTGTATCACATTGTTTGTTTCCGCATGCATGCACAGACTTACAGACACCTTTTTCCTGCAGGGAAACGGAGTGATAGTTTTCATTAGCGATAAAGTGATTTCAAAGTGATAGTTTTCATTAAGCAGAGTTGTCTGAAGTGAGCCATCACCTAGGATGTCACAGGTGTCTCTGACAAGGACAGACTAATCCCAGAACACAACCATAGATTTGGGTTTCTTGGTTTGGTTTTCTTGTTTGTTTTTTTAGCATTTCTGTTTGCTGAAATGTTCTCAAGCTGCCCTACACTATCTGTTGTGAGTGGTGCATGTCCCCTGGCCCTGCAGCATCTGAACACCTTGCAGCAGCTAATATATCTGTCTTTAACACTTTTGTGAGGCATGGTCGCACTAATCTTCCCTCTGCCAATGAAGCAACAGTCATACCATGTGTCCGTAGCTAAACAGGAATGTGAACCTAAGTCTTGCAAGTCCTGGGGTGATTCTTTAATAATTTTTGTAATTGTATTCCAGAATAGGATATACCAAAAAAACAGACCTCATCACCTCTCCTCTCCCATACTTAAAAGCTTGACTTTAATCTCAGAACATCCCTACGCGACCAAAGATGTGTAGTGAATTTTGCAGAAAGTGTACAGATGCTTCCTGGCATTCTCAACTATTTAGCTGGGCAGGCCCTTAGCTATCAGGTGTAAATCAAAAGTTCAGGAAAGAGACTTTGTTTTCATTGTCACAAAGAGCACCCTGGAAAAATATCTAAGGAAAATGCAGTGCTATTGAAGTTACTGTTGAAGGCAAGAGCTAGCAGTTATCGGAATAGCTGCCACTCACGGAAACTCATAAGGGTCCACCAAGGCAGCATTTTCTGTAAGTTAATAAAACCCTACCAAGATGACCTGAGTTTCTCAGCAGTACTTCTCTTTGGATCCTTTTTGGTTCATTTTGTTGGATTTTTGGTGTGGGTTGTGTTGTTTGTTTGTTTGTTTGTTTATTTGTTTTCTGGTTTGACATATACAGAAACTAAGTAACTGTGAGAAAAAAAATTCAAAACACGTGGGAAAAAACCTTCCATTTCTTTTTCAGGGAATTGCTACCTCCTTGGGTATTATAGCTGATATCTTTTCTTCCATGAGTGAGAAGGATTATATACGTTTTAAAACCAATGCTGAGATTGACCTGGTAAGACTTGGTTTAGTATTTGTGGGTGCAGATTCTTCAGAAAAATTGTATGTCATTGTCCCAGATTCACTCACATTTCGTCCGCCCTCCAGTTCCTCTCCTAAGCTAAGAGGGCTGAAGAATATTCCATCGCTCGCATTCATAAAGTTCATTAGCACCTAGACGGAAAAATGCTTTGCTCCAGGAAAAAAGAAACAGTAAAAATATTTATTTAGTGTGGGTATATGTGTATGTATGTATAACACACAGATGATTTACAGAGCCCCAGACTGACACATCTATGGTAAACCTGAGCGAAAAGGCTCTTTCAGAAATACAGTCGGCTGCTGTTGTGTAAGATTTGATGTCCTACTCTGTCAAGATTCAAAGGCATCAGAAACCTCAGGGAACCTACAAATCTCAATGGACTCTGATGACCAAATCCCAAGCTGCCTACCTCCGGTCTAACAGGGTTGCCTGCAGGGTAGACTTTGAAAAGAGAGCCTTTAAAATGAGGTTTCCCCTTGTGCTTTTTTTTTTGTTTCATCAGAGCCTTCTCCGGGAGCTCAGCCACCGCTTACTATCAGCTGCTGAAGCCTGCAAACTGGCGGCAGCCTACAGCCAGTATACCCCACTGTTTGTGCTCACAGCAGTGGTAAGTATTAGTCCTCATTCTGGAAGTGCTGTGTGTATAACAGAAGAGTCCAGGCTATTAAATTTGGCTGTAATCTAGCTTCCAAGCATCGTACTGTACAATATGCTCCTATCTGTGTTGTGGATATAATGATGCATGTTACTCTGGACTCCAAATTGAAGCTAAGCAGATGGGAAGAAAGCAGTATCTGTCTGCAGAGCGAGGATGGGCTTTCGAGCCCACCCGAGAGTGTTGCTTTTCCTGTAAATAAAGATGTATTTCAAAGGAGAAAGAGCAAGATTGTTTCCTAACAGAAACACAGCAGCAGGCAGTTAGAGCCAGCATTTTCTTCCAATTGTAAAAGGGAAAGAAACACATTTTTTTCCTCCTTTCATTTAGTTGAGACAGAGGTGCTGTTTTTTAATTCCTTGATTCCTCTTTTGTCCTCTCCCAGAACATCCGTGGGGTATGTTTGCTGTCCTATAGTCACTCCAAGGACTGTCCGCCCGAAAGGAGAAAGTTCTACTTGTCCGAAGCCAAAGAATCCTTCGAGATCGGCCTCCTCACCAAGAACGAAAACAGTCCTGTCACCAGCAAGCAGGAGCTCCATAGCTTTATTAAAGCTGCTTTCTGCCTCACAACTGTGCATCGATGGCTCTATGGGGACAGTGAGAAGCTCCATGAGGTGGGTCAGCTCTGTAGGGAAGCCATGGGAAAACTGCATGCGTACAGCACTTCGCTTGCAGAAGAGGAAGAGAAAGGAGCGCTTGCCAAGGAGATCATGTCTCTGATCACGTCCGTTAAGAAGCACTTGCAAGTGGAAGGCTTTCCGAATTCTGATGCCAGGTCTTACATTCCAGACAGCTACAAAAGCGCAGTGCAAAAACCTATCCTGCAAGGCGAGGCCGACTTTGAGAAGATCCTTGCCAAGCATTCTCAGCATCATCTGTCAGTGTGTGAAGTGTTTAAAAATACTTGCAGGATTCATAAAACCACACCAGGAGAAATGCACACGGGAGCTTGTGTCACAACCTTAAAAACAGAAACCAAAAACATAGACACTGTGTGCACCACTGAAGAAGCAGTGTACCAGAGGAAAGGTGCTGGCAAAATGGCCAATACACAAAAAGCAGAAAGTAGCTCAGAGAGACTCAGTGGCCAAACAAGAAACAAACACATCGCTTCTGATGTGATCAATATTTCCTTTGAAGAAGAGACTGAACCATTTGAAATAGTAATAAACGATGGAAACAGTGCTTTTGGCAGATGGCAAAACAGGAGTCAAACCACCACTTCAGAGAACTCATGGTGCAAGCTGTCGCTGTCAAGTTACTCCTCCAGCTGGGAGGAACTGAGCTGTAATAGCGGCCAGGAGCCTCCCAGGGAAGGGCAGCAGCAGCAGAAGGGCTCAGCAGAGGAGCAGTGTTGCACAACAGAATCTGCCGAATACGACCAAGTAGCTCACCTGCACTCACTGCCTCCAAGAGCCCACCAGCCTTCTCCTCGAGAGCTCCCGCGTGGCTCGGTGGGGTCTCCTCACGCTCCCCCGGCCAGAAAGCCCGGGCAGGGCAGCTGCGGTACCACGGACAGCAGGCTTGTACCAAGGCAGGCACCCAAATCCCGCTTGGCCTGGGTGCAGCCGGCAGGAGGAACCGGGGGCAGAAGTGAGGGTCCCTCGTCTGACCACAGCCCCGCCACAAATGGGGTGGTTGATGCAGAGTCTACGGGCACTGAGCCAGAAATGGCCAGCGAGGCCCCTGTGGGTAACTGGTTGGGGAAATCTCCAGCCATGGCTGGGAACAGGTCTCACAAAACGGTTGATGTTGACCCCCAGGCAGAAACGGTAGATGACACTGAATTTGATTTCATCAGTATTGGAGACTTGGTAAACAATTATCCCACAGCGACTGGTCCAGAGCATCAGCCAGCTCCGGGTGCACCAACAGCTTTACCCTCAGGGGGAAAGATGCCCAAAGTCAACTACTTTGACTGTGCTACTACTGAAGAAGAAGAAGAAAAGCCTCAGGACAGGGTGAGCAGCCAGAGGCCATCCAGTTCATCTCTAAGTCCATGGCACAACTCAACTCAGAAGCCCAAGTGTTCCCCTGAAGGTCCATTTCTGAATCCAAGGGGAAATGGTCTTGCCTTTACACCTGGGAGAACAAAGGAAGAAATCCTTGATGCTCGAATTCTGAGGGATGATGACTATGTGCAGCTTCTGGCAGGAGTAGAGCATAACTGGCTTGTCCAGAGACTGACGCCTACTGGAATTTTTAAGCCTAAACAGCTTCATAAAGCATACTGTAAGTTTCCACACAGCAACGAGCATTTTCATGCAGTGATAGCTACTCCCACAGAAAACAGCCTTGACTCAGGCTTTTTAACATCATGTTTTAGTCATCCCTTACTAAGTTTTTTTGTTGTTCTTTTATGATTTTTTGTACAAAAAAAAAAAAACGCAATAGAAGAACACTCCCTTGAAACATTTTCTTGTATTCCTACCTACCCATTTGCACATCAGTCACAGCTTCATGGAGATGGGCTCCATCTCCATGCCCACTCAGTCCCTCCTGCTTTATCCATTCATGCAGTAGGTAACTCAGGCTACTTGGTTCCCTGTGCTGGTTTGTCAAGTCTATTTTACCCCTTTTACTTGAGCCCATTTAAGTTCAATATTTTATCCCTTTGAACTATATATTTGAGATAATGATTATAAAGTTAATCATAAATAACAGTTCAATTTATCTTCTGAATCTTAATTTGCAGAACTTTGTTCAATATACTAGGAAATACAGAAGTTAGAAGCAACACCTCCGTAGGATGCCTCATTGAGCTCATTAAGTGCATTCTACTGGGGAATCATCCCATCTCGCTTGTTTCAAGCCTGTTTAGATATTTTTGTCCTTGATGTAAAACATCCATCTCTGCACCTCAGTGCCACTTAGCACATATCTTATTGCACAGTACTTTGCTTTCAGAGGAGCCTGGATATCTTAGCTCCTAGGTGATGGTATATCACCCCTCACCTCAGGCTTAGAGCAATCCCGTGGAATTGTCCAGACTACCTGTTGTGTCTCCTTTTTGTAGCAGCTCTTCTTTTGAAATACTCAAAGACATCAGGCCTCTGGACAGGCCAGGAAACAGCTGTATTCATTGGGGACTACCTAAACGTGGCAAAGGAAGGCAAACAGAGAAATGCATTTTGGATACACTTCCTGCACCAAGAAGAAAGCCTGGGAAGGTATTGAGCAAACCAATTTTTGAAAAAAAAATGTATACCAATTCTACTTCTGTGTAAATATGAATGAAAACTGCCTGGTACGATTAATCTTATACCTGTGATTCAGCTAGTCCAGTGCCTTATCGGACAGTAGCTTTTATCAGGTATTTTCAGAAGGTAAGACAAGTTTTTATTTGGGCAACTACAGAAATAGCAGTCACAATGGCAGAAGATTGTTCCTTTATTCTGTTTCAACCTAGTTTATGTTTGGTTAGATTTTGGCTGGTTTTCTGTAGCAAGACTGTTTTATTGCTTTTCTAAATCTCTTGGGCATTTTGTCAATCTTTAGTAGAGTAAATCTTCTTATCACCCATTTAGCTCTCTGATTTTGAATTTTTGGGAAGAAAAAGCTACTTTACTGTTGTCTTACAGCAGCCATGTTAGTGTCTATCTGCTCATGACAGGTCTTAGGCCCGAACTCACCTCCGTCTGTTCTGGGATAATCTGATGGGAGATTAAGTGACGCTTCCTTTTCATATGACCTCTAGCTTTGCATTAGAGAATTCCTGTTTCTGATCTTCCCTAACACCCAAACAAAACATCTGCAATTCAAAATTAACTTTTTTTTTTTTTAAGACAGTTTTGCCCCACATAAGCAGTAATAAACCTGACAGAGATTCCAGAGTAGGCCCTTTCATTAAACAAGCCCATCTAATCCTACTTATGGGTAGGCAAAGCAGCGCTTCATGTTGCTGAAGAGGGTAGAAGCGCAGAGTGGTATTAGTACCTCAGAGGCAGACCAAACCTTTTGCTTGATTTCATCTTCCTGTGGAGACACCAGCAATTGTTCTGTTTATAAAACAGACAGGCTTACAGCTGCTGCAGTCTGAAAGAAGGAACGCTAGGTTAATGTGATGCTGGGCCTGAGAGGCTACCCTAGCTAGCACGATGCTACACTTCCAAGTACCCAGATTCCAGCCTAGAATCACTTTGCAACAAGCTCGTTCTTAACACAGAGTGAAGGAGCAACAATGCCTATAGGCAGAGAAGTTCTTCAGTCACTTTTAATTTTGACAATGGGTTTACACAATGGATCCTTTTGATCTGAAAGCAAAGTTAAAAACACGTATATGTTTCACATCAGGAAAGCTCTGCTAGCTGCTAATCACAGATTTTGGATTGTTATTAGAAGTATCTTATGAATTCTTATGGGTTAAGAACAGTATTTTAAGTACCTCTGAGTCAGGTCTCCCTTCAGAGTCAAGAAGAGTTGACTTTAAACATTCCATTGCTATGAAACCCTCATCCTAGGATTTGGTTGATTTTTACAGCACTTTATTCCTGTAAGAGCTTTAGGAGAAAAAAAACCCCACAACTTTATGGTTTGATGTTTGTGTACGGTAATGATGTTTGTGTACCACAAGTAGGGCTTCTTGAGTACAGTCTGCTGCAAACCTGGCTGCACCAAAGGTTGTTTTTGTTTTGCTTTGCTTTGTTTTGTTTGTTTTGTTTTGTTTTGTTTTTTCTTGTTTAGGTACGTTGGGAAAGAATATAAAGAAGAAAAGGGGCTTCTTCATCATTTCAGTGATGTGGAACGACAAATGACTGCTCAGTACTACGTGACGGAATTCAACAAAAGGCTGTATGAGCAAAAGGTCCCTACCCAAATCTTTTATATCCCATCTGCAGTACTTCTGGTAAGAGCTGTCTTCAAAGCAATACCAAGGAATTGATGGGAAGTGGGTCATAAGTCAGTTTGACTTTAAATTACTAGTAGTTAGGCCGCCTGTAGATGACATGCTCTAATTCATGTGATCTTACCTGGTAGGTGTACTTGATTGTTCAGGACAGAAGACGTCCTTCAAATGGCTATCACAGAAAAGCTCTTTTCCTCAATAACAACCCCTTATCATAGCAATTCTTATTAGTTATTAGTTCCTATTAGGAGAGGAATAGGTCACTATATAAAGAAGCAGCCCACCTCAGAGGAGAGAGGGATGGGGCCTGCCTGAGCAGAAGTGCTCTCCCTCTCTCCGAGACACCGTCTGCTCCTTTTCCAATTGTCCCTGGCAAAGAACCAGCTCCGCCACATCTCTGTGTGGTCTGAGCTCTGTAAGGAGAAGGAAATGCCCATGTACTCCCTGAAGGTGAGCTCACACTGATGGTGAGGAAAGACTAGTGGCAACGGCAGGCCTTTGAGCTTCAGCAAGACCACAGGTCCATCAGGCACCTCTCACTGAGGACCATTCTGCCCCTACACTCCAACAGTTCAGTCTCAGACATTGCCTGCTGGCAGAGGCAAGAACCAAGTGGCTGAGAGCTGGCTGGGATGTCGAGAGTTATCTGAGCAAGCCTAGGGGGAAGGCACAGCAAAGTCATGAGAATTTATTGTGTCTGGAGCGGGTTGAAAAAACAAGAAGCCTGAAGCAAAAAGTTTTGAAGAAAAAGCAGTTTGGGGTTAGTCTTTAAACAGCAACAAACAGCAACTAAAATACCCAGAACTCAACTGAAGTAACAGCCACATTAGATCAGGGAAGATGGCTATTATTTGTCCACTTGGTTTCAAACACACAGAGTTTGAGGAGGCTGCATTCAACACGCTCGTGGGGCACACCTCGCGGATCATACTGGCCTTCTGTTTCAGAAGTGTAGCCAGGACAGCTGTTGCTGCTCTTACTACCCTCTTTGCTCTGCAAGATGTCTGCAAGGGCAGCAAAGCCACGGGACAGGTGGCCCTGCTGTGCCAGCACCCAATCTGAGTGCTAGAGGCGAGAGCCACATCTGTGTGATCTGGCACGGAGGTTAAACCAGACATCCAGCCCTCCAGGGGAAAGTTACAGGTCTTTTCCAAGTTCTTATGCTTAACTTTCAGTTTGACTTGTGTTTCAGATGTGGAGAGCTAAGTAGTCTGTCTTTCCCTGCCTGCTACAGAGCTGAGTCCACTGTTATTAGCATGTATATGAATTCACAATATGAGTATGATAGCATGATATGTATATTACTGTGTCTGCAAGCCATTCTGGCAGTAGATCTGGCTCTATGCCACTTGCTAATAAGGCCTAATGAGAGCCTGGCACCAGCACTTACTAGTCTCTGAAGACAGAAATTACTAAAAAAAAAAAAAAAAGCAACAACGACAAAAAAACTACAACAATAACAAAAATAAAAATCACCCAGTGGTTATTTGCACATTGAAGAAGGACCAGGTGCAAGTTTATTCAAATCTTTTCATTTTTCTAGCTTGTTCTTTAGATAGAATCTCCTGAAAGAAGTTTCTCATTTGCTGAACAAACTAGATATTTGTAGAATTTGTTGCTCAGTTTGGCCTGCCAGGCTGGCTTTGTGTTGGTGCCATCATTGCTCTAGTTAAATGTGAGCTCTAAGCAGCCTGTCTTTTGAATCAGCAGTGGGTTAATATGGAGGATATTTCCATCCAACTTATGACAGAAAGTTCTAGGAGGAAAATACAAACATTCCCTTAGAGGAGCTTTAGCATTCTTGCTTTCACATCTCTGCATGGATGACTGTCACTGAAACTCTCTTTTCAGATACTGGAAAACAGAAAAATAAAAGGATGTGTGAGCGTGGAGCCCTACATCCTGGGGGAGTTTGTGAAGCTGTCCAATAACACAAAGGTGGTAAAGAACGAGTACAAAGCCACGGAGTATGGTCTGGCCTATGGCCATTTCTCCTACGAGTACTCCAATGGAACAGATGTTGTTGTTGACCTGCAAGGTTTGTATTGCGGTGAACTCCATTTATTGCATATCCCCTCAAGTAGCAGAATATGCTGTACGAGGACATAGCCTCTCTAAACGACATAAGGTGAGGGAGGTATGTGCAGGTGTGTGTCTGCTGTGAGCAGTGCTTTTTTCCTCTGCTGTGTCACAGCAAGAGCAGATAAGCCGAACGCTCCCCAGAGTGCCACAGGAGCAGTCTGCACCCAATTAGGCTAAAGCCAGGCTGCGAGGATGTGTCCTGTGGAAACGCCTGAAGGAGAACCACTAAAAAAGACAGCGGGTTTTGTCACACTTCCTCCTTCCCAAAATTGGCAAACCTAAAATAATTCCCTATTTAGTTAATGGAGAACTGAGCTCTTTGGTTAAAAGCCAAGGGTACAACCTTTCAGAATCAACCTTCATCACACGGGTGTCTCTGGGATGTTCAAGCAATATTCATTCAGTACCTCCTAGGGTTTCATTCTGCTTTTGCTGACACAGGTGTAAACTGGGAATCACTGAACTGACGTGAGCAGAGTGTGGGCTGTGCCAAGCAGAAAGTACTGGGTGGGATAGCGCAAGGGCCATGATGCTTGATAAAAACAGATGTATCCTTTCTTCCGCAGGCTGGGTGACAGGGAATGGGAAAGGCCTCATCTACCTCACAGACCCACAGATTCATTCTGTTAATAGCAAAGATGTTTCACGCTCTAACTTTGGGAAGAGAGGAATTTATTACTTCTTCAATAACCAACACGTGGAGTGCAATGAAATCTGTCGTTGCCTTTCTTTAACGAGACCCTCAGTAGAGCCACCAATGTAGACTCACACGAGAGACCCAAGCAGAAGATGACCCGTAAGATGGGCAGTATTTTATCCTACACACTTCTAGGAACATGTTGTCTTCGTGAGAACAGAGGCCCTGAGATGACACTCACGTGAGTCTGGTCAGCCATTACCTGCACCATTTTGGGAAAGTTCTGGTCTGTGCACCCCAGCTGGTATTACCATGTTACCATCTCGTGTACCATCTGAAACGCTTGTTCTTATAGCCATCTGTCAGACTTAGCAGAAGACCGTAAGAGGAAGAAGAAAGCAGCCTCCAAAATTCAGCTAGAGGTGTGTTACGAGACTGTATAAACATCCAGTGCATCAGCAGACCCAGTGAGGGCAACAGGCACCATCTGCTCTTCGGAAATGGGGTAGGAAACAGAGCGAGACAGAAGCAGAGACTTGTGTTTCAACCATCTGTAAAATTCACAGAAAGTTGTATAAATGCTTCAGGGAACAAATGGTGATGTTTCGGGTTGTTAAAAAATAAAAACACAATTTCTTTCAGAGGGGTATGTACGTATAGGTGTGACCACACAACATTTAAATAGAAGGAAATACGGTTTTAACTGCAATGGCCAAAAAAATCTGCTGTTCTTCAAGGAAAAAAATACTAGTCTCGAGCCAGGAAAAACTGTACATGAATAATTTAGGCCTGCTACATTTAAGACACTCTCAGGAGAGAGTGGAATAGTTCTCACTTAAGAACAACACATCTCTTCTGACTGTAACGAAACTGTGAACACCGTAAGTTTTGTGAATGATTCTGTAGCTAATTCCAACAAATAACCTCCCCAGGCGCGAATGCAGACAGTGCACAGCCCTAGTTGTATGGCTACGTGAGCTTGTTTGCTGTGTGAGCTAGGCACTCGCAGGTACAGCTCACATCAGCTATTCAGAGCAGGTGCTAGGGCTTTGAGGGGTTGCTTGTGAGTGAAAAAGGTGTCCTCTAAGTGGTATCTTTACACACTGCCCCTATCAACACCCCACACACTTATCCTCTCACCTTGCTCCACTTATGCAGCCGAAGACTAAATCCTAAATCTTTAAATCTAAAATCTTTAAAACCTAAATCCCTACATGAGGAGGGATTTTCTTGACAATTCTGCTTGTTCTAGGAACACACTTTACTCTCGCACATACAAACAGCTGTGACTTTGAATATGTCCTTTAACTCAAACATTTTTGCTGAATTTTTGCTGTTGTTTGTGGTTGATACATAGCACACACCCAGAGAGCCCCTGACATTTAACGCCAGTGCTGAGCAGCCTGTGGCATGCGTGCCGGCCACATGCTTCAATAGTGTATGATGGGCTAGAGGCAGCTGCAGCTTTTTGCATTTTATGAAACAATCTTTTGTGGGATTTTATTTTGTTGTATTGTGTTGCTTTGTTTTATTTTAAACTAAAACCTGAAGTTCATTCTCCTTCCTTCATTCTCCTCCTTGGACACTCATGAGCCACCACCTGGGGAACTGGAAAGTATGAAATGCAGAACTATTTTTTCCCGCACAGGCTGCTTAGGTGGTAAGAATCAAACCTGGCAGCACGGTCAGGGAATGCATACACATGTTGTTGTGCTGCCTCCCACCTTGGTGAGCCTTTCTTAACTGAGAAAGCATCCAGAAGAAAGAGGGAATGGGAGCTCCTCACCCCGCATGTTGCACCCCTTCAAAGCCGAGTTAAGCAGACTGGAGCTTCTGCTTGAGGGATAAGGAAAATAAAAGCTATCAGCAACACTATTCAGATTCAGAGTTTACAGGAGAATGTTTGTTCCAGCCTTTGCTAGGGACACTCTGCAGATTTTGATTAAAAGCAGAGGGCATATTTTTGCACATACAGGCTGCATCTGGTTTTCTATTCCACCAGAGAGCAAAAGAGGTCTTAGGCTCTTTTGGCACACCTCTCCTGGTGTTATTGTCCTAACCGGGAGGCCAAAAGCTACTTCTGTGAAATTTCAAGAAAGAGGTGTGCATATTCCCCTTAGTTCCACATCTGGCAGGAATAGCAGGACTGGACTGAACACTCGCTGCTGCTCAGGAACCTGCCTCTCCAGCCAAAATAAAATATGACGAGACTTTGGTTTTACTCTTCAAAGACTATGCCAAGGCATCCAGAGTGTGTGCGTGTGCAGTCATCCATGTACCAGGGGATTCTTCATCTGAAAAATGGTACATAGCTTCCCTGCTACATCCAAGGTCACTAGCTCCCTCCACTGAAAATGCTCTCTTCTCTTCTCCTCCAAACCCGGAGGTTCCCTGCCCCATGGCCCAAGGGCTGGGACTGCTTCTTTTAGGAGATTTGCGTCATGAGAAAGGGAACACAGCATTAAACTTCCACAAAAAGATGGGTCCCCAGCACCACGGCGTTAGCTTTAACAAAACCATAAGCTTTTGTTTCTGCAACTGGCAGAGATTTTTAGGCTTTTGTTGCCGCTTTTTAGCAATGCTATTGTTTTCTACGTGGTTTGTGCCGAGTTGTTTGGAAAGATGCCCTATCACTGTGCTGAACAATTAGAACTAGGTGTAAAGAGTGAGAAGCAAGAGAGAAAAAAAAATTAAATCTCTTTATTATGGTGCATAAACCTTCAGTGCTGGGGAGCTGGGCAGCTGCACAGGAAGAAAAATGCATTCAAAAATATAATGCTAGTGTGAATAATCCTTTCTCGAATGCTGCTTGCAGACTGCTTCAGCTTTGTCAGGTGAACTTGAACTGGGCCATCAGATTTGCTGTCGTTCCCATTGCACACTGTCTATCACCCCAGGGCATTCACCATCTTGACTGTTGTTAAAAGGGAGCGAACAATCCATCATTGAGCCCGGGAGTCACTCGCTCATAGAAAAGTAAAATCGGCATGTGACGGTACACTCAGCCCCAGTGTTTCACAGATTAAAGTGATACATGAAAACTCACGTGTTACTGGGAAGATTAAGCCAGTTATCTTGTTCTGCAGCCAATAAAGGGCTGCCTTGTCTGCGGCAGGAGGAGAACGCTGGCTTTAACCGACTGACAGAAATTGTGCATATGGAGCTTCGTGCTGCTGCAAAACAGAGCTCTAAACTGCCAAGGGGAAACAAAGATGGTCAGCAAGATTTTGGGAATTAACCGGCAGCAGTGATGCTGCGTTAAAGGCTTTTCCTTCTCTATAGAGACAATTAAAAACAAAACAAAACCTCCCTAACAATCCCTGGAGAACAAAGTGTCCTTGCGCACTGTCAACAGCCAGCCCCGCGATGCCTGTTGTAAAGTGTGTGTGGTTTAGAGACCCGCAAAAAGCAATGCCTTTTCCAGTCTCTGCTGCTTGTTTGACCAAAGAAAATGTGTTTAGATATGCTTTTGAATAAATTCTTGTGTGGGGAATCTTAATATCTGGAGTACCTCCTAATATAGGGTATTAGCATTTAGCAGCTGGTTTCTTTTGTTGCTTTATGTAAGACATTTTCCCACCCCAGCTAAACGTACGGCTACTGACAGATCTTTGAATGAGCAATTCAGGAAAGTCAGTGTCGAGTGTCAGCCTGCCCAGTTCCCACCTAAAGCCAACACCGTAACGTTTAGCCTGATGGCTTCCATCGGTCGTAACCTTGGCAGGCTGGGGCTCATGTTTGGAGCTCTCAGAGCTTTGCTCAGCGCCCTGCCATTAGCCGGTGCTTGAGCACAGAGCTTGCCTTAATAATGACGTATCCACACATATCCGACAGCCTTTAGGCAGCCATAGCACGTACGTGGCCCGAAACACACCGAACTTACACTGCGGGTTGATGCGGTGTCTGGTACAAACCGGGGGCTAACGGGGGAACTAAGCAGCTGACTCAGAGCATTTAATCTTTTGGCTGGGAGCATCAGCTTAGAGCTACTGGCCAAAAAAAATCTCCTTTCTGCCATTTCCTCTGGCTTCAGAAGAAAGGCATGTGAACCAACCAAGATTTGCATTGTTTTGTGTTATTTGTTGTTTTGTTTTGTTTTTATTTTTCACAGGCATTCAGTCGTGTATTAAGGAACTTGCTACCTAATGTGCTTTTTAGGGTGGATTAATCACGCCACACTCCCAAGCGTGAGGCGAGAGCCACGAATGACCATTAGGAAGCAGTCACCCCATGGTCTCTACAAAATGAGAGAAGCTGCACTGCGTTAGAACAGTGAAATATTGTCATTAGCTGTAGGGGCATAAAGCCTGCAGGACTTATATTCACCTGGTAAAAGCAGTAAGCCAAGCACAAAAGCTTTCTGCTGCTGACAGTGTGGCAACGAGCTCTTTCCTGAGCTTTGGGGAAGGTGTTTGGTGAAGGAAGTTTGTGCTGTTAGAAGTCCCTCTGTGAGCACCCAGGCGAAAGACAGAGGCCTCGCGTGCTCTGCTGCATGCGCTCTTGCATAAAAATCAGTCAATTAGAGACTGAAAGGGAACATGTTCCACAACCGAACCCTATTACAGCTGGGCACGAGGAGCGCAGGCAGAACTGGGGCATCATCAGGCCTTGGCAGAGGGCACGAGGCGGGCGACATGCCGCGCTGACACCTGCATCCTCACCCAGACCAGGCCCGGACGATTCAGCGGGTGGGAGAAGCCAGCACAAGCACCGGGGCGCCCAGGCTTTCCCCCCTCCACCGTCAGGCCGAAGCCCAAGCGGCCGTGCTGGACACGGGAGGCACGGGGCTGCTGCCTGCCCCGCGCGGGCCGTCACGTTAATAGGGGATGATTTGCAAACGGCGTCCCCCCCCCCGCCGCCCCCCGGCCCCCCTCTGCCCGACTCCCGCTTTTCTGCTCAATGGCACAGATGCTGCTTTGTGCTGCCCAGGACCAAGCAGCTATTAGCAGCAAATCCAGCGAGGGAAATTAATGAAGGCGACTACTAATAAAAGGCAGCTCGGGACAGCCATACCAACTTGCTCCAAGCAGTAATTAACTTTTCTAAAACTCACGAAGGTAAATATGCCTTCAGCTTTGGTCCGGACCCTCTCCTTTTTAATCAAGGCAGGGGGATGGGAGGAGGCCCAGTCCCCGCTGCCCACCGGCACAGCAGCCCGCCTTCCCTCTGCCCGGTGTGCGACTTTTCCTCAAGGCGGCCGTTAACGTGCTCTGTCTCCAGCCCCAGCGCTGCAAGATCACCGCCCGTGCTGCATTCAGCACTGCGGGCTGCGGGGAAGAAAGCACAGCCCGAAGCTTGCTGTGCTGGCCCAGAGGCACAGCACTAAGCCCGAGCTCGGGTTTGCCCCACGGTGACAGCAAAAACGTGTGCTGAGCCTGCACAGATGGCACAGCATCACGGCTTTAAGGCAGGGTGCTTCCTGAGGAGGAAGGTGTCAGCTGGGCACAAATCAAGACAGGTTTAGAGATGCAAGACTTTGCCCAGCAGAAAGGCATCCCTCTACGCTGGGTAAAAATCCCACCAAGACTTCTGCTCGGGGAAGGGGTCCGCAGAGCTACAACTGCCGCACAAAAGCGTGCTGAGCTGCAGTGAGTGCTTTGGCCTGCTTTGTCCACACAGTGCAGGAATGGGGGCTGCACAGGTCAAATCCAGACAAAACAAAGGCAAAGTTTTACCAGACGAGCCCAAACCCTTACAGGAGGTGTTTTCTATGGCTCGGTTCCTGAGAGATCAGGTGCAGCCCCCAGCCCCTACGGCTGTGTGGAGCGCTGCGCTCCCCTCGCCACAGCGATGCGCTGTCCCTGTCCCACAGGGCCTGGTCCTCGGCCAGGATGCGCCCCAGCGTCAGCTGCTTTCCCCAGGCACACGGGCATACCCCCATTTGTATGTTTTACAGACATTTTGGGGTGTGCTCTCGTTGTAGAGACATTGCATTTCTCTAAGTTACATGCGTGTCTTTGTGTGGAAATAAGATGTAACTGTCTAATATCCCAGATGATTGGCCCTTTCAATTAAAACAACATTATGCAAAAAATAATGAATCCCGTCTTAAAAAAGCAGCCCACGTGTGCTTAATTACTTAATGTAATATACATTTCAATAACAAAGTCATTAGAGTGCACTGTAGGATGCCCTGTAACAGGTGAACCCTAATCCAGTTGCTTCGCAGCATAATGGCATTACTTTTTTTTTTTTCCGCCATCACGAAACCAAAGCCTCCTTGTGACAATAAAATCATGAGAAAAATGTCCGTAACAGGAGTAAATCAAGGCCAGGCCGTGCGTCCCACACGTGTGAGATGTGTGCCGGGGAGAGGGGAAGGGCCGCACGGTGGCTGGCCGTGCAGGCCGGGTGCAGGCCGGGCTTGCTCTGTGGAAACACACAGGTGCACCAATGGTTTGTGTACCACACGAGAGGAAAGCAAGTGCCGGCCCTTGGGTGAGTTGGGCTCCCTGTGGCTATCTGTGAGCCGGGGGTGTGTATAACCCCCCCCTCAGGAGCCACAGAGCAGCCCGGCAGGCTCCAGCAGCGCTGAGGAGCTTTTATGCCAACGCACAATGTGCAGAAGGATCATAAACACACTTTAAAGGGAAGACGACCTCTTTGTCATGAGGAATTACGCTTTTTCGGCAAGGTGCAGCCGTGGAAACAGCCCCCCCGTTCCCCCACTCCACCCCGAGGGGCACTTTTGCCTTTTACACCCCCAGCCCAGCACCAGGCCCACTGCAGGGCTCTGGGCCCGCAGGCTGCTTTCCCAAGGCTCCGGGCAGCCACCGGGATTTTGCTAATAATTTGCGACCCTCCGGCTTTGCAGCAGTGCCCACAGCCAGGAAGGGACCAGGGAAGGGCTGTGGGACCCCCATCCGCCCCCTTCTCTTTCCCGTCTGCCCGGCGGGACGGGTGATGCTCCCCATCACCGCCACGGCACAAGGGCGAGCCGGGCATTGGGCTCCTTGTTGGCATTCCTGGAGTTTAATCATTAGAGGGGTTGTTAACGGAGAGAGACGGAGCCATCCCGCTCCCGACAGGCCACCCCACACGCTGCCAGCCCCACTGAAAGGATGCCTCCTGTTTTGTTCCTTCTGGCCCACGGCAGATTTGGGGGGACACAGCTTCATATCGCTGGCCACATCAAAGCCGCGATTATGCAAATGCACCCACTTTTTTCTCTTTCTTTTTCTTTCTTTTTCTTTTTTTTTTTTTTCTTTTTTCTGTCCTCCAGGAATTATTTATCACACAATAACCCCCCTGCCAGGGGGGGAAACAATAGATCAGGCTTGATAGCACCGCTCGCCCGAGGCTGCGGGGAAGGGGGGGCGAACCCCCGCACGTTTTATTGGGCTAACCTAATTTTACTAATTCTCTTTTCACACGTTCCTTTTTTTTTTTTCTTTTTTTTTTCCCTTTTGCCCCCTTCAGGGGACGTCACTCGCCGGGCCGGGTTTCACGCTCCCAGGATCCGGGGGCACCGGGCAGATTCATGTGCCGCGCAGTTTATTTAATTAATACATTCAGCCGCCTCCGCTGGTTTTTAATGATTTCCAGGTGTTTGCACCCAGAAGTCACAAAGCGCTGCTGGGCGCACGGGGCAATGATTGAAGGGCCTCGGAGTGCACCAGACACCCCCCGGCCCTGCCAGCGATGGACTAATGATGCTGGGCTAAAAACGCCCTGTTTTGGGCTCGTGGCACGGGCACGGAGGATGAGGACGCCCAGCCAGTGCGGGGCGGCGATAGAGCAAGGAAGGACTGGAAGGATGAAGGCCGAGGGCAGACGGGCTGCTCCCGCTCAGCGCTTTGTTGGGTGCCCTGTGTAGGAGACAACGTCTCCATGGGATAACCCGAGACATCCCCGGAGGTGCTCTGAGCTCACCCTGGCCCTGCCCGCGGTGTGGGTTTCACTGGTACAGGAGAGAGATGGAGGAACGGAGCCTTCCTCTTTAAGCCCAAACCAGTTTTTGTTTAAGCTCACTCATTTTTATTTTCTGGGTAGCGCTTATGTCCTACGTCCCTTTCGGTGAAACTCAGGAGCCATCAGTTTGAAGAAGGGTTTTAGGCAGTTACACCTTCTGCATCGGGAGGCAAAAGTAGATCCCCAGCGAGCTCCCAGTGCACCTAAACACAGCGTTGCTGCTTGAGAAACCACACGATGGAGGCGACATGCTGCTATAGGGACAATTGTATGTGTTTCTGGCGGCTCCTTTCCACACCACAGCCAGTTCTGGGGGCTCCCTTTGCTGGGAGAGGAAGGGGTTTTGTTCTTGTCCCCCTCGTCCCCGAGCACCTTTTCACCCCAAAAGTGACTGCCCCAACGCTGGGACTAAGCTGACATCCCCCGAGTTTAGTCTTGCTCCTATTCCACTGGGGAAAAAAAAAAAAAGAAGAGGTGTGTGGGGGTGTTTTTGAAGAAGCAAACCAGAATTTTAGAAATGAAAACGTATGGCAGAGCTCTGATGAACCCTGGAGCACTTGCAAAGGGGGCGTGCACCTGGGTCACCCCATTGCACCCCACAAACTCGGCTGGGTCCGGGGGGGCCACTGCCCAGCCCACCCCAATTTTTGGCAGAGACCGGGGCAGTTGCCAGTCCCCCCTGTGCCGGAGGAGCCCCCCAGCTCCTGACAGGCGGCATGCCAGCCAAAAAAAGCAGCAAACAAAGTTATGAAAATTAGATATTTTATTTATATTTTATGACAAGAACAGTCCCTTTGTTCTTCAGCTGTAAATACATACTAGAATAAACTCTGTAAATTATACAAAAAAATACATATTTTCCATGAAATCTTTCTTTATAATAAATAAATGTGAACACGTGTGGGGCTGATCGCTGTAATGTTCCGTGTCTGTTTAGGTTTTCAGTCTGTTGATTTATTTTTAATCTCCTGAAAGAAGGGGGGAGTTCCTCGTCCCCTAAAGGTCGAAATAAATAATGCATGAGGAGCCCTCCCCTCCCGGTTCACACCCCCCTTTCCCTCGACGGTTCTTTTTTTTTTTTTTCGCTTTTGATAGAGAGTTCAGCCTAAATTTCCACGCTTGCATTCAGCCCTCACAAAGCCTACAAATTATACAATGACTTCTAACCCGGCCCCCTAACAAAACAACTTTTTTTTTTCTCTCTCTCTGGACCCCCCCCCACCCCCACCCCAAACCTCGTACATCACAAGGGACAGCTGGCGAAATGGGGAGCGGGAGGGAAGGAAGGAAGGGGGGGGGGGGGGACGGGACACACAAAAGGCCCGGGAGCTGGGAGAGCGGACAAAGTGCAACGTCGGAGGTGGGGGCAGAGAAAATTTGGGACGGTGGAGAGGGGGGGTGGAGAAAACGTGGGGAGGGGGTTGCGGGCGGCGGGGCTAGAGGCAGCGGCGGGGAGGCTGCGGCGGCGGCGGGGGGGGCGCGAAGCGGCCCCGGGGGGGCGCCCAGTGCTCGGCGTCCGACGCGGAGCCGTCGGGGCTGGCTGGCGATAAAGTGCAGGCGTAGGGGGAGGCGGAGGGCGCCGGGCTGCAGGAGGAGGCCGGCGAGGGGCTGGCCTCCAGCCCGCCGTCGGGGCCGCCCCTGGCCGCCGCCGCCGCCGCCGCCCCGGCCAGGCGCAGCGTCTCGGTGAGCGCCCAGATGTAGTTGTGGGCGAAGCGCAGCGTCTCGATCTTGGTGAGCTTGGCGTCCTCCGGGAAGGTGGGCAGCACGTCGCGCAGGGCGTCCAGCGCCGCGTTCAGGTGGTGCATGCGGTTGCGCTCCCGGTTGTTGGCCTTCAGCCGCCGGCTCCGCTTCAGGCGCTGCGCCGCCTCCGCCGTGCGGCACCGCCCCGCCCGCCGCTTCGCCTCCCTGCGCCGCGGCCCCGACGGCCGGGCCGAGCCGGGCCGAGCCGGGGAGGCCGCCGCCTCCTCCTCCTCCTCCTCTTCCTCCTCCTCCTCCTCCTCCTCCTCCTCGTCGCCGGCGCTGGACGGCAGCGAGGGGGCGGGCGAGGCGAGGCCCAGCAGCAGCAGCTCGTCCTCCGCCGGCGGCGCGGGGCTCTCCGCCTTCACCAGCATCCTCCGCCGGGGGGGGGGGGGGGGGAAGGAGGGAGGATTTTGGGGAGGGGGGGGAAAGGCGGGGGGGAGGGGGGGAGCGGCCCGGGGCCCGTCGGCTGCGTGTCTGGCACACGACCCTCCTTAACACCCCTTATATACCCCGCGGGGAACAATCAAACCTGCCCCCCGCCGCCCCGCCCGACGCCCGGCCCCGGCCTCAGCCCCGGCCCCCGGCCTCCCCCCCCCCCCCCGCTCCCCCGTGGGTGCCTCGCGCTCGGCTGGAGCGTGCCGCTAATTTATTAATGAATGGGGGGGCCGCGGGAGCCGGCTCCCTTTCAGCAGCTCCGGGCGGGGGGGGGGCTGCGGCCCCGGGGAGGCCGGGAGCTGGCTCCGACGGCCCGGTGCCAGCGGCTTTCTTCGGGTTCGGCTGGGGTTTGGGGCTTGGGTTTTTCGTTGCTGTTTCTTTGTTTGTTTTTTTTTTTTTTTAGTGGATTTTGGGTTGGGTTTTTGTTCGGGTTTGGGTTTTGGGTTTTTTTCCCCTTTTTTTGTCATCGTTCTGAGGAAGCGGGCTTGCCTAGGGCTCAGTGCTTCGGGCACGACCTGCGCTCCGGAAGACTTCTAAAGAAGCACAGTAGCAATAACAGTGTTACTACTACTAATAAAAAGAAGCAAGCTGCAAACACCCCGGGAAAGCCTCCTCCCCCCCCTGCCCAGACGGCCCGTGGGGATCTGTGGCCTGCCCCACGGTGCGGCCGCTCGCTGGCCTCAGCGGGACACGGGCGAGGGTGGCACCGGCCTCGCGGGGACGGCCACCGGAGCCAAGGCGCCTGTGTGGTCCGGCAGGGGCCGGGCGGCTCGGGGGAGAACCGTGGGGGCGGCGGGGTGCCCACCGCCCGCACTGTCCTCCGGGGGTCAAACTGTTCAACTTCAGCCCCTTTGGCAGCCCTCCGTCCGTTAGGGGAACAAAAGGCGAAAGCAGGCGACGATCAAGAAGCGGGAGCACAATGATTTAAGCTTATCACACGGGCCAGAAATAAAGGACGCTGAGCTTGTGTGCGGGAGAGGGGGAGACCTTCAGAAAGGCTTTGTTTGCCCTAAGCAGATTGAACTCTCGGGCGACCCGATAGCCCTAAAAGTTTAGGGTCTGTGTTGCTGAGAGACCTCTGGACGCGGCCCGTCCGCGCCTCGACCCCACAAGTTGTGAGCGAGCGTTGATGGCTTGCCAGGCCCCGCTGCCGCAGGTGAACGGGGGCGTGATGCCGGGGGGGGGGGGGCACAGATCCCCCAAAACTGGGGGGAATGAGGGGGGGACAAAGCACGTCCCCTCTCCAACGGGCGCCGGGGAGAGGGACCCAAAAAGCGGTGTGGGGAGGGATGGGGCAGGGGCTGCCCCGCGGGGTCCCGCCTTTGGGGTCCCTTCGGGGACAAGACGGTCTCGCCTCGGGCAGCGCTGCCCCGGCATCCTGCCCCGGCCCCCCCGGGGCGGCGAAGCCCCTCGTCTCGGGACGGGGGACGATTGTTCCCGGCGGATTTGCATGGCAGGTGCAGGCCTGCGGAGCGATTTCGCAATCCGCAGCCCCGCCGCCCACCCCCCAAAAAGGGTTTGCCTCCCCCGCCTCCCCCCCTTGTGAAAAAAGGCCGCCGGTGCCTTCCTTTCCCATGAAGAAGAGAAGAAGCTTGAGGATCGCGTGAACACGCTTCAGTTTTCTTATTCTTTTCTATAGATGTGGGGAAAAGAACAGCCGATTGTGTGAAAAACCCAGTGCCTGCAAAAAGGGACATTGGCCATCCAGGCGAAGGTGCGCGAGGGAGAGCACTAATCGCTGAACCAGGAGACAAATACGATTACCAGCTCCGAGCCTTGAGTCAGAAAGTCTCATAGACTTTAAGATGTTAATCCCCAACATAATCCTTCCTTTGGCGTGTAGGAATAGTGCAGCCACAAGAGTTGTTTTGTTATTTATATTGGCGTTTAATAAAACTCAGCCAGTGGTGAATGGGCTGCCCACTCTCCAATGGTAATTAATTCCCTATTTCAGTGACCCAATTGTGCTGGGATAGAGCAGTGGGACAGTCCCACTGCCCCAACCCGCCTTTGTGCAGCTACACAGCTCTCGTGCTTCAACAGCTATGGAAACTCATTCTTTTGATGTCATTCAATGAGTTTTCCTTGGGCATCTTCTAAACTTCAAGGACCCTTTTCTTTCTCAAACGCATGAAAAGCAGGACTAGCTTGACCACCTCTGTAGAATTTAATGATTTGGTGAAAGGGCCTTTTTGGGGGGTTTGTGTAAGGAAAGAGAGAAAGAAAATTTGGCAGGCTGCTATCAAACGGGGGGCTATCCAAACTCGAGCGCACCGAACTCATTCAGCTCCTGATTTATACAGGTCTTAAAAGCCACGCTCTCTCGCTGCAAAATACTTGGGCACTTCTCTCATCCGAGGCGTTCGTCGCAGGGGCTCGCCAGCAAGCACGTACGCTGCTGCACACACCGTGCGTTTGCGCCAGGCTGGGGACGAGTACGGGCAGCCCTGAAAACCAAAACGCGTCAGGTTTAAGAAGGTGTTTTTGTCCGCTGAAGGGAAAACTAAGGAGACCCCTGGAATCCGTTGTGTTACTGTCAAACAGTGCGTGCAGGGCATTATCTTCTGGCTCCGAGGCAGAGCAGTAGCAGTGAAGTGGCTGCAGAAGGAGTGTGTGAAATGAACACGTAAAGAACATGCAGCAGCCCTGCAAAGCCGCCCCAGCGCAGGCAGCCTCTTCTATGTCTTTATACGCCCTTCCAAAAAAAAAAAAAAAAAACCTTCGCAAGTCACAAACAATTCAGAATTCAACTAAGAAAACACAGAGTGAACCATATGGCCAGGGTGGCTCGAGTTGGCTGCATTTTCCCCCAGACAAAGAAGGGATTGAGAGTTGAAGGAAAGGAGAAAAAAAACAACTTTCCGGCTGATGAAGCTGTTGTCTGGAGGCAATGATCCCAAATCTCAAGGCTTTATTCCAGGCTCCGACTGAGACGTGATATGTCATATGATTAGCATCTTTCATATTTACAAGAGTGGTATAGGCTGCCAGTCTTTAGAGAAAGGCGAGAAAAAGAAGGGGCATATGCTGAAATGGATTTAGCATTTGAAAGAGAGAAAGGAGATCGGATAAATACACTTAAACGAGGATTTAGTTTTACTCCCGTTGAGTTCTAATGGATTGTTGATTGAGATTTTAGGGAGCTGGAACAGAGGCGTCAGCAGCAATTTGCAGGCACTATTCACCCTCTGCTCTTGCCTCTGTTGCTCCGCTCACGGAGCGACGGCAGCGGGCGGCGGCGCCACCTGGCGGCTTACCGGCAGGGAAGCCAGGAGGGAGGCAGAGGAGGAGGCAAGGAGGCTGCTTGCAGGGCACCCTCTTGGCCCTCGGGTGCTTTGTGCGGTGCCAGAAGGGCGAAAACCTGCGGAAGGTTGTTGCTGGGGGGTTCCGGGCAGGCACAAAGCTGGAGCTGCTGCGGTCACCTTGTGGGTTTGGTCCCTGCGGCGTCCCAAGGCTGTTCGGCTGGTGCACTTTGCGGTGTTTTGCTCAGGTCTGGTTTATTTCCAGAGACTGAATACAACAAGCTCATCACTACTTTGTTTCTGAGCTGAATAAGAAGAAAGGAGATTACTTCTAATGTTTTTAGTGCTATTAGGGTGCCAGTTCCATGGCAGGTGCGAGAGTGCCTCAGAGGCTTCTGGGGAAGAAGTTAAACAGTGCGGCAGCATCTAGAAATTTTACAAGGCCCATGCTCAGCCCACTTTTCCCCATAAATTAATCACTGAGAATCCTCATATCTTAGTATGAGTTCATACATTAACTACTGACACTCCTCTGTATACCTTTGAGACACCCTATGGGTCAACTTTTGTTGTGATAAACTTTTTTTCTCATCAGAGACAGTTTCTCACCTAACAGCACTTGCTTCCAAAACAAAATACTTCAGCTAGTTTTGAAACAGGGCCGAGTGACCTTATCCTACGCTTGTAACGCATCTAGATACAGCCAACCTGCTGTCATTTAGTTTTGTTAGACTTCCAAAGATTTAATAAAACATGTAATTTTCCTTGAAAAAATTACATTAAGTCCCTTTTATTTTAGCCACACTCCTAATTTGACTGATTTGTAAATAGACAAAATGACTATTGTTTTACAAGATGAGGTTATGTACATACCTGAAGAATAACAAAATGCTAATAGTACAGTTAGGTACTTTATAGGCTTAAAAGGATTTCAGATATCAAGCAGTTACTTTATTCTTTAGTTTTAGTCATACAAACAAGGGATCAAAACAGAAGAATCAGGACAGAGATACAAATAAAATTTTCCCCCATTAAACATAAATACTAGATTTTCAGTAGTTCTGGTAAATTTTATAGACACACCATTCATATATTGTCTTCATAAAATATGTGCACATTTATTTTTCCTTTTTCTTACTCTTTTCTTCCTTCTCCTTTTCCTCCAAATAACACTTAAGAATGTTGTTCAGCTGCTGCTCACACTGGCTTACATGTTGCAATCCATTTTCCCATTCTGAAAGTAACAATAAACAGGATAATTAGATCTCACTTTACAGCACCCATCACGTAATCAGTCTGTGGTGATGAGAATATCTATTTCCAAAACCCTATCAAGCGGCTATAATATTTCTACTTGGAAAATTGTTGTTCTTCAGAGTTCAGCCATTAATGAGATGCTTCCTCTGATGCCAAGTAGGTAAAAGAATATAATTACTATTTTGGGACCTGTTCTTGCAGTGACTCATTACCAGTCGTTTTAGGAACTGAGCACTCCTTCTGCAGTCTCCACTAAGGTCCTATCTCTCCAAAGGGCAGGGCCTTGCCCAGAGGTAAGGAAGCGTGTGGGTTCCGGGGAGCTGGATTCAGCCAGAGCCTATTGAATGTACTTTAGACATTTGGACCTATTCTCTCACTTTTCTAGTTCAAAGAAAATTGCCAAGGCAAAAATTATGATTAAATGTACTCATGCTTTGAGATACGAAGTGTCCCACTTCAAACAAATGGGAAAACTATCATCTGTTTTGTTTTGTGTTTTTTTTTTCCAAGCTATGTATACCCTGGGAGCGAGAGAGAGACAGAACAAAGGGGCTGTTCAGGCATTTTAAACACCTTCTAGCAAAGGTGCAAGTAGGTGAGAGGCATCACAAGGATTTTTTTGTTTTAGCTGTATTGAGGTGTTGCTCAAGTGTGTAAATACTCATTTGCAGTAAGCTTCAGCAAATATGCAGAAACAATGTAAGAAACTGATTTTCAAAAACTGTTTCTTTTTGTGGCCCAGTAAAACACATGTATTCACAAGACAATGGCCTGTAAACAAAGCAATCAGAAATTATAGAAATTAGTAAGAGTTAACTGATCTCCAGTTGCATTGCTGTTTTTTTTTTCCTAGTAACTCAGAAGTTTATCATCCAAAAACAAATGAGCCCCCCAGTTGCAGAAAGACACTGCACATTTGTCTTTCATTTGTTAATTCTGCCTGCCCAGAAATACTGCTCTATGGACGAATTTGTTCGTAACGTATTCCTGCCTGGGTCTACTACGTAAAAGCAAATTGGGAAAGGACTGGAAATGCAGTAACGGGGTTCAGGTCTCCTTACCAGAGAGTCTTCTTTGTCCGTCTATCTGATGCCATCCAAAGAAGAAAATTAAAGTCCCTTTACTGGATAACAAATACACCAAGTATAAAAGCAGTTTGCAATAAAACTGCAAACGTACAACTTTCACACTTGAGATCTACTTGCAATATACAATATACGTAGTAAATGTACTGTATTTTACATATTGTGTATACTATACATTTTGTAGTATGTATATTGTGTTGTATATATACTGCTGTAAACAGCATATTCTATCATTTAAAAAGATGAGCTACATGTTTTTGAAAATAAAGGAAAAACGTAATACCTTTGCAGTGATGAATTACTCTTCCCCAGAGTCTGTTCTTACTTAGGCAGGCCAGATTCCCAACAATCAACAAATGCCTCTTTGCTCTTGTTAGCGCAACATTCATTCTCTTTTCTGAGTCTATGAACCCCATTTGTCTTGTTCTTACACAGGACAGAACAATGATCTCCTTCTCAGCTCCTTGGAATGCATCTACAGTGGACACCTGCACAGCTTTGATTTCAAAGGCCTCAGAGTGCACGCTGTTAAGCAAATTCTGAATCTGCAGACAAAGGAATATGGATGTTAATGAGTTACGTTGTTCAGCAAATTGCTTGTCCTGAGCAAAAAATCGCAGCAAGCCTGAGTCTACACAAGATGCAAACTAAGAAACAAACTCCAAAGCATGATGACAGTGGAACCTCAGCTAGCTACAGTACACAGTGAGCCTGTGTTTGATAAAACACCGGTCCACTCAGTGGGGCAACCATACTTTCACTTAGTCATCACAGTAGCCCATGTCATGCCTTAGATGACTGAGTGAGATACAACTCCAGCTTTGCTACATAGATGTCTCCACTATCTGTCCTTGCCACATGTACCAACTCGTAACAGCTCCCAGATCATGTATGAAATTAAGTACTATTTAATTTGTGTACATATGCAAACAAAAAAAGGGAAAGCATTTTTTTTAAATAAAAATTTTGAATTAAAAGATTTTGAATAAGGAAGAAAAGATTGTGACCAGAAGAATGAAATAGTATTGCGTTTTTTTTAAAAAAGAATGATAGAAGAAACAGATTTAAGAAAACTGTTTTACTGATGATATATTATACAAACCTTACACATCTGTGATTTATAAAGAGTAATCACACCGATTACAGATCCTTCTATTCCACTTGCAGTCAGAGACTGGATAAGCTTGACTGTAAAATGAGCTTCTGCCATGTTGTAAAAGCTGTTGTCTTTTTCAGTCTGAAAATAGGGAAGATTGCTAATTTAGCCCTCATTAACAGCAGTTAAAATGTATTTCACTGCCCAGTGACAATGGAAACAGAACAGAGGAAAACCTACAATGAAATGTTTAAAAACTTACTTGCTCCATTCCATTAGCACTATAAAAACATAGAGTTGGAAGCCAATCCAATAAAGGACTTCTTTCTTTCTCAGAAACGCCGTCTATCAGATTTCCTTCATAGAACAGCTCATTGGCTATGGCACTAATAGCAGGGTGGCATCGGTACTGTGTCCGAAGTGGTATTGTTTTATGTCCCTAAAGGATTAGGATGTAGAAAGCGGGAATAGCAAATAATAATAATAATAAAAAAAAAATCACTAAATGTTTTGGAATGCCAACGTTCACTTTAACAAAGTTAGAACAAATACTGTTGTCTCTGATTCCTCTACCTGGATTGAAAACCTTACATAAAGGTCAGAAGACAGAATCTGTCATTGTTCCTCATTTCTTTCTTGTTTTACATTTTTTATGTCTCCAAATGTCTGAGCACTGTGCAAAAAGCATTTACAGAGAAATGCACCAAAATGGAAACCGCTTAATTCAAAAACAGGCTGAAACACTGACCCTCTGACATCTAAATCAGAACTCTTAGTGACTTCAGTAGACCTAGAACATAACCCGCCATTTCTAAGGATGTGGTTAGCAGTACATACCATTAAGCAAAGCCGATCAAAGAGAGTCTGCTCCAATCCTTTTTCGTGAACACTCTCAGACCCTTGAATAGTTGGTGGTAATTGCTTAGGGTCTCCAACAAGGACTAGCTTTTCACACTGAAACCTAAATAAGATAATAAAAATTAAAAAGTTCTAAAAAGGACATTAAAATATTAGTAAGCAAAGTGCACACTGTCTTTTAACATCACAGATTGCTTTCCATCAGGCTCTCTTCTCCATCAACCCTTCTTTCCAAAGTTAAAATAAAATAGTAACTCAAGAAAGGCATCCAAGAGCAGGCCTCAATTTGTAATTACTCATTCTCTAAGGCAAGACCTTGGAGTTTGTGTCCTATAAAGACACCCAAGTTTGGAAACTATTTGAGGTTGTGTCACTGCTAACTACAAGTTACATCTCTGCTGAAACACAGACGGATGGCTGTACCTTGCGATAGGAAGGAGAGAAGCAGGTTCGGTCATCTGACTGCACTCATCCAGCATCACTACAGGAAACTTGAGATTATTCAAGCAAGGGAATGGGCAGGCAGCACAGGTCGCTCCAACCACTTTCACCTTTGTTATTAGCGAGAGAAAAATGGAGAGAGAAAAAGTTATGATCATTTAATAGTTAATAATCTAATAGTTAATAAAGTAATAGTCTCTTTGCAGCACATAACTGTAACTTTAGCAATAGAATGCACCTCCAGTAGTTCTTAGCAGTTCTACAGCATGCCGTGTCATACTCAGTCTCAACAAATTATATTCTAGCTTCTGGTAAAAGACACTGTGTATGCACAGGGGAGGATCCAAGGTTAACATTTCTCGTGCTTGGTGTTTTTCTGTGTTCGAACCATTCATAGATTCTTGGCTTTTAAGGCCAGAACTGGTCTGGCACAGAAAGAGTTTAGATTACACAATCCTCCAAAACCTTTTGAGCCCCAGTGGCAAAAATGGCAGCAACTGCTAGGAGAAGCGCAAAAATGCCACATTGCTCAGATATGCTTTACAGAATTTGTAAAGCAAATTCTGAGCTCAGAACTGCTCTGCAACAACATGGAATTTTTTGAGTCTAGAACTGAGGAGGAAAGGAAAATAACTAGGACCAGAAGATTAGACTTTTCCACAGGAAATGGTAATTCTAATCTAAAATCCAATGCTTTGATGCAAAGTTACTCAACAAAATATATTCGAAATGTTTGGTCTTCTTGACAGCTGACTCTCAGCTCTAGGATAGATTTAGTTCAGTCCTTATCTTTTACCTTTATGATTGTATAAATTTTAGTTTCAAGGCGACAGCAGCAATGTTCAGTAATTTTTCCCTCCCCTCCTTATAAACTAGATTGGTAATATTAAAACGGACTGCAATAAAGTTCATAAAGAGTTTCTATCTCACAGTTTATCATTATGTGGGAACTTCAAGTACAAGAAGTAAGACACTAAGCTATACCTGTGGAATCAAAGCTGTACTAGACTGAACATTCATTTTGATTTTCAAAACATTAGGAGCTTGGCAGTCTCAGGTGTGAGAGTGGCTTCCCAGTTTCTGTTTGCTGGGCCTTGTGGATAAGGCATACCGAATGCTCACTTTCCCACCCCATCACCATGCTGTACCTGTTGCAATATAGTTTTATTGGTCCCCAGTTTATGTTGCTCAATACTCTTCCTTACGTATATTTTTTCAACGGGAGTTAAATCTTCTTTCAGGAGAGCAAGAAGTTCTTTTAACTGTTCATTTTCATTTCCTGAGCCAGCGTGTAAACTTCAAAAAGATGTTATAACATGCAATACAATGACCAAAAATAACAGAGCTTTCAGTGTTCAGTAAACACCCAGTACAGAAAAATAATCGTACACTGTGCTAATCTATCCCCAAACCAACTGAAATACACATTTGAAATACAAATACAATATAACACCTGTTTCAAAATGGACCGTTATCCCACCAGCTCAGACCCACCACCCCAAGCAAAGATGTACACGTAGTAAATGGCTTCTCCAAGCTATGCAGCTGATTTCAGAGTGGATTCTTTGTGTAAAATGCCAAATCTCTCACTGCCATTATTTGGTTCTTCTCTGCTAATTTCCATTGAAAAGCATTAGCTCCATTCAGCAACAAATCAAATGCCTAAATCAAAGTAAAATTTCTCCACTGTGTCAGGGCGGTGCGAGGGGGGGGACGGGACGCGTGGAGAATGAGATAGTCACATTGCAATCACATTTTGAATGACTTCAAAATAGTCATTTTACAGCATGCATACTATCACGAACCTTACAATTGTCTCAGATCCCATAAAGATTAAGATTTTTACCTATAAGGAAGAATTGCTTTGGTGATCTTCCTAATACTTCCCACTCTGATAAAATCTTCAAATCCAAGATCAAGTAGACTTCAAAGAAAAAGAGATAATACACATTAGAAAAATGTAAAAACTTTGAAAAATTTAAAAGTGGTTCTAAAGAGGCTAACAGACGCATCAGAACATCAAAGGACACAAATGTCTACATTTTACCAGATGAAGTAACTTGGACCACAGTTCAAGTAAATCAAAGTAAAAAGAATTACCTCATCATGCTTTGTCTTAAAAATGCTCAATACTTTTATGATTCTCCTCTCATACACAATATTCCGTTTGTACTTTCCCTTCCTACTTTTATCCTTCCAAACCATGAGGTTTAAATCCTGTATTAACCTCTAACAGTTTCTTTTTCTTCTCTTGGTATTTGATGAAGCTTCCCAAGCCTGATCCTCTCCCCCTCTCTCTCTGCTACTGCCATTTCCCAACACTTCCTGAGCATTCCTACTTTCTGACATGGGTGGATTCTAATAGTAAATTTGATGAGAGTACGAGACTAGTCCCATATAAAACAGTCCAGCCAGTCTGGCAGTCTTTTAGAACAGGCATGCTGTGCAAAGGAGCAAGGGTAAAATTAAAGCCCCTGGGCAGCAATTTATAGGGGAAGAACGCAATCTCTCTTAAGTGTTGTACTGCGAAGAGCAACACAATTATCATTACCGCTGAAGCACACTATTGTCTTTTGAACATCAGTCTGTAAAATCCGAGTTCGCTGTAACCTACCCCAGCAGTATCCGGTCAACGGCAACGTTCGTGGAAGAAGCAATGAGAAGTTTCCACGGAGCTGGTCTTGGACCCTCCTCAGCTTCACTGCTTTCAAAGAGTTGTACTAGGAACAAGATCACAACAGACAGCAAATAGCTCTTTCCAGCTCCAAAAACACCTGGCATTTTAGAAAAAAAGGCAAAGTTACAAGAGAAAATTGTCTACAAAGTACAGTTCTGATCAACCATTATAACATAAAATTATCTTGTGAAATACTGTGCCATAATTCCTCTAAAAACATTGCATGTGCTTGCTTCAGCAGCTGTAAGTATCCAGGGGCAGCCATGAGGCTTACCCTTTACTGCATGCATTGTTCACAGAACCTACGGAAGAGGGTAAGCTATTTTTCCTAAATTTTCTGGTTAAATAGATGCAGTACTTGTTATGAAGTCTCATGCAACCCTCACACTGTTGAAAGAGGTACAGAATAAGGAATTTGAGATGATGATGATTTTTGGAATGACTACTAATTCTCACTAGATTAATACACCTGGCAGCCTAACAAAATCTCATGCAATTTAAGTCTAATAGTATCTGTATGAAGACTGCCATTATTGTCAATGTATTTACTTTGCCAGGATCTTAAAACTTACATTTATGGTAACTGCATCTCAATACTGATTTAGAAATAAATAAATCTTTGAACTAAGATGTTACTAGTGTTTTTATGCATGTTGAATACAGGTAAACCAGGACAGACAGAAGAATAAAACAAGGAAAAATGCACAATGAAGATTTGGTATGATAATTTAGCAAAGCTAATATATTTAAAAAATATCTTTAATATGAAAACGATAAGCAGAAGATACTAAATATATCAAAATTTGTAAATAATTTTGTTTGCTACATACCACGTATGATTGTGATAGGGAAGATCTGATGTTCTTCCACTGGTTTGATATTTTCACGTGAGGTCATCATCTGAGCTATCTGAACCAGTGACGTGGCTTGATCTGGATTCAACGAGAAAGTTTCGATCATCTTTTCAGCCAGTCCCATCGCCACTTCAGTGCTGACAGGTCCATGCATCATTGTGCGTTCCAGGCTCATGGCAGGTGGAGTAAATTTTCTTTTGTTGGCTCTCTTAGGTTTCTCAGAATCAAGATTCCTAAGAGAAATATAACAGTCAAAACAGTACATATGTATGAATTGCATTGCACGGTTCTGACATTTCCACACACCTGACGTCAAAATGCTGAGACTTTACAGTTAACAGTTGACATAATTTGCTGTCCCCTGCTCTGTAATATATGCCTGGGGTGTATATTCCTGCTTCTTATTACTTCCCTGGCTGAGAACTGGATCATATAAAACAGGCTTTTGGCTTTTATCTTATTTAATATGAGGTTATGCTTTCAATCTGACTCACTCCGAGGCTGTGAGACTCGCAGAAATAAGAGTGGTAGAATCACAGTCAGAGGCAGCAAGGGTTCGTTTAATTACTTGTTCGATACTGTGAACCATAAGCAGTCTTGGGAATATCCCCATACTGCTCTGATCCTCCAATATTTTTTTTAAGGCTTTGTGTCAAGTAATTCTAAAAATTGGGAAGAAAAAACAGTTACAGTGAACCCCAGTGAAGTACCTCCATTAATGTAGTACAGTCACCTTTGTTTTATCAGTCTAACGGTCATAGTGATGCCCAACATTAATCTCTAGGTTCTGAAATGTGGGCTGCTGCTAAGTTGAAAGAAAAAACTTAAAATCCATGAGTTACAGTTAAGCAATGAATATATTTTCAATTCTCATCCTTTGCATTGTTTTTCTAATTTTAATTTTCCTCGTCTACTTTTTAAAAGGGCAAACGCAATGCTATTCTTGCTGTTTTTCTGTACTTATTTACGTATTGCATGTTCACATTATCACTGAAATAGTAACTTACATTTTTAGTAGATATGGTATTAGTGGTAAAGTAGATGGATTGAAGTATTCCTCCATATTTCTTAAAGATGTAAGCTCACCACTAGCATTACAAACTAGCAACGCGTGAACAGATACTGAAAAGGGCACAGAAAAATAAAATTAGGAAAAAATTAAATAAGCCAAAATTTCAAATCAGATAGAGAAATGAATTACAAATTGATGAAAGAATAATGAGGCCCCCTCTAACTGAAACCAAGCTAACCCAGTTACCAAGTCTGACTGAATATTATAGAGAGACCTATTAGCATTTCTTTTTAAGGTGTGCTAATTTGAAGCATTTGTGATTCCAACATTAGACAATTTCTGGGATGGAAGTTTAGGTAAAAATCCTTACTCTTTCTAAAAAAAACTGAAATATTTCAGAAGGCTTTGAGATTTAGGAGGTGAGCTTTGTAAGTAAGCCTTCTTTACCACAACGGTTAAATAGTTCTCTTAGAAAAGACAAGACAGGAACATTACACCAACAGTGGGCTAAAGTTCCATCTAGCCTATTTCCAAGTTGTCCAAAAATGAATGCCTAGGGAGAGTATAAGAACAGAACAAGTATTTAATGATATTTTTGCTGAGTTCTCTAACAGTATCATACTGTTCTGGGGCTCAGGGACTGGCTAAGTGAAAAGGGCTTTCTAATACATTTAGTAACACATACACCTCTATTTTATTTTTGTTGATAATTGGTAACAACTATGCATTACTTAAAGCATTATTTTCATTGAACTTAGAGTTTTAGTTTTACAATGATTACAGAATTATGAAATAATCTGTATTTATGACCACAAAGAATAAATATGAAACCCTGTGATTTAATAACATTAAGACTGAAAAACTGTATGTTAACTCTTCTAGACCCTCACAGCTTGTGAGATCCAGTCCTGCAATTCACACTCAGGGAACAAAAAAAACTAAACCTCCCATTGCATTTCAAGCCTGTGATTTTGATAGCAAGTATGTCCACAAAGAACTCGTATGCCATTGTATTTATTTTTCTCAATGTAATTCAGAACAAGAGTTTAATGTAGGTTCACTGAATTATGCTTTGCAGGAACTCTCCATCTAATGAATACATAGAAAGAATAAAAAGATTAATCTGTTAACTTAAAGCACTCAATTAACCTGATTAAGTAGCAAGAATAAAGCCTCTCGTGATCAAGCACACAATTTTCACATTGCATGAAAAGAAAGCAAGCAGAGCTAACTTGATCTTTCTCTCCCTTTCCATCAATTTAGTTTGACTCAACAGCAAAAATAAGTAACTTTTGCATCACGTTTGGCAGCATATTTCTTGCTATTCTGTGACATCTACAGACCTACACTGTTTCTCTCTCTCCACTTAAAAGACCCACTAACCTTACTGTTCACAAATACTGTTTACTGTATTCAAATTACATATTCAAAGATATTTAAAGAAAAATACTGTGAATTAAATCACTTTTTAGATCTAAGAAACTCGCATCTCATCCTTCATAGCTGGCTATTTTTCTCACAATAGCTGCTTCCCACAATTCTAAATTACTTAGTGTACAACTTACTATTTGATTGCCAGTTTGAGGGGTAGTAGCCTTTCAGTGGTAGTAATTCTACTTCGTTGTTAGAGGATGGTCCAAAGAAGGCGCTACATGCAATGAAGGTATCAAGGGGATCAAAGTTCAGAGTCTTCGAAACAACCCAAATATCATCTGTCAAAATAATACAGAGTTCTCATAAGCTTTTCCAGCTGCTGTCTTTTAAAGAAAATGAAGCCAGACAAAATAGCCAAACATTTACTATGTTGTAAATTAAACCATTGCTAGCGTGACATTAGGAAGTATTAGAAAGTCTTAAATATGTGCTGGTTTGGTTCTAAAAGAATGAAAAAATAAAAAAAAAAATCTAGTACTTCCTGTCTGAAACTGATGGTAACAGTATAGCGCTCTCCTGAATGTGCTTTGCATCATTTGACTTCTGACAAATCTTAAGTGTTACCCATGTTGAGAGTGTTTGGAGCAAATCACTTAAGTATGCTACCAATCTAGTTAACCACTTTTTTCTCTCCCCGTTCAAAACCAACACATATTGCAACCTACAAATGTTCTGTTTTGTCAGGAACAGCTGCTGGGACTAAAGCTAACTACGCTATTCCTGTACTACATACGTTTGCCTCTAACAAAAATGACCAACAAGTTATTCACACACAGGTTAAAGTTTTGCTTATGCACAGCTTCAGAACTTAGAGTTACAAAAATCTGATCTGTCAGAACATTTCAAGAGTCTACATAAAACATTCTCAAGCACGTTTGTTTCTCCCTAATTTCCTTTACATAATCTTCTAGAGCAAAATTAACAAACTAGGAAGATAAAAGTATCAATTCAACAGTTACTGAAGCAAAGAACTATTGATGCTGTCAGGATCACATCACTGCATGTTCTCCAACTCTGACATTTTGAAAAGTTAAATGAGATAGGCAACAACTATTGAAACACCGATTCTTACATAAAATTTTCCTTAAATATTATCTATTTGAAGAATACTGGGCTTTCCTGAAACTTCACCTTTTCATAGAATTCAGGCACTCTAAACGTAAGGACATGGAATTTGCTTATTTTATTTTTTTTTAAGTTATGTGAACATTTGCAAAAAAAGATGAAATAAGATACTTCATTGCCCTTCTAGAATCATACTTGCATTTTCAGAGTTCTTATGCATTCAAAAAAGGGATTGAGGTTTTAATTATATTTCAGAACTTTAAAAGGCACAACATGAATCTAAACACAGACTATTCTTCCGATGCTTAAGGTTTGCTTACCTTTGCTATAGACAGAATAATGCTCCTTTCTGCTTAGTTTGACGTACAATTTATTTTTAGAATCACCATCAAATTTCCCATGTACATTCATAAATTTCTTAAACTTACTACACCGTTGTGTTTGAATTTCATAAGCTTTCCTGTTGAATTGTAATTTTAAGAACAAGCGTGTCATTAATTTCAGGCTCCCAAACGAAAAAATAAGAAAGCCCCACAGACAGGCCCAAATTATACCCCACAGACATTGGCTGTTCATCTTGTTATATTAGCAAGATTTAAATATATGCATCTCAACTGAAAAGTACTTCTCTGATATTCAGCGCAGTTAAATTCTTTCCCTGACAGTTAAGCAGCACAGAAGAGCCTTAGAAATAAACTCTAACATTACAATTAGAATATGTATGTTATGCATCTATTTTGAAAAGCATCACTAGGAGAATAAATCAAAGTCTATTGCAAATTCTCTTATGAAAGATTAAATGAAGGGTAATTCAAATGCAACCCATAAGGGTTTTCATTAAGAAATTAAGATAAAACTGCTGGTAAGCAATTTTGATTCTTGCTGAAAAGAGTACTGACCTGAGATGCCACTACTGCGAGTATTAATCCTTCGCTTATTTGGCTTTTACACTTGTACACAGAACTGCAACCTCTTTAAACACAGTTACTGAATGTACCTGTTAAATGTTCTTGAAACCCAGAGTTACTAGAATTTTTATGAATCCTGCAATTCACATGAAAGTTTTATATCATTTCAGAATACCTCACCAAAAGCTGGCATCCCTCAAAGAGAGAAATCTTTTGACTTCGGAGGTATGTCCCAATACTTTTTATATCATGAAGCACTACACTAGGCCTGGACTTTATCTGTGCAGGATTTACTTCTTCTATCCACTTGAAAAATGAACACCGCTCAGCTCTTGGGGCATCACAGGCATAGAACAAACGACCCTAGGAAGGGGGAAAGAAAAAAAAAAAGACCATTAGCACTTTTAAATGAACAAGCAGAAAGAAAAAGTAAAGCATGTGATCAGTACCAGCTGCTATACAAATAAGCAGATAAAAATCTGAGATTTCAGCATATTTAGCTGAAAAAATAAGGTTGTTCTGTGAAATGTGCAGTTTCTGAAGCCAGCCTGTATAATCATGGGTTACAGAAATCCAACATAACCTAAAAAGATATATAAATTCAAGATTTTCACATATATAAAACTCTTTCTGAATGGAAAGAACTATTACATCAGCAGTGCTGGACATGAGCAGATACTACAACTGGTCTTAAAAGTGATCTCTAACAAACACATCACTTTAAGCTGTAATTGTAAATCATGCAGAATTGCCCTGTAACTGTTCACACCATATGGTCTATATGACAAACAGACAAACACCCGGAACTGTAAGCAAACAAGGAATAAACAGCACCTTGTTTTGACCTTCTTTTTTCACCATAACAAGCTTAGCAGGACGCATATGACTGCAGAGTATGACACCGCTTTCTTTGCTCTCGCTTTGCCCATCTTTCAATGAAGTGTAAAATGATACATCCACTTTTGAAAGAGCATTGTGTAATCTTTGTGACAACTCAAAAAGCATTATGTTTAAATGCTCTTGACATAGAAAGGAGAATAAAAGAGCAATTAGTACAGCCCTAAAATGGTTACACACGTACACAGCATTCAAATGCATTTCACTTGAAACTTTCATTTTTAAACAAAAATCAAAATACTTGATCTGAGTTCTAAAAGAAACGACGTGGCCTGCAAACTTCACATTTTGCACGTAAAACTAACTTGTTATAACTGCCTTACTTTCATACAAATCGTATTTAATCATGTAACTCCAAATGATACAAACACTAAATAAATGTACATTTAAAAAAAAAAAAAAAGTAGCAGCAGCTGAGGTAGGACCATAGACTGGTAAACAGGAGCAAGGTTACATAGTTGAAAAGAAGAGGATTGATTTTTTGTTTTGTCTTTACAATTTCTGCTATAGGCTGAATATATTTGAGTATTTTTTTTTATATATATAGATATAGATATATATGCAAATCCAAATGCTAACAGTCCTTCCAATAGATGATGCTGACGATCTCTCTCCCTCTCACCCTGTTTTGTAAAGCTTCAGGAATACATTGCTTAAAAATGACAGCTTTTTATACTGCATGGTGTTAGACATACCTGTCAAAGCAGCTTTAAAAATCTGTTTGTAGTGAACATGAGACTGAAATACAATTGGTATGGCAATCTTTCTTTTAGGAAGATTAGCATATTTTACCTTGTCCATATTAGGAAAAGACAACTCAGAAACTGTTATTTCCTAAAAAAACAAAACAAACAAAACAACAAAAAAAGAACTGTTAAAAGTTTTCAAAAGCTTTCAAAACCCTGAGTGAGACAAATTTGGATAAACGGCTACCATACAGATGCACCAAAAGTAGTTTTTCTTCTCTTTTTCCTTTTTTTTTTTTCCAAGTATATATTGGATTCTCAATAATGATTACAACCAATAGAAAAATTTCAGGGCCTCATTCCGCAACCAGAAGTTTCAAAATGAAGCCTGCTGAAGAAGAACCAGTTTTCTAAAAGCAAAATATAATATTCCTTTTCGCAAATATTTATGGATTTTGTTAACTGTAAGTACAGAAACATGTATTCAATAAGACTGCCAACAGCAGTAAAATTCAGTACACATGGAGCTGCAGCATGGTGAGCTTGAGCTATCATTTAGGATGTACACTGAAGTTAAAATCTGCCCCTGAAAAAACAGCCTGCATTTTTAAAAACAGTTTTTTGTTTCTTTGTTTGGTTTGTTCTGTTGTTGTTTTTTTTCCCCTCAATTTACTCCATTTTTTTAAGATAGTCTACCGTTCACAAACAGGTGCAGTAATTGCTGATTTTTAGGCCCTTATTCAAGGCCATAATTTGCGTTTTCGTAATTAAAACTGATGATGTTTAAAATACTTCAAAATTAGAGACTATGCTTTGAAGCAAGATGTGGGCATTCATGAAAATGTTGCTCTTTCGCAATTAAGAAAAACACTTCTTAAAAACACATTCTTGCAAATCAGTCCAATGGATTTTATTTCGTCTTCCTGCCATCAACATTTGGACTAAAACTCTAAATCTGGTGCCAATGTACACCAAGGAATTACCTTTGCAAAGGATTAGTCACATCACCTAAAAAAGAAAATCATTAGCAGCTGCTGTCCTGCAGCAGAGACTCTTGTGTTACTACACATATAGAACCGTTTCATCCAATCATACTGATAATATCTTGCAGGAAGTCAGAAAAAGGAATTGCTTTGTCCAGAAAAATGTGTTTCTGTCAGTTAAACTGTATCTGCTTGAACAGTTACACACCTGGACATCTCCTGTTACAGTGTGGCAGCTCAGGTGACTTAACACCTTTTGTGTAGGTTCACCTAAAGGAGCCTGACCTAAGTGCAGAGAAAGTAACTTCCTCTCTGAAATCAAATCTTGGCTGCTGCTCTTTGCGCTGCATTTACCAAGCATGCTCTTTGCTGTCTGCAGAGGCGCAGAGCCGGGAGCGTTTTCATTCACAGCGCTGCTCTGGCTCTCTCCTGTGTCACCCAGCAGCATTCCGAGGATGCTCTCAGGACAGATGCCATCCGTCACTTCCACATCATCGCTGTTTTGAGTTATCAAGTCACACTGAGTACTGCTTTGATATTTCAACCACTTGCTTTGTCTACAGTGCGAAGTCACATTAGGGAACACTGGCTGTACAGATTCCCTTTGTCTGTCTTCCATATACTCTCCAAACACGGAGGTTTCATAATTCCTGTCCTCAGGGCCAGAAGCACTGATAGGAAACGTTGCTGACTTGCTGCTAAAACTGACGACTGAAGAGCCAGAAGATTGCTGACTCTTCTCACTGTTGGTTAGAAAAAATTCCACATTGGGAATCTTCTCAGTGCCAGGAACAGTGACAAGTGGAGTTCGTGTTTTAACTGTGGGTTTGAGTCTTGCAGGGCTGCATTCCTCTGGATAGCTGCGTTTCTCCCATGCTGTAGAGCAAATACGTCTTATAAGCAACTCGTAGCACTTCCAGATGGCACATTAACTTCAGACGCGCAAAAAACTATGATAAAGAAAGAATTCCAAGTCCTTCGTTTTACATCCTGACTTCTAACTGACAAGCTCTTTTTACTGTGCCTGTAGAGTGCCATACTAAATTTCCATATAAAATGATTGATTTCAAATGTGATCCTTTAATATTTAAATCCATACATCCCAAACACATTTCTGTAGGCATGCTACTTAATAAAAGTAAATGGTTGGTAGAAATTATTTAAACATTAATTTGCTTTGGAGGTTATTAAACTGATATTGTTGGTAGGTCAGTGACAGCTGCCATCTGGAAAGCAATCAGCTTAACATCTCTTCCTTTTTCCAAAAAGATCACCCACAAAACTGTGCAAAATTAATATTAACCAATGGGGATCAATAGATTCCTAGTACCACAAGCATCCTGCCGGCTAAATTCATTATCAATAAGAAGTGACAGTCAATGACAGGCGTCAACGTCATCACTGGAAGTGGGTCAGAGGGCAGCTGAATATGGATTTCAAATAAAGCAGGTAAATGAATGAAAACATTACTATGAATTAGAAGCTTAGCTTACAGCCTTTTTCACCCCTCCAGACTGGAAGATATTTTTTTTTTGAATAAAATTACATCATTGTACTTAAGTTTCTATCAGGAAAAAATAAGCGGGGGTGCAGGGTGGGAAGTATGGAATCCCAGGCTAATTCAGCTAATCTGGAAAAAAAAATAATAAAATAAAATAAAAATAATAAATAAATAAATAAAAGTTATCAAGACATATCTCAGTGTATTTTCAGTGCCCAGGTTTTTTATAGTGCAACTCAGTGTGCTTCAAAAATCATCAAACATTTCCTAGTAAAAACAATGTAAACTGCAATTAGAATTTCTTACTGAAAACATTTTCTGAAAGTTCAGAATCACTTGGAAGGTTCCTGTGAATCAGGGGGGTCTGGATGTCTTGAACAGTTTCCTTACTTCCTGAAGCTGGAGAAACTGAGGAAGTCAGTTGTACTGATGAAATCATCTACAGAATGAAGAATTAACATGTCAAGTGAATGACTGGGTAAAAAACAAAACACAATAAACACCCCGATGATAGCTCTTTTGTCACTTTTCTCTCTCTCGTCATTCTAGACAAATAAAACGTCTCTGAGTTGAGATAAAAAAGTAACAAATAAGACATGAAGTTGCTGCTATGAACAGACAGAAACCCCAAAAGATCTCCAATAGACAGTCAGCTCACACCTTGTCAGCTTCCCATGACGACCACTGCGTTCGTCCCAGATTAGAACATGAAGGTGAGCCTGACATTATCCACAGTGGAACTTCAGAGTGTGCATTCAGTGCCAGTGCTAGGAAAAATATGCAAAGGACAGAAGTCATGCAGAATAATTGTTCCGAGGCCAATCACTGCCATTCTACTTTTATTTCCACTTACGGGACAGATCTACTATCGATTCTTTAATAAAGTTAGACTTCTTTTCAAAATTCTCCTCTCCAATGAAGTTGGTATCATCCTTGTGAAGCCTTCCTGAACCTGGAGACTGTACCAAGAAAGTATAAGTAAAAACTTGTTAGAATTTAAACTTTTAACCTCTTTATACACAGTATCTTTGTGCAAAGATCTTATTTCTAATTATAAATTTCAGTATCTCTAGCTCATTCTGGAAGGTTAAAAAAAAAAAAGCATCAATATACATCCAGTAATAGAAAAATAATATTTTATTTAATGTTTCATCTCACGTTTCTTTACATCCATGAGGAATAATAATAATTCTTGTAGTCCAAGAAGGAAAGTTTTCCAAGAAGGAAAGTTTTAACCCTTGTTTTGGAACCATGTAGAAATTATAGACAAAATTTCCAATCCAATCAATTATACTGCTATCATCTGGAAACAATCATTATAAAAGCTCCTTGACACTTTTCACTTCAAGGCATCTGTTCTGTTGGTTTTTGTTGTTGCTGTTGTGTTTTGTTTTGTTTTTTTTTTTAAGTGAAATGGATCATAGAATCAAAAAACAATTTATATCTTTGCATATTCCTGTGACAAAGATGAGGAATAAAAATTATGTCTAACTGCAAAAGTTTTAACCATAAAGTATTACACTTGATTCTTAGTCATTTTGATATGATTGCGTTATTCTAAAAATGAATTCTCTTTTGTCCTATGTTTTCAGGATATTTTCTTGCAATAAGGTCAATAAGAATAACTTTGAAAAAAACGTTTTACCTGGCTGAAGTCAGAAAGAACATAATTGCTTGAAACCGGAGGTGACAAAAATCTCTCAGCTGCAAACTGCGTATTATCTGGGTACTGCTGCCATCCTAGCTGCGAGCAGGGATTCCTCAACATTATCTCACTAGCTGCTGATCCCTTTATTTGGTGCCCTTGAAACTCAACAGGCTACACAATACATTGGAATTATTAACTGAATAAATACTGCTCAGGAACTACCTACGACTGAAAAAAAGTACTTTTCATAAACATAACAAAAATAATCTCTGAAACTAGGGAAAGAGGAAAAAAACACCCCATGCTTTGGAAGGTATGTTTCTCTTGCTGCCCCACAACTCAGCGCCAAGAAAGTTTTTGTGCAAATCTCTGTCAACAGAAAATTGTGATATTCTGACGTAATGTGTTTAGCCTTACTTTCATATTGTAAAATTTAAGTTTAAACTATCAATGGAAGACTTCTCACAGAAAAATGTACTAAAATGTGATCTGCAAAGCAAGTTACGAAACTGGTTAAATATTTATTAGAACTTATTGTAATGTATTGAAAGTAGTCAGCTACTGGCTTGAATGTTAAGAAATGCTATTAATTGCACTTCAGTTCCACAGAAATTGTACCTTTGGTTGGCAGTCAGATGTCCTAGGGTCTCTTTGGCCCAGTGCTATTGGTGGAATATACAACTCAGTTTGCTGTAATAAACTGTCCACACAGTTGGGCTGCTATAAAAGTATCAAAAGCTAATTAGTCTAATAGCTTAATAACCTCTTAAGGTGAAAAGTTAAGCCAATACATCAAGATTTTTCCAAAGACCCGATCTATTTATCCAACAAAAAGTGTTTTAAATTACAGCTTTTTATTGGAAGCCCAGAACAGTCCATGATAGGATAATAAACTATACTTGCTACTCAAATGGAAAATGAGAAGCAGAATTTAATGTAAAATCTCTCTTTCCCTTTGGAAGTGATTGAAAGAAAAAAAAACTGTTAATAGAATAGCACGCAAATTGGTGTGAAGCATCAAGCACAAACAGATTGCTGCTGTATTTCAAGCTAAATGCTAAAAATTCTACATTCAAAAAGATGATTAAATAAAAAAAAAGATGGTAAAAGAAGACGAGGTAGGGAAGTATTAGACTTATTAATGATGTGATACTAAACATAACTAGATATTACAATTTGCATTATGTTTCTTGTCAGACTTTTAGCCTCCTGAACTAGCAGTAAGGTCTGCAAGGTGACGTTTTTTTTTAATCTATCAGCTTCTTAGTTGATACCACTAAGCAATTTCCAGCTCAACCTCTATAGTCTGATAAGCCAGGAATTGTATTCAGGAAGCCTCATAGAAAGTGAGTTTATTTTGTAGCAACTGATGTATATAATTAAAAAAAAAAAATTACCAAAATGCCAGAAGAATCAATGCATGAACATGAAGATGCCTCTATTCTTTCTGAGTAAGGCATTTCCGTAAACTCTTTTATAGCTACGAGAGATGGAAAAGCATAACAAGATACAGCAGTCATTTGACACGAAAACATCTGAATAATTACTGACTTTGCAACCCTTACCCATACAAATAATTACACAGTTAAGATCAGCTAAACTAAAGAAAACAGGGAAGCAGATTTGGAGGACATGTTGTTGCCTTAAGTGCTAAACATTGCATGAAGTAACCTTCATAAACATCACTACAAAAGTATGACTTCTGAATATGAACTGCCCAGCAGGAGAGATAAGAGTACAGAAGTCAAACAGGTAGAGTCAGACATAAAACAGAAGCTAACCTAACCTTCATCTGTCACAAGTGGCTCAAATATCTCTTTAGAAGTCTCTGCTTCATATAACATGCTATTATTTTCCTCCATCTTTTGTAAGCTTTCTAATGCTGTGCTATGTTGAGACAAAGCTCTTAGAAGAGCGATATTGTTTACCAAGTCAGGAAGATCTGATGAATTTTCAGCCATTGCCGTGCATTTCAGGCAATCCATTCCTATTCTTTCACCTTTGCAGGCTTCGTGAAAGGCATTTATGCTCTCTACATTTTCAAACTCAGTTTCACCTATTTCTGCTTCCTCTGGAGCCGAATGGCCTTTTCCTAAAGGATAGATAGCACTTCTGGAAACAAGAGTATCTTTCTTGCATGAAATGCCAAATACATTTTGATGATCTTCTGCAATATATTGAAATGGGCCACAGCAAGGATCAGACTGTTGTGACAAAGCCAGCAAAGGACTACCTGGTTTAGTGTCATCACTCTTAGTACCCCAGAAATGTTCTAGATCATTATCTGGGGATTTTGTACGTCCAAGCTGCATAACATCTTCTTCAGTCCTTTTCTCCACTGGAGAAATTATTCTGCTGGTAGTAATACATGAAACGCTTTCAGTGTTCTCAAACATAACCGATTCAGGGTGACACTCAATAACATTTGTGTCATCAGGCAAAAGATCAGAGTGTTTGTTTTTTATCCCTGGCATGCCATTAGCAGTATTCACTGTGCAGCCACCAAGATCATCCTTATTGTTCATGTCTTCGACACTTAGTTGGTTTTCATTCATCTCCATTAAGTAGTTTCTCTCATCCGAAAATTCCGCTGTGATTTGGGTTTGGTTTGCAGAGTCTTCCACAATTCTCTCTCTCTCTCTAACATTGTTGTCACAAAGCTGCAACAGTATTCCTGCAGCACAGGTATTTCCATCATTCTCTCTGTCAAATGTTGAACATTTGATTTCTTCCTTTTCACAGCAAGAATGAAGCCTCAATGCAGTATTTTGTGCTACATCTCCCTCTAAGCTGTCTGGACTTTTTGAAAGCACATCTTCCTCAGGGAGCTCTTTCATATTTCTTTCACACTGGTCTCCATCATCTGTGTCATTAAAATCAAAAGCCTCCAATAGATTAAAGTTAACCTGCATTATCTGCTCATCTTGTCCACAGTCTTTTTCACATGTGCTTAATTCCTCCTTCACAATTCCAATTTCAGTCAATGTTACGTCCCCAGAGACCCCCAAGTCCCTATGCTCTCTTTCTGAGCTTTGCTGTGGCTGAAGGTGACTTTGTGACTTGACGGATGAATTCTCCCGAAGACCATTAGTCATCGAATGCTCTCTGCGTGTGGAGAGATGTGTTTCAAAGATGGTAGGACTTGCAGAACAAGAAGGGACAAACTGGCTTTCATGTAGTCTACTTATGGTGGATTCAGATAGGAAGGAGCTATTTGTATTGCAGGGATCCCATAAGTGTCGACTTAAATTATTTGCCTTTTCGCCACGTCTTTGTCCTGTGACTTCTTTATCACAAGGTTCAGACAAATTTAGAAGCATTTCAGCATTCCATTCCTTTTTATCATCTACAGTTTCCTTTGTAAAATATAAGTTCTGAATATTTTGAGCAAGTCTTTTATCAGAGTTGCCTGAAAAGGCAGGTAGGGTTGTGCTCTTTGGGTTACACAAACTATTCGTGTTTTCTGGTGCTTGAAATCTAGAAAGACATTTGGTGACTTCAGGTGTTGCTTCCTCTCTGCATGCCTGTGTTGTTTTAGATTTCAGAAGAGCTATTATCTGTGCCGTGCTCCTGATGTTCTGTGATGCTGCCCCATGACCAGTTGTCTGACCGCTAGGTTTGGTGTGGCCAGTAATTAGAGGAGATTCTGGCTTCACAAGGGACTGATCAGAGCTTCTCTTCTCTATTTCATTACACGTATCAAGAAACTGAGGCGAAACCAGTGAGAAAGACCCATGGTCTCTATTGTTATTTGTAAGTGCATCTTCATGAAAGTCTGTAGATAAATTTGTTTCTGCATTCTTCTCACCAATAGTAGAAAACAATGGAGAGGTAATACAAAACTTGGCTGGAAAAATACCCTGACACTGCTTAGATATAGATGATGTTGCCGGGTTTTCTCCATCTTCCATTGTTGGTGTTTTCTTTTCAACTTGGCGTGGCCCTTGGAAACCCTAATAGAGGAATTTAAAATTAATTCTCCTCAGAAATCAGCTTCACATTTCGTAAGCAAAAAAGTTGAAAATAGAGCACACTCCATAAAACATATTCTGATCAGATAGCACATGATGATTCCACACGTGTATAGAAGTAATCTCAATCCCTTGCAATTTTCACAGCAGCCTTAGCAGTGGTAATCCTGCTAAGCTAAACAAAGATTTAGTAAACTTTGGAAAAAATAGCTACGACCACTAACATGCCCTGACTTACAGTTCCAAAAAAAGCAAGAAAACATTATTGATATATTTACTATTCAATTAAAAGATGTGATCTTTGTGTTTTAAAATGCACGTTAATGTCAAACGACTTTTTGAAGAGACATACCGTAAACTTCCTTTTCAAGCCAACAGACAAATGTCTTGAGGGTAGAATACCAGGCTTTACACCATTTCTATTCACTTCTATTATTTCTGCCTTCCTTGGCTGATCTTCACAAGGTTTTTCATTCACTTTTACTGCTTCAACTGTGATCAAATATCGTTCACTTTCTAAATTATCTCCAGCATTCACCTGGAAAAGAGAAAGAAGCAGTATGTACATAATAGTGCCATATGAGAAATTATACGTCTTCTAAATATTGTGAATACTGACAGGTAAAAAATTCAGAAACGTTATATTTTACACTCAGCACATCACAATGCCATATAAATAGTTAAGATTAAATAATACTGGAAGAGACTAGCATCTAGTTTCAAATTATGCTCATTTAATATATTACTGTAATACACTGCTTCTACCCAAAAGAAATCTAATTCTGTAAATCCCCCACTTCGGCTCTGGAAGAGCACTAGTAAGGCTTATCAACAAATGGAAGCTGGGTTAGCTTTCCATTGCTTACATTGTAGCAGACTTTGATGATATTTACAACAGAAAACTGCCATATTGCTAGGGAAAAAGTACTACCCTAATAACCAGACAAAAAGGAGTTTGAAATGCTTCCTGAAACGCAAACCACAATCCTAAGCATAGAAAGATATAAGAAAAAAATCAAACAAAATATACCTGGGATTTTATAAACATACTGTCCAAACACTGCCCTTTATCATCAAACAAGATTGCCTGCAAGGAGAGAGAGGAAAAAAAAAAAAAAAGGAATTTTCAATAATCAGTTTTATTTCACAGATCAACCAGATCACCACTGATCATCCAGCAGCAGCAGAAGCTACGACAGAGCATTAAAGCTGAGTTCTTCACCTTATTTCCTCCAGTGCTAATCTTCAGAGTTCCATCTTGCCATGTTTTTGATTTTTTCATTTTTTGGTGAGTGTATAATACCTGGTTTAAAAGCGGGAAACGTTGAAACAACAAGAAGTAAGAAAACGTTTAAATTAACACAGCAGCTATAACGTCGTTTAGTTTATTTTTACTTAGCCGTACGGGGTTTAAAAAAAGACTTACAGTAAATTCTTGAGAAGACATTGCTTTGGCAAAAGAGTCATCCGACAGCTTGCTGTGCAAACACTCACATCTTCGTACCGTCTGAGAGGTGGGGAAATGTGCAGAACAAGCCAGTGTCGTGTGGAAGACGCGTGTACAGAAAAACAGATGTCAGATCACTTTTTTTTCTCTCAAAAGAAGCAGATACAAGACAACGTAAAGGCAGTGGGGTATATATATAGCTGATGAGGACATTTCAAAGACACACCTTAACAGTAATGTAATGCAAAGCCTATAGGCAAATATGGTGTTTTTATAGATATTAATGTACTTTCTACGTTTTAGGGGAAGTAATTTGTTTAAACGAACGGCTGGTGGCTATGAAAACCTGCAGTGACCATGCTGCGACTCAGAATCGACCAATTTATCCTACAGATGTTTGCTTGCAGCAAAAAAATACCATTATTTTTCTGTTAAAAAAAAAAAAAATCGGAAGCCGTTAAGCCGTTTACACGCTTGCATCGGCAGCACGGTAATTTAACAAACAGCCTTTGGTGGCGGAGGCAGGACCAAAGCCTTATAAAAGCTCTGGCGACCCTGACGACCCCCCCCGCCCCGCCGCCACCTCAGGGGCAGCGGCACCCAACGGCCGCCGCGGCGCGAGCTGCGCTCCCCCCGCCCCCGCACACCTGAGGCGGCCGCGGCCACCGCCGCGCTCCGAGCTTCCCGCCACAGCGCGCGTGACGTCACCGCGCCCCGCCGGCCGCCGAGGAAAGCCCCCGTCCGGCTAGACCACGCCCCTTCTCCTTTAGCCACGCCCCTCTCACTTAGCCACGCCCCCTTTCGCTAAGCCCCGCCCCCTCCCCCGGCGCGGCCCCGCCCGCCGGGAGGAAATCACGTGCGCGCCCAGCCAGGCGCGGCCGCTCCCGCGCGGCGCATGCGCGAGGGGCTGCCCTCAGCGCCCGGGCAGGGAGGGCCGGCGGCGGTTGGTGGCGGCGGTGGCCGGAGGCGCGCGCGCGTCGCGGCCCGTTGCCCCCCGCGGTGACGTCGCGCGGCGGGCAGGTCAGTGGCGCGCGGCGGGGGGCAGCCGTTGGGCGGGGGGGCGGGGGCGCAGGCAGGGGGCGCTGCAGCTGCTGCTGCCGCCGCCGCGCGCATGCGCAGGGCTCGCCGCGTGCCGGCCGTTGGGCGCCCGGGGGGCGGCCGTTGGCGGCCGTTGGGCACCCGGTGCTTGGTGGCTGCCCTTAAATCCCTCAGCCTTGCACTCCTTGCACTTTGCACACAAAGACACGGAGACTTTATTTCATTTGAGGAAAACGAGGCGGTGACAGGTGTTTTCTTAACAGACCGAAGTCTGGACCTTGGCTTTTGCTTTCGTCCGAGTTACGCGGTTTACGGGAATAGTGCTTGCAGTCGTGAGGCTGGCGCCGTGAGTTGCTGATATGCTGACCTACAAACAGTGTTTTCTCATATGCTGAATTTGAACTTCCGTGACCTCTCAGGTGTGAGTGTTTCACTACTGACTGTACGGCTGTGTACAGATTCTAATTATAGAGTCATAGCTGACATTTGCTCTGGCTCCGAGCTCTCTCCAAAGTCATTTTCTCAAAGTTTCATTCCTAGAGGAGTAGCGCAGAGTGGGAATGGGGGTGGAGGAGGAACAAAACGAAACAAAAAACCAGAATACAGCTTGCAGCTGTTTATCTTTCCTTTAAGCTTGAACGGGAACCTTTCTTCTGGGAAAGAAGTCCAAAGGATGAGCGACTCAAACGAAACACTTCAGAAGGCTTCATAAAATAAAGTTTTTCTGTATATAAGCCATGCTGTATGTTGGTGCGGTCAGGTAATACTGTGCAAGTAAAGAAAGTATCCTGTAACTAAGCTTTACTTCTAGTGGTGTAGCTCACTATAGCCCTCAGCTAAGTGCTGTATTGTTGTGCAGAGAATTCCTGTAAAGATCATGCTGGAGGGCTTGAGAGTAGCTTGAACGCCTTCAGCTGGGAGTTTTACCTGGTTTATCTTTTCAAGGTAATTGTTGGTCTTTCATTACCTTGAGTGGTCAGCTCCCAGCAGTGAGAGAAACTGATCTCCGGCCCGCCGAGGCAGCCTGATTTGCACAATAATTTGAGGACCATTTCCATTTTCGTCATCCTGTTGTAGAGGTGGGCTTCCTCGCTGAGGGCTGCACTTGTACTTCCTTAGGTTTCATTGCCAGAGAGCTGGAAAGTCTTTCGTATGATGATTGCCATATTAATTACTTGAATTTTTGTGTTAATTTCATTCTCAAAAGCGTGTTTTTGCCAGTGTTGCTTTATTTGGCTTGAATAAAACTACTCTGGTGACCAACAATTTTCAAGAAGGAGTGAGTACCTACGGTGAACGGAAATATGAACAAAAAAAGATGAATTGATCCATTTAAAAGTTTTGATATTTTCCAAAGTCAAGCTGTAAATTCAAGTTACTTCCCACTAGTCAGTGCCTATCTCTAGGGGCCTGAAGCTGCATTTCTGGCAGAACGTGAGTTGCCATTAATGTCAGTGGCTGTTGGTGAAGGAGCCCTAACCAAGGAAAGGAAAGACACCTCTTTAATTGTAGCACATCCTGAGTGACATCTGGACTGGAAGAAGGGTGGTAATTAATGGCCTCTAAAAAGCAACACTCTGATTTTAGATTTCTCACGCAAGAAATGTAGTAGGAATGTGTTAGAACATATTCAAAGGCAGGATTGGAAGATTTTTAATGATTTTTAATTACTGCTTTCTGTCAATTGCCGAGGCCCTGCAAGAAAGCGGTTCACATTTTTAATGTAACTTAGTAAGGGTTATTTAAAAAAAAAAGTCTCACTAAAGCTTCTGTGAATACCACCTCTATGAATATATCTTGACACGGTGTTTATTTGTAAGGATGAATATGTGCTTCTCATTTTGGTCTTACCATAATTTTTTGCAGCGAGCTCGTCAGCATCTGTGTGTTAACGTAACCTGTTTGCAGCCACTGGCTTTATGAGATGCCTGCTGAGCGTTGTCCTTCCTGGCTAGCCTGTTCACAAGTCGTCTGTATAACCTAACTTTTTTTCCTGCTCTGCTTTCTGCATAAAAGGGTAACTTCTGAATTGTAGTGCTTTGTGGGATTTTTTATGCAGGCTTTTTAATGGTTTGTACTGGGACATCTCGGAAGTGGAGAAGATCAAATTATTTGTTTTTATTCAAATCTAAGAAAATGCATTTCTTGGGAGGAAAACTGACTGCTTTTAGGTGGATTTTGTAAACTCCCTTTAGCACAAGTAGCTTGCGTCTTTGGTAACCTGGGATTTGTCTGACTGAAGGACACTTTCTGACCTCTGCAAGTACTTCAAATAATTCGCTTAAATATGTTTGGAATAATAATAGCACTGCTTATCTGATAAAGCGTGAAAGCAGTTGAAACTGTAAATGACTTGACTGTTGCGGAAAGTCAAAAATTGCCTTTAGAAATCTAATGAGGAGGGCAAACCGTTTGTCGGACGTTTTGGTTTAACACAATCGTACAAATTTTAAAAGAAAAGCCTGCAGTTTGGTACCGATCTGCCTGCAGTGAGTTGCTGTGGCTGAAGGGCAGTGCAAGGAGCCGTAAGACGTGAGTTTCAGCTTAGTCTGCACACAGTTATTGTGTGACCTAATGTTTCTCGTCTTCTCCATGCTTTGTATTTTTGTACACCACAACTAACGAATGGCAGAGCCGTACAGGGGGTGCACAGTTAGCCTCGTTAATGTATGATAAAACATTTCAAAATTACTGCATGAAAGGGGCAGTGTTTACTCCTTGCTGTAAGAATACTTTGGTTTTTCTCAAAGGTTGTATTTAACTTTCAACTGACAGAATGACAGGAATGGAGACTGAAGCTGCAAGAGACAAAGCCATGGAAGAGGAAAGCACTGAACAGAAGAAAGAGAGAGAGAAAAAGAAGAGGTCAAGGGTTAAACAGGTGCTTGCAGATATAGCAAAACAAGTGGATTTCTGGTTCGGCGATGTTAATCTCCACAAAGATAGATTTCTTCGGGAACAAATAGAAAAGTCCAGAGATGGATGTAAGTTTACATTGATTACATTTCAGTAAACAGATGGGTTTTAGCTTTCTTCCCTATATTGCTGGTGATGTTACCATTTATTAGGTGCATGTCTTCTCCTGGGGAAGACAGCAGTTGCACACTGGAAGTCAGCAGCAGGATTAGCAACTCAGGAGACAGAGCTTGGTACTACTTTGCAGAAACTGGATTTAGTGTTTATCTTTTCCTTTCCTTTACTACCAGCTCTAGAAGTAAATTAGAGGCATCTGCCACAGTAGCAGTGACTGAGGTGGGTAGGTGAATGCAGAAATGAAAACGTCACATGGTTTTGCAGTTTGATGTAGATACCTTTTTCTTCTTTAATGCACAGGTTTGTTATGTGAGAAATTGTGCATTTGCATGTAGGGCCGTGACAGGTCTCTTTCCCATAGGCAATTTTTGGCATGGCTAATTTGACTGCAGAGTTGGACATTGAGTTTGGTAGTGAAACTACTAGGCGCTTTCTGAAGGGTAAATTAATTTACACATTAGGTGCAGTGACTAGCATGCTTTTGCTTTAAGTGTAGTAAATGTGTGGTTAATACCATCTATAATTGTTCTAGTAAGTGTGTTACACAAGATGGATTACATCACATGCAGTATGTCTGTAAAAAGACATTATCTTTTTCCATAAAAATACATATTTATGTTTATATTTTGTAGGTTCCACAAGTGTCTTAAGAACTGTGTATTTATTTCAAGTGTAAATCATAAGCTCAGCTGCCTTATGTGATAAGTCTAGTCTTCTAACTGCTTGTTACAGTCTCCAATGGTATTGAACTTTAGGTCTGTTTCCCTGCACACCCATTTTTTTTTTAAACTATCTTTACATTTTCTAGAGGTATTAGAGTTTGAGTGTGATGAACTTTAACTAAGACTAATATTGCTTAATTTTCTGTCCAGGTTTTTGCAGCATGACTCATCACAACTGCAGTAAAAGCAGGGGCTCTTTCGTGTTGGGGATGTTGGGTCAAACACTTAATTAAGTATTTGAAGGAGAAGCACGTTTTCAATGTAAATTGTTTTTGTATTGTAAAACCACATTAGAAAGAGTTTTTCTTTCTTTTCAAAGACTATAATTATCAGTGGGGAGGTAAAAGAGAAGAACAAAATTCCTTTGATATGTTAGCACCTATATGTATATATGATTACTTGAAACTTTAATTTTGATGGTAAAAACTTTCTGTAAATCCTTGTCAGCATGCAGTGTGGTGAGTTTGGACTCACGCATTCTTTTCACAAAAATACTAGCTGAGTCTTAATGTCTGACTGATCGGGACACACAACTAGTGCTTTCTAGATGGCATTGAGTTCATCACTTGCACTTTTTTTCCTCCTTAGATGTTGACATATCACTTCTTGTATCTTTCAACAAAATGAAAAAATTAACTACTGATGGAAAATTGATAGCTCGAGCAGTTAAAAGTTCATCTGTTGTAGAGGTGAGTGTCTCATGTTTCTACTCCTTTCTACTTGCTGCAGTTGGAGCACTAATGACAGTGGAATTGAAGTGGTCAGTATTCTTACAGAAAATACTTGTTTCTTGTTAACTTCTAGTTGGATTTAGAAGGTACTAGGATTAGAAGACGACAGCCACTGGGTGAGCAACCAAAGGATGTGGATAGTCGTACAGTCTATGTGGTAAGGTTGTACCTGTTGTATGTGCCTTGTGCGTGACAAAGCACTTTATTTCTAATTATAGAAACTCCTTTAAAATTATGTTCTTACTGCAAATTATTTTCGAGTGCAAAACCCAACATGTACGTTTGTTATGAGCTCTGATGATCTGATTGCATAGTATCACTTGCAGTATTAAGAATGACAAGTACAACAGAAAGCAGCCATGTGATTTTATCAGGCTTAGAAGGTGGGTTTTCGCTGCGAAGATGATGGATTTAGTACAGGAAACATCATATAAATTGTAATAGATTTTTTTTCTTTTTTTTCCCTCTTCCAAAAAATGGGGAGAGGAGAGATATGTTATAGATGTACTGAACTTGTAATGAAGAGGCCCGAAGATTAGGGTTAATACAATGCAGTAAAATGTTTTGTTTTAGGTAGGTGAGCACTGGCAGTGACCATGGTAGGGAAAGAATAGGATTAGTATGGTATGCTGACTTCTTGTACCATCTTAAATGATTTAAAATGCTGAGCAAAGAGCTATTTTGTATCGTAGTGAGAAAAGGGTGCACTTTCATTATCTGTTACTGCTTTCACTGTGCTTTTTCTTGTTGATGCCACCAGGGGAGCGACACTGGTACCAAGAAAAATTCATGAAATATATTAATGTAGTCAAATTTTAGAATAACAACTTGTTAGCAAACAACAGAAACTGAGTTTGGAAGATATTCAGGCATACCTGATACAGTAAAATGTGTTTATAAAATATGTTACTTCGGGTGCCTCTGTGCCGCTGTTTTTGTCCCACTAACATCTTTTTTTTTTTTTTTTAATGGCAGAATGTGCCTAAATGAGCTAGTCTTATGTTTAGGGGGCGTTTTTAAAAAAATACTCCTGATAGCACAATATCCTGTAGCTGTCTTGGTACTGAAATTATTCACTAACAAATGAAAATAGCTTGCAGTGCTAGAAAAACACTGCATCTCAACATATTGCAGATGTCAGAGTGGAATGACTTACCATACTGTTGAGCTGCTTAAATGGTAGCATGGAACGAGGTCTGATGGTTGAACTGTTGCTTATTTAAAAGTTCTATGCATTTTTTTAATGGCATTGAAGCCAGTATGGAATTCCCTTTGTCTCTAAAAAGATCTCTTTGTGGCTGATGTCAGCTTAGTTATATGCCTGTAGCAGTTAGCTGCTGAATCTTCCTGCAGTTAGTAATTTCAAGCAGGCACCAAGCTTTCTGTGATGAAGATGTGTAATAATCATGCCCAAAATGCCAGCCCATCCAGATAAATAGAAGCTGGATTACTCTGATCATTGAATTCTGTAACAAAAGCCCAGGAAAGGTTGTTAGTTGTTTTAAGCACAATATGCCAGTCGTGGTATTCTCCTAAGGTGATTGCAGAAACTGCTTAGAACTTCTCTAATAGTTTGCATTTGGAATATCTTTTCTGAAAATTATATAATCAATGAGCTATATTGCCTAACTACATAGTTAACAGGGCTTTTTAGTTTTAAATTTTTCTGTAAGACCAAAATATCCTCCTGTTACTACCGAAATGGGGGGGTGGGTGTAGATTTCTTGTTTGTTTCATTTTTTAAAGACCAGTGTGTGAGATACCTGCCCTTCATGGTGCAATGTCTCCCTTTCGTATGCAGCCAGAAGGGGGAGCAGTGCTTCTTTGAGGAGGACTAGTGGTTTCATTACTTTGTATTCAACAATTTTGTTTTAATTTAGAGGTTTTCATTAAATTTCTCTAAAGTAATCTTACGGCTTGTGACTTTATTTTTGACATATGTTAACAACATGCTGTGGGATGAGCACAATACCAAAGTAATAGTATTTTTAAAGTTTCAAGTGACTGACTGGCCTTTCAACATTATACCAAAAACATAATGAAGTGTTTTTCTCAGGCAAACAGAGTTCATGCAAAAATAGTTTTCTGCTTGAATATAACATTTTCTTAAGGGGAAGAACTTTTAGTGCAGTAACTCGCCATGAAAAAAATGAAGTATTGCTGACTGTTTTTGTCTAGGCTTAAATTTGAGAGTGTTCAGTTTTTAAATCATGTTCGGCAGGGTCTCTTTAGAAATTGACATGATGGGATTTGGATTTCTCTTTAATAGATGAAGGGAAATGGTTAGGAACTGAGCCATGATGTCTGCAAGCTGCTAAAATGTGTTGTTATGTTAAGGAATTTATAGGAAAAATAAGTAAGACAGTTTTGTCATCCAAGAAGCTGGCTAAAAGTTTTAACTTTCACAGCAACTGATAAACTAAGCCGTAAGTGGTAACCACTAAGCTTTAAAATGTCAGTTACCAGCATTAATCAGTTTGCGTAGTACCTCTTCTTGACCTACAAGAACTATTTCTGTGATATCTGGATTTCTAACAACTTTAAAAAATAAAAAAAAAAAAATCCTTGTGGTCTACAGTGGTTAGTTTGAGACTATGCAGAGTTATGCTTAAGATTTAAAATTTACAAAGATACCTCATGTTGCAAAGATCCTGTTGCAGGTGAGGCCTTGGTATCTGTCACAGGAACGAGATAAACATGTAACTTCATGCAAATCGTACTTGCTATAGTTAGGTGACAGATTAGAGATGCATTTTCAGATCATTGTCTTTACTACGTGAGTACTATGACCTCTTGACAACAATACTTAGTGAAATAAAGCAAAAAATATTTTTCAATGTTGTTACATCAAACTTAAATTTGTTTTGGGAATTATAATTAGCAGATGTAGTAAGCCGTCTGATGCAATGGTAGTACAGTACTGAGAAAACAAGGTTTCTTTTTCTTTCTGTAGGAGCTGCTTCCCAAAAATGTTAATCACAGTTGGATTGAGCGGGTGTTTGGGAAGTGTGGCAATGTAGTTTACGTCAGTATACCAAGGTATAAATCTACTGGTGATCCAAAGGGATTTGCTTTTGTTGAATTTGAAACAAAAGAGCAAGCAGAGAAAGCTATTGAGGTAAGTAGCAGTGTCCCTGGTCTGGTAATGTTCTTCCTGTTTGTCAGTGGTATGGATGTACTCTTTACTGGTTCACCTACTGAGTCTTGAATACAGAAAATCCTAAAATATCATGATTAAAAAAGCAAAGCTAGCAGGAGTTATGTCTCTGTCTCCTGCCCTCAGAATATCAATCAATTCCATGAATCTTAGTGTGATTCTATTAATTGCTTGGAGAGCTATTTGAATCGGGGAAGGGGGACATCTAATTTGGTTGGGTACCATCAGCATCTTTTACAGAATTAGAAATCTCTGTAACAATAAAATGGCTTATTAAATTTCTTCAGGCAAGTGTAGTTGTAGCAAGTTTCCTGTCTTAAAATAAGTGATTTGAAAGTTTAAAAACATGTAAGTTTCATTATCATAACAGTAATGGAGACACAGATACGTCACACTGATGATGCAAGCTCTGTACTTGTACATTCTAATATTAAAAAAAAAAAATTAAGTTAAAAATCTCCAGAGTCACAGAGGACTACATCTTTCTGGAATGAATATCATGAATATCACTCTGCTGGTTTTAACTTGGATGGGGATTCTTTTTAGTAATGAATTGTGGATTTTAATTTTATCTTAAAGTTTTTGAATAATCCACCAGAAGAAGCACCACGGAAACCTGGTATTTTCCCCAAAACAGTAAAAAATAAGCCGGTTCCTGCACTGAATACAAGTAACAGCAGTGTTGTAGGTAAGTGGTAAGTTAGTGGGATCAAGAAACAAACTGTTTTGTGCCTCACCTTTTGAAGGGAGAATCTGGAACGTATGCCTGTTACTATGCCTAATCTCAAATTTAACCTTATTGAAATAAAAATGCATGTTACTGCTTGTTTTGTTGGCCAATGTAGGCTTAAAATGAAATTGTACGCTTGAAATGTAGTAGTTTTTTTGCCTTCTTGTTTTACTGCTTGATAAGGAACTTACTTTATTTTTTCCTCTCTTGCCAGCTACCACCATTAATTATTATTATGCTGGCAGAACAGCTTTCAGACTGTACAATTAATCAGTATCGAAGCACATAGGAATAGCAAAAGACAAGTTTGACAGATTGTTTTAGAAACGTTTAGTATGGAAAAGTAAGACACAGGCATAAAAGTAAGGTTATACTTAAATGTTGGTGCTGCTTAGGTGATCTTGTGGTTTTCTGACCTAAGAGCAAACATTGTGGTATTTTTCACTCTTCGCTGAAGCGATTTTCCTCTTCAGAACTCTTGTTATTTGGACAACCCTGGCAGAAAGAACTTTTTATGGCTAGATATAGATATATATATTACTTTTTATTACTAAAATTCCACTTTATGTGATCTGTAGTTGCTTGCCAAAACCTGCAGGATGTTACAAAGAAAAGAATCCTGAATTCACAGTTGAGCGTTATTTGCAGTGAATAATAGCTGCTCTAATTTGTGAAGCTGTATCACACGATCATGTTGTAACTTGATTCATTGAAGCATTTTTCCTCATTTCTGATGGGATAATACAATTTCCTAGACTTAAGATAACTTCCTGTGTTTTTCTTAAGTGTAATGATGAGTCATCCTTTGTTACACTGGAAACTATTAGGGCTGTTAGGACTAAAAGTATCAAAGAAAAAAAAATGTGCTTTCTAAACCTCCTTAAGATGTTCTCTACTGTTTCATACTGTATCCTGCCTATGACAATTTTAGTACGCAGATAGTTATAGGTTCATAGGGCCGAGTTTCTCATTTTGTTGACAAAACACAAATCAGTGAAATCTGGAAGGAGGCATGTATTTTTTTTTTTTCAATGTTAATGTTTATGTATTTCTTCAGTTGCAAATAAGGGATGGCATTAACATGTAATTCACTGAAGTGAAGAAACCTCTAGCCAAATTGTCTGTGTGACACAGGGGTCTTTTTACACTTGTGAGACTATCACAATTTCTTTTTTCTCTGCTTAAAATGGCCAGGAGGAACTGCTGGGACAACGTATTGCAAATTATTTGACATGCCAGATTATCATGACCAGTGATACAACTGTTTACTTGGTCAGTTAATCTCATCCAGTTTTTAGTGATTGGCAGTTTTAAATGCTGTATTTCTTTTATACAGAAGAGAAGAAAAAGAAGAAAAAAAAGAAATCCAAAATTAAGAAAGAGAGCAATACACAGGCAGCTGTAGAGACAAAGGAATCAAACATGAACACTACAACAGAACAAGCGCCCAAGTCAAAAAGACATAGGACTTCATCAGAGTGTTCAGAAATGGGGGGTACTGAGGTTCACAGGCAGCCCTCAAAGAGAGAGAAAAGGAAATGGGACAGAGCAGAAAGCACAGAGGTACCTGTGGAAAGCAGGCCAGGAAAGAGAAAAAGAAGTAGCTCTGGAGATGCTGAGACACCAATTGCAAAAGTCAAGAAGACTGTTCAGAAGGTTCAAGTTCATCCTATAAAACAAGAAGCAGAAGCTCCAAAAGATTCCAATGGTAAGTTTGCTGCACGCCTTTATAAGGTTTTTCATCGCTTACACCTGATGTGTGATCTGGGGAAAATTGGATAAATATGGTAGCCTTAATTAAGCTAATGAGGAAAACAAGTGAGAAAAGAGGTTGGCAAAGCAAGAAGTGTAATACAAAAATGTTAGTGAATAGGAGACTAGTTTATTACTTGGATTAGACAGTTAAATTTAAACCTGGTAATGAATCATTCAAGGACAGAAGTATAAATAGTTGGCCTAGGCAAATGGTGACAGTAAAAATAATCTAGATTAGAGAGGTCAGATAGTTTGTAAAGATTGTAAAGTAGACAGAAGTAGTACACTGACTGATTTTGTGAAATGCTTTTCTCATTGAAAATCAAGTCCAAAAGAAAAAAGTGCAGTTGCTGAGAATGAGCGACTGTTGGTTGCAGACTGAACTTATAATAATTTTTTCTACTGGGGATTTTTATTTCAGAAGTCCCTGCAGAAGATGACAAGGATGGTGATAAAAAAGACACATCCCTTTCAAAATCTAAAAGGAAACATAAGAAAAAACACAAAGAAAGACACAAGATGGGTGAAGAAGTCATTCCACTCAGAGTACTGTCAAAGTAGGTTATGACATGACAACAGCACATGGTTACTTAGTACTTTGGCTAATGGGGAGGGGGGGGGGGGAAGGAGGAAAGTAACCGCACTAGTGCTGTTTCATTTTGTTGAACATATTTCTAATTTCATACTATTAACTGAGGGTGTCTCTGCCTGCGTTTGATGTCATGGCATGTAAAAAAAGTGAACTTTGTTTAATGTGCAATGCTTTATTTGAAACCACTTTTTTCACAGAAAAAAAATAGTAATTTTGTATATACTTTATTGAATGTTAACAGGTACAGGATACAAAACCTTTTAATGTATTTTTGTTTGTATGTCTGACAGTCCATCACCATTGCTAAAGTGCAATTCCAATTTTTTTACCACAGAGTTGCATATTAGCAACAGTATTAGCCTGTAGTTGAAAAGATACAAAGTTAAAAGTCTAAGGTTCACTCACTATTCATTTTCCCGAGGTTAATTATCTCAGTAGTTAGGTGAACAGGATTCAGGTTGGGCTTTAAGGAGTCACCACAACTAAAACATGGAAGCACTTACTTTTTCAAGCATCCAGCAAGTACCTCCATGTTAAAGTAGAGGGGGTCCTTGCCGTCTCGCCTGTACCAGGAGGCCATGTGAGATGCAAATACAAAACGGGATACAAGAACACAATTAGTATTAACATTAATTAACCAACACGAACTCCCATCTCCATACAGAAATCAAAGGGATGTTACATGCAGTCAGTTGAATTTTTTTTTCTTCAGACTTCCAGTAAGTTTCCTGTCAGTTTCAGTTTTCAGCTGACAAAAAGGATTCACCATCACTAAAACATGGAAGCACTTACTTTTAAGGAACAAAGCAAGTACATCCACATTTAAGTTGCGGGGATCCTTATGTGGAGAGACTATTTTTCGTTCTGTAAAAGAGTAACTAGACAAATCCAGCGACAATAGAAGCAGTAAATTGTGCAACCACTATGGTGGATCTAAACTTCTTCCCTTAAAGGGGTTTTCTTCAAAGATGCTTCAGACATTAGGATCCACCACCACTGAAACATGGAAGCACTTACTTTTTTAGGCAGCAGGTACCTCCATGTTAAAGCGAGGGTAGTAGTCCTTTTTAAATTATTTTCTGAACATACAGACCATAAAACTTATTCAGGGAAAAAAAAAGTTCAAAAAAAACCTTAGCTTTCTCTTCTTCGGCAAGTCGGCAACTCGAGTGAAAAAGTCTTGACAAGAAAAAAGCATGGCATGGATGGCATTTCAGAATTGAGAACAGGATTCACCTCTACTAAAACATGGAAGCACTTACTTTTTTTAAATCACAGAAAGCACCTCCATGTTAAAGTAAAAGGGGTCCACAAAAAAAAAAAAAAGCAAATATTATTCTCCTCTTCCACCAGGTTCCTGAGAATACTGCATCAAATACAGAGAAAAGAGTTTTAAAATTTAGCAAAGTATAGCAAAGCAGGGGTAAAGTTTCAGAAGAGGTTGAGCATTTTAAATACTTGCCTGGCTCATTCCCCTGATCTCCTCTTCCTTCGAATCCAGCTAACAAGTACCTCCTTGAGCTTGTATTTATACCATACCTTGCTGTGGAATGGTGTTGCCTTTTTATCTCAGAGAATCATTACGTGGGTCTTTTGTTATTTTAATGTCTTTGCTCTGTTGAGAATGTATGATCCTGGGTGAGTCTGGATGCTTTTTTTTGAAGTATACAGTTGTCAATGTTAACAGCTAAAACCATTACCACAAGATATCCTCCTCTTTAAAAATCCTCTATCAGCTTGTTTGATAGTACAGATTAGGGTAACAATGAGTCGTTCTCACAGTGGCACTACAGGCATTGTGTTTCTATGGAGCAAAGCTCGAGCTGTTTGCAGAAACATCTCCATGTTAAATGTATGTAAATATATAAATTGCTTCCATGTGGTGGTATTTTTTAACCAAAGTGCATTTGAATAGTAAGGAATGTTCTTATCTCAGTAGGTTTTTGGTGAGTTTAACCAGTTGTTGATTTTCGATCAATGATTTTTCTAGAAAATAAATGACAAATTCCTAATATAGTAACACAGGAGAGGGTTCACTGAATGAATTCAGTGAATTCAGAGTTCACTGTCTGTGAATTAACTATGAATTTAGCCTGAATTTCGTGCCAGTGCTCTCTGTAGTTCTAGCAGAATACAGTTTACCAAGCTGTTCCAAATGTTTTATGAATATCTATAACAACTTTGAGAGTCACTCTACAAATGAGAGGTTGATTTTTTTTAACAACTTGCTTGAAATATTAAAAGCTAAAGCAAAATTAAAACTGCAGATACTTGTAAGGCTGAAGATGAGTGCAGTGCAAGGACATTTCTAATAATTAAGAAGCATCTTCGCTGCTTGCTAGGTTCAGCTGAAGCTATTTGTAAATGGCTTGTTCTTAAGTTGTCAGTGAGTTTCTAAACATTATTTTCTTGTTGACAACTGACATGCTATTTCCATTTACAGGACTGAATGGATGGATTTGAAACAAGAATATTTGGCTCTTCAAAAAGCCAGTATGGCCTCCTTAAAGAAAACAATGTCTCAAATCAAACCTGAGCCTGTGGGAGAGATGGAAACGGATGGTTGTACGCAGAAAAAGCCTCAGTCAAAAAATGTCAAATGTAACCCTGTTTATGATGTTTTTGTTGTTGTTTTCTTTATGATTCTAGTACACAAATATGGGCACTGGTCCTCCAGAAACACTGAAGAATAGTTTTATTTTCTATAATACTGATGACTTTGAATGCCAAATGCTACTAAAACCAAGCTTCCCTCATGTAGATTGGTTTAGGGCTGAATAATACATAAATGATTAAAAAATATTTCTGTAGCACTTAAACTTAGGATCTTTTTAGGTAATTGTAACTATAAAAGCCTTGGAGAAGTAAATCAAGAATTGGCTTCTTGATGATGTAACTCGGGCCTGATTTGCTTAGGCTTTGCCATCCCTTCGGATATTTACACAACTGTTACTGAAAGGGCATTCAAAAATGGCTTCTATTTGGGTTTTGTCAGGTTTATAGTTAAAGTAATTTTATAATTATATGTTATTGGTTCAACTTTCTGAAACAGAGTTGAATTCTTTGGATCCGCTGCATTTCTGTTCACTAACTTTGATAGCAGACAAGCGTTGACATGTCACTTATTTGAAATCACTCTAGAATTCAGGATTCAAGTATTAACTGCAATTGAATAGAATATAAAATACCCTTTAAAGGAAGGACATGTGGTGTGTACAAATTTTTTGTGTTGGACATAGTGACTTTTCTGAACAGTTTGGATCCAAGATTTAATTTTAAAAAATTATCTGCAGTAGCAATATTTAATGCCCTTTGCTTCATTTCTTGTGTACGTTAGATTGCTTATATACTTTCATGGCATCTTTAGTTTGTCAAACTGATAAATGTAAAATTTCTTTTTTCCCTTCTTTTCAAATTGATCAGCCACCAGTGAAGATTCTGCCCCTCCTGTCAAGGCTAACACAATGGGGCCCCAGTTTGTGAGTGGTGTAATTGTGAAGATCATTAGCACAGAGCCCCTGCCGGGCAGGAAGCAGATCAAGGTAATGCCTTTGTAACCTCAGGGTAGCTGTTAGCCTTTCCTCTTACAGTGCCCCCAAAATGTTTGAATATGGAATACCATTTAAACAAGTCTTACTGATTTTTTGTTGCTGTTATTTGGTCAGTAGCTGTGTACAGATTCTTCTCTAGTACCTGTTAATGGAAGATTTTACAACAGCAAAATGTAGCCTTTGGACTGCTTCAAGCAATGTCAAGTTTGAAAACAATGGCCAAAATAAATAGTGCTCTAGAGGATGAGAATTTGTCACCTCCACCTCCAGCCCTTGTTGCTCTGTCTTTGCATTTTCAGTGTGAAAAAAGTGGTTAGTTTTATATTGTTAAAAGTAAATCACTGCTAAGACAAGTCTTATATTTTAGAAAAGGAAGTGTGAAGTCCAAGTGGGTGCAGCATTTTCTATGTATGATTGTGCCAGTAATTTTGCTGTAATTCAAATTAAGGAATCTGTGGTAGTAAATTGGTTTGGTTTACTATTAACGGAAATTTAGGAGCAAGAAAATGCACTCTGCATGAGAAAACAGTTGTCTGTTTCAGTAAGTAGTTCACGATTGCAAAAACTTAATTCAGTCAGAATGACAGCAGTTGGTCCAATAATTCATACCCCCACCCACCCTATGGCAAGTGCTCCGTTTCCCTCAAGTAAAAAAAAGTTTTAAAGATAATTGCCATTATTTAGGATTTGACGTGAAAGTTATATATGTTAAGTAGAGTATTTTATTTTAACGAAAATAGCAGTTTTAAGTTGTGTCCTTCTGAGATGGAAATATCAAAAGGTTTCCAAAGGAAATAACAGCAGAGTTTTTTTTGGATTCTGATTTTTGCATGACTGTGACACAGGACCTTTTTCTGAAACTGCAATTTTGGATGAATAACAACTGGAAAGAATTTGAACAGCTTTTACCCTTCTTTAGAATAAATATGCAGACTGTTGAGGACAACAGTGGTTCTAAACCCAAATTCTGAGGTGACTTATCAAACTACCTGTATTTTTAACTGAATATTTCGTTTGAAGTCACTGGCCGCTTCCAAGTGCGTGAAGTTTAGTGTGTGCATAAACCTAAGCAAGATGAGAAACAGTTGTCTTTGGCTGAAAACAAATTGATACGTACAGTTTCAGCTTCATCAGTCTTACCTGCCTTGGTGTTCAAAGGCAGTCAGTGTCTGAGTTCTGGAAACACTGAGAGAACGTGGTGGTTGTCACTGGGATGTTTGAAGGACAGCTCAGTTTGACTGCAGTATCTATCTTCCTGCGTGGTGTCTGTTTTGCAGCATAACATATTGCGATCAGGGGGAAAGTTTACTGTTCTCACAGTAGCTGAAAACAAACTTCAAGTCTCATATTTGCAGATAATATAAATCAAGTTTCTCTTTTGATTTAGTTTAAGGGAAGCGTTTCAAGGAAAACTGATCATTTATGAAAGTAAAGGGGGGACAAAATAAGACTGGGGTGGCCTTTGCTGTTATTAATCATTATGTTTTGGTTTCTAAAACAAGAATGATAGGCAAAATATTTTGTGGGAGGTTACCCAACAAATAAGGCAAGGTTTTTAGTCACAAACATAATTGCAGAATACAACTGTAGTTGGAAAAAGCAACAAATCCTTTCCAACGCACCAACTCTTTTTTGCATTGTCTGTGGAAGCTACAAATTGTACTTGATGCTTCTGGGACTTTTCCTGGCCATACTAGTTGCTTTTATCAAATGTTTAACTCTTCAATAAAAACATGTTTGCCTCTCTTCCTGGGCCAGTGCTGCCATCAAGCAATGCATCTAGGTCTTTTCTTCATAAACTTCCAGAGTCGATCTGTATTTCTTGTATGGCAGGCATACGTTACTTCACACATACAGGAAGGGTCTTCTCAGAGTAGTTGTAGTTCTATTTGATGGTTTTGCTTCACTGCTTCCATATTTTGCTGTTAAGGCGTTTCTCAGAGATCCCAACACTTGCCAATTACAGTGAATCATGTATCTCTTTGTAACTTTCTGTTTACGTATGACTTAGGGATATCAGAATTAAGAGTTAAAAATAGTTTTGGTTGGTTCTCAAATGATCTCAACAATATTGGCACTTAATTTTGTTTTATTTTAAGGTTGTGCTTGGTAGTAGAGGGTTAAAAGTGTGTAATTCCTGAATAGGAGCATCTTGAGCTGCCTGCTGTGAACAAAATTGACTAGGAATGTGTGGTCTTAGTTAATTTCCCTAACAGCAGGTATTACAAGTGAAGTACTTCATCTGAAAGAGCACGTGTGTCTCTTCCTCCTTCAGCTGATAGTGAAAATTTCCAGACAGAGGTCACTTCATAAAGATAGGAAGGAGTGATTTACTATACTAATTTCCCAGTTTCTCTGCCGTGAATGAGCTTGCCTGTATAGATTTCATGCACAGAGAGAAGCTGGATGTTTTTCTGTTGGAATGTCAAAGATAGTTGTGTACTGTAACACTGACAGATTCTTTCAAGGAAAAGTCTGTACAGATACAGTATTGAAATAAATGGATAACTTCTCGTGTGCCATTAGTCAAAACTATTCTTATTCCCCCAAAAATTGCAGGAATTAATGGTTTAAATTGTTGTTGAGAGCAGGATGAGATATTAATAAATACATTAAAGTTGTGGGCTCATACTTTTGAATCAATATATTTTCATAAGAAGGATATTACTGACTTCTGAATTATTTCACAAGAGTAATGTAATTACAAAAAAAAATAATGTAATTACAAAATAAAAGAGAAATGTAATTTTCATTACATTAAAAAATTGGTTATTTCCTTCTACTCCATGACCTTTTAGAAAATATTAGTGATGTCCTCCAGATTGGTCAAAGTACTCTTCTGTTCTTAAATCTGCTTCACAGTCTGTGTTCTCTCTCATGCTTTGACAGGATGCTTTGGCGCTGCTGGCTGATGTCGCCTATGTAGACATGCTGGAGGGAGACACCGAGTGTCACGTCCGGTTTAATACTCCTGAGGACGCACAGACTGTCATGAAATCACACAAAGAAATACAGATAAAAAACAACTGGAAATATGAAGTTCTCACTGGTAAGATTTTTTAGTTGTAGTACAGGAGACATTTTTAAAGTATTTTTGCAATTTTAGTGACTGCGACTTTAAGAAGCCTTAAGTTACATCCTTTATGTGAAAAGAGTTGTATTGGGTAGTGTTACATGGTACCTTTATGGATATATTTAATTATCTTTGTAGCCATGGAAAGGACTGCTTTTTTCTTTATATAGAACATTTCTTTCCAATGAATCTTCTTGATTTGTGACTGCAGTGGAATTGATAAAATGATAAATGTTTTTAAGGCACTGTTTAGAGCAAAATTGCTTGCCTTTATTAACTTAATTCTGTTCTTTTGAGCTTGATTCTCTCTCCACTTCTAGAGGTGTGGGCTATAGAACTTAAGGCACATTTCAGCTTTAGGACTTTAACATTCTGATGACTCAAAAGAATTTTAAATGAAGAGTAACATGAAAATACCAAACTTGTGCTGTGTGAAATAATGGGACAGGAATCTCACAGCACCGATATGATGAAAGGGGCTTTAGCACCTGCCTTCTAATTTATCTTTCTTTTTTTCAGGAAATTGAATAATGTATGCCAGAGTAATGCTTTTTTAATTATATTTATGCTAAAATTTTTACTGGAACATTGTCCTAAAGTTTATAGCTTTTTTTTTGTACTTCTAGAATTACTCTGCCATTCTAAATTCTTATTTTGCATTAGATTGAAATCATTTTCAATGTGTAGAGAAACATCTTCATTGAAGGGAAGGGTAAGAGAAGGAGTGGGGAGTTGGGGGGTTTCTCAAATTTGATTATATATATAGGAACATAGTATATATTCCAATTTTAGACACGCAAAAAAAAAATCTGGATGAGATTCTCTTGTCCATGTATTTAAATGTTACTACACGCCTGCACAGAGTCTCACACAGGGCCAAGTTCCATGCATGCATGAACGTAAACCTACGTAAATGACAATTAAGGATTACAGAAGAAATAACTGCAATGAAAGCATTAGTCTTCATGATACTATCAAAGTTAATTAAAGTTTTAGGCTTACTGAATGCCACTAATGTCATTCTGAGTTAGATTTGTCCTCCAGAGTTTTCTGTGTTCCAGATACCCAGAAAACTTGAAATATGGCATTTTACAGCTGTGTGCTCTGTATTTGTCTTTTTTTCCATCCTTACATAAAAGAGCACAGTAGCAGATTGGGAGTAGGTAAGTACTACATTGTAGGATTGTTCCATTCAGAGTTTTCAGAATTTTTTCAAACTAGTTCATTGAAATGAGAATGGAAAGGCTTTTGAGGAATGCAGAAGTCACTCACAGTGAGGATTTCAGCATTTCTAGGTGGTGTAAAGGTGAATATGGTGATTAACGATCAGGAAAGAATCTTTAATGCTCTCTACCACAGGAGACAGAAGCTCTCCTAGTAATATTTTACTTTCTAGAATTCGACTTTGATTAAGCACCTCTAGTTTTTCACCTGACAAAATATTAAACATCTATGTTAATGTAAATATATGTAAAATTGCTTCTCAGAATTATTACTTCTATAACTTCTGCTGGAATCTTCCAAGATGACTTGGAGACTTACCTGTAACTGAAAATTTCCTATGAGACCATAGATTACACCACTAAATTCCTACTGTGATAGTTACAGTTTGGACCAGAGGAAACAGTGGCAAACTGCTTCTTTTACTGCAGGACAGCCACTGACGAAAACTGCAAAATTATTTTCACTCATGTTCTCATTCCTAAATTAACCACGAAGTCCACAGTTTGCTTCTTACAGTGGTTCTGATGAAACAAAATAATCTGTCATTTTTACAGTAATTTTTTTTTAGATGGTCAGTTCAGTTGTTCCAAACTAGTCAGAGATTAAATCTATCAGTGAATTATAGGGCTGCTGAATGCCGTGGTGAAATATAAAAGTTAAAACTGAGCTCCTCACTGCGAATTGTGTGTATAGAGTCCCGTTTGCTTATTTCTTCAGCTCTTTTTGTTAAGCTTGTAAAAATACTTGCTTGGGGATACTTAGCTACCTTGGCATTCAGGTCCTAAAGCTAATAAAGTGCATGTACCTTGGTTCAAGTCCTGTCCAGTCCGTACAGAACGCAGCCCGTAGTGTCAGCTTTAAGTTTCTTTGGACAGTTTTTCTTTGCTTTGTTCACTGGATAGTGTGGGTCAGGCGTCACAACGCTGGATGATTTCTCGAGGACTATGAAACTGAAGACCAGTGGCAAAAAAATATTTGAAGCTTACATTGTTACTTAGCAATCTGTTTCAAAACCATCTTTGAGATAAGCAGAAAAAGTACTTGAAAGGATGGGGTTTGGCCTGACAAGTACTGTCATGTGCTTGCCTGAGTTAGAAAAGATTCTTTGGATGCAGTGTTTCATCCGTGATGCCACTTGTATCGAACAGCTGTATTCACCTTCTATGATGTTAACTTGATTTTCCAGGTGATAATGAACAACGTTACTGGCAGAAGATTTTAGTGGACAGACAAGCTAAGCTTAACCAGCCTCGAGAAAAGAAGCGGGGTACTGAGAAGGTAACTTACAAGTTTGTTTGGTTTTGCCTCCCTACACAGCCATGCTTGGAAAACAACTACTTTTTCTGAAATACGTTGATGTTTGGCTTTGTATTTAGTCCAGGAAGATCACTTCCTACTCACTTTGCAGCTGGGTTTTACAGCCACAAAACAGAATTTGGCTGTCCTAGGCCAGCTGCCAAATGCAAGGTTTGTCTTTATGGAGACAAGTAGTGAAAGTTAAGACCACGACTAAAGAAATGAAGTTAATTTGCAGGTTGGATTTCTTTTAAGAACTCTTCTGGATGAGCTCATTATAAAGCAAAGTACTCTTCTATTTGCTCTAGGTTAATTGTCTAGTGCAATAAGGGCATGTTTTTCTTTAGAGCGGATTTTTCTTCTCCCAGCAATTCACATGGTGTTGTTTAATGTACGGTTGTGCACTATGGTGGTGTGTTCCTAGTGCAGTCCTGGGTCTATGCAAGCAACAGCACGTCTTGTACGTCCCAATCCAGACAGATCCAAGTGCTGCTACCAGCGTCCATAGCCAAGCAGCTTCCAACCAAGACTCTGCCACATCTAATGAGCTTGGAGCGCACCTAAGGAGCTCGAGTCTGGTTGCTCTCGCAGTGCCAAACTGCTGCTCTTCCTGTCTGTTGCAGTGCAGCGTGATTTTACTCAGTGTTCATCTGAAACTTTCTTCCAACCTTGGCCTTGGTGTGTCTGTCAGGCCACACTGTTGAGGGAGTGTTGCGATGAACTTGTAGGCAGCAGCCTCCGCTCCTGCCCCCAGAAGATGTTTCCAGACATGAATGATTCTTGATTAAGAGGCTGTGACCTTTCACCCAACAGAGAGGTGCCAAACAGTATTTCACAAATGTTTTATTGCTAGGTTTGCTTGACACATGCATTGCAGATAAGGTTTCCGAGTTGGCTTTAACCTAAAATCTTTATCCTGTTGCTTGCAAAACTTAAAAGTCATCTGACCTTAGTTATTTTCCAAGGACTTTTAAACGTGTAGACAACTTCTGTTTCCTAGATGCTCCAATCATGCACGCAGTACCAAGTCTCCTAGTCATTCCATATAATTGACAAGAAATACTGCATTTACCTATTTAAGATATATATATATATATATACATACACACACCCAGGTCAAAAACTTAAAAACAGGCATATTTTCCATGTATTGTCTTGGTTGTCTAAATGTTTTTGGAGATCTCATAGATACATGAATCTAGTCCTTTTACAAACAGCTGTGCATAGAGAATTTCCCAAAATTAGTGGTGTGATTTTCTAAAAGCATTACGATGCCTTTGGATCTTAGCCATTATTCCTTAATATAAGCAGTAGCAGACTCTATGAATGTGAAAACTATAAAGCTTTAGAGCCTTTAACTGAGTGCTGCCATTTTTAGATTTTTTTTTTTTAAATCAACTCTGTAATTATTTTAAGGCAAAGATATTTTGTCAGTGGCTCCTTTGACTTTAATTCAGACTGTAGGTGCCCTGCTCTTAAGTTTCTGGTTCTTCATCTTTTGAAGATTGGTATTTGTTGACCAAACTAGTGTAAAGTGGCCAGTAATGTGCCTCATCCAGGCTTGCAAATATAAACTGTCTCGGCTCTGCCTAACAATAGCAGCAGCAAGGATGCAAACTCCTGCTCCTCCCCCTTACCCATCACCTTACAATACTGGGAGGTGTTAACTTCAAAGCTTAGCAAGTGCTATTTAAATGCTAAGTCTGTTAAGCAAGACATCAGGAAAAGAATGCCTAGCTGTAGTCAAGAGCTCTTAACCCTTCCTTTACTTTTTGACAGCCTCTGTTCCAGAAATAGACCAATACCAAGAAAACCATGGTATTTCTTCATTAATAGTAATTTTAATCTTTTATGTTGAACATTTTTCAAAGCACTTCCAACTTCGCTCCTTTGAAGGTCACAATAAAAGGAAGAAAAAATTACATACATAGAGATGAGTATGCCATTAGCATATCTACCTTATGAAAATATGTTCTTCTAAATCCCTTACAAGATCTTTTTGAAGAGGAGCGCTTTCCTATTATATACTAGGATCGGAGATAACACCTTACAGATAACTATTTCAATTAGTGTTTAAATGTAAGCGGAAAAAAATGTTCATGTAAGTCATATTGCTGCAATGATGTCAGTGCTAATATTTATTGTAATAATGTCATATAAACTGCATCATATTACAAGCAGTACATTATAACACACCGATTTGAGAGATGCTTTGACTGTAAGTTTAGGCAGTTAAGATTCTTCTATGGGTGTTAAAATATGGAGGCTTGCTTAGTTTTCTTGCAGTGGGTCTTACGGCATGCCCTGCTAGTTTGTGGTTGATACTTAGCCACCCTTTGGGGGCTTGCTGGAGGGGGTTAAAAGGTATTCATTGTCAGTCTGTAGTGTGACAAAAACTTCTTTTGCAACTTTTCTTTGCCCCAGGCCTGTTTGTTCATTGTGATCTCTGTCCTTTCCTCTCCTGGCCCTTGCAAATCCATATTCTCTTTAGCTAGTTGTTCAACTACGTGATAAGCAACTTGAAGTGATAAAAGCCTAAAAATCAGGACTTCGGGACTGCTTCTTTAGGGCAGTACCAGATCTAAAGCAATTAATCAGTCTACAGGCTTAAACTCCGTGGATTGAAAAGCTGTCTGTACACAAAGCAAAGGGCTGAGGGCCTGAACGCCTTCAGCTGGGCTCCTTCTCTTCTGGGGAAGGTGCTGCTGAACGTAGTTCACACTTGGTGTGCCCCTTTCCACAAAAGGAAGGGAGGAAGTTTCAGAGGGCGGGAGTGATGGTAGAAGTGAAAGGCACTTAGGGAGGAAGTGAGAATTGGGTGTTTGTGAAGGGAGGAATAATTTGCAGAATAAATGGGAAAGGGGGATAGTGGGAATGCCTGGGCACAGCCCACACCGTTCTCTTCTGATTATGCCTTGGGCCTGGGGGCTGTGTCTTTGCAAGATTGGCTGGTTCCCTGCCTGTGCACTGGCACTGGAGGTTTGGAGAACAGGACAGAACAGAGGTCCCACGCCAGAGCACGCATAAGTCCTGTTCCCTGTCATATTGCTTTAGTTGAAGTCTGTGGAAGAGCTGGATTGCTGTTTGGGATATGAATAGTGGTCCCAGGGAGGTGGGAACCATCAGAAATAGGTGCTGACCCTGGACTGAGTAGCTGAAAATGGGAATCATTGAGGCCCTTTTGCAGCACCTCCTTCTCTGAAGTACTGGTATAAGAACACCCACTGCTGTGAACTGGGTGGTTCGTATCTTTAGGCTTATGTTTTAGTGCTTGTGATTGTGCATGCCACATGTTGAAATGGTAAGCCACTCTACTCCTCATTTCTCTTTAGAACTTACTTCTCCGAATCCATTCTTTGGTTACCAGAGAATGAAAGTAGCTTTTATTTAAACATTAAATCAATTTTATTTCTGGAGAGTGATGGAGAAAGGAGAAGTCATCAGCCAGAACTTGAGGTATTAATGCTGTTGAGAATATGTTGGGGATTGTAATCAAGTTAAATGCTGTGGAGGTGAAGGAGGAGCGTGTCTAACTGTAGCAGTGTAATTATATCTCGCAGCATAGCAAACAGTGTAAAACCATGCAACATCAGTTTAAAGTGTAATACCTGACTGCTGCAATCAGTGCGGCAGCGTGCCACGTACTGCCATGCTGTGTACAAGATGCAGTGTCTGCAGGATATAACCGTGACTGCGGTCATGTAGATAAAACAATTTGATTTATGTTTGTGACTCTTCAAATCTGGGAAACTCTTTAATGGTCTGCCTTGCGAGCAAACCCCCCTTGACCTCAGAACCAGCTAATATGTTCTGGTAGTCTACATCAGATAAGTTAATGTGGATTTATGCCGGGGCGTTATTGATGTGTCTAGGTTCACAGGAGTCCCCAGCTTTCTCGCCTCTTACCCAGACAAGGAAGCCTGTCTTGTCCCTTACGTGTTTTTTTTTTTTCATCTTGTTCATGTAACAATTTAAAGAGCTTAGGGAATCACAATTGGGCATCCCAGCAACAAAGCTTGTGTCTTTGCTTTTGGGTATTACGACTTTGGTACAGTACCGTAGGTAAATCAGTGGATGTTCTAGTATGAGCGCTTGAAAAACAAGCGTGCTTTTAAAGATGGTCTCTGCATTTTGTTTCCAGCCTAAAGACAACAGTACACAAGCTGAAAATTAGCAAGTTAGTTATGTTCCACAAAAGCATTTCTGATACTTTGTTAGGAACCTAACACCTAAACCTTTCTCATTTGCCAAGAAGTGGCATGTATTTTCTTTTGCAGCACTAGTGACCGCATATGTGTACTCTGAAGATAATGCGCGAAAGAGAAACAAACCAAAGATAAATTGGTCAGATTTGCTATCAAATTATGGTGTTATTTTGAAAAAGTTTTTCTTCCCAGTCACTTCATGCTTTTGCAAAGAAGCAAGAGAACTGTTTTACCTGCAGTCAGTAACATGTGAGGGAGTTACTAGTGAGTTTGTTTCCGTAAAATGTCAATATCCTAAAAGATCCCAGATTGCTCACTATCACTGTACTAAACTCCGGGTTTAGCTGTGGTGAAGTCGAGGTTTGGATCATCGAGGTATCTGTGGGGTTGGGAAAAATGCCCTATCCCGGGGAGAGCACGTGTTGCGAGGAGAGTGTGTGTTGTGAGAGTCCTCCGGACTGATGTGGAACATCACTTGGTGTGCAGAAGGCGCCCATGCCATCAATCTTCTGCAAAGCAAGCAAGAAAGGCCGCCTGAGCAGAAAGGAGTTTGAATTACTGCCACGAGTGAAAGTTTCTCTGATCAAAGCTACAAGTTGCAGTCGCTTGTGACGTTACCACAGTGAGACGAAGATGAGACAGGCAGTTACAGCAGTACAACAGTTCAGCACTTACAGCTTCAGGCCATGTGGAAAAAGCAGTGATCCCAGGTACCCTAGTAATTTAGTAAATGTACCTGAAATGCAGCCAAAAACTAACGTCCCTGGTCGGACAGGGATTGGAGTTAGGGATTCCTAGCACCAACGTTCTTCCCAACTATATCACAGTTTCTTAAGATCAATTCTCAGCAGTCTTGTGATATGTATTGTGCTGTTTGCCCAGCGTGAAGGATGCTCCCCCATCTGGATTTCAGTGTTCTTACCTTTGCCTAACTGACTTTAGAAAACGATACAACAGTCCTAAGGCATTTTTAATGGTGTGACCTTGGTGGTGTGTTGTTGGTTTTTTTTGCATCATCAGTGATAGCATGAATCCAATATAAGGGTAGGTTTTTTTTGAACTTTGTCTTTAAGACTGCATTTGGGGATTTCTGAATTCATAATTTGATTCTCTTCAACCATGTTGGAAGGAAGAGGGACTGGGATAAAATATGCTGCACTTTCTGGAAACTGAAGGGATGCTCTGCTATTTTATTTTTGGTGGTTCTGAGGCCCTTCTGAAATAAGTTAAATCAGGGCTGCTTTCACTATTTTTTTTGTTGGTTGTAAAGGTTAGCTGATCTGTTCAAAGAATATCTTTTTCTTACAAAATTTGGTAAATCATGGAATAATGCAATTGTGATTATGAGACAAAAATAATATCAATGCTACAATTTTCTTCTAATCTTTTTGTCAATGTTTTTCATGCTTGTTTGCAGCTGATTGCCAAAGCCGAAAGAATGAGACTTGAAAAGACTCAACAGACAAGTAAGCATATTCGCTTCTCTGAAGATAACTAACCAAGACTGACTGTAATCTTGAAAGTGAACCAGGGGTTTTAAAAATAAAAAGAAAAAAGCCTATCACTGCTAACAGTAACTAAACAGTTTTTAAGAAGGCATGAAAAGCCGGTCCATTCGATTCACAATTCTGCAGACTGCAAGTACGGACATTATTCTGAATCCCACTTTTAAATAGGCTGAATGTGTACTGCTTCTGAGCCTTTAGGTAAAGCTTTCTGGAAGAAGAATTGTGTTAAGAGATCTTGCTCTAGTTCACTTCTGATTTTTTTGTATGTTGGAATTTTATACACTAGGTTATGAAATAAAATGCTTGAGAAATTTTCAGTTGTGCATCTCTAATTCACTGTTTCATGACACTATAAATAATAAAAGTGGTTATTGGTAAATAATCCTCTCTAGGCCTCTGTTTAGTCCATCAGACTGAGCAATACAGTAGAATGAGTGTATGATCTTCTGTGGATTTTAAAGTGACTGGGACTGTCTGAAAATCTGTCATTGAGAAGCCTGAAACAATTTATATTAACATGCGCGCTAATCTGAATTTAGACTTTGAGAGTCTTCTTGACAAGTTTTCTTATCTGCCTCCCTCAAAACTACAACTACAAAACCTTTGTTATATCTGGTAACTCTAGCTCCTTGAAATAATTATCACTTAAAGACAAGTATTAAAGTTGTGTAGTTTACAATTTAAGATAGTAATCTTAATATGCTTTATTTCATTGTTGACTAGCAATGATTAAAAAAAAAAAGATTAGAATGATACAAAAGGTTAATTTTTTGTGGCTAAGTCTGCCTTTAGAGTTCTCTCCATTTATCTAGAGAGATTCACACATTTGTTCATGAGGTTTAGTGAATTTTGTTGCAGGGCAAAGAAGACACTAACACGCTGGTTTATAAAAGTGTGAAATTTCCTTATAAATAGAAGGATGAGCGAGTTATTTTGAAGCTAGAAGCACATTCCTAAAATACCGCCAGACTCCTGAAAACAAGCTGTCAGTGACACTCCAGGCGTTTTTGTGGCTACAGTTTACGCTGGTAAGGCAGGTTAACATTTTAAAATTCTGTGCTACCAAGTTACTGGAATATATAGGTATTTTAATGATGCATATTAATAAAGCAAAGTTTGGTGTATTTCTGCTGCAGTACAGTCCTTAGGCTCTGGCACCAGCAGTGTCGGTCTCCCTGTTTTACTCCCACCAGACACAGATTAGCATCTGAGCCACCAGCAGACAGGATCCCTCTCCTCAGGCAGTAAGTGAACGGAGAGGATTACCACAAATCAATGGAGGGGGTATAGCAGTGATCAAACTAAAGATAGCAGAAACACAGAGCAAAAAAAAAGTGCAAGATAAGAGAGAAACTTTCAAGGGGGGTTGGGGGGGGAAAGTTTGCTAATCGTTCCTGGAAATTGCATAAGGACAATTCCTCCCAGAGGAATCTGGAGGAAAGGAGGGGGGATGGCTTGGTCCTAACCTAGAGGCTAGGCTCTTGTGCGGACTTCAGCAGTACTCAGACGTTTAGTCCAGTTGCAGGATTTTTTTTTTTTGAGTTTTCCACTCCTCTCTTATACTAGATGGGTAGGATATGTGATAACACAATGCAGAGAGGTGAGATACCTAGCTGTGAAAAGAGCTGAAGTGATCAATACGTGTTGTCTAGCCATCCTGCCTGAAAGACAGGATATCATTTTCATTTGTGATGTGCAAAGAAAAAAAAAAAGTCTAATCTGGTTAAAATGTCTTAGATTTCCCTGCTGAAATTCATTTAAGCTGAAATTCATCCATGTTATAAATGATTCAAATCATTAATGATTCAGACTTTTTATCTTTTGTGGAGAGTGGAACAGGGCTGCACAAGCAGAAGTTCTCGATTTTTGCTGCTTTATTAATAATTTCTGCCTTGAACACATAGAAGTCATCCTTCTGTTCCTTTCCATAATTATACAGGTTAAGTATTTACTGTTAAGCAGCAGTCTTCTTTTCTTTTTTTCAGACTAGTATGGAAATCTGCTTCAGCAGGAAAAGATATTTTTTTTTTTTGTATATAGTAGTGAATAAGAATTTTTGCCATTTATTTCACAAGTCACGTGAAGTTATGGACTATATATACTTTACACAAGACACTCAGATTCTTAAGTGTCGGAATGGTTTAAATAGTTTTCTTTAAGTACACATGACAGTTAATATCTGCTGTTTCTGTCCCTCTCCATCAGCATATGCTAAGAAGAGGAGTCCATCTGTGGAGTTTTACCATCCCAAAGGAGCTAAATTTCTTCACATATGACCGTACCAACAGAAGGTGCCTTTAGTGTGGTCTGGAATAATGCTTATCTGTGGTTATGTGGGGGGGTTGTTTGCAATTAAATGTTCTGTTCTGCAGTTTTTCTCTACATTCATGCACTCCTAGGAACTTTTAACAGCATCTTTTTCTACAGAAATACAACATTCTGTTTAAAACATCAGGATAATAATATAAAATTAGAGTACTTCGTAACCTATGACTGTCATTTGTTTTTGCTGATTCCTCTAGCTTCGACATTCGGTGTTGAATTGAAAGAACATTATTGCACATAAACTTGCCTAGAGCAAAGTCCAGGATTGATTGTGCTCTTTGTGACCCAGCACAGTGCTGAATCTGAAATTATTTTTAGTAGCATTATATTTCTACCTCTCTTCCACTAGTTGCCGACTCTGCAGGGCAGCACCAGTTCTGTAGCTCTGACCTAATGGAGGCCATGGAAGCCAGTGGGACGTTATAATTTGGGACTTCAATAAAGAGAGCTCTGAGTTCCAAAAAATAATCTTAAAAGGTAGTGGTTTATATTTTTAGCTCCTATCATTCGTGATTTAAAAGACTTCTTTAAGGACTGTTAAGTGTGCTGTGATCCAGCCAATCTGATCATGGGTGCCCTGCAGGGAAACAAATATTTTATTTTTTTTCCTCTCTCCAGAAGGCTTCTTTGATTTCTCTTCCGATAGAAACATTTCCGGGTTTAAAAATGGGCCTTGAGCGCTGTTGTCTTTTAGCAAGGACTGGGCTCCTTTGTGCCGGGCTCTGCGCAGATAAAGGGCTTGGGAGCAGGAGCCAAGGGAGGGCAGGAGGAGAGGAATGCAGGTGCAGGTGCTGGGTGTGCTGGCAGCACAGGGCATGCAAGGGGGGTGGCTTGGTGAAGATCTGCCACGTGGCTAGCAAGGCGTGGGGTCAGGGCAGGTGGGCAGAAAGTCGAAGACATTAAAGCAGGGATACCTGTTGCAATTAATTGTTTGCTGCCTGCAGGAGGGGGTCTCAAACAAGCATGCCTGCTGGCCTGGATTTAATCTGCTTGTGCTACTGTTCTTTCGGCTTCGCTGTAGAGCCAGCAGCCCAAGGCAGAAAACCTCGTTGAACACGCGTGTTTCCCACCGCAATACTTGGTGATAAGCTGTAAGGAAACTCAAGCCTCTTCATGCGTGTCTCCTCCCAGTTTGTCACTTTCTGCCTCCCCTGAGCTGTGTTTGTGCGCTAAAAGTGGTGGAAGGAGGAACATGGGATTGGTAGAACACCGGTGGCTCGAAAGCAGCCGGCGCAGTTAGCGGGCCTGCAGGTTTCAGTAACCAGCAGCCCGCAGCGAGAGGGGTGTCTCCCTCCCCGGGTTACGCTCACACCCCGTGCCCCTTCTGTCTGCCCTGGGCAGTGCAGAAAACGTTCTCTGCTTCTGATTTTTCACCTTGTTTTAATTTTGAGGTTTCTTGTTTGGCTGTTCACAGTATTCCCGTAACTCGCAAGAAGTCTGAAAAATCTGCTTGTCCTACCCTGGCTTAGCACTGAACTGCAATTCCTTCAGGAGACTTGAGGAATTACGAGATGCCTGTGCTCTTGTCTGGGGCATGGGTACCTGCAGGAAGAGGACTTCTTAAATCTTACCTGCCACCTCTGCTGACATGCTGTGTTCCCAAAGGCTACGTCCTTCCCTTTGGTTTCTCTACCTAACTCTTCAACTTTCTTTCCCATCTGCGTCTGATTGAACGTTACCTGTTCTATTTTTTTTTTTTTGTCTTACACATAATACCGGTGCTCTGTGCATCCTTTTTTTTTTCCCTGAAGACATACTATGTATCCTAGCTTAAGTCAGACTTTAAGCCAGTCCTTGAAAGCTAGCAGGTAAGTCAATTATCCTTTTCTGGAGAGGCTCTAAATCAAGTTAGAAAATTGCCCTCTGATGGATGCCAAAGGCGCTTGCCTGTCTGGTCCCCCCAGAACGCATGTCAGTGTTGTAATTGCTTACGTACAGTACCATAGCATCTAATGATCTCAGCCAGGATTAAATCATGGGAAGAATGCCGCATAATGCTGTAAAAAATAATTAGATAAGGTATGCTTGGGTGACTTTGAAATGTGACTGAGAGGGGAAGTAATGTGGTTATCTTACCTACAAGTGGTTACATTTCTGGGGGTGGTACCAAAGGAGTCACTCGGTGCCACAAGTGGAATATGCTGCCCAGCATTAACCGTGTCACTTATTTATGGCACTGGGGCTGCGCAGTTGAGCCGTGTGGCTTGTCCTGCCTGTGACGTTCTGGATGTGAGCTGGCCCTGTTCATACCGGTGCCATTAGGGCATTATATTCCCGATGCATTTTTTCTCCTGTAGCAGGTTAGAAGTTTAGTCCTGCAGGTATTCAAGAGTGTTTATTTTAAATGCAAGTGCATGGCTGTCATGTTTTGTTCTGGTGGTGGTGATGGTTTTCTTTGATTTTCTAAAAATGCCCCTAGGAGTTTCTCTAACACACTGACGAAACACCTGGCAGAACATGCTTGAATAATTTTACAAAGGCAAGATACCGCTAGCTGCTTTTCATTGTGTTCTGAAGGTGTGATGCCAGTTTCTTTGGTAGCAAAACTGGCCTTGGAGGTTGTCCCATGTCCCACCCAGAGCCTCTCCTGTCTGCCTGGCCCCACTCAGGTGACCCGAAGTACAAGAAAAATCCCCCCTGTAAATCCCCGCTGCAAATTGTTGACATTCGGATGCTGCTTGAAGGCATAACCAAACTAATCATGCAAATCTCTAATTGCCTCTTCGTCCCCAAAGGGCCACTAACGGAGCTGCGCGTGGCAGCAGGTCCCTGTCGAAGTGTCCGGTCACCGCAGCGGTGGGACGTGGATCCCCTGCCATCATCAGCTCCCTGCTGCCGAGGTGCTGCGTGGTTCCTGGGGCACGTGGTGGCCTGTGGGCTGCTGTCAGCTCACAAGTGCAGTCCAGCCAGCCTCAACATCCCCGTGTCCCTTCGCTGGAAGCCGTGCCGCTGGCGTGCTTGGCGTGTGTCTGCTACCCGCGTCATCCCTGTCACTGCCAAACCGAGGGAAGAGGGAGGCAGGAGGATGCTGGAGAGCTCTGCTTGCGGTTGCCGAGGCAACTCGTTTTAAGCTAGATAAGCACGTGCTCATCACTGCTGTCATTTTATTGCCCCGTGGCATTTTGAGTGGAAGAAGACAAACACTGCGTGGCGACAAGGAGTGGGAGAAAGGTAAAGAGAAGCACGACCCACCTGTGGTACGTGAAAGCAAACGGCTGGGCAGGCAGGAGGGCTGCACTCCCCGGCGGTGTTTCTGCTTGTGCCCCGTGTCGCTGCACCCTGGGTGCTGGCAGTGCCGTGCTGCTCCAAACAGTGCCATTGGGGTGCCCAATCCAACAATTACCCCAACCTAACAAGTTGTGTGAAAGAAAAGACCTGGAAGAAAGTGAGGGGTGGGATGAGTCTGGTGTTAAAAGCAGCCCAGTATGGTGCGATTTTACTCAAGGTCATTCCATCGACACCATTTCTCTGTTTTCTTCAGGCTGGGGCAGAGCTGAACGCTGCCAGCGGAGGGGGCTGCGTCCCCATCGCCCTCAGAAGTGTCCCAGGTTTTTAGGTGGGGACCCCACGGAGGGCTGTGGCCAGTAGAGGGCAAAGCTGCCCCACACTGTCCTGCTTCACAGGTGAGGGGCACAGCCTGGGACAGTGCCTTGGGCTATGCCTTACGCCCTAGTCCGTCACATACAGGAAGCTACACTGGGGGAAAGAAGTCCCCTGTGTCATCCCCTATGCACTTGGGGAGTCCCCAGGCACTGTCCCCACGTCTATGGGAGTGCAACCATTCCCCTCCATCCTGCCCATCGTACCCGTATGAGGGGGAAAACTTGGCCTTGGCACGTGAGGCAACAATTTCTTTGTTGCCCCCCCAAATTTCTTTGGGGTTTTGCAGCGGGAAAGGCTGAGAGTTGTTTTGCCCAGCAGCAAGGACGTCGTTTGTCAATGGCAATGCTCTGCTGTGGTCACTTCCAGAGCAGCTTGCAGGCTGAGTGGAAATGTCAAATGTGTTGCTATGGCCAAATACAGGCACATTCCCACAGTAATGCAGCTATTAGGTAATTATATGTGAGGTAATAGCAAACTAAGAAGCACACATGACAAAAATCTAGCAAGACTGAATGCTCGTGTCAGTCAAAATTTTAGCGTAGTGATTTTACAAGCAGTGATTAAAAAAACACTCTTCAAGCAGAGGGTACATCTTTTGCTGTTCTGAGCTTATCACAGAAAGCTGAGAGCACAACTGAAATATAGGTCCAGCTTCTTTAGCGTGTCTTCTGCACAGTGTCAAACTCACGATGAGGAAGGATGCTGACACGAGGATGGGGCGGGATGGCAGTCCCTCCCGGTGCCAAATATTTCCTTTAAGCCCTGCTTCATTGTCCCTTCAATAGGCTCCTCATCAGCCCCCTGCGACACCTACTGAAGGACAGCTGAACTCTTCTTTCTCAGTGTTTCACAGGCTGACCCATTTTACGTCAGCAACGTTGAGACAGAAAACACAATTCTGTGCAAAAGCAGCATCTGTATACCCCGATCCCCACTCCCTTTCTCTCCCCAGAGGCAAGGATTGAAATCCTGACCCCAGCAAAACGCTTGTCACAGTGTGGCAGGGCCGCAGCGTTGGCGGAGGGGAGGCAGTGAGGAGGGCTCCGGGCAAGCCCCCCAGCCAGGCACGCAGCTTGGGGACTGCTCCACTCCTGTGGTGCCTTTGTTCCCTGGCAGTTTCCATGGGTCCTCGCCTCTGTCCGTGGGCAGCGCTCCCTGCAGCCAGCCATGCAGCCTCCTTTGGGCAGGGAGCAGGCCCGCCCTGCACGCCGTGCCGTGGGGCAGCAGGTGGCCGGTCAGCCTCTGGCCGGGCATTTGGCACATTGAAGTAGGGAGAGGAGGGCTCTTATCCCGAAGGACTGTTGGTGGCAAGGTAGTGTTGCTATAAAATAAAATAATAATAACATAAAGAGGAGCAGAGGACATAGGAGGAAGCAGTTGCTTTCAAGGCACTGGGCAGTTTAGTCCCAGCCTGCCACTGGTGTGAAAGCATCTACCACGGCATCGCTCCTCTCACACAAGGCTGGCAAAGATGATGCCAAGCTTGTCAAGGTGGCTCTGGTACTGTGTGCTGGGATAAAACAGGCCCTTTTTTCCATGGGATGCCTGCCTCTCGCTCCTGGCCTGCTTGCATAGCTCTGGCACCGAAACCCCAAGCTGGACCAAGAGCAGAAACGTAGGCCGAGCAGCTCCAAATCACCACATCAGGATCAGTCCTCTTCATGCAGGGGCTGGGAAATCATGCCCCAAGCATTGTTTCATCAGATGCTGTCACCATGAGAAAGACAACAGAAGAATTGAGGAAATTGGCTCGTTATTTACATTTATCTATGTCAGGGCCTTGCCCCAGTCACAGGCAGCACAGTGGCCATCTTCTCCCTCCCGTCCGTGCTGCCACAGGGCACTGCCTGGTTTCCAGGGCCCGCTCCCACCTCTGCAGGACACACTGATGTTTGTCACAGCCACAGAAAAATTCAGCCATGGGGCTCTTCTGCACTGTCCTCACACTCAGGGCTGAACCTCTGGTTTATTGGGGGCTGGGAGAGATGTCCCCCCAGTCAGGCAGTGCTCTGGGATGTGGCAGGGAGAGGGGAGCTTCTCGGTGCTGGATTTGTCTTCAAAGGAGTACCTGGGCATGTTGCTGGCTCCTTGGTTGTCCCCGCTGTCCCCAGCAAATCCACACCTGGAACAGGATGTGCACAGGCCCAGAGGTGAGGTATGCCCCCACCTGGGAAAGGCTTGGATGAAGGGAAGAGGGGGAGTTATTTTGGAAGTAAATGGTCAAATAGATTTGTGAGAAACCAGGAGGGAAAACTTGAAATACTCATGCTGCAGATGGAGAGTGGCAGTGGGAAAAATGAAGATAAGTAGGATGAGCACTTGGCACAGGGCTCTCGTAGTGAACTGAAAGGCGTCTCGTGAGCTGTGCTTCACTGCCACAGGGCTTGGTACTGTGCTCCCGCTGCTTTAGGCTCTGGGCTGACCTCGCTGGTATCCTTGTGGATTCTTCTGAGCCTGTGAGCTCCGATTGAGCCCCATTTCATCTCTCTCACCTTTCACTTTCCCTGCATCTTGTCTAAGCATACAGCCGATGCCTTGTTTCCCACTGGCTACCCTAAGCCTCTGACGAATCTTCCTTAAAACCTCTGCTTTGCTGAAATCTTCAAGCTTTGGTCAGTATGGAGAGCGGCACCTCTTCCCTGCAGCTATACCTGCCTTGAGCTTTAAGCTCCTCTGAGCCTGAACGTGCTTCTGTACAGGTTTACAAAGATGCAACATGTACCCACAGTGTTCTTTAAATCGGAAATATAAACTTTCCCTGTCAAACAACCTGTGTCTGAAGTGCCTTTCTCCCAATGGGGCCATGCTAAAAGACATGCTACATGTTACAGAAAACCGTGGTCCAAAACACTGTCATCCTTCCCTGCTGGGTACCAGGTCATGTTCAGGTAAAGGCCACTGCACAGAGCCACAGCCCGTACAGTAGATGAAAACTGGGAATGAAAGCAATAAAAGCAATACATTAGCTGATAATGGGAGAATTATTTGCAGGTGTGGCATAATCCCTGTTCAGTAAGCACTAGCTCTGCTGGGTGCCTGCAAGACACGAACCTGTTTATCTGCACTTCTGACAAGAGGGGCTTTCTTCTGCTTCACTGCGCAGCACCTTGGCACCGAGCTAGATGCTACGTGAACCTCAAGTTTCAGTCTAAAGGGTTTTGTCCAGGGTGGGCAAGGAGGAAAACACCAGCCTGCAGCTGGATCCGGCTGCCCACACGGCTGCCACAGGGTCATCCACGGGGTGTGTGACAGAAATCATGGAGCCAGAGGTGGGGCGAAGGACATTGGCTAAACCCTGGCACCAGCAAGCCTGAGTGGTTTTCAGATTAATTAGCTGGTGGACGGAAATCTAGCATGTTCCTAATGCAATAGAAATCAGAATTTCTCAGCTGAATAAGCGGTAACTTTTTTTTTTCTACACTAGTGGACAGACCGCTGTATACTTAGAAAGGTATTTAGGTGAGGATTTGTGGTAGAGCCCCACGCTTAAATACACAGGGGTGAGGTTTCCTTGGCTGTGTGCGCAGACAGAGGTGAAGCAAGCTCCGGTGGCTAAAAGCTGAAGTCTGGAGATAAGTGAGTACAATTAACTGCCAGAACCACTTGCCTGGGGATGTAATGGATTCATCCGAACGCAACAAATTTAAATCGCTTTTCTGACGCGCCTCTCGTAGCTCCACCAGCTGTTTGGGGTTTGCTAGAGGAGTCACTGAGGGAAAATGCATTCCCAGAAATTCTTGTCTTTATCAGGAGATCAGACTTTCTCGTTATAGGGCCCCTTGTGGCCCCAAAATATCTCAGCGTGGGCGGCACGGGATAAATCTCTCCCTTTTATGTTCCAGCGAGTCCAAGGTGGGGTTGGCAGCTGAAAACACCGCGGAGCGTGATGACAACCACACCTGAAAACACCAGCTTTTTCCCGACACCCCAAAACACGGCTTTATTGGCGTATTTTAAGGCTTGGAGCAGAACTGGGAGCTCTGACGGGGTGCCCTGTGCCACCACAGGAACCCTTTGGCACTGAAGCGCTCGCCTTGAGGGGGGTGCCGGGTGGCCGTGTGCCCGCGGGGCTGCGAGGCGGGTCCTCCCCGCCCGGCGCCGGCCGTGTGTCTCGGAGCTGTCCGTGATCTCATCGGCAGCCCGGCCTCCTCCTCCTCCTCCTCCTTCTCCTCCTCCTCCACCTCCTCCTCCTCCTCCTCCGCGCCCGCCGCCGGCTGCGGGCACCCCGCCGCGCCGCCCGCCCGCCCGCCGCTCTCCCCCCGCGGCACCCACCCGCTCCCTCCCGCATCCCCGCGGGGACCAGGCGGGCGGCGAGCCCGGAGCCAGCGGCGAAGTCCCCGGCAAGGTCACCCCCCCGCGGCGGCGGGAGCCCCCCGGGGCATGGTGGCGGCCGCGGGGAGCAGCCGCCGCCGGCGGGGCTGAGGAGAGGCGGGCGCCGGCGGGAAGGAGCCGCGGGGCGAGAAGATGGCCGCCCCCGCGCCCCCCGCGCCGGGAGGCGGCACCTCGCCCCCCGCCGGCCCGCCGCGCCTTCGCCAGGTGGGTGCGCGGGGCGGGGGGCGAGGGCGGGGGGGAACGGCCCCTAACGGCTGCCCTGAGGGCTGGGGGGGGCGGTAGCGGCTGCCCTGAGGGGGTGGCAGCGGCTGTGCTGAGGGGGGACCCCGTAATGGCTGCCCTGAGGGGGGGACCCCGTAATGGCTGCCCTGAGGGGGGGACCCCGCAGCGGGTGCCCTGAGGGAGGTCCCCGCATGTGGGTGCCCCTCCGTTTGTTCTCTGCTGGTCTCTCCTGTCAATAAAAAAGCTAATCACGAAAAAAGCCAGATCGCCCCCCAGATTTGCCTTAGGATGGGGTAGAGCGCACCCACATGCGTGTAAGGTGGTCGCGAGCAGCAGTGGTGCTGAGGTGTCCTTCGTGGTGCGTCCCTGCTGGAGCAGAGCGTCCCCAAACGCACGAATAAAGCCGTAATCGGTGTAATGCACCAATTCGCCAGCTCCCGCACCCAACGCAGCTCCCGCACCCAACGCTCTTCCCCTTGCTCCGACCCCCTCGCGAGCAGGGGGCGTGCGGTTGCAGCGCTGCTGCATTAATTTACATTTCGAGTCGCGGAGCCGGCTGCGGGCGCTGCGTGACACCCGCACCTGGCTCGCTGTCCCCAGGGCTGCCGGGGTGCTGGTGGCCGTGCCCCGCCAGCACCCAGCTTCACCTTGGCCGTGCGAGCAGTAGGAGCGTGGGGACGGTGCCTTGGCATTCGATTTGCTCTCTTGTGCTAAGGTTTTCGTGCTGTCGTGCTAGGATTAATGAATAAAAAGCTGTTGCAAAGGAGGATTCCCGGTGAGTAATCAGATTAGCATACTACGTATGTACCGAACATAAATCCAAATATAAATTCCACCCCGTTCTTTTTGTTTCTTCATCGTTCGCTGAGAAGCTGGCAGTGCTGCTCATGAGGAAATGCAGGGCTTCGGCGTTCGGACGGGTGTCGGGAAGTTTGGGCAACGATCTGAACTTGTCAGCCCCGTTGCACGCTGGAAGCTTGAGCTGGGTAACTTGAGCGAAATGGCTTTGGCATGAGTTTTCAAGGCACGGCTGGTCCCAGCTGGAAATACCAGGAGGACAGTCTCCCTCCCTTGCCCCCAAGTATTTTGGCACTTGCTCATCCCTCCCCAGCTGGGAACTGGAGGAAAAAAGTGTCCTGATTTTAGCAGCTAGCTTGGCATTAGGAGAGAGATAAATGAATAGGGCTCTCTCCTGTCCGTTGGCAAGCTTTCCTCAGAGCAACCAGCGGTACCAGCAGGAGAGATAATAAGCACTGGGGGGCAAAAAGCAGTTGCAGGTAGTGAGCAGAGAAAGGCCTGGCCATGAAGAAGCCCCATGCACCGGGGCATCCTCATGAAAGCTGCATTTTGTCGGCACATAGGTTTATTCCGCACGTTTACTGGACGCAGGTCCATGGTATCACGCCAGGCAGTGACCGGGACACTTGGTGACGGCTCGCTTCCTGCCGTGATCCCACCCATCTCAAACCCTCTGCTCTCCAGACAGCTCCAGATCATTAGCAGCAGGGGAAACACCGGGCTTCCAGTGACCTATTTTGGCAGCGAGAGGTTATCACTGTCAATAGAGATTATTAACGAGCGCTTGCCACTCACTGCTGATGAAGATGAAGGAAGTGAAGCCCTGCTAGACCAACCAGCTGCTTTCATCGGGGTCATTTCAAACGTGAGGACAGTTGGCTTTATGGAGAAGGCAGTATGGAAAAAAGATGTGCAGGGGGACAGCGGCACGCCTTGCATGCGCCTTGCAGCCCACAGAAAGCTGGGCCCTCAGAGAGGTGATCCGGCAGTCGTGGTGTGAGCAGTCAGAAACAAGCTAAGTGGGATGGTTTCTGCTCTCCACTCTGGCAATTTCTAGCATTATGGATTGTCTTTTCATGACATTCATTTTACGCAGAATGAAGTGACAGTGTAATATCCCAAATTAGTACGTGGAAATCACTCATGGAAAAATTTGACTTATTCAGCTGTTTTACTGTCATCCTATGCATGTTGTCCACTATATATTTAGCATTATTGTTAATTGCGTTTAGAAAGAAATCACTCAGCAGTCATGTTTCAGAACTATGGCTGTAATAGGCTTTGGTCTTTAGCTGAATTTCTACTCTTCAATAAGACAACATACATAGCACTTATTGGATGACCTTCACAGGAATTTAAAAGTACATGAATAAATAAACAAAGCCACTCGAGACCAAGGTAAGGAATGCAACACTAGCTAAACCCAATCAATTTTTCTATAAATCACTACCAACTTCCAACTACACCAAACATCTGTTGCACCCTCAGGAGGGAGGGGGAGTAGGACTGGGAGACTATGAAACAAAAGAGGGGTGACTACATGTGCTTGAAGCCATTGTCCTGGCATTATTCTGTCCAGGTGCAGTTGCCAAAACAGTCCCTAATGAAAACTGAAATCAACAGCATGCTGAATTCCTACTGTCTACCAACAGTCCTTGAAGCCACTCCTGTTTTTCAGATTGATATCAAAAGCCATCGAAGATGTTGTTTGAGCTCAAGTTATATTTGGGGAGTTTCTGCTATGTCTCTCAATCAATTTAAGAGACCTTTGAATCTCACCTTTATGTTAAAGATACATGCAGGGATGCTTACAGAACTGAGGCCACTATTTGCATCTGTGAGCTGGTGAGCCTGTTTTAGCAAGAACTTAAACACATGAGTTGTAGCAGTTAGACTGTGCTTAAAGTACACCTTGCTGAGTCAAACACTGCAGTCAGATACTAGTGAAATTTATTATGTAAAGCTTAGGAACGTACTGAACAAAAGGAGCAAACACGGTGTAAATTACATCATTGGAGAGCGCAGTGTTTGGAGTAGAATGTATGTTGTTTCTCTCATTAGTCATCACATGAGTTATTTCCACTTTTTTTCTTTCTGGTTGCCAAGGCTTTAATTCTGTTGTCAGAAGAAAATTTAAACGCTTGTCCTCACATTAAAAAATACAACCATATTAATAAATACAACATTTGAAAACCAAGTATAAAGTATCTTGCATCAGAACACACGGACTGTAGAAGAAACAAAACAACAAAATTAATACTGAAGAGGAAGACTGGGATTTTGGGCTGATGTTGTCACTTGGATGTGATTAAATTAACCCTTTTATGTGTCTCCCCTTGCCCATTTGGCAGACAGGTCCCTTCTTCCAGACTCTGTGGAAGCTCTTCCAGTGCTTGGACCCCAGAACTGCCACAGACTGCCCTCCTCAGCCACCACAAATGTATCACCAGGGAATCCTATTTGGAGCTAAGATTTTATCTAAGTGTTTCTGTGACTAAAATAAAGCAAACTGGTGTTAAAAACAACAACAACAACAAAAACACACTTTTACTGTTTTCTGTTTCCTAGGAAATATTTTTAATCAGTTCAAAGTGCAAGCTACCTAGCTTGTTATCAGAAAATATGTACAGTAATAATTCTTCCGTTTACAGGGTAACATAAAACTAAGGTTGTTTAGTACTTCGGATTTGAGCTGAGTATATATATTGCTGAAGGAGAACAGGCCGACAATACTAGAGCTTGTGAGTACTGAATTAAACAATACTGTTTTTGTGATTTAATGAAGAATCCAACACCTTTACTACAAGAAACAGAAGATCCTCTCACTAATGCTGTAGATGCCTTGAAGGACTGAATTGTGTCCAGTGACTTGGCTGCATTCTAAAGCAGAAAGTGAAAAAATGCGAGGTAGAGATGCCCAAATATATTGTATTGTGCAAACAGTTCACCATACAGATATCTTAGAAAGAACAACATGTCAGCAAGAGAAATAAAATCAGTGGTGGATCTAGGCAAGAAGCAATTTTGCGGTTTTGTGAAGGTTTGGGTTACTCTGTTGCCCCACATCAGGACAAACTTTCCAACTTTTTTTGTGAAATGGAGAAAAGTGCTTTAAAAAGTCCATCTTGCCTGGACTGTGAGACACTAATCTGTAAACTCATTTTCTGCCTTGTTTGGCGTAAGAGAATGAAACTGGGTTTCCCACTGCAGTAAGTAACCCTCAGACTGTTTTGGGGTCCTTTTTTGAAGACCAGATCTGCTGCTGTACGTGTCCCACCTGTGTTACCTGCCATGGCACCTAGGCACTGCTATCCTGTTGTGCCTCTGAGTATGAATGAATAGATCACTGACCTTAATGCATTGTTTGGTATTAAAAGAAAAGGTGAAGGAGTGTCTTTTATTGTGATTTATCTCATTTCAGTCTAAATTGCTTATTGTCAAGCAATATATAGCAGTAACATGGTAATTTTCCCAATGCAATGCCTTTATTGATCCCCTGAAATCCCTTTATTCCTTATAATTCTCTTTTGGGAAAAGAACTGTCTGTAAAGTAATGCCTGGAAATGGAAGTCCTCTTTCTTCCCATACAAGCCCTCCTTTTCCCAAATATGGCTGGATGTATTTGGCAATCCAAAAATGTTCAAAGGATGTAAGCATTTACAGGTGCCAAACTCATCCTGGAGTGAGAACCAAAACTTGGAGACAGAGGATCCACCATGGTGTTCAGGCAAAGAGTGCTGCCGTGGACGTGGGAGGATGCAGAGCAGAGCTGTCATTCTGTTTCTCCATGGCAAAATCATCCTGTACTGCAAATCAGTGAGAGCAAGAAATTCGCTTGAATGCTCAAGAGAGGGGAATACGAGATCTTCAGATTTTACCCAGTACCTCGGTACTAGAACTGGGAGAGCCAGACGTGGGTGAGGCTGGTGAAAATAAGAAGTGTGTCTGGCCTCGTGTGCTGTGCCAAACATGACTCTTGGATGCAGAAGCAGCAGCAGAGCATCTCTGTGCTGAAATGACACCGCTTTGCAGCCTGGCAGGTTACCTGAAATCTGACAGATGTGGTCTGATCAGTATAAGGTCTCCACCTAGGGGTTGACAAAAATCTGTTATCGGGAGCATTACCAGTTGGTGTGGGGGACTGCATGAACTGGTTTTCTTTTTCCTTTCTTTTCTCAAGGAGTTTCTCCCTGCAACTCTCCTGTCCCTTTTTATATTTTGCTCTTGTGAAGGAGAAAAAAGCTAACCTTCCTAAAAACTTGTATGCCACTGCAGTGGTAGAGGTGATCTTCCAGACCATTCATATTACTCATACTTACATACTACTTGGAGTGTTTGGGTGCTGCCTTTTCTAGCCCAGTGCCCTTTACCCCATTCCCCAGGGTTTTCCTGCTGCAGGACATTCATTGTCCCCTACTAACAGTGGCATTTGAGGATACCTGAAGCTTCTCTTCCATGGCTGGTTTAGGTTGATGCTCCTACCAGCCCACCCTTGTTGTAGCTTTGCCTTGAATATTATGTCATTTCCCTTCACCTCTTTGCTGGCGTGGAGCCTAGTTCCATAATTTCAAAAATTAGATTGGTTTGAATTCCCCATTATCAAGGATTCTTTTAATTTTAATCTGATTCCAACTTATTTTTAATCTTACCTTCTGCTACTATTAAGGATTAGAAGTCATTTGTTCAAAAGTTGGAAGACTTGAAAACCAGCATAGTGAAATGCTTGCTTAGGCATCACAACACTGAGTAAAGAGAACAGCTACCAAAATGAACATATTTATTTCTGTGAACTCTAGATGCCATATCAAAGGAAAAAATGTACTAGAAAATGGCTTCTCACTAATTTTAAATGATGAAACATAACGCATAATAAACCTGTTACATAATAGATATAGGCTAATGTAAGAAAACGTAATTATGGTTAGTGCATAAATGACTACATGTGTCTAGATTACATACAAAAATTACTATACTGCAATGTTATTTAGGTTGCAAAGTCGAACACTCAGTAGTTACAAGCTAATAGAATTAAGGACTGTGCAGTGTTAATTCTGTCCCCTTCCATGTCTGTCCTTTACACTGATTCAGTCTCTGGAGAAAATGGCTTAAGTGATCCTGGAAATGGAATTGCAATATATGATAACACACTGTAGGATAACAAACATATTTCTGCCACACTGCCAATTTTTTCATTTTTTTAACGCCCACAATCAAAAAAAGGGAAACAGTAATTTTTGAATGCTTGCTTCCCAGCCAAACATGAAGGGAATTTGCAAGCAGAAATTAAAGGTACAGCTCTGGCTCCAGGTTTTCACCCCTGCAAATTTTTCCTGTTACCTAGGGGCTGGGCCTTGGCATATGGTTGGACTGCAATGAAGATTATCTAATCCCTGAAGGAGAAGAGCATGTACATAAGGGAGATGAGTTATTTTTAAATGCTTGCTTTCTGTAGCAGTCAGTTAAGGAATCGCAAATGATGATGCTTCGAAAGGGTATGTTGCAATGGATTGCACACAAAGCACATACCAGGGAGGATGGATGGGAAGTACAACCACACTAATTCCTGGCACTGCCTAAAGCTGATGGTGTAGATAAAGGCTAAGAGGGATACTTTCCAAAAGTGAATGTAGCTCGAAGGTTAGTCTGCTGCTTACAGTTCAGCTCAGCATTTGTGCTTCAGTCACCTGAACACAATTGAGTCTTGAGGCAGGCAACAGAGATACTGGAGTTTTTTTTTAAAACGTGGCAAAAATTCTCCATAATAAAAATCTTCTATATGCAAAATTACAGCAAATGCTTTATATTTAGTTCTGTTTTCATGACATACGATAGCTGCAAAGTAGAGCCTATGAGATACCATGACTGCAGATTGATTAATTTTAGTCAAAGAAGCGCTCTGAAATCCCCAAAATTAGTAGTATTAATAAATCCTTTTGATCATATAGGAGACTCTGGAGTGAGGGAACTACAATGAATGGTCCCAATTTATGCAGAAACCAAGTACAAAGATTTATCACTGTCATGAAAACCAGTTTAGCCTGAGCTAGCATTTTTAGCTTGCTGTAAAGGGAAGAATTAAAGCGTTCAAATCCATTCCTGTTCCAGTCTGATCTTTTCTTAGTTTATGGAAGAGCGTGGAAGAGCTGAAAAAGTAAATTTAGTCCAAGCACAGGTTCTGTCAATGAGTATTAAATATATTCCCAGCCTAAGTTAATTCAGTAAATACTGTCAGGTGCTATGTATGTGTAGTATCAGGGGATATCTAAGTCAGGTGGGAAGGAAAATAGGTAAGTTGTTGTTCAAGTATTGTGGCTTGCTCCTAGGCATATAAAAGTAAAATTGAAAGAGTTTGTATTTATTAAATGAGCAAAACATCCTGTTGGAGACCCCCCTGAGGTGCCTGGCTGCAGGCCTACTGGGGCTGGGACATAAAGCTGGAGCACCAGAGCCGAAGGCCGCTTGCTGCTTAGCCACACTGCAGTTTTTCACTTGACAAGCAAAGCGAGTGAAGCACAGCCAGATAGACAGAGACACTGAGAGAGGGCTTCCAGGGCAAGGCACCCCTGGGGGGAGACGGTCCTGGGCCTGGGCTGAGAGACCCTGGCTGGATCTGAAGGCTGGCTGGGTAGGCCTTGGCGGCATTTAGGGATGTGAGGAGAGACTAGCGATCGTGCAGGAGAACAGTTAACTGTGAGGAGAATTATCCCTCCTGAAGTCTCAGGGAAAGGATTTCCTTAAACTTATCAGTCTTTTACTACTCTTTTTGTTGGCTTAGCCCGGTGCCTCAGCCCTCACACCTGCTAGCAGTCTTGTGGGCACATCTGTGTTATGGCTCCAGCCAAGGAGCCTGCTTAAGGGCAATGATAATACAGGCAGCTGGTGCTAATTTTGAAGCAGGACCGTTACACTCAGATCCTGTAACTCACCCAGCTGGTCACTTATTGGGCAGTCACCGAGAAGGTGCTAGAAGCAGCCCGTAGGAGAATACTTCGAAGAAGTTTGCGTTACCTCAGCAGAGCTTTATCATCACTAAGGGTGAGGCTGTTTTAAGCTTGTTGCTGGTGAACAATCACAGAGGTAGTGGTTTATATTCCTTTCGATGTAACTGCTTAAGGGATGTGTTGGTATCAGAGTTATTCTGCTTTGATTTCTGAAGTTTCTCTGTGTGCTTGCTTACTTATGCGTATATATCTAATGAGAAGAGGAGAGCATTTGAGAGAAACTTGGTTTTCTTCTGGAGATTTCCCTTGCTTATAAGACTTGTGTGTGGTGGTTTTACGGGAGGCTGAGTTTTAGCTGTCTGTGTTAGGTTTTGAATGTGAGGGGAGCCCATGGGGACTGTCCTTGCTGAGGGGGTCTGGAGTCTTCTCATAGTGCTCCTGCTATTTTCCTAGCCTGCTCCTTCTAGTTGGGCTGTGCAGGGGCAGGAGTTCAAACTAATATTTTCTACAGCGTGCTCTAGAAAAGGCTGCTTCTGCGTGCCTTGTGTTTCCAGGAGGATTTGCTCGATAAGCTGGCAGTTAAATATTGAAGGAATAGTGCTGTGTAACAACTAGAATGTAGAAGTCAAATAAATGGCCTCCTTGTAAGCCCTTCTGTGCCACGCATGATGTGTGCCTCATGGAAGCGTGACCTGGGGCTCTTAATCTATCTCTGTGCCCTACCAAGAGTAGATTTTTGTAAAGTAATAGTAGCATTTAGTGTAGAATATCAAAGTCATGGTGAACACATCGTATTTCAGATTTGTTACGAAGTAATTGTTGTGAGACTGCCTTCTTGGGGGATTCTGGATTTGATGTTGAAAGGACTTGGGTGGCACTGCCACAGGAACCTGTTCTAGGGCAGTCTCCGAAGCTGTGCCAGTTTCTGGTTGTCTCTGTGTGGGTGTGCTCTAGACAGCCTTGGGGCAGGGGACTTATGCATCTTCCTTGGAGCTGCTGCTATCCACGCTGCAAGCAGCCATACAGCCTTCCCTGGGCACCGTCAGGCTGCCTTTAGACGGCATTCCTGCCAGAAACCACAACAGCTCCACTTGAATTGAGTCACCGTTCTGCTATCGTGCCACCTTGTGATATATCCCTGCACATGATAACGCTGTGTGGCGTGATGAATGAAAAGGCTGATAATAGAGCAACAGGGAAATAATCTTGGTATCTGAGTTTGCTCTAAGGTGTCTATCTCAATCTACAGTCGCTGAGATCATGCTCCTTGAATGGAGAATATGCTTTGCTGGTGATTAGAGTACTCTAGCTGGGCCTCCTGTCCATCTGTTGGTACATGCTTCTATAGAGAGAAATCTTTTCTGTGTTTAAAAACAGTAATTGGCAAATGGACTTGAGTAGCTTCCTAGTTAACCATCAATAAAGAACTGACTGTCTGAGTGGGGAAGACGCTTAACTAAACACAATATGTTCTGCTCTCATATGTCCTTTTTTTTTTTTTTTTTTTCCTCCCTCTTCCTTTTCATTTCTCTTGTTTAAACGTGTTACTGTCCTCACTGGGGTAGTGAGTAAGCTGGGAATTTAGAATCAACTCTCTTACTTAGCAGGGTGTGGGCTTCAAGATATAACCACAATATGCACTCTTCAGTTGCATTAAAAAAAAAAAAAAAAACAAAAAACAAAGACTGGGGTAGTGGGGAGGAGTTAGAAACTGCTGTTCATTACTCTGTAGTATTATGAACTTGTGGGGGGGAACAAGTTGTATTGGGAATCCATTGTTGACATGAAGGCTTTTTTTTTTTTTTCTTTGAATGATGTAAGTGGGCATCTGGGTGAAGTGGTCTGCTAAGGTTTCTGTCGGAGAGCTTTTGTACTGAAAGTGTCAGAAGTAATACTTTATAGAAAATGGGTTAAATGTGCAATGCTGCAGATTTTTCAGAACCAAAAATGAGTTATGATGTGAAATTTCTCTTTCACTTCAACAAAAAATACTCCTTTTCTGATCATAATTTTAAAGTAGTATGATTAATGTGCAGTGCTTAATGTCCTGACATTCTGATAATTCACTGCACATGCAATCTCAGCTACTGGTTACTACATCCGCAGTAGACAGGCAACAGCAGCACTATGTTGGCTTTGCTAATGAGATTATGGCAACCATGTCAGAGTCACACTCCACTCTTCCCCTGCCTCAGAACTCAAAATTAAAACCCTAGGAGCTTTGGGGAATACTGTTTATAAAGGTGCTTCTGGTAAGTTGACTAATAGTATCCTAGAACAACGTTTGTATCTATTTTCTCTTGGTCTGTGAAATAGCTGCTGATACTACTTATGCGCAAGTGCTCTGCATTTCTAGATTGAATTGAGTTAAAGCTCTAGTCAAGTTGTGGGGAATTTCTGCTGTGATATACATGAAAAAAAAAAGGCTGCATTGAGCTGTGGGACTGCATAGTACTTATAAGCAGAGACAGCAAATGATTGTGCTGTACGTTGTAGTTTGTTTTGGTTGTCTAGTTTTTAAGTATTTTTTTTTTTTTTTTCTGCAGAGCTCTATTGCTTCTATAGAGTACTAAGAGTACAATATGTAATGGGGCAGTTACTTGAGACTCCCTATATTAAAGGAATCCTTGTTTATACAACAAGGATTCATTCATCTAAAACCCCTGCAAAGCATTTTGGAAAAGTGTTTGCCTTATTAGCTCTTCATATTCAACTGAGTGATGTATATAAAATGGCAGCTACAGCAGATCAGGCTACTGACCTCCCACTTTCAGGAGTTCTCTTTCAATGGTGTTGATAACCATTGATAACCAAGGCAAATTTTCAGAAGTTATGGAATGTTCTTGGTTTTAAGGCTTGTGGTTTCTGAAAAGTGGTAAGAAATTTAAAGAGATGCATCCCTTTCTTAATCTAAGCTTTATTTATAAATTGCTTTATTTGTTGAGGTACTCTGGGTGTGTTAAGATGTTGCCTCAAGGGAGGAAGTGGTAGATTTATTTCATAATAGACTAAATGACAAAGCATTTGATCTCTATGGTGATTGTTCTTTGCAAGGCAAGTTAAATGTTAACGTGGTGCACGAATGTGTTTGTGTGACTGTCTTGAGTAACATGTCTCTGTGGGATGTGTGGCACAGATTGATGTGACAAAATATCAAAGCATATGTGAAAGGCAGTAAAAGGTGTGAGACGTCTTGACTTAAGCTGTGTGTCCAGTTGGAAAATGTTTATCTTGTGGGTTGTTACCGAGCATCCAATAGATGGGAATGTGTTCAGGGCATTCAAAGAGGGTGGGTGGATTCAACTAATAAATCTGTGCTGTGAATGATGTTGTCGCTTATGTTAGGTCTAATGGTGAAGTATTGCTTTGAGCCTACTTCTGAAAAGATCGAGGGTGTCCAGGCTTAATTCATCTTCTCGTGTAAGCTTCCTAAATGTTGCAGTTTCTTTTTTATTCATTGTTTTTTAAAAGTCCAGAATACGTACCTAACTATATCCTTGTACTCAGCTGAGGGCAATTTCCATTTCATAACTCCTGTGCACCCAAACTTGTTGGTTTAAAAATGCCTCCCACTCAACACTCTGCCTTCCACCCCCCCCACCCACCTCCAAGAGAAGAAAATGAACTCTGAAGAAACTTTATTTTTTTTATGCATCTTAGTAGTAGCTGGCCTTGAGCTCACTCAACCAAAACTCTTCTGAAGAATCTTCTGTGCGCTATTTAGTGCGCTACAGCTCCACGGGTCCTCTGAGATGTTTCTGTTTATTATTTTATCTCTCTAAAAATCTAGCTTTCCCTCTTCCTCCTGCTGTGGAATGGCTGCCAACACTTGGTCATCTGTGACCCTCAGCTGCTGCTGCTGCTCTCAGGAATGCCGGTTTCGTTCCAGCAGCTGTGGGTGGCTGTGGCTGCGGCTCCCTCTTACGTGTGCCCTGTGTGGACGCATGGCTGGCACTGAAGCTGGCAGAGAGAAGGGCAGGACTCTGACATGAGGAGGATCCTCTCGTGACTGTGCAAGAACCTTCTGGGAACCTGAACTTGCTCCGGCTAGCTGCTAATATCCTGGCCTCGATTCAAGATGATATTTTAGTTCCTGCCGCGAGCAGCAGCTGGTCAGTGCACAGAAGCCAAAGCCTGTTGGTTTGCCCGGGACAGCAGACGGGGGCGTCACGTGCCACGTGTCCGTCTCCTGTAGCACTGTGAACTTTGGGGATTTTTAGTTCTAGATCATGTCACTAATAATTTAGTCTTGGATTTCATATAAATAGCTTATTGAATCTGAGCCTGGCCTTTAATGAGGCTGCTTATGAGCATTATTTCTGTAGCAGTCAGACTTATACTGGAAGTGCTCTACCTTGAGTTATTGCTGGGTTCACTGCTGCCTTGGTATGTGCTCTCTACTGTCTTCTGGCTGGCTGGCACTTCATGAGGCGGATGTCCCAGCACTTTTAGGACTCTTTGGTACGAATGACATCAGTGCACACTTGAAAACCTGAAACTAGGGCTGACTCTCCTCTTCCTGGTCTGAGCTTTTCTAACTTGGTCACTCACCAGGGAGCAGGAGCACACATGATTTTCCAGGTGACAATAATTGATGGAAAGATATCATTGCAGTCCTATTTTTACCCCCCTAAGTGAGTGTGTGTTAGCAAAACATTCTGCAGGCTCCACTGAAAGCAAAATGGGCTGCTCCTGAGGGCTGTAATGTGCTAGAAGTAATGGGAAATAGGCTCTTCCATCTGCCCCTGCTGGGTCAAAACCTTACCTCAGCAAAGTGTAATTCCAATGCTGGAAGCTTTGGAGTAGTCTGTTCGAGTTGCCAGGTGAGACTTTCTTATGCGTTTGTTTGTATATGAATCTAGGAAGACCTTTAGAGCAAGAGTCCAGATTCCTGCTGCGAGTGCTCGTTGTTTGATTCACTGCAGGAATATGCTCAGCTGTTACGTGTGTGATCTTACCATTAAAGGGGAAAATTTATGTTCAGCAAACTCTTGCTTTGTATTATCTGTCACAATGGGTTGCTTGCTGAATCAGTAGGTTTTTTTTATACTTTGAACTTTTTGCTTTGTGCTTTTGATTGCAATAAACAGTAATAAATTGACTACAAGTTAATTACCCATCTTGGAAATTAAGGCTCTTAAAATTTAGAGAAGGTCCACAAATTCCTGGAATAGCCAATGACTTATTCATGAGTATGGAAGGTTTTTCCATTGCTGTCCAGAATTGGGGTTGGTTTAAAGCAAACAAACAAAAACTAATAGCCTCAACTTCTGGGAATTCTTCTATAGTAATTATGAAGTTCTAAGGATGCAAATGGAGAAAAACAGAGGATCTTAAGTTTCTGTGACCCCAAAAATGTAAAAGGGGGAAGTGTTACAGTTCTTACAACGGCAGTTGGGTAAGTCAGAGCAAGTGAAGAACAAGAAGAGCTGAGTACAGACACTTACCTAGGAGTACTTCTGCAAAACTGCTGTTTTTTCCAGTGGCTGCTAGTTCCCCTTCAGTTTGTTCAGCCCTAAGAAGAAAATCTATATTTAGTGAAGCAAATGTGGATGAAATCTATATAGAAGTATTTTGTCTGACAAGTTTTGGATGTGTTCTTAAGACTTGGTAAGCCGATGTTCAGGCACCATAGAAAATCAATCGATACTCTATTTTTGTAGAATGAAATAGCTTGCTCAGCGTGTGCTAATGGGTGATAACCTCTTATCACCCAGACCAGTACTGCTCCCGGCAGCTAATTTATTTGTTCCTGGTCTTGGCACCTGTGCCTGAACTATGCTATCGTATAGCATAGGCTGATGGCCTTCACCTCGCCAGATTTTTGACCTTGCTCGTAGCATCTTCTGGAGGGCTCTGCAAGAGTACTCCAGCTGGAAGGCTCGGGAGTCCTTGAGGTGGGGAAGGAGGTGTCTGTCTCTTAGCGTGTGCTTTTGATGGGGTCCTTGGGCTCTTTGGGTTACCTGGGTGCGGTGGCACATCCCACCAGGCAGCCCAGAATGCTGTGTGGCGCTTTATTTCCCCCACAGGTCATTCAGCGCGCTGTGGTTCAACCAGCGAAGGCTCCCTTGCTGCCTGGGCTTGGCTTTGTGGCTTTCTAGTCTTCTTTTCAGGTGTCAGCCAGATGTAGCGATGGATTCAAAAGTATGAGAAATCCCTGTCAAGGCTTTGCATTATTCGCTGCACTTGATGAAACTGAGGTCCCTCTTATCCCTAATAGCACTCTCTGAAATAAATAAGTAACCTTTGCATCTACAAGGGTGGTGGTGCGTGGGGGTAGGAGGCTCTGGTTGTGTGTAATGTGACCTGCCGCAGCCTTCAGTGTGACCAAACGTAGGCTGGTAAGCTGTGCACCTGTCAGCCTGCCGCTTGCGGTGCCCGTATCTGGGGGGGTGTGAGCCGAGACTTTTACCTAAAGTTAGCCTCTGCGTCTGCGAAGGGCAGCTGGCTTGCCTCTTCAAGTTTTGCTAACGTAGGATCGTGGTAACTTTTTGGAGGATCAGTCCTTTGCTGCAGTTGGAAGCAGGAGAGGTTGCCAGCTTCTACTCTGCCCATTGTCCCATTGAGCTTTAATTGGATTAGTGCCTGCTGGGGCTTTTGACGTGGAGCTTTGCTGTTGCATCACCCACGGGCAGCAGTAATATAGCATATATGCCTCTTCCCCATAAGTTCTCCATGACAGTTTCGGTGTATTGCATCCTTGATTTTTTTTTCCAAAATTTTTTTAGACTTAAAAATTCATTTCAGTCATAGAAAAAGAAATGCTGAGCAACAGCATAATAGGATTTTTGGAGATTAATAATAGGATGGCCTGATGACTCTGACACTAATTATGATCTATCTATTTTGAACACGAGAAATGCCTTGTACTGTAAAAAGAAGCTCCAGGCTGAATCCTCAGGTTGCTACAACGCTATTGCTATGACAAACAAACCCCAGAACATGCAGCAATTACCTACCCGGCACTGTGGCTATTTAACAAGGAGTGGAGGACAGCTGGTCACCTTAGTTTCAGTTACAGCTTAATATTTTATTAGTCTGTGTTTCTTATGAGGTCACAAAATCAGCGCACACTTCAGGGCAGCAGATTTTGGGTCTGTGTAAGGAACGTGGTGTTAGTACTCGCTAGTTCAGATCGACTCGTGGAATTAACTGTCCTTGGTTATGCAGAGTAAGTGGCTTGAGCTTACATTGCAAAATGCATCTTGATGTAAGCTGAATCTGTTAGAGAATACTCATTTTGTCTTTAATACAGATGGGTGTCAAGTGGAATTTCTCAGGTTTGTATGTGTATATGCAGAATTTTTTTATGAAGTCTTTTCTTTTGCTTTGGTAGTGCATATTCTTTAAAGATCTAATAGGAAGCATGTGTACCAGAGAGATTGTACTTCATGAAGAAACTGCAGTGAACCCTCTAGACTTTTCTCATGAACTAGCTGTAACAGCACATGATGATATGCTTATCTGGAAGAAAAAAAAAAAGTTGGAAAATATTGGCTTAAGATTGGTTGCAAAGACAATTTTATTTTCCTATTGTAGAAAGTTAAAAGGATTAGAGCAAAAAAGTAAAGTAGTAAAGTGTTGTGAAATCAATGACAATAAAAATTTTACTGTGTGGTTTCTTGAATCTTTGTCTTAAACTCCTAACTCTTCTTTAACATCAACTGTAGTTGTCATTAAATAATTCTGGCCTAAATGCAGTTACAAAGATAAATGTGTTTTCAGAAACTTTGATAGAGGAATGGAAAATTAAATCTTCTCCTCTGGAGATGACACAGATATATATTTTTGGTCTTTGTTTGTAGGAAGACAGGATTATGTATGGCAGAACACTTACCATGGTAACATAGATTACGATAGCAGAGCCATCGGCGTTTTTTGTACTTCAGCCCCAGTGTCAGCCAGGAATAACTATAAAAGGCGATGTTTCTATCGCATTTTAATCATGTTAATTACTATGTTTTTCACTCAAAGCCCATTTAACATATAATTAAAATAATCATTTTTATGCAATTTAAGTGTCAAATTTAGAAGAACATAAATATGCATATAGAAATCAGTGTGCATTTGGAGAAATACTCCTGACATTCTAACATAGCTGCAGAACACAGGGCTCTTAGTGTCAGTTCTGTACACCATATGTACACGGGAAACCTGTACAACCTTACCTGGGGATGCAATTTAGACCCTGATTGCAATTAAATGTCTGCTCTGAGGCTTATATTCTGCCAAAAGTGAAAGAATTCTTGCATCTAGATGCACATTGTGTATGCTAAAATGTGCGTTAGGCTAAGGCTTCTTTACTTTGCTGTGAGGCTGTAAAAATGGGGAAACTTTACAGTGGTGACTAAAGCGGTTGAAAAGAAGGGGTGAGGAAAGATGGGGATCTTCGTTCTTCTGAGTCTAAGCAGAATATTTTGGAGTACATCTGGACAGATAGGCACAGCTTGGATGGCTGTGGCGTTATTGCCAGTGTATGGGAACGTTTCTGGGGCTGGAGGGAGGTGCAGCAGCGAGAGGCATCATGTCAGCACTTTTGCACCAACTGAGCTGGTGCTTGCTGCTAAAGAAGCCCATGGAAATACTCCACAGATTTATTTGAGTACAGAAGGGAAAGACAAATGGGAGCTTTGCTTAAATCAAACCCTTTGACCTCATGGGTTAATGTGAAGTGCTTCAGATATCTACTCCTGTGCCAGCTGTAAAGGTGCCTAAAGCACTTCTGGAGCTAACTGCAGCCTGTGTTACCTAGGCTTTTCTGAGCATTTGGCCAAGCATCCTGAAAGTTTGGTGATTGTGCCCCACTTCAGGAGTTCTTATTTCAGGATTATGCCCCAAAATATGCTTTATGTCCCTGCGGAAGGGGATCATTGAAGACATGCTCAGAGATGGTCTTGCACACAAAGGAAACACTGACTTGAGTGAAACTCATCTCTGAATTATGAGTGCACTGGAAGATATTTTATGCTTTTCTGTAGATTTCTGTACACTTAAGAAATTCTCTGTGGCTAAGAGGAACTGATCACTTATATAAGGTCATCAGTGGTTCAGATTCAAAACTAGAAACCTCTCAGCAAAACAAACGATCCTGGCTAATGCTTTAATTACAGTCCAGAAAGAATTTTAGTTTGGAGGGGGATAAAGTTAATGGCAGGCAGTGATCTATAAGCCTGGCTTACTTGGTGTGTGTAGGGATCCACCTGAGCAACTGCCCCTCGCGGTGCTGAAGGCAAGGCTGTGGTCGCTGTCATGGCTGCGGTCAATGCTCACTGCTCTGGGAAGTTCCCCTGGCCCCAAGTTATTTGCAGCAGCCTGCACTGAGCCACCTGCCTCAGCAGGTGTGATGCTAAATGCCTGTTGAAGAAGGGAAGTGAACCTCTGCCTGGAATCCAAATTTATCTTTGCAGCGGGTTAATTGTACATCTCGTGATGCAATCAGTATTAGTGGGCTTCAAATTGCAGAGGCACCAAATTGCTCAAGCAATTTTTGAATCTGTTTTAAGTGTTGGAGCAGGTGTGGTGTTCGGGGAGTCATCAGAGACCCACATCAGCGTAAGGCAATTCAGGCTGTATTCTAGCGGGTATCGGAAGTATTGCTTGTGGAGCTGACCCAAAGCTTTTGGGAAATGGCTGTACACAAAATAACTTTGGACAGAATGGAACTAGCAGCGAGGACAACAACAGTACTATTTTAATTTAATATTCCCAGTATAGTGTTTCACTGTAATTAAACTCTGTTCTTTGTCATTTTCTGTGTTATTCTCCAGATTCTTTACTCTGGTAGTATATATTAAAAGAAAAAATAAATGCAATTTTCAACCCTGTGCTGCCCCCTCACTTTTAAACTTTTTACAACTTTGCATGTATTTGGGGAAAAAAAAATCAGCAGCTATAAACAAGCTGTTTCTGCATGAGTACATACAATAGAATGAAAGAATGATACCTCATATTCATACCTTATCTTTACAACAATTAATGTTAGAAAATAACTTGATTAAACTTTGACTCAAATAGAAGTATGTGCTGGCAATAGATGTGTTAAGAAGTGACAAGTAACATTGACTTTTGATTTTAAATAATGGTTGCAATGCTCAAAAGGCTTGCAGACTAACTTGTTACTTACTTCTCCCCCAATAATAACTAAATGTGCAGCGGGCAGTAGCCTCCGATATCAGCATGTGCATTTTTATTTCCCTTTGGCTGGGCAGTAAAGCTATAAATCCATCACAGATGCACATACGGAGTTGCTCTTTAGCTGAGCTGAAGCAAGACGGATGGAATTTGACCTGCTGCATGTCTCCATGCGGGATGCGTGTGGAAAACCACAGTGTTTTGGGTGAGAGAGGGTCTTGAGCTGCGTGCAGCTACGATGAGGGACATTGAGGAGAAAAAATCGCACTAAACTTCTGTCACCTTAAAGAGAGCTGTTGGAAAGCTCTGTGTGCCACCTGAGTCCTCGAATTGTGTGGATGCGGGCAGTACTCCGTTCTTTAAGCACTTGAGGGGAGGGGGTTGGTTTATAACTGTTATAACTACAAAGCAAAGAGGATTTTTTTTAGGAGCATGGACTGTTACAGAAAAAAGGCTGACTCTTGCAGGTTAGGTTAATTTTTGCTTTGGTTGAGACAAGTTGATTGTCTGAAACCGTGTCCGTGCGTTTCACCCACAACAGAGGATGCAACAAGTGTAGTTTTCTTAAAGGGCAGAGTGGCATCTCTGTCAATTTAAAAAGAAGTTACCTTTTTTTTTTTTTCTTTTTTGAGGTGGTCATCAGTCACGTATGGTGCCCCTGCCTGATGGGGAGTAGTTGTGTGTTTACCCAGATGCACAAAGTTTAGAAGGAAAGTCATAACTCAACTAGCCAAATATTTGAAGGGTGTACCCATTTTGGAAGTCCTGCACATAAATGTGCTCGTGTTTCACAGACTGTTCTGTGCTCTCCTTGTGTTTTTTCCTGCCCTTGCAGAAGGAGGACAATAGTTAGGCAAACCACTCCGTGGCATGCCAAGCCCTAGGCACATGTGTGAGGTGAGCTTGTTCACATAGCTGGGCCGCCTCTGAAGAGGTGAGTCGGTAGGAAAAAACACGTTCAGCCACTGATCTACAGAATTATTACATTTGGCCCTAAGTGCTTTTTAATTTGATTTGTTCTGCATTTCCTAAGCCTTTTCATATGTTGGATATCCCTATGGGAAGAGAAGTCTTCATTTGCTGGCTCTGGCAAAGTTACAGTTAAGGTTTAACCTACTAAACCTGTATAAGACAACCATTAGATAATGAGATTTTTGAAATCAGTGGTGTGTTTTCTCTCTCTTTCTCTCTCTCTCTATATATATGTATATTTAATTTTATGAGTATTTGAATTCATTTTTGAATTTTTCAATTTGAATGCTATTGGAGACCAGATCCTGACTTCTTTTCTCATTCTGCAGAAACCTGGCAGGTAGACTTCTGTTGCCTCACACTGAGGGAATAACGGCTGTATGTTATTGAGGGAATGCAGCTTTCTCTTCCAAACATCTGCATCTTGGCTGTGCTATTTCCCAAGCACGCCAGTTTGCATCCTTCTCACCCCTAGAAGTTGCCCTGGTGTATTACCATTGGCATGCACAGTCTTACTGGAAGCCGGATTAGCTTTCATGTGCCACTTTTGAGATGGCTGTGTAAGATTAAAAAAAAAAAACCACGTTTTTTATCTTGATGTTGTATGTATTAATGCCTAAATCACCAAGGGTTCAGCAGAGGTTTTAAACTAGTAATTTGCTTGTAGTAAAACTAAGGGAAAACTAAATACGCGGTTTCCAAGCATTCAGTAGCACCGTTTTCATATGGGTCACGCTGCTGGGGCATTGTTTATTTCAACGCTTTTGCGTATTTGCTACATATAACTGTGCTATTTACTATTTTCCTTGAGAATTACAGAAATTGAATGTTTAACTAGCTACTCTTAAAAAACAAACAAAAAAAAACATAGTAATTGACAACTTGGGTGCTAAGTCTCAGGCAGCAATTTGAAGGACTGTTCTCCATCGCAGAGGCAGAAACTAACAAGATGCTTGGCTGAGGGAGCCTTAAAAACACAAGTTGTAATGTCAGCTATTCAGCTTCGTGTTTTGAGTGGCTGTGGCTGTCTATTTGTTCCATTTACCCCACGCATTAGGATAGTGTCAGTGGTTGCTTATGTAAACGTGTCCAGAGGACAAACTTTATTTAACTGAAGATGCTTCCAGTAATCGTCTGGTTTTCTTGGAAGTGCCTGTCTGGCTGTTTTGATAGGCTGGCTCTTAAACAGTTTATCATATAAATCAAACCCGGTTTTGGAAAATGCCTGTGTAGGCCATACCTCTCCCCTCTCGGTCAGAATAAGAGCAGGGAATCTTATCAAAGCACGTTCATCCTGAAATATTCAATGTTGGGAAAGAGTAAATAGCGAGTTTCTGAAAGGGAATTAGCAGCGACTAGAGAGGTTTTCAGCAAAAGAGGTGGGAGAGGCTGGAGCCTAATCTGTAACTCTTGACCATAGTCTAATGGGAATCTACTTGGGAACAAGGGTCTCCAGATACACTTGCTGTGGGAAACCCTCTTCTTGGAATTGGCTCTGTATTAGACACAACAATTCATTTCAGACTTTTTTTTTTTGCTGTTGCTTGTGTTTCGTTTGTTTTTGTTTTTCCATGTATGTATTCTCTTAAGACTTGAGATGAACTCATGTTGTAGCCTGAATATAATTCAGGCAGCTTTTAGAGCAATTCTGGTGGCTACAAAGCTATGTATTTCTTCCTCTTGGTTCCTTTTAATGGCTTAGTGGTTCACATTGTGAAGTACTTTCTGTTGGGGCACAGCCTTGTGAGTCGTGCCAGGTTAAGATGCTGATGTGTTCAGACAGCCCTGTTTGTCAAAATGATATGTTCTTTCCAACTAATATTAAGACAAACTTGAATTTTGTGAGCACCATCATAGGAAACCCAAACTGTGAGACTTGGGATTTAGAGGAAATCAGCATGCTTACATTCTGCAGAAACTCCTGTTTGCAAAGTCAGACCTTTTGCCAAGCTGGTGTCAGGGTCAGGTAGGTGACTATTTGGAACCTAGGATAGTCATGCCTACGAAGACATTCAAAATTTTTCTTTCCTTTTTTGGCACTGCCATGGAGAGCTGAGACTTCACCATGTAGAAAGCATCTGGTTTTCACTGATTTCCAAAATGATGCTTTTGGTGGGACTGGCTGTTAGTCTGGTCACTGACATGAGATAGAAATCTAGGACTTGGAGTGCATGCTGAACAGTTTTCCTGGTATTTGTCACAAGTCTTATACTTGTCCAAAACTTACAAAATTCTTTTGTAAAATAAAGTCACTGGTAAACTTACTTCTAAAATAAATATTTTTTCCAGCTTTTCTGCACAATCATGTGTGTTAAGAGGTTACTTGAAAACATTAATGAAAGCTGTGCTACTTAGGAGCCAACTGTAAAAAAAAAAAAGTGCATTTAACTTGGAGCACTAGCAAGAACCATGAGAAGATAACTTTGGGACAGGGAAGTTGGGGAAGACCCCTTCTATTTGAATTAAAAGAAAGAGAAAGGAGAGGGCAGGGGAGAACAAAGCTGTTTGGGTGTGGGGACAAAGGAGAGGGAAGATGATAAAAGACACCAAGGAAACTGGAGATGATAGTAAAACACTTTCAGCTGTGTCCAAAAGTCTTACAAATTCCCAACCCAAAACATTTCTTAGCATATTTTAAACACTTATTTTATAAAACATACATGAAAACATAACTATGTGGAAGTAATGCTTTCTCAGAGAACAAGATCTTACTGAGCAAGATCTTTGCAGCACATCTGATTTTCTTTTTTTTTTTTTTTTTTATTAAATGGCACAGTAACTAAACATACAGGTGTTGTTTCCCTTCAGCTGTTATTCTGGAGTAGATCTGGCTTTCTTGTTCATCCTTTGAAATCTGCACTCCAATAGATACCGGAACATGAACCTTGTAGATTCTGGAAAAAAAGCATAAGTATAGATTTGTTGGGAACTTTGATTTTAAGCTGGTCTTCTGTACCTCCAAATTACAAATAGGATGGTTCAGGAGAAAGTCAGAATTAGAACTATGCGGAAGCTGTGAATTTGTAGCCCTTATTTATTTCCTTAGTATAAATAGCACGCGTGTTCAGTCTTTGCTTAATGCAAATCTCCTGGCTTGGAATACAAAAGTAAAATCAGATGTGTGAAATGTTTGCCGATACAGAAAGCATTTCCCCGGAGATATGCAAAGCTGGTTCCATTCGACTGCTTGTTCTTCCTCCCAGGTTCCTGCACTGCCCCACAATTGCCCTTGTACCCATCTGTGGCTGCAGCCACACCGCTTCACCTTGGAGCATTTGGGAGTCAGCGGTGACGTTCGTTCTCATCAGCGTACTTGGGTGTGCCTTGAAGAGCCACTTGAGTGAGTTTGTTCCTGCAGAGCCCCACACACATTCTCATTCTTTGTTTCAGCTCCTCAAACAATTACAGCCCAACAGTATGTAGGGGAAAATCCGAGATTTATTGTGGAGCCTGAGTTCCTATTTTCACAGAGCAGGAGCTTTCTTTTAATGGTATTCAGCAAGATCCCTTTCTCACAAGAACTGTGCCAGAAGATGGCATTGCTGTACACAGAGCACTCATCTCCATTGCAACAAGTCATTAAGAGGAGTGGAAAAACTGCAGCTTGAAAGTCCATTAGGCTGACAGGAAACAAATTTGCCTTCATATCACACATCAAGGACAGTTCCGTTAAGATATATAATGTGCCGAGGAGTTGTTTTTTGTTGTTTAACAAGAAGCTTGTGTTTAAAAGTACAGATTAGTCTGTGGGCTGAGTGGGTGTACCTCAATACTGAGAACTCTTTCAAATGGAAATAGAAGACACTCATTAAAACCTCCTCCTGCTCACACCACCTCCTGCCAGCATCTTACTCCTTGGCTTCAGAATCTGCGTGTTTTCCTCAAAACACTGTCTCCTAACCATCCATTAGGCACAATGGAAAAAGTATTTAATAAATTCTTTTGCTAAGGTATAGCCACAATAGCAAGTAGCTCTGGGCACACTCCAAGGGCTTCATCAGTGAGCTGAATCTCAAAAGACAGTAAGCGGTCCTCTGAGGTAGGTGAAATTTTGGGGAAAAGCTGTACCAAACTCAAAGAAATGTTTTGTATTCTTTTTTCCCAACTTTGTACTTGATGGAAAATCCTGTTATTCCAGAGGGAGCACTGTAGCTCTGACTTCCCGAATCTGTAGGATGAATTGCTGTGATCACAGTTGGATTGTAGCTTTTCTTGGAAAAAGACAAAATCTCAGTTCTGCTGGCTATCTTGAAGTGGGTGCAGTCCACAGGGAGCTCTGTTTGTTATGACTACACTGCGGTCATGGCTGGGCGTGCTGATGGAAGCTACCTGCTGTGTTTCCAGCTCCTTCAGGACCTCAAGGATTTGTCTGAAAGCTGCTTGTTGCTATCGTGAGCTCTGGAAAATCATTAGGTTGGCTCATGCTGGTGGCTGAACTATATGAACCGCCTCCTTCAATTATATGCCAAACACTAAGCAGAGATGCACAGAAATTCAATTAGAAGGACATAATGCTGGAAATTAACTAATACCAGAGAACTTCCTCTTGCCACCACTGTAAATGAAGTTAAATTCCTTTACCAGTAAGGCTTTGAGGGGGAGGAGAGGGAAGACAAATAACAGCGAACAAAAATAGAGTATTAGAACAATTCTTACCAAGTTACCTCCTCAGCCAGAAAAATGAGTGCCTCGCATCCTCCACTTGTTAACTTGGCCACGTTTTGTTCCTTCATCTTCCTCCCTGCAGGAGGCTGGAAGAGGAAGCCAAGGACTGAAGAGCCGTTCTTTTCCTCTGCTTTTCCCGTTATGTGATGGGAGTTGCTCTGTGGGGTCTGGCTTGGAGTTAGTGATGGACAGGTGTGGCAGTAGGAAATGTGATTTTTTTCAGTGGGCTAGGATCCAAATGTGTGGGTAGATCTTACCTTGATCTTTCCACAGGTAGAGACTCCTCTGGGAACAAGAAGGATCTGCTTTTAATTTAAAACTTCCGATTGCTCTCTTTAACAGCAGCTCTTGTTGCTGTTGCCTTGGTGAAATAACTGTCACAAAAATGGAACTTAAAAAAAAGAAAACAAAACCCAACAAAACAATAAACTTGCCTTTCAAATACCCAAGGGTCTGATCTACAGTAATTCACAGCTGTTATGTAGGCATAGGCTAATGTGCATTTGGCAAGTGTTTTTTATGGTCTCTGTGGCTGGTTCTGCCAGAAAATTGTCCTTCATTTAGTGGTTTGGAAGGTGGTGCATGAGGGGCTCTTCTCAGCGCTGGCCTTCGGTAGCTTCTTTCTGAAGGGGCTAGTGGTGGAGAGGAACCCTTTACTTCACTAGTTTGTTACCAGGCAGGAGAAAACTCTCACTTCTGTGGGGAAATCCTTGAAGGAATTTCCTTGAATCCAGCAGGAGAAAACTGCTCCTTGCTGTTGGCAGGTTCCTTTGGCCACTTCTCATTCGTGCTGTTGAGATGTAAGAGAGGTTGCAAGTCCATGATGGAAAAGACATTCTAAAGTCTGTGGATACTCACATCCCTCTCAAAACTCTCTTTTGGGTAGTAACCTGCTATTTTATCTTTTAATAACTTGTTATGGGGCTGAGTTGCAGATTACTGGCCTCAGAAGCACCATGCCTGCTTGAGCTCGGAGGCCTGATGGGTTCTGCTGGTGGCATGGGAGCAGGCAGAGGGCGACCACGTTGCTCAAGTGTCATTGAGCAGAGCATGGAGGAACCGCTGTGACCAGTGAAGTGGCTTGCTTGCTTCCTTTCTGCCAGACAGAAGGGCTCGGACTGCTTTGGCACCCAGTGCAGTCCACTAGAAACCATTAAAACATTGCTGCGCTCCCCATCCTTCCCGGAGTCCCCGCGAGTGTATCTGTATTTACTTATATGGCTGTGCTGGGCCTGCTCCAGCTTCTTTTACACTTGGGATTTGTTCCTGTTGAACTCCGGAAGGAGTCGGATGTGCAAGGGGTGCAGCATTATGCTGGACTCATTATGCACTCAGAGCTAAAAGCATTATTGATTTCATTTGCTATGAATGAAACAATTTAGATTTATCTGGAAAAAAGAAGGAAGGAGGAATGGGGGGGGGAGGCAACAACAAATGAATGTTTCATGCCGTGCCTTTCAATGCAGCAATTTCCTAGTTTGCTTCATTCCTGGCTTCCTTCGAATGGCGCTCGGTGCGTGCTCTGTGCCGCAGGACTCGGAGCACCCGGCCTCGCCGAGCCGCGCAAAGTACCGCCGGTCCCTTTGGTCTCGGGTGGGGATGTGAGGCACGGCACGGCAGTGGTGTGGGCACCGCACAGCGTGGGGGCACGTATAGGAAGAGATCTATATTTATACAAAAAAGCATGGATTCGGCCAGGCTTTACCCTGCTTACGGATTTAATGGGAGGAGCACTTAGCACTGTTAAAGCTTTCTCAGAATTGCTTCCAGATAGCACAGACTAGATATCGGAAACCAGAGCTAATGTATACAGCATCCCAGAGCAATTTCTTGCTATTTTGGCATTTCTTGCTACTTCCTGTTCTCTTTAACCCTTTCCTTAGTGCAATTTCAATAGCACATCAAAGCCTACTTTCTGATGCACGGGCCAATATTTTCTCACGAAAGCTATCAAGCTGTACCTGGCTATAACGGTTCTGGCTTCCAGAGCCGTGTGCCTGGACAGCAGTGTCCCCTTTGGGACTACGGCAGGGTGTTAGGTGCTTAGTAGAGATGTTTTTACCTCAGCTATCTCTGGTAGCCCTCAGCGTTGGGTTCTGTGACCACAGGGAGGGAGCAGGAAGGCTGTGCTCACACTACCCTTTTCTGAAGGGCAGGTGTATGACAAGCCGGTAAGTAACGGCGTTTTCTGCCCCCCTTTGGGAAATAAACCCCGGTGCCGCTGACCTGGAGCACCCCTTTCCTCTCAGAAGCCACCATTCCCCCCCCAACCTGCTTCGCCCTCCGCCCTGGCAGCCTCCCGGTGACTTCGGCTCTGAGGAGGGGGCCGCGGGGCGCGGCCATTTGGGGCGCGGCCGTTCGGGGCGCGGCCATTTTGGGGCTGCTCCGCCCAGGGCGGGTCGGGGCGGCCCTAGCGGGTCCCCCCCCCTCCTCCCCTCCTTGCGGCAGCCCCAGCCCCGAGCTGCCCGGGAGGAGCCGCCGGAGCCCGTGAATCCCCGCCGCCCGTTGCCGATTTCAGGCTGGTTTCAGGCTGTCTCCGCTTTCTCTCCCTGCCATCGCCCGAGTGGAGCCGGCCCCGCCGATGTGAGGGCTCCGTGAGGGGTGACGGGGGTCGGGGGGTGCGCGGCTCCTGGGGGTGGCGGCTGCTGGAAATACGGACGGCTCGTCCGCTGCTTTGCATAAGGGTGTGTGTGTGTGTGAGGGGGGGGATCGTCTGCGATGTCAATCCATCCTCCCTGGTTTTGCCTCAGCTATGCATAACTAGCTAGCTGATGCATTTTCCTTTTTTTTTCTTTTTTTCCCTTTGTGGTACCGGGTTGAAGAGGGAGAAGACACCCCGAGGGCATGCTTAAACTGCAAGGAGCCTTTGGTGGGACCGTGTCTCCGAAATGCTGTTGCTCCTTGCCTCTCTCATTTTCGCAGGGCTGCAAAATGGGCTCGGGCAGCACTGTGTGGAGGTGTTACCGCAAGCAGAGCAGCGTGAGCTAGGTGCTGAAAATGCCTTCGTAAATCCGTGCTGCCCTCCTGGCTTAGAAACCTCCGCTTCTATCCCAGCTCTTGCAGGAGAGTTGGGTGATATGATAAAACAAGAAAGCATTTAGCAAGCTGTCTCGCTAATCTGTAACCTCTGCAACTTTGTTTTCGCTTGGTGTATCATTCGTATTCCCACCTAAGTGCCTTTTCAAAAGGTAGAGCCACACGAGGCTTGGCACCTGAGGGAGATTGCTGCTCGAGTCTGGCAGGCAACCCGGCGCTGGGCAGCCCAGGGCTTAGTCTGAAGCCCGCTAAGATCAGCGACAAGCATTGCGCTGACCTGGACAGGTTCTGGATCGGGTCCCCAGCTGCCCGCCTGTCTAACCAGGGACTGTGGGTTCCTGCAGGGTGTCTTGATGCCAGCTCCTGAACTGGTCTCTAAGCACTGAAAACAAATACTTGCATCTGCTTTTCTCTTATTGCCCTTGTAGTAAAAACAGTACGGTTTTATTATAAAACTTGCTTTTGTTTTTTGTCAGATTATCTCATTAGTGTGCAGCAGTCCGTGGACCCTAGCAAGCTGTGGGTAATTCTGCGTCTTGTATACAATCCTTGACTTGTCTCTTCTGTCTGTGCATTAGGCTACAGTGCTACGGCCAATAAATTGTTGCTTCCAATGCTGCTTGGGTGTTCTGACTGTAATTAGACCTCTCCAGGGCCTGCTACCGTTGTAACCCTGAAGAAAAGCCTCTTATTGTTACTATTGAATAGCTTTCTCTCTTGGAGTGATTTAGTCCTGTACCTATATGGCTGTGTAGACTCTGTAATGAGCTTAAGCACTGGAAAGAGCAGGACAATCTGGGATCTTTGTCGCACTCTCCAGCAGCTTGAGTCAAGGGAGGCTTCACCGTAACCCGTGGCTATGGCTGCGAGACTGGAGTCACATTAATCCACTTCAGAAGTGGTGGGAGTAGACCCAGCTTCTGATGTTTGAGTGACTTCTTGTGAAGGTTTTCAATGTCCATCACGACAAATCCATGACTAGAAATGAGAAAGGTGACTCCTTGATCGTAGTGCCCTAGAAGAATAAATACCAAGTAAAGCTTTCTGCAGTCTGTTAGTGGGTAGCTCTAGTCTCGTGCTGCAAACTGTTCTGTATGCTCAGGATTTGGGTATCTTTACTTGGTATCACTTATCCAAAAAGCATAAGCAGATATCTCAGATAGTAAACAAAGCAGCAGATTTAAGTTAATGCTAATGCGTTTGCAATCTGAGCCAAAAGCTTTTCAGGGTTATTATAACATGCTGGGCATACAGCCCATCCATCTAAGTGTCTGGAGGAGACAAAAGTTATGGATTGACTCATTGTACCCATCGGCTCATCTGAAAGTCAGATTCTGCCGTTTGTTGCCATCGGTAATTTAGTTGTTTTAAGTATGGCTGAGGACAGATGGCAGCGTGGCCGGAACATTGAGATGGGGATTCTGTGATCCCAGCACTGCCATGGACTTCCTGCGTGACCTGGGGCAAACCAGTCAGTGTTTTGGCAAGAAGTGGTTGGTGACGCTTCTTGTTCTGCAGGATGCTGTGGAGATTGATGGGACCATATACATGCGATATAAAAGAAAACTTACTTGTAGAGTGGATGCTGTATATGTGCTTTACAAACCTATCCTACAAATGTGCTTTGTGCTGTGATTGATATACTTGCATGTCAGCATGCACGGCTATAGGTGCTAAGGTTTAACTTGCCCCAAATCAGTACTCAAGTTTTATTGCCCAACTGTGAAAGAGCCTCTTTGTTCATCTTAAATTACCAGCTAGTATTCAGAGCCTGTTTCAGTTGTTAAATGTGGCATTGAATTTTGTTGTGTCTTAGCAATGACAAGATAATGCAGACTTTGACAAGGACTTAAGTATGTAATTCCTGTGCATGAGGGATAACGACATGCAAACTTCTACTCCTGTGACTGCTGCTATTGTCATCGAAAATTATTTGGGCATCCAAGGTTTGGAAGATTTGACTCTCGGAAGTAGTTCATTGGGAGTGCTCAACCAAGCGGAAAGTGGTTATCCTGAACTAGATAAACCCTGTTTTTTCGAATTTATACATGTATGTGAAGTTGTATTTTAAGCTTAATAACAGCAACCCTGATTTAGGAGAATAAATTGATGATGTAGTGGAGATGTATGACATCTGTCTGTTGGGAAGTGAAATAATTGTGATCTCATTGAACAACTTTATCAGGGTTAGTTACACAGAACAAAGTTCTTCAACTTCTTGCAGCAGCGTTAATTACAAGCTAGGCATCCTAAGTGGGTTATGATGCACAGTAATTAGTCGGAGCCTTTTAAAGATATGTTTCTCTTTCAATATAAATGATGTTAGTTTTATGAGCATACAAAAAAGCAATCACATTTACATCACTGCTATGTTTTTTTTTTTTTGAATTCATTGCTTCAATGTGTAATCTCGCTCTTGTCACAAAGCTCAGAGGAGTTCCCTCTGTGGCTGCTGTAGAGGGAAGCCCCTCTCTGACCTGAAGCTAGCGTGTGCTGGGCACTTTGAGATGAATCCCAGTACTGCCAGCACCACCGTTCTGTGGAAGCCTGGTGCCAGCCTCGTGCCCGCAGCAGCCGTCGAACCTTCCCAGCCTCCCCCTGCGGTGCTGGCTCTTCGGTGTCTTCTGCTCCCAGCTGTGTCTCCCGCCAGCCATGCCTGCTGTCTTCATGCAGAATTAACCTGGAATTTGGTGGTTTCTGTCTGAAAGAACATCAGTGGTTTGTGTGAGATATTTGGAGCACGATGCCTGGATGTGGTTGGCTGTGCTGTGTCAGCTTTTCGGCAGAGCACCTGTTCTACTTCCAGAGAGTCTTCTGCCTTCTCACCCCCCACCAGGATCCCTTCTCCATCCCATCCTCAGCCTTTGCAGTGAAACCAGAAATGGAGACTTGTCACTTGACTGCCTTCCTGTGCAATTTCATTGACCTTCATCGGCACCCACAGGTTAAATTTCAGGGACATTTATATCATTTGCTTTGTTCTAGGGTTCTGACGCCTCTTCCAGTTAAGCTAGTGGCCTGAAAATGCTTTTCATTTTGTTTCTAAAACTGTATTTGAACTTTTTTTGGAATGTTTTTATCCTTTCCAACTCTTTTTCTCTTTTTGTCCTGACAGAGGCTTTCACTCTATACTTCTTCCCAACGTTACAACGTGATTTGGAGAGAATGAGCAAATAAGCTTTAAAAAATACATACTGATCTATCTATATGTGCTCAAGTACATGTTTTTATGTAAAATAGAAAACCTGACTTAGCAGGTCTTATCTCACTGAAAATTCATTTTGGAAATTAAGGGAGAAAACTTGAAAGTGAACTAAACGTCTCATTTTTCTAAAAATTTTCAATGCTTTCTACAAAATACAGAAGTCTTGAAAACCTCATTTATCAAGAAGACTGTTTTAAATGAAAGTTTTTGCTTTCATTTTTGATCAAGCTTTTTTTGATCAGTTTTGATCAAAAAGCTTTTTTTCATGTGTTAAGAAAAAAAAAAAAGGCAATCCTTCAGGATTTATTTTGACCAATGACACATGGATTCCAAGCAGTGTTTAGAAATAGTTGAGCACTGAGCTCTATTGTGGTCTTTATTTTGTCTCATCACAGGTTTCAGGTGGTGGCAGTCCCATAATCCTACTCAAGCTCTTGAGTTACATTTGCAATACTTTTATACTTGCACAAGAAATCTCCACTAGATATTTTCCTGTCTGCTGTGTGAAGTTCTGGAACCTAATTCGGTTTCTTCTTGGTTTCCTGGGAAAAGGCGTAGGGGGGTGAGAATTTAGCACATGCAGATTAGTTGAAATGAATTGGTTATGGCTTAGAGTTATAATATACCTTGAGGAAAACTCCAAAATTAGTTGTGAAGGGATTTTTACTTATTGTGCTTCTTACATAAAATGTTGTTTTGGAGATGTTTTTAATATTGGAATAATACTAACAGGAAACTTCTACTGATAAGAGCTCATGTTTCTATCCCCGTCTTGAAGAGAGATGGAGACTATTAGCAATAAATATTTATCAATTTTTAAAAATGAGCTGGTTTGTAGACAGAAATCCATGTTATGACTTGAGCTGAAGTAAACATATGACATTATGGGCTCATTTCTCAGTCTTTTTAAGTCACTGCTAGAATTTAAAATCTTAATTGCTGTCAGTTACAGAGAGCTTATTTATATATCAGAGCTGTGAGCTGCAGAAGAGCTGGGATTTTTTCATACCACATTTTGCTTTGTGGTCCCAACCTGATGAAAGCAGTAATGACCCCGCAGCCTGTCTGGCAGCTGATCATGCAGACCAAAAGGTAGAACAGAAAGGTACGGCACTCGGAGCTTTGGAGCCAGCTGCTGCCTCTGTGTCTGTGTTGAAATTCTCCTCTCTGCATGACGTACAGCCCCTGCTGGATATTGTGCATGCTTCCTCACTGGCTATCCCTCCCTGTCACCTGGGGAACTAAGTGTGCCAAGTGAAATGGCTGAAGACCGTGCTGCAGTCATCTGTGTGGGTTGTGTGCCTAGAAAAGCAGATTTTGGTAAGAGTGCTCTCCACAACGCTCCTCATCTTTACAGGCACGCTGCTCTGGTTCAGACAGGCAGCAGAAATATTTATAAGTGTAATTAAAGCCACGAATCCAAGTGCTGCTTGCATTTGTAAGGCTGTTATTCCAGTAAGCCATCTTCAGCAGCTTCCTCCTTTTCTCTTTCATTCTGCTGAGCGCTCGCAGCTTCCAGACATTCAGAGTGCTCCCGGCTCACCTCGTAGGTTCCTTGTGTACTTAGTTTACAAAGATAAAGCATTCTAGCTCTTTTCTGTAAAACAGATTTGAAATGATTGATTGAAAGGCAATAGATGGTGTATACATTTATGAAACAAAATTATCGTGTACTGTGGAACAAATTATTGGCTTAATTTTGAAAGACATGAGCAGACTGCTTTTTTTTTTTTCCTTTTGGAATGGGGAGAGGAGTAAGCAGTGTTCAGCTGTTAGTGTTCCTTAATAATATCAGGTAATGGTGTACATGCATTTAAAAGTAAAAGGTTTCTATTTTTAGTCTTTGGAATGACTCACTAAGCGTAGAGCTGCAGCTACTGGAACTCTTATGGCACAATGTGTGGCACTGCAGAAGATGTCTCCTGCCCCATCAGATGCTAGAATATCTTCTCTTCTGCTGTGATGTCTATACAGCTCTGTACCTTGAGGATTCACCATGAGTGATGCCCTCTTAAACTGCCCCCCAAGCCTCCCAGCTCTCCTCACATAGTGCTAAGTATACTTAGGATTTGAGGGGCTAGGGTTGTCCAACAATGAAGTTATTAACACAGGAGTGACTCTCAAGATGATCTTCCTGTCCCTTGTCTTTCTTTCCTTTCTTGCTCTTCACTTCTGTATTCTCCTCAAAATACATTTTAAAAAGGGAATGGCCTCAGGGTAGCAAGTGAAAATGGTTTTGAACTTATTTCATGTCATAAACATAAAATCTGGTGATTATTATTTTTAGGGCCCAAAGCGTGTGACACTTTATACTTCATTTCGGTATGTTTTCAGCCTGTCCCCGAGTGGTAACTGGATGACTGTGGGTCAGATGCCTGCAGCCACGTTACTGAAAGTACTTCTCAACAGTCTTGAGTAAAATGCTTTGTCTTGTCAATTGACGCAAGCTAAGATATTGACTATTTAAAAAAAAAAAGAAAGGAGAGAAATTAGTGAAGAGATGTTTGCGCTAGGCTCTCTGCCAGAAGGAAGAGGAAGTGTGAAATTGGTGGCAAAATTTCCAGTGCTTTAGATTAGAGCAAACATTTGCTGTGGTCACTAATGATGGTCACAACCTTTTAGACTCAGTGCATTTTCTTGAAAGTCTGCTGTCTTCACCGGCCGGCTGGATTCAGCATGGAGGTCTTGAAGTCCAGGATGCTCTGGGCTTGACGGAAAACTGGGAAAATCTCAGTCGTGATTCTCTGGACCGCTCTTTATTTTATGGAAGCAAAGCTTGCTTACGACAGTGCATAGTTCCTGTCTAAAGGGTTTAGCATATGGTCAGTCCTTTGCCTGTCCTGTGCCGAGGAATGTCTCGTCTCAGTGGCCGATCCGTCAGGCAGAAGTTGTGGCAGCCCAAGCAGAAGGAAGAACGGCAGCAAGTTTCTGCAGGCTACATCCCCTGCATCCGTCAGGCCCCTCTCACCAGGTAGTTAGCAGCCTCCAGCAGCACGCAGGTGGTCCCACTGCTTTCCCAGTTGGCTATAAAGCTGGGGCTTGGTTTTGTTTGGAGAGGGCTTTTCCTTAGCCAGGAGGGGAAAAATACGTTTGAACAACGTGATCATAAAATTATATGGAAAAGAAGGTGACACAGCGATGTGTTAAAATTAGCTTCAAGGTTATGTACTTTTAAACTAAGTAGAAGATGAGTGGCTTGCATTTTTCAGGATGTGTAGGCTGGTAAGCAGAGAGAGCTGATTGATGACAAACCTCTTTTGGGTAACTTTGTTTCAAAACTTGGGTTTATTTTATATTTTTTTTCAATTACTCCTGATAAGTCAACGCTAACATGAGCTTGTGCTGAAAGCTAACATGAGCTTGCACTTAGCACAAAGGCAAGTGCTAGAGAGCATGCATGCTCTTAAGCTGTAAGAAGTCAGAAATTATCCTCTCTTCTGTTATTCCTCAAGAAGGAGAAATATATACACATTTTGTGTGTATATATCTGCAAGACACGAAGGTTGCACTTATTCTCTCCTTGCCTTCCTTTTTGCTTGGGTCCTGCTTGTAAAGTCTGCTGACAGACTGTGTACGCTGTTCGTGCTCTTTGTTGCCGTAAGGGAATCTTATCCAATGGTTTTGTAATCACCTTTTTCTTAAACAGAAAGCGTTTATAGCTTTCGTATGAACTATTGTGTACAATCTGAGATGTATCCATGCTTATATTGTACACAAAGTTACTGAATATTTATCAAAAGTTCACTTGTATAAAAACATTGTGATGGCAACTTTCACTTTTTACTGGCAAATAGTGGTTGTTTCTTAAGATTTCCCAGGACAGAGTATTGTTTATCTAAATCCTGGCATTTCAACTCCATGTTAATTCTAATGGGCATGTTGGTAATGACCAGCATGGTACTGCATACTCCTTTTTCACACTTCATTTTCTGAAACATTTATTGCGAGTTTTCAGTTGTTATTTTTCCCTCTCCCGTGCTTGGGTGCTTGCTATTTTTTTTTTTAAATACTTTTACAACTACAAAACATGAGTGTTCTTAAGTATAGGATATTCCTTAGCCTTCCTTGAGAGCAAAGGACAGGCAAGCCATCTGCATCCTGCATTAAAAATATTTTACCTACTGTCTACATACTTCCTCGCTTCAATGAGAATTAACATAGGAACCACTGGAGTCTGGAGTGCAAAACCTGGTGCAAAGCTTTTGCTGCTTACCAGCTCTGTGATCCTAGAGAAAGCCCGGAATGAGGTGGAGGTAGATTGACGTTACAATTTCCGAGCCAGGCGAAGACAGTCATGCTCCCTTCGTCACAGACTGCGCAGCTCTACCATCTCTGCCGCGATTTATTGGCTTTTTTAGTGGATTGATGCGTTCTGTTTTAAATTATGACCCAAAAGACAGATGAAACATCAAGAACAAAAGTTAAAGTGAATAAAGGGAAGAAGTAATGAGACCATCCTATTTCTGAAAAGTTGAATAGCATTATTATGCTAAAAATGTTGCTGTCTGAACCTACTAGTTCAGAACACACAATTCAGAAATCTGCCTTTCTACTGGCTTTATCTACATTGGAAATATCTTGTTTTGCAGATAAAAGATGATAAGTAGAAAGAGAAAGGTAATTAAATGTTATAGCATACGCAAAAGTGAGACAGTTGTTAAATTTTATTGTCCTTGTATGCTTTTAGAGCTCTGATGCAGATGTAAGCAGAACATAGGGGGAGATTTTTTTCTGTAAGTAGAAAGTAAAGGAAAACTGTGGTATCATTTTAAAAAGGACCAAAAAAAAACAAGCGTTCTGCTTTGAGAAGTCTTTCCACGGCACATCACAGACAGTGTTATCAATTTATTGCTCTAAACTTGCAACTCTTGAACTGAGAAGGTATTTTATAGGATGATGAAGTATTCAGAATGGCTTAAGAGATTCAGACATGCAATTTCTATTAATTTAAATGGGAGCTGTGTGGGCTTCTTAGTCACTTAAGTAGCTTAAAACAAACAAACAGAACAAAACATAGTCCTTCATGTATTATTTCTCTGCAGTAGTCAACGTTTATAGTCTACCTTGTAAAAGATTAAAAGTTCCTTTTCATTTCTACTGAGGGCACACCTGAGAGTGTGGAAGTGCCATTTTGCATTTAATAGCAGAAGCTTTATGAAAAAGTAAGGTCTTCTTTAAAATCAGCATTAAATATTCATCTACAAATGTCAATAAATGTTTAACAGTGATGTGAAAGTATTCATGCATTTTAAAGAGAAAAGAATAATTATAGGTTGTGAGGACTGAGCTCTTAGAGTTGATATAATAGGTCTACAAATATCTGTAAAACTTGCATCAGATTTTTGGTGTAATTGGGTGAAAAATCAGGAAAGAAGGAGCTCTGAGTAAGTGGGCAGCTTGAGGGCAGATTTTCTGCTGGCGTACCTGCTTGATAGCAGAAATCTACAGATGAGGCTGAAAGCTACCTGGGCTGGCTTGTATTTAGGCAATGTCTTGCTCTTTGATTCACTTTTGGACGGCCTGAGCCTTCTGGCCATGCTTGAATTTCATGAGTGGAAGCTGCTGACTTGGCTCTTGTGCCCTGCTTCTGTGCCACCTGCAGCACGTGGGGCCCCGCAGTACTTGGAGCGCGGCTCTTGGCTTTCTAACAGGTGTATTGCACTAAGTCTCCAGGGACTGTTTCGAGGCAAATTTAAGAAATTTTGAACTAAAAGGTCCTGAATAGCCTGGGAAATGGTTCCTTGTGAGGGCAGAGATGCCTGCATATCCTCAGTGATGTTCAGGTGCACACAGGTACCACGGAGAAGAACGAGACGTTTCACTGGGGGCCAGAACAGCATTGGTTGTGGGACCACAAGGGCTGGAAAGTAAGAGAGGGGGGCTTGGGGAGAGGTAGTATCCTCTATTAGGCAAATAGTAGAGTGTTTATTTTTAAAAAGCACGTTGAGCTTTGGCCCCTTGTCCCATCATCAGTGAGGGCATTTTGGAGTTGAAAACGTTGATGTAGAAAGAGATGGCATCCTTCCCTCCCTCCCTCCTGGATGGGATTTTGTGGTGACATTTTAGACCACAACTTTTCTGAATTTGTAACTTATTCTTTAAGCATTTTGAGTGCAGTTGCAGGCTCCTACTAGTAAAACAAAACCGCTAAGGACTATGTGCCTGATGATAAATTTCAAGCTTGATTTATTCTTTCACAGTAATCAAATGAAAGAAATAACAGTGGAGGAAAAGATACAGGGAGCAATGTGTATCTGTAAGGACTGATGGGTGAGATTATAAAGGATAGAGCTGGATAAGGAATGATCTGTTGGTGTGTGCGACTTAAGCCATGTCTCTTTCAAGCAGACGTTGAACAGCAATGTGGAAGAGACCCTGGGGACCTTCCATAGTAGCAACGTACATCCTGAAGTTAATCTCCCATGCTACCAATTAAGTAACTGTGTGCTCTGCCATGTAGCCTCTTTCTCTGGAGCTTTCACCTGAACTTGAAATGCATGCAGCCCTTCCTGGCTCCCTCATTGGGAAGGAATATTTTAGTTTGGTTAAAACTAGGAAATCCTCACTCGTTCTTCAGTTTTGATGATCTGAGTTTTCCAACTGTTTTGTAGGAAAAATTTGACTAGTTCTAATGGGAGTCTCTTCTTGATGAGCACTGAAGAACACTAAAGTTATTTTGAATATAAAAACCAAGCCATGTGAGGTAGCGCTCCTCTTTGTTGATGAGGAGGAGATTATCTGGAAGATGTCTCAGATGTGGGTATGTTGGTTCCTTCTAAAAAGCTACAGGCACCCTATTGAAGGCTGACTGCATGTATTTTTGTGATGTCCTTGTATTCCCTTCTACTCGCAATGAGAACTACCTATTATTTCGGATAGGGAAGATTAACTTTTTGCATGATAGACTTGCATGGCAAGCAAAACTATTAATATATACATGAGGAAGTCTAGAGTAGGTGCAAAATACCTATATATTGGAAGCAGAATTTGATGTTATTTTGACAATAGGGTATGTCCTTTGCAGCCTGATAGACTCTTCCAACTTTTCAGAAGTGAAGTTCTCGTATTTTGGTAGCTTGAGTCCTTGAGAAGAAAATACAAATGCATGCAGTCTTTGCATGTGTATGGTAAAATTCTTCAGGAGTATGTACTGTTGCTTTTATTGCTTACTGGGATTAATCATGGGATTTTGGGGGATCAGAATAAGGCTAACTCTAAGAGTGTTTGAACAAAACTCATGGAAGTTGTTTCCTTCATGAGTATCAGGAGTTGGTTTTTGATTTTTAAGAAAAACATTTTTTCTTTAAATGTAACTTCTTTAAATGAAAATTAATGTTTTGATTAAGACAAGAATAATAGTGGAACTTGATGCTTGAGAAGATAGATGAAATGTCGCACGTTTCTTTTTCCTGGATACAGATGAGTTTTGATTATTTGGGAGGCTTTCCATGCCAATACAGATCAGAACTTGAATTTCTGAAGCACTAATAAAAGCAGCTGTACTTCAAAGCCCCAGTTGTTTTCATACTGCTGCAAAAATATATACGGAGAAGTGAAAAATAAATATTGGCGAAATGGGGAATGAGTTTGAGGAATACTTTCTGCTTGTTTTTAGAATAATTATTTTGAATTTATGCGTTGTCAGTTTTTTGTCTGCAGTGTTAATGTTAGCTTAAGAAGAGATTTCTTAAGACGTATTCTGCACGTGCACTCCAAAGACTTTACATGTGAAGCAACTGGCGGGCTGTCTGGGGACAGGAATGGAGAATAAACCATTGGGTTCAGGGCAGCGTGTGCCTGGCTCATAAGGGAAGCGTGCAGTCCTCTGCTTGCTGTAGTTCAGTGCAGCTCTTGGCTTAGGTGGAATTGCTCCTGATTTTCATTTCTTGAGGGAAATGTGACTTGTGCTGAAAACTGAAACGTTGCCAGCTTTATAACTACTTGGCTTTTTTTGGCTTAATGCTGTTTGTCCTACCTGGCCTTTGTTGCTCCTCAGTTGCCACCTTTTGCCTTCAGTCTGCTTTCACATTGCTTTCCTTGGGTTCCCCTGGGGCTGCAGGACTGTGGCTCACCTTCAGGAGAGTTACAAGGCTTCCAAAATACAGGCAGCACGTCTTCAAAACCTGGCCTGCTTGCAAATATTTACACTACTGATAAAAGAAAGTAAGATGAATTCTGTATGTGTAGGAGAGATGTGGTTGTAGTAGTTATTACCTTCTTGATGTTATTCCTGCTCTCAGCTCTTCTCCCATCTTGTGTCATAACCCATGCGTTAGCTTACGGTATTTAGAGATGAGCCTACTGCACTTTCTTGCGGTGTTGCCAGCTTTCTGACAATACAAAACATCTGGAAGAAGCTCAGCTTTCAGTTGTAGTTTTTCTGCCCACTTGGCTGGTTGCTATTGTCTTCTGGAAAAAAGCTCGCTTGCAGAAGCATAGAAGCTCATTACTAATGTAAGAACTTCATAAATTTTTATCGAGTTGAAAAAGAGGCTTACAAATGAGTACTGGTTTATACTGTAGCAGAAGTGAAGTCTACTGCCCAAATACCAGTTCAGCTAAGACATAAAAAGTAAGATAATTTAGAATGATGTGTTTTATTATTCTGTACGTGTTAGGTAAACACTGGCAGCGGTCACTTCCTTGACCAGCTAGGGATTAGCTTTCTGCATTTCAAAATGTAGTTATAACTAATTATCTTAATATTCAAATAAGTATAGCATTTCAACTTCTTTGTGGAACATCAATGCAAAACAACAAAACCCTACATTTTTAAGTCTTCCTTATCACTTGTAATTTTTGAACATAGTTGTTACTGCATGTATAAAAGCCAAAATTAACCCATTCAATGGGGAATTGTATCGGTTCATTAATCAGAAAGCATTGAAATAAATATTGTGATTACCATAATCTACTAAGTATCCTTAAAAGAAAAATATGCAATGTATTGTGTACTCTGCTAGTTATCGTACGATGCTGCTTAATTAGAACAGCACAACCAGAAAAAGTGATGCAGGATGAGATGCCTCTGACAAGAGAGCACCTACAAAGCAGTGGTGAAAGGCTCCACCTGCTTCTGCATGCAGTGGAGACATCAGGAAAAGCTCTGGTGGCCTTGGTGGCAAGGGCATCAGAATCTTGAGCTCCTGATCTCCCTCTCTGTGGCTGAGGGCAGAGACATGTGGCACTGGACAACCAGCATGACAACGAGTCGTCTTCTTGGGTGAAAAGAAAGCATGCAAGTACCAGGGTTATGGTGTCACTTGAGTGCAGATATCCCATTTCCATATTTTCTTAGTTAATTTTAAAAATACCAAATTTTAGGTGGTTTTCTGCCCATTCAGGATATATCAACTGGTGAGGTACTTCTGAAATTGTTCTGACGTTTCTTCCAAAATCCAATTTTTCCAGTTTGAACTCAAGAATGAATCTATAGAAGTTTCTGAGCTGGTTGCGATATAAATAGGGAACCGTACGAGCCCCCAGTTTTCTCTATGCTGTGTCCAAAGTGATGTGAGCACCATTTCAGGGCCAGGGCTCGGAAGCTGGATGATCTGCTGGGGTGGTTAGGCTCCAAACACTTGCATGCTGTATCTGGGCTTTTAAAGCTTTCTAACAGGCTTTTAAGTGCACGCTTCCTACAAGTTGCTTTGGAGCTGCTTCAGGTGTTGTGTTCTGCCTCGGAGTCCTTAAAGATTTGTGTCCATGTGAAATCTATATCAAGGTCTTCAAACGTGGTTGCCTTAGGTCAAGGCAGGTGTCTATAAAACTGAGTTGAGCCTCATAAACAGCACGTTCACCAGGTCATTGTCACTTCTGGATTAAGGACTATGTTGGGTCTAGATGGATGCTGGTGCCTGTAGGTTGCCAAGTTAAGGAAGACTTGCCATCTTTTTCTAAGCGCTGTCTTGGCTCTCAGAGTTAAGGTGCATCTTCTGAGTGGAGTAAAATATTTCACGTCTCTCACGGACTTGAGCAGCACTTGAGGACGAGCCGCACCTCTCAAAAGGCTGTGCTTTGTCCCAGTGGCTCCGTAATTAGCGGAAAGAGGCAAATAGGAAATTCCTTGAGCACAGTTGGAGTGAATGTTGAAACATTTCATGCAGGGCTGGATTCCAATTCATTAACGTACTGTAGGCAGCTTTCGATGTGGTAATGCCAAAAACCGGGCTGCTTTGTGCCAAAGGACCAGCTATACTAGCGCGCTCTACACAACATCCAGGCGCCTCTTTCTTTGGCCTTTGGCAGCCGGTTAATTAAACCTTGGGGAGATTTAAAATGTCCCTTGAAAATGATGCATCAAAGCAACGTTGTTAGTGTCCGCTCTATTGCTAACTCCAACGATTTGGTTTCCTGTGCTCTCTGCGTACATAAAACTCTGGATCCTCACACAGCATATTGTGCGAGTGCCTTGCTTTTTCAGGTCGTGTCCCACGGTAGTCTTCAGAGAAGCTGTGTTCCTAGTCCTTTTCTCTCACCTTCTCTTCCAGTCTCTTTCTTCTGAGTTTAAGTATTACCTGCGTCAATCTCCTGGAACAGCTACAACATCCAAAGGGGTAGAAAGAGTAAGGAAGATTATCTTGGTGGCCAGGCAATGCCAAAAAGATGAAGACTTCCTTCCTCTTAGTGTGGCGTACTTTTTTTAATGTGGTCTCTGACATGTTAGCTAGAAGAGACGCAATATCCTTTATTATGACTTCTAAGGGATTTGGTGTCCTAACAGAGGACTTTTGAGGACTGTCCCTGCAGTCTGGGGACTCTGTTCTGTTTAATTTTTGTGGCTTAATTGCTGAATGTGACCAGGTATCAGATGATGCTTATTATTCTGGATAGATAGTTGTGTAGCAGCAGGGTGCTGAAGGTATCCCCCTCCATCCTGGTAACACCTGAAATAAAGAAGGGCAGGCTTACTTTGTCAATTCTAAAAATGGTGCCACAAGCTGGTAGGTGCCTCCTGCTGGTCACGTAAGAGTTACTTTCTGGCATTGCACAAGAATATTTTAATTACAGCTCTCACTTTCTCCTCCTTGAAATTCCCCTTGGTGTGTTCACAAAGATGCTCTGCTTCTCCCTGCCTAAATTCCTGGAGACAAATCCACCTTTTGTTCTACCAAATTCTTTCAGTCTGGCACTGACAACCTAGTGGCCTCATCTGATTAAAGCTACTTCAGTGCCGTGCAATATGACAAATGCTTTTGGTTCAAATTGAATGGTAAAGCTTCTGGAAACAAGAGAAACAGTTGTCAGCTGTCACTGTTGTGGTACCAAACATGCATTGTGCTAGAACAAGCAGACAAAAAAAAGGCCATGAGGCGTAGAGCAGATCAAATGGAAAGCCTGCTTAGGGTACATCCAGTGCTATTAAGGCTGGGGTGTATTTTTGTCGAGACTTGTGTAACAACAGAAAGGAGAACATCTGTCAGCAGTTCTCAGCGTGGAAAAATACTCTTTTGCTCTGAAGAAGGCCTAGAAATTGCAAATTATGTGATACTATATAATTTTCCAGATAGGAAGTTTTGAAATAAAACTTAATTTGTTTTGCTTCTAAATACAGCTTTTGACACTTTTTGGGAAGGAAAAAAAAAAAAAAAAACAAAAAAAAACAACACATCACGGAGCTCTGGAGAGAGCTGTTTGCCTGCAGAGCGGTGGCCCTGCTTCAGAAATGAAGGTATAGGAGTGAAATGCGGTTAAAAGGGACACGCGGGTGTCTGGAGTGAGCCTGGCTGCAGAGCTTCTGGTGCAGATGCGCACAAAGGGTTTTCAGCTAATGGGTTTATCTGACCAGATGGGTTTTCCTGGCTTCTGCGGCGTGATTTGTGCTCGCTCGGACACTGCCGCATGCCTCTGACAAATGCTTTTTCTCTTGCAGAATTCCTGACCAAACCTCTTCAGGTTCCCTGTTGTTGCTTTCTTTTCTTGGCCCCTTCTGAAGCAGAGGCTGTTCAGTACAGGACATGGGGCAGGCAGATCAGGATATCTCTGAGTTACGTTTCGGTGCACCTTCTCTGCTCTATTCCTTGCTTTCTTTGTCAAAACTCTTTAAAAAGAAGCTAATGCCAGCTTTCTGTTTTTCTTAAATGACTTGAGTAAGAGCAGTAACTTCTGAATTTAATTTTTTGGGGGAAATTTTTAATCCAGAATATCACAGGCCAGCTTGAGTGCTGTGCCAGGTTTACGGCTCATCCCAAACCAGATGAGATCCAGTTGGCCGTTTCATCCTTTATACAGAAAATCCTATACGTGGTACAGCGCATGCTGACGTTTCCTTCTGGGACTATTCTCAGAGGTCCCTCATTCATTCTCTTTTGAATTAAAAACAAAGCCCAAATAGATCGGCTTCCACCAGAAGCTTCTGCTTTAACACAAAGACACACACAAGTGTTTTCTGTTTGAGTTTTCCACCAGATGCTGAGACTTTAAAGGGGAGGGGGGGGGCAACAAATCCCTGAATGATGTCCATGACTCTGGATTTGGCCTTCCGAAGGCAGAACCAGAAGCTGTGTGTGCAAACGGCCCTCTGTGCAGCCAGGCTGGGGGCACGGCTGCCTGGAAATGGCAAGGCTCGCTCCCGTCCCCAAGCTGCCTGGACCCCAGCCAGGCCCAACCCCACAGCACGATGTGCACGCTAATAGGATAAGTGTTGCTGAAAGCCTGGAGTAACCTAATGAAACTTGCATGGCTTTCAGAGGGGAGCTTGCTCCTGTGTCAGCTGCTTCAAAACCCAGGGAAGTGGGCACGGTGCAGCACAGGCCCAGGCTGCTAATGGGACAGATCACAGTCTGTCCAGCAGTGAGTGGTAGATCCTTCTCCTGGAAGGCTGAGCATAAGGGGAAAATGTGTGGCCTTTGCTCAATCAGATTGACCTGCTTTGTTCTAAGGGATGGCTTGGGGTTTTTCCTGAAACTATGTGAGGGAAGATGAAGGAGATGGTGTTACTGCTGCCCTCTTGTTCCTTCTCTTTTGCCCCTGTTCTTCCTCCTCATCTGTCTTCAGGAGAGGTTTCATCTTCCTCGTGCTCTAGGAGGGGTACAAAATGAAAGAAGCTGCTGCAAGTTTGCATCTCAAATAAAACGAGTTACTGGTATCCTTTGGGGGCTTCTTGTTTTTCCTAACCTACATAATAAAAATAGTGAAATAAGATATGAAAGAAGCGTGACAGTGATGATGGTTTAAAGAAAAAAAATAAAAAGTAATCTGTTTCTATGGCAGTAGCCCTTTACATCTCCCCAGACTGTAAGGAACCTTTCCCTCACTGGGCTTTTCATATTGAACGAGGAAACGTTGACCTGGGAGGTCACAAGTGGCTTAAACCTTGGACTGTGTTGTGTGGAGCCATCCTCACGGCTATATGTTCATACTGTGCTCAAGAGGAGGAGTGAAATACCTATGCCTGTCAGCCTAAGAGCACTAAAAATCCAATTTATCCTTAATATAGCACAATGTGATAAGGGCATATTGCAACGACTAGCCTTCCTTCCTCAGCTGGACAGCTTTGTGATTTTTCCATCCGGTTTACTTTACATTGCAGCTGTTCTGGAATTGCTAGAGCTGCCGTCTTTGGGGGAATCGTATACCTGAACTGATCTAGCTGTTTCTGCACCTGCCTGCTCCCGTGGGTGCCATGCCCCTGCCCCCAGTAATCTCTGCTCATAGAGCAGGCAGGTAAGCTGTGAGTCCAGAGGACCTGCTAAGGAGGGTTTTTTTCCAAGCTATATTTATATTCTGCTTCGTTTGTCAAAAATTAGATTAACATCTTAATTTCATTTAGTTAAAAGACAGGCTGGCTAAAGCCTCTTAAGCACGTAGCATAGAAGGTAGGAAGGAAGCCAAGCAGAAGTGGCCGCTGGGATAACTTCTTTTCTCAAGTTGTGTTCCCAGCTGGGTGCCCTTTGGCTGAGTTTCCTAAACCACGCATTGAAGTTCAGAAGTGCTCAGCACCTGGGGAGCATCCCAGCGAGCTGCGGGAGGCCTTTCTGGCACTGAGAGCACGGTCATCAGAGGATGTGTGTCCCAAGACCTGGTGAGAAAATCTTCTTGGGTCAGACCCCAAGAAAGCCAGTGAGGTGTCGCAAAAATGCCTCAAAAACACATCAACACCATAACACAGTGTATAAATAATTATGAAACGAATTAGTCATTGCCAATGAGAGATTGTTCAGGTGTTCTCGGTGTGTTAATCTCGCTGCGCTCTCGGCGGAAACAACGGTGTGTATTTATGGTGGGTAGTGATCTAATTACTGGCCATTAATGAATGTCTCTAACCTCTGAGCTTGTGCTGAGATGTGAGGAATATCGGACTGATCATTTCTATCGTCTTTTATTCTCTGCCTCTCCTTTCTCCCTTACTCAGTATTACTGGCCGCATTCTGCACGAGGCATTATAGGAAAGGAAAAAACACTTACACCCACATTCAGGGTGTGGGATGACTTTGAAATGATCGAGGAGCAGCCTTTCAGTGTGGGATTTGTTTTCTGACGTGACTGCTCAGGTGATGAAGCTGGCGTTATGCCAGTTGCTGCTTTTCTGTCAGGGATAAATTCAGCATGTGGGATTGGGGCTTCGGCAGGAGAGGAAGGCACGCGTGTGGTTTCGCTGCTGCCCTGTCTTCTGTGGCTTCTCTTTGTAGAGAAGTTCCTCTGGCTTCACGTTCCAGTAGTTATCAGCGTAGCAATGAACGAGATCTTTCTCTGTCCTTTGAATGTCATTGTTGGAGACAAAATTACACGTTTTAGTTTTTCATATTTTAAGGTCGGAAGATTTAATGAGCTGAGGAATAGCTGCCAGCTTTATGTAGTTGTCTTCCGTAGATCTTTCAAAACTGGGCGTCACATAATGTGGAGAAGGCATGTAGAAGGCGTTAAGATATTTACAATGCAGGGTCTCCAACATCTTGAAATGGGGGAGCTGGAGGGATGTGTCTGTGGGTGTGCCTCTTTCAGTGTCAGCCTGGACTCAGATGGGTTTAACTCAACCAACACATAACTCTTTCTGATTTTTCCTGCAGGACATTTTTAGCACATGCTTTTTTGGTCGTCTTCACAGCTCTCGTTCAAACTTTTGTTTTGATGAATGCGATAACTGTCTCTTGTCTCTACCAAAATTAGGCTTTTGTAGTAACATTTCACTTCGGTAGCACACCAAAACTAATTTTATCTACTCTTTTGTTTTACCCTTTATGGACTCCACTTTCCCCTTTATCATGGACTGTCATTACTGCGTCATTATCATTTCCAGGGTTTTTCAGAGCTCCTTCCCTCACCACTACAAAATATCAGCCCGTATATGTTTTGGTCCTTAAATAAGGCATCTGGCACTGTGCTCATAGAAATAGGATAAGCCATAGCAAATTTGGCTACTCCATTATTAAAGAAAAAAATAAACAAAACAACATAGTAGGGGTGATATGAGGGTATCTTGCCCAAGGATCCTGTCCTTGAGGCCTGTGAAATAACTCATCCTGGGGTGGGAAAGATAAGAGGTGGTTCACAATGTTTGGACCCTTTCCAAAAGGGAACCCTAGATGTGAGATGGTTCCTAGGTACTTGATAGCAAGTATGCGAATGCTAGCTAGCCTGAACAGTCAGCCGGCACTGTTCACTCGAATGGGAAGTTTGCGCTGAGATGGAACTGCACCATTACTGCTGTGGCACTATATCCACCTGCATCGAAACACACATCTCACCATGGCTGATACCAGTATAGCATGGAGCAAATAGTTTCTAGGGTTTTCATAAAACCATTTTTTTGCTGGATGTGTAGATTTAAAATTATGCAAATCTGAAATCAATTGAAGTGTAGCTTTAAGTGAGGAGCGAAAATTTCAAATGGCCTTTCCACTTGTCAGTTAGCAAGAAGATGGTATGGCAGGAAAACTCTGGGAGCTGCACTGGAGAGGATGTCATGAGCTATTCTCTTGCTTGATCTTTATGTTGGAGGAGCAGAAATAGACTATCCCCATTTCCCTAAAGGATTAAGTAGATTACTTTGCTATTAATGCTTAGATTTTATTCAGTAGGCACCTTGGAGCCAGATGTTAGACTTCTGCTCTTCGGTGCTTTTAGGAAGACTGAGGAAATGATGGTAAATGAAACCAACTACAAAACACTGCATTATAACATAATATGTATATAAAAATAGAAGTATACTGGGTTGCCACCCCTCCACTAAGATTTAATCAGAATTTGCAAGCCATTAATTTGCTGTAATATAGAATTTAATTTCATAATCTCAATTTAATTTCGTATTACTAGGTAGCCAGCTATAACTACATGGTGGGTTTAAGCAATTTAAAAACTACTGAAATATCTTTTGTGATTCTTAGGGTTGGGAAGAAGAGAGAGTAAACTACTAGACGCAGTTGCTAGTTTTATAAACATACCGATGGTTTCTAAGAGTTTGCAGAATTGGGCTGTAGTGTTCAAGCTCCAGCTAAGCATAAGAGCAAAGAAGAACTCAGTCCTTTTTTTTTTTTTTTAAGGAATTCTTTTGCTGAAAACATTCAGAAGAGCCTTGGGCTTTGAGAGCCTCTGTCACCATGAAGGAGTTCATGCTCTCGGCGCTTTTAATGTTGCGCATTTTGTGCAATTGATGCTGCCCCAAACTGCACTGCATCTGCAAGTCGAGCTCTCTGTGGTCCAGGGACGGTGCACAAAGGCAGCGTTTGTTCTCCCTCGCCGTGACCCTGGTGACTCAGTGCCCTGCCAGCGTGCTGAAACTTTCCGATGGAAAAAAGGAAGCTGGCTTTAGAGCTCTTGAAGTGGAGTGTGCAGAGGCAGTGGGTTTGAAAAGCAGAAAAACAGATTAAATTCATTTTAATGCATCAGTTTCAATGTTTTAGATGATGCAAAATGGTATCAAGGATGCAAAGTAAGAGCTGTGTTCAATGTTTGCTGCTCTGTGGGGTTTAGCATTTCATATTTTATTAGGGATGGTAGCCAGGTGTGGATTTTAACCACGATGAGCTTAGAGGGGGAACAGAACAAGACTTAGTTAAGATCTTACCAGCTTTAGTTTTGTTAGCCCCACAGTTTGTTCCGTGCTCCTTTCCTATCAACTGGGGCAGCTATCTAAAAATCTGATCGAAGCAGTAGCAGAGATTTTGCCTCTATGAACTAAGAGTTCTTACTCTAAAGATATTAAAACCATGTTCCCATTGTTCCCATCCCAGGCTTGACTTCAACGGGAATCTGCCCCATGTTTCAGAGGTCAGTGTGGCAGAATCACCCCTTTTGGTTGGGGGTTGAAAGCCTTTCTCCACAGAATCATGACTTTCTGTTAATTTTGTTTTCTCCAAAGCTTGCCTTTTATTGTGTCTAGAAAGCTTAAAACTCCAAAGAGGGATCAATGGATTTGAAGCTTCAACGTGTGTTTTGAGATGAGCACTTCAGTGCCTTTTCTGGATGGAAAGGGCAAGAGTGAGACCAAGCAAGGGACAGGGAGACACAGGAGTGCAGTGAATGCCTGTGGCTTGAGCACCTGGGCCCTCTGCAACATCCTCTGCAGCCTCTCCTGCACCCTGCCGGGGCTGCCCTGTTCCTGCTGGCCTTCTCTCCCCTGGCTGGCACCAGTGCTGACTGTTTGCCATGCAGCTTTGGAAGGAGATGTGTGTATGCCTATCCCACATGTAAATGTGCTAATAAGTATGTTATAGTACTTAGTGAGTGACTCTGCTCGCACGTTCTTGACTTCTTTTCTATCTCAGAACATCTCGTTCTTGAGTTTTCTTTATCTCTTTACTTATGCGTCCCATCACCATCAATTTCCCATGTGTGTTTTTCACTCTCTTGCTTGGATACCTCCATCCTAAGTTTCCCTTTTGAGGCTTTCTTTTCACCTAGGTTGACACCTAAGTCTCCAAAACCAGGAAAATGCTATTAGGCTGATTACCTGTTTCACCTCGTCACCTATCCTCTCTGTCCCAGTGGCCATGTGCAGAGTTAGTTCTAAGCACGCAGACCCTGCTTGTAGAAAGCTGCCCTGAGAGACACAGGTGCTGCAGCTGATAACCTGTAACCAGAGGCGGTTTCCAAAATGATTCAGGAATGTTCACACTGATGTTTTCTTACATGGAAAATTTCCCATGAAATTTTAACATACCTGATTTAACGTACCTTTTCTCAAGCCACTTCCTTGGTAAGTTGCAGGTATCAGGATGAACACGTGAAGGTACCAAAGAACGGATGAAAAGACAAATCGTTGCAGAAAAGAGGAGCCAAAAATAACACTCAATTTCTTAAAAGGTTAGTTCAGAATAAGTTCTGAAAACAGGAGATATCATTCAGAGAAGGGTAGAAGTTTGGTCTGTTGGAATAAAGTGGTTTTTAATCAAGTTCTAATTTAAAACAGCCATGTTCACTCTGTGCGCAAGACTCTCTAAGCAGATGCAAGAATGTGTTGTAATGAGAAGTGCAAGGAAGCCACAGAACACAATTATTTGGCCATGGGATGCACAAGATCAGGTGATGGGGGGTCACTGTAGGACTGTAGCGCTGCAGTGCTTTACCAGCTGCTGCTGCCCCACAGAACAAGCACACCGAAGGTGGCTGGCTTCTCGAGAACCTCGCTCGGTGGGCATGGATCCTGCAGGAAGGAGGCTTTGTCACTGCTCACCGAGCAAATGGCAGCATGCGGGTTTGGACTGAATTACTTCAGTTTCCAGCCCTCTGCGGTGGTAGGAAAACTATGATTTCAGTCTCGTAGCTATTTATGTCACTAATTGCTGGTTAATATAATCCCGGACAGTGTTTTTGGAGGATCACTTCTAATTGTTAGGCAGACAAGAGACAGCTTCATCCATTAGTGCTAATCCTATTTCTTGAGAAGCTCAGTGGTTAAGCTGTTGTACCGACTTCCTCCCTGATTCATAATAACTATCGCATCTTCATCCTACTCTCAAGCTGGAGGAAGGTGTGGCTCCGTGTGTGCAATGGATAAAAGTGGTACTATGACACCTGCTACTAACGTGGTCATCATTATTTCTCCTTTAGATGCCATTTTTCTCTTAGCAGTTGATATTGGAGAGGAAGAAAGCCGTGCCTGTTGTGTGCAGTAGCATTTCTGGGGCCTGAGAGCAGTAGCTGGAGTGGCACTGGGAAGGGGGCAGAGGGAGCGTGGAGAAGCTGTGATCAGCTCTTTGCACAAATGGTGGAGTCTAACGTGCAAGTTAGTCTTCTTAATGTCCTTTACCCGCACTGCTGGATTCACGGCAAACGCCTAAGGAAACTTTTCAAGTAGTGTAGTTTCTAATGGCTCATCAATTACTCTGATTTCTTCCCTGCTTTGACACGCGTGTTATGCATCCTCTCTCCCCAACCCAATGAATATTTAACTGTACAAAGTGGATCAGCTCTGCAGGAAGAGGCTGAGATGCTTGTCCAGAATAGCTCAGAGCCCAGATGAGGACTCTCATATCGCATGTCAGTGCTGTGAGCTGAAATGCTCGTTTTGCCTGATTTGGAGCAGGATCTTCAACACAGCCCCCAGCCTTAAGGCTACAGCCCATCCGAAGGATGAAATCTATCTTGGCCTGGTTTAGATCCTGGGTGCTACCCAGGATCAAAGAGAACTTGCTGGGGATGTGGGGAGAAGACAGACTTCGAGGCTTTTCAAGCATACTTGTCACAAATGTGTGCAGTGCCACAGCCCACCTCAGCACCAGCTGAGGCACTGTGGCTTCCAGGCCTTTGTCTGTAGGTCAGGCCCATGCTTAGCTGCCTTTTTGGATAAGTACCAGTTCCGAGTGTGTGCCTATATCACATTTAATCGTGTACTTAAGGACTTTCCAGAACTGGGTTATTTTCACAGGTCAAACTCTAGCTATTGCCAAGTGCAAAGCTGGGGATACCTGAGATAGGAGAGTCTGGGAGCAGTGAGCAACACCTGCCCTCCAGCAAGTATGCCTTCAGCTTGCCCCTGGCTTGCTCTTCACTGAAGGAAGCTGGAGGCTAACAGCTTGCATCTCGGCTCTGTGCTAAGCAATTCCCAAATCATTGCAGTCTTAATGGGCTTAGGTTGCTAAGGTGCAAATGGAGGATGTTACATGGGGGGGAAAAAAAAAAGGTATGGGATTCATTATCGGTGTATGAGTCACCTCGTTCGGAGTCCGATCGTTGTTTCCCATATAAATACTTTTCACCCTTACAAGAGAAACGTACACCTCATCTGAGTGGAATGCTTGTGATCTGCAGCTCGAATGGGAGAAGGACAGCTCAAGTATGCGCATTCCTGGTGGTTGCCCTTAATGCACAACAAGGGCTGCTTCTGTTGATTTCGACTCTTCTCGTATAACCCCCAGGCAATCCAATCGGCATACCACTTGCAAAACGGCAAAGGACAATGATTTTTTTTTTCCCTCACAGAAAGTAAGGTCTGGCTGTGGCACTTGCAGTTTAATGCTTCCCCCCCTGCCCTTACCGGGACCCTCCTGACTTCTTAAACTGCAAACAAGGTACTGCAAAAAGTAGTCCCTCAAGTTTTTCTTACCACTCCAAATTATCCATGGAAAAGGTATTTGGGTAATTATTGCAAATAACTGTAGGAAAACTAGCAGTGAAAGCACCTGTGATAAACAGGATTAATTTGTTTTCTTGCAAACTGTGAGAACTGTGCTCCCCCTTGAAAAGGGAAGGAATAAAAACCAAACCCAAGCACTGGCACATTTAATCCAAGTCCTGGTAGATGCCACTAGTGCGTTGAATAGTTATTATAGAGACAAAGGCACAAAGGAGTACGGTTTGAATCCAGCTAAGTACATCTTGTAGTTAAAGTACAGTAGCGTTATGCATTCTGAAATGGACTTATTTCCTGAAGAAGTATGAATTGTAGCTGGCACTTAATTTCTCTTGGAAAAGATGAAAAGTGCATGCATATGAACTAGAGGAACAAAAATTTCCTCGTTTGAAAGAGGGTAAGATGAGTTCTGCCAAGGAAAAAGCACCATGCTTGCTCAGAGGCATCACAGAGCCGGCTGACAGGAGGTGGAAGCAGCAGAGCTTGTACAGTAGGTGTCTGCAACTGGCAGCCTTTCAACATTCAGTCTAAAATAGTCGGAAGCAGGCAGAGTTAGTGATGAGCCTGTACGCTCTGTTCAGTGGGAGCATGCTATGTGCAAAAGTGAGCTCCATCTGATTTGTTTCAGAAAGCTTGCGCGAGCGTAACACTGGAAAGGATGGGGTTATGAGTTACAGAAATTGCGATGAGGTTAATTGAATGTGAATGCTATTTAGTTGGCGTGGGATTTAGGTACATCTCTTATCATTCTCGACTTGCTGTATCAGTTAAGAAAACAGATGAAAAGCCAGCATATGTCAAAAAGGGTTGTATGGATGCAATCCGAAATATTTTCTTCTCAGAATCGGTGCACGCAAAGGTGATGGATAGAGGAATGATGGATGACGTGCACAGATGGGAGAAATAGGAGTTGGGATTCATTTGAGGTGTGCGGACAATGACACCTGTGCTTGCTGCCTGGTATGGATTCTGGGGAAAAACAGGCGCCGTCACCCAGACTCCAGCAAAGGTGCTGCTGCCCATGCTGCTGTTCTGGAGGCTTTTCCCATCTGGGTGCTTGGTCCTGGGAGGATGAGGAGGATGGGACGTCTCGGAGGTTCTGCCCTCGTGCCTGCCTGCTCTGCAGGGAGCGTTGAAAAGGCTGGCCGAAAACAAATGCAGACTGTAATGATACCAGCAACTGTGTGCTTGGGGAAGAGAGCTGCGAGCTCATCAGGTACATACTGGTTTGGGGGGCTTGTACAGACCGTGTCATCTGGATGCAGTGTGGATTTAGCAGTGCTATTAGTCTTTGCTTTGCTGGGATTTTGTCTCATCGTCAATACAGATGTTGCAGATCTTCTTCCCACAGGTACATGCATACATGACTGTTTCAAGCTCTGATTTTGAGGTACATCTTTATGCCTTGTTACTTAAGAAAAAAGCCTGAAAGACACAATCCTTATAGAGCAAGAAAGCATTCAAAAACCTTAAGAAAACAAAATTAAGTCCCTTCATTCCAAACCCGGTTTTATGACTTTGGAAACCAACTCACTGTTTTGAAGTGTTGGAGGCAGGACCCTAACATAAATTCCCCTTGGCAAAAGACGCATGTTGGTCAGTCCAGCTTTCCTGCTGTTGCTGTTTTTTGCTTGCTAGCGTTGCAGAGTACTATTCAGAAGCTGTCTCTTCTATCACAGTTGTTATGCTTTAATTTGAAGTGATTTCTAAAAAGTGTTTTAGGACACTAGTTAATGTTGTGATTAACCAAAATTGCTTTTGTACAGTGCAGAGAATAACAGGACTGCAGAATGGACTTTTTTTTTATCATTTGGGCAAATATGACGTACAAAGATTATAAACTCTCTTTTTTCTCCTAAGCTCGAGCCACAACTCTCTGTTCAGCCAGGCCGGTCTTCTTCCGCACTGGCTCGTCTTTGGGCACGTGGGGACAGACCGCTCCTGAGCCATTAAGATTTCCTTCTTGAAGAGTGCCCAGCCTTCCTGGGCTCCCCTGCCCTTCAGAACCACCTCCCAAGGGACTCTGCCAACCAGTGTCCTGAACAGCTCAAAGACAGCCCTCCTCAAGTCCAAGACAGCGGTTTTACTGGTCCCCCTCCTGACTTTGCCAAGAATAGGGAACTCTGCCATTTCGTGGTCACTCTGCCCAAGACAGCTCCCGACCACCACATCTCCCACCAGTCCTTCTCTGTTTGTGAACAGAAGGTCTAGCGGGGCACCTCCCCTGGTAGGCTCTCTAACCAGCTGCGTCAGGAAGCTATCTCCCACGCTCTCCAGAAACCTCCTAGACTGCTTTCTCTGGGCTGTGTTGTGCTTCCAGGATATGTCTGGGAAGTTGAAGTCCCCCACGAGGACAAGCGTTGATGATTTCGGAACTTCTGCCAGCTGCCTGTAGAACTCCTCATCCGTCTCCTCATGCTGGTTTGGCGGTCTGTAACAGACCCCCACCTGGATGCTTGCCTTGTTGGACTTCCCTCTGATCCTAACCCATAGGGACTCAACCTTATCATTCCCAGCCTCAAGTTCCACAACATCAAAACACTCTCTAATATAGGGAGCCACACCACCACCCCTGCTGTGCTGCCTGTCCCTTCTGAAGAGCCTGTAGCCAGACTTTGCAGAACTCCAGTCATGGGAGTGGTCCCACCACGTTTCCGTGATGGCAACCAAGTCATAGCCTGCCTGCTGCACGATGGCTTCCAGCTCCTCCTGGTTGTTGCCCATGCTGCGTGCATTAGTGTAGATGCACTTCTGTTGGGCCATTGCCTTCTCCCCCGGCCTTGCCATTGTTCCCCCTGGCACAGCTCCAACAGGCCTTATTTCAGTCCCGTCCCCCTTCTTTCCTAGTTTAAAGCCCTCTCAATGAGCCCTGCCAGCTCCTGGGCTAGGATCCGTTTTCCCCTTAGAGATAGGGACCCGTCTGCGGCCATCAGGCCGGGTGCTGAGTAAAGCGCCCCGTGGTCAAAAAAAACAAAATCTCTGTGTTGGCACCAGCCTCTGAGCCACGTGTTAATCAGGTGGGCTTTCCGTGTCCTCTCGGTACCTCTCCCTGCCACTGTAGGGATAGAGGAAAACACCACCTGTACTCCCGCTCCATCCACTAACCGCCCCAGTCCCCTAAAGTCTCATTTGATAGCCTTCGGGCTTCTCTCTTCAATATGATCGCTGCCAGCCTCGACTATCAAAAGAGGATAGTAGTCAGAGGGGCGAACCAGGTTGGGAAGCTTTCTGGCTGCATCCCTGATCCTGGCCTCAGGGAAGCAGCAGACTTAACTCCTATGAAAAAAGTTCAACTTAATCACTTAAATACAATTTTTGGCTATTCCTGAACGTTGACATGGTTGTCATTAATGGATTTGAAGTTTGGCAAAGCTTTGAATACAGTCATTCCCTTCTAAAAGGATATATGGTAAAAGCAAGAGAACAACATCAACTTCGGAAATGATTTTGATGTCTTGAGAGGAAAAGGGAGGGCTGGCTGATGAGGGGGATGAAATTATTGAACAGGGAGTGAGTGAGTGAAGACTTGAGTATAGTTGACAGCAAACTCTTTTCTACTTGCTCATTAGTAACTAGTTGCTCAGGCAGGTAGTAGTACCTACTGCTATGTACTCCTTTTTTAATATCCAGAGCCTCAAGGACCTGGGCAAAAAAAATACTTTACCATTGTAAAAGTAAAGTGATGAAGTGGTTCAAGGTCATAGAAAATAACGACAGAACCACGAAGGAAATCCATGGCTGAAGTATAGATCCTATGGAGACTGTACCTGAATTCATAGTCGTCTGTCAGCTAGAGTCTCATGGTCTGCTGTTCTGTGCTCTGTTACATTCAAAACCCGCTTGTTTTTTTTTTTTTCCCCCCCATTGCTGTTAAGAAGTTGCACAAACATCTGTTTCTGTACTGAGTATGATGTTGGGGTACTTCTGCTGAATATTTTATATTTCCATTTATATTTCCATTACTGCAATTGCAATTATGACTTTTTTTTCCAGAGTAAATAGAATATGGAAATCAAATTATTGAGGGCATCAAGAAGCTTTTATTTAGATATCATTACTGGGGAAGAAAGAAGCAATAATAAGGAAAGAAAGTTCTTAAATTCAATTAATGAATGCTTAGCTGAAGCAGAAGTGAAAACATGTCATCTAAACTAATGATATAACCAAAACCCATTACCCTAATAGTCTTACCTAATTTATAACTACTGAAAATTTGCTGGGGAAGAGTGGAGAACAAGGTTTTGCATTCACGATAGATTTGAGAACATGGAAAACTAATGTATTTTTTCTTTTTTTTTTTTTTTTTTAGGTAAGTAACTGAATGGGACATGAAGAATTGACGTTTAAATGGCCAGCATGTTGCAAAAGGTATTTCACTTTAGATTGCAGAGAAATGTATGAGTAATTCCTTTCTGTATGTATAATGAAGTTTGCCTTTAAAAAAACAAAAATCCTCTATTGTTGGCTGAATGATTTAAAGAAGTGAAAATCATCAATGTTCATGCGATCGTTACATGACATCACATCTAACAGGAAGCTGGATGCTCTTCTCTTATTTTTTTGGTATGTAATCCATACTAATTAACCAAATGCTAACTCATGTTAGTCCTCATTTACAGTGATGCTGTTGAGGCGTACAGGTAACACGTTTGTGGTGCTTTGCTAGCAGATCACAGGTTACTTCAAGGTAACACAGGTTGTACCATCCAGTAACGGGGAGTAGCCGTGGACTGGGAGTTCTTCTGAACACTGTTCGATGTCGCTGCACAGGGGTTTAATTTCTCTTAGCTGTCAAGTGACATCTAGACTGGAAGGAGCTCCTCACTGTGTCATCATTGTAGAGAATAGAAAAAATGCTTTTAAATAGTTGGTTAAAATTATTTTACTCACTATATGCTAAAAAAGTAGTAGGAATAATATAAGGAATGAAATGGGTAGGTGTCGTGCTTGAAATCTTTTTCTGCCCCCGTAGACTTTCTCTGAGGTCAGCTGAGGTATTGCTAATTTTGGTGTTAGTCACTGGCGAGTCTGTTTTGGATGCTGATCTTGAAGTTGATAGATGTGTCACGTCGTATTTCCAAGAGATGACGTCACTAAGTAACCTTGAGAAAGCTAAACTGGCGTCTGCTCTCTGAACAGCCACTGCCTTGCCAGCCAGATGTGTACGTAAGTATGCAAGGGCTTGCAGTGCGTCGGGAAGCGGTATCTGTAAATACGCTGCTAATAAAATTCTTGAGCTTCTGCTTATTACACCCACACACAAATCTCGAAGCATACCCTGCTATGTTTTGTTTGCGATACTTGACCTACCAATTACTTTTTAAATCACTGATAACAGGTTATAATTTTGTAGGATGTTTGCTGTCAAATGTGGTAGTCGATAAAATCGCTCAGAAAAGTGGAGGTTGATGGAAAAGCGATGGTTACATACAGTAATTCCAGTTAATGCTCATTAGGAATGGTAATTGGAGTTATCTGGAGGAATCTTCAGAAATGCTGGCTAAAGAAAAAGAATTCTGCTTTTTAGAAAACTGTCAGTTTCCTAGTTATTTCTCTTAGAATAGAAATTATACTTAGTATTTTTGACAGAGAAATAGAAAGAGGAATATAGGCTTTTTGATTAGGGAATATATCTAGGATATGGAAAATAAACTTCATTTCTGGTCTTGGTAAGGCAGAACTGAGGTTTGACTCTGAATTTCCAACTTGTGAAAAGGTCATGGAGACCACTGTGCTTTCTGGCTGTTCTGCACTCCTTCCCTATTTTTTGAGTTTAAAAAAAAAAAAAAAGAAAAAAGCCATATTTGTTGTAAAAACTAAGTATTTTTGACAAGGTTTTCAGCTGAAAATTTTTGTGTGGTTTTGCCTTTTATAAGCTTTCCGGTATTGTCTGCATGTAACTGCTCTATCAGCTTTTCCCGCTATTCTTCCTGACTTTTGTTTTGTTTTGTTTTGTTTTTTGTTTTGTTAGTCAAGCTATATGGGCAAGTTTAAGCTCTCAGTAAAGGACTTATTTTAAACTCTGTACTAGGATTGCTCAGTTCATTTAGGTAAATGCCAAACAGCGTGTTAAGGTCAGGGATCCTCAAAAATAGGTCACGTTCATCTGAGATTTCAGTGTCATTGCTGTCTGGTAATTTTGCCTTGCCTCTTAAAATAAGATTCTAGCTTGTATGATCGTAGAGTTGCCAGTGAAAATGCAAACTGTTTACACTGATTTCCCTGTGCTCACCTGAGCCTTTCTACTGTTTAAAGTGTTTTGTTTTTTTCCTTTTAATTTTTATTTTCTCCACCAAGACGCTAAGGACTCGGCAATCATAGAGCTGTATTTCTTTCTTTGATGCCACAGAACAAAATGTGCTTATTTGCTATTGGATGGTTACGAGGTGGCCAGTGTTGTGCCGTGCGGTCGGGAAAAGCTGCCCTGTCTTTTTGCTCTTCAAGCTTTTGATAAAAGACACTTACTGGGTTTATGGCACATGCCCAACCGTGAGTCCCCAGCCTTCTGTGGAGCCAGGCACCAGAAGAGGCCTGACTCTTTCTTTTCTTTCTTGTTTCTTGCCCTGCTGTAAACAGCCAGATTTTTTTTTTTCTCATTGGTAATTCTGAAGTGCAACAGTTGCTACAGCACCTGACAAAATGCTGAGACGTGCTCTGTGCGTGTATATGTATATATATTTTTAAAGCTGATTTAATTGGAAGGGTGTTCAGTGTCTATCTTTACATGAGCATCTTCGTGGAATCTCTTTTTAGGAACATCCTGAAGGATTTTCAGAGAACCAGAACCCCCTGTGAATGCAGCCGAATGGCAAAATCTGCCGGATCTCCTATCTGAGAGACATTGTCTGTCTTGTGATTTACATATGATAAAAGTGCCTTTTGGCAGCCGACTCAAAGCGGTTATCCTTTACAAGAGGTGTAGTTTCTTATCAGATATGTCCAAACAGATAACTGACATTGGCTGGTTTTAGGGTATTCAGGGATATTCAGGGATATAAGCTATGTTGTGGACTTCTCTAAGTAAAATGCATTTCATATAAAGTACCATGTTTCTGGAAAAAACAGGATCAATGGATCTTTAGTAAGATGTTCCTCATTAGTAAGCTTATGTAGTAGGCCCTTTGCATTACAAGGCAACTATGAGACCATGGAAAAAAATACACAAACGTGAGCGCGGTCAATGGGGGACGGCAGATCTCACCGCCGTGTCTTTCTGTCTACTCCGTGGGCGAAGGCAGAGCTCAGGATGCCATGGAAAACTTGCAGCGCCTACTCACAGACTTCAAAGTGAAACAAATGCTGTGTGTAGTTTTGAAAATGAGATTCTAGTTTGAGGGTGGGGGGAAAACATTCTGGTGAGCAGGAAAAATAGGAGTGAAAAGAAGCTTGTAACCTTTTCTACAGTGACTTACATTTTTAAAACATTTCCATTGGAGAGTGGTGCACTATAATTGTTTGCATTTGCAAGTAATTTTCACAGAGCTGAGCAGTGACGCTGGAGGGTGGGTGAATTATTGGATTTACCTTTATTGGTTTTAACTTTTTTTCTAGATCCACTGCTAGGCAGCAGGAGTTTCCCTGCTGAAAGACCTCCAAGATAAATATGAAAGATGTTATTTACTATCATTCTATTAAAATATCTTTATTCTCCATGCCCTACTTTTTCCTTGTTAGGCCTCTTTTATGAACTCGCACCTTCTTTCATGCACTGTATGGGATAGTGTGGAATTTCATCATGCTAAGCTAATTCAGTTGCTATGATTTCTATTACATACTGATTCTGTAATCTCTTTAGCCTTTGGAATATATGGTATTAAAAGTTAAGCTAGTCAGATATAGCAGGGAAGGGAGATCCTACATGCAGTTTGATGCTGCAGTGTACTACTGGTACAGACTCGGTGGTCAGCGGTAGTGCAAAGTTCTAGGTAGCAGAGATTGTGCTGCACGAGTTTTCCTGAATCCTAAAGACACAAGTTTCAGCTGTGTTTGGGGCATTTCTTTGGCTTTTGAAATATCTGGCAAGTTTCATAGTTTGACATTTGTGCCAGTAAACTTTTAAACGGTGATCTGGTGCTTGTAAGAAGCTCTGAAATATTGATGTGCTTGGCAATTAGTTATTCAATACAAAGAATTGTAAGGAATATCAGGTTAATAAAACAGTATTGGTGACTACAAGCAGAGTAGTATCATTGTTTTGGGGAAAAAATACGCGTGTTAGATTCATTTCCCATGGAACTGTGGGTAATTCTGCATGTTGAGGTCGTCTGAAGTCATCAGAGGACTAAAGTTTTGGAATAGCAGCAAAAGGAGGATGTAATTTCATTTTCTATTATAACATCTGCCTGACTTGAAAGAGTTGGGAAGCAGCTGCATAACACCTAATTAGTTTAAAACCCAATTCATTGATCATTCTTGATAATTAGACTTATAAGCATTGGGAAAAATTTGGTTTACTGAAATCGTGTAGGGTCCAATTCTGTATTAATTTTGGAATATTTAGAATTGGCTATGCTGTACAGCCTGGTTTTACCCGGGCAGTTGTGTTAATTAACTGCAGCCTCTAATGGGACCCTTCCGTGGTTTTATTTATACATGTTGGGAAGTTAGATTCATAGATGCTCAGGAAGAACTACAACATTTCTTTTTTCCCTCAACAAGTAGTGAAAACCTCTCTTTTGCATCACTCTGCTGCTTACCAGGACAGGTATTCCATCCGGTAATGGTGATACGTAGGTTGGGAAGTTGCCCGAGGAAAAGCAGCTTAGTTGTTCACACACTGTGGGAAAAACAATTTTCTTACCAAATATTTCTGAGCCTGAGATGACCCTTAAGCCAAGTTGATTCTGGGTACTTAGCTATTTGAGTCTGTCGCACACTCTTGGTGGTATTTTCCTAGGTCACTTCTTTGTCATATTTGTGAGGAAGGCCATAAGTGGATGACATGCGTATTTGTATTAAGACTTCTACAGTGAGCAATGGAAGTTTTACAGCTGACAGGATGATCTTATGTCTGCAGCTTCTTTCTTCTTTTTTTTTATTTTATTTTATAATTTTCTTCTCCTTTAAAAGTGGATGTAGTACTTCAGGATTTCTTGTTTGGTAGTGTTAGTTAAATTGCATCATCCAAGGTCTCTCTGAAATGCTTCTATGCACAAACACCAAACTGTGGTAGTTTTTAACTGTTGTTCATCCTTTCCTTCAGCTGCATTCTGTAGCTTAACTTTTATTTTCCTGTTGTGTTTAAAAATGGTACATAATACATATCCTTAGATTCAGTCTAGATATACAGGGATTTTAAGTTGTGACTATTATCTACCTGTTTGAATTTTCCAAGGAACAGATGTCCACATCTGAAAAAAAAGAAAAACAGCATAGCATTTCACATTAAACGGTATGTTTGTTGGCATCTTCAAGGGACATGAAAGTTTGGATGGGCATGATGAATAAATTATCTTAACTTCAGACTGCTCTTTCAAAACAAGAATGAAATGGTCTACGGTGAATTTGCACTGCTTTTTGCCATGTTGTATTTCTCGGTAGGTCTCGGTAGGAGGATCATTTTCTTCATGATTAATTTAATCCAGCATGGTCTGGCCTGTGTTACAAAATGCAAGGAAAAGCATTTTTATCACAACCAAAATGAGCAAGGCAAGAGTCATGGTTATTTTCTTTTGATCTCCTTGGGATCTTCGACTACAAAATGGGTGAAATTCCAGCGTGTCTGTAAAGGTTCAAAAGTATTTTATTCTTGCTATTGATTTTTATGTGGAATGTTTTCAAATGCTGGGGCAATTAGCAGCTAAGCTAACTACAGCTGGAGAGAGACTGGTCCATCACAAATGGAAGCTAATGGGCCGTAAAGGCACGCAGGATGATTCAAACATTCAGCATGAGGTTTGAACCTAGACTGCCACCAAAAGGGTGGGAAGCCGGATATGTTGGCCAAGGGCTGAATGATGTACAGTGAATGTGTGTTGGCTGTTTTAAGATGTTGTGTAGTCATGCTTGAAAATAGCTTTCAGTTCAGGAGCTGAGAAGAAAATGGGTGCGGCAAGCATCTTGCTTGAAGCAGCGACTGTTTAGAAAGCAGATTTTATGTGGCCCTTCTGTGGCTCGTTGTTTTATGAGCTGATTTTTTTTTTTTCCCTGAGCATAAAAATTGGAAGGAAGAAATCTTTTCAGGTACGTTAAGACCTCCCCAGATGAATTCTCTTTATTTGGAAAAGAGACCACGTATATCAGCATACGAATCCTGAGGAGTGTCTGGTATGTCCTACACCTTTTCACAGCTTGTTTTCCAGACCTAAAGTAAAACTTCACTTGGGAAGCATTCACTGCAAAGTGCAACAAATTGGCTGCGAAATTTCTGGATCTGTCTTAGCCTTTCTGCTAGAATCTTATTTATTTTCTTTTACTACAAGCATAGCAGTGAAAGGGGCATTATGTTTTTCCAGTGGGGGAATGCGTAGTTCTTGTCAAACAAACTTCTTACATTCTGTTTATAAACATATGTTGAGAAAGCACTTTGTTCTAAGCTAGTGCAGCTTTTGCAGTTTCTTTATTGTGCCAGAGCAGACGGAAGCATAGGCCTGGCCACTTCTCAGAGCTACTTCCAAAGATATTCCCCTTGTTTAAATGTTTCAGATAATTATTGGTTGCTGTCCCTGGCACCTTCAGTTTGCAAATCCTTTCACATATGCCAATGTCTGCTTAGGAGGCTTTGCTAATTTTTAAAAATGCTTTTCAACGGGCAGCTCTGGATAAGGCTTTGTGCTAAGATGTGAGTAAGAAAGGGAAACTGAACTTACTCCAAATGTTCGAATGAATTGAATAACAGCAGTTTTTTTGGTGTTCTACACTACCCTTACATTTACAAGCAGAGAGCTGCCTTTACAACTGGTCCTGCAGTCATACCATAATGCTCATCCAGCGGCATTAATTTTTTAAATACTTGTAGCACTAATCTGATAAGCTCAGTAAGTCAAGCAAGGATAATCCCTGGTGTCTTCTGGAAGTTATATTCAACCATTTTATGTTGCTCTTGTCTCCAATTGCTCTGCTCTGCAGCTAGACCAAGTCTTCTAGGAGGCAATGCTCTATCTTCTGCTTACTTTATTAACTGTTGGCTGGGAATAAAAGCTGGAATGTAGGTAATAATTTCTGAAGAAACATAATTGCAGCATATTGTCGCTTCCGTTTCTCTCCATCCATGGTCCAGTGCTATTTCTGGCACAGCTGCAAGTTAAAAATGGGCCAAGGTATAACACTTTTTTTTGTCAGTTTCAAATACCATCAAAGATTTGTGGGTGTCTAAAGCCATCCTTTTAATCTTGTGCCTACCTTCACATGTATGTGCATGCATATCCTGCAGGAATTTTACTCTTCTGTCTTTAAGTGCCACCTAAAAATGCATGTCTAATCTTCCATCAGTTTGAGCTCTTCACGGATGTTCTCTTCTCTAAAGATCATTTTTTCACTGGCTACGTTTCAAGAGCCAATGTAAAGCCAATCAGAAGTAAGGTTTGTGTTGGATGTATATGTCAGTGGTAGAAAGGTTTCCCCTGACACATTTGAGGATAAACTATGTCAGTCTCGTCACTCATCTTGCTGCAATGGGTAGGCTTGGATTTTATCCTTCATAAAATAGCAGTGGCACATGGTTAATCTCTCATCTTTTATAAATCATCAGCTTCCCTGGACAACTCTGTAATGGTATGAAATAAAAATAATTAAAAAATATATTCCCTCAACTTGTTTCTTCTAAGCGGGCAAGCTGAGGTAATCAAATATTGTCTCCTGTGTATACCTCAGGTTAGGAACAGCTTTTAAGAAACTGTTATACAAGCAATCAGGTTGCTCCCTCAGAAAATTCATTCCCCAAATTTCCTTGGGCAGGGGGAGAGATGGTAGGAGCTGATACATACTGCATAGATTTTATAGTGACTGTAAACCTGCCCTGTAGCTTTTATAGCAGCCTGTGGCTGTAACTTGGATGGTTCAGAGGCTCTGCCTTGCTGCAGAGGTGGAAATGCAGAAGTAGAATAAGCATATATATATTTTTTAATTTTCTTTGCATACTTGGAGCCTTTTAGCTAAAGAAGCTGATTAAAGCTGGGCTGTCTCATGATCTGCTCTTGTTTTCCTCAAACTCTAATGTCACAGTAATTTGTCTCATTAATTTGTAGCCATGAGAACAAATTATGATCTGCTGTAATGGTAACTATATTAAAGAAAAAGGTCATAAAAATGATAGGGAGGAAGTTGTGTGTTACAAATACCAAAGCAGAGCAATTAGGATTTTTCCCACTTTTAAGTAAAAAACATGGGAATATATCTATACGTATCTCTGTGTGTGTATATATACATGCATGTGTGGATATAGAGTATGTATGTACGAGTGTATGTTAAACAAAACAAAGACCATATTCATGGCTCCACATTGGCAAACACATTAATGAATCTCTGAATTCTCAGAGGGGAGTCAGCTGATGTAGCTGATTTCACTCAAAACGCTTGGATAAAATCCGTAGTAGCTAATAGACACTTTCTGCTACGTTTTAAGTTCTTTTCTCTAGCACTTAGACGTAAATGGCCATTTCTTCAATAGAAGCTGGCTACTTTCTGAGGTGTCTGTTTACACTGTTACAGAAGAGGTATTAAATTATTACATACAGTGGAATAAAAAAAAAAAAAACACAACACCTGAGCAATACCTGTTGTGAATGATGCCGGTCTTAGGTTGATGGTTATGGGGTTGCTGGGAGCCAAGCTGAAAAACCTACAGCTGAGTGTTGTAACAAAAGCAATCACTTCTGGATTAATGTGAGGTGATATGTGGTGGGAGAAGTTGCTGGGGTGCAAAGGGGGTCTGATGTTCAAGGAAAGCAGTTAGTGATGTCTGGACTGAGCCATTAATCTTTCAAAACTTTAAAATAGAGTACCAGCTGGAAAAACTGCATATTGCCTTGCGTTAAGAATTGGACAAGTAGAAGAACAAAAGTCGGTGGTAGGATCCTCCATAAGTCACATTCAGCGTTAGGCACCTGACCTAAAATGTATCAGAAACAATAACAGAAGCAGTCCAAGGAAGATCAGTGCCATTAAGGCAAGCGTAGAAGGTTCTCAGAGAAGGAAGAACAAATGATCCTCCCGCTTTAGAAAAGGTTGACATGAATGTATGTGCAAATGTTAGCTAACAATCTGCCTGCATGAAACAATCTGCTGCTAGAAACAGCATGTCCAACTGAAAATGGATTTGTTTATACTATTTTATTCAGTCTTGCTGTTCTACCTTCTTCTGTAGTTTTAAACAAAGGAAGTACTATTTGTAATATATGTAAAAAGTTTCACGTTTTGTTCCTGTTTAAACAATTTCTGTTTTAATTAAGCGTGAGAAATTATGCAAATATGGGTGCCCGTATCAACGTACTACCCTCATGGCAATTTTATGAGGAAGCAAAGCACAGTCCTTTAGGACTACATCTTGCCTGCTGGGCTGCACTACATCCTCAATATGACCAGTGCAAATGCAGTGATGTAACTTTTACCTGTGTAGGATATTGATATTTTCTAGAGCTCCTTAGCAATGCCGTAGCAGCATTAGGAGCTGCTGGTATGCCGTTCCTACACCCAGTGGAGTCATAACCTCATCCAGCAACGCAGCTAGGCGCTAATGTCAGTGGAAAAATGAACGACAAAAAAAACAACCTTTGCTTAAATAGTTTTGCCTCATCAGTAAATTATTACTAGTAAATATTGACAGAAGTCATCTGTATATTACCAGGAACTGAATTTGAGTCGTATATGACAGTACATTTCAAGGGCTGTAGAAACAGTACAAAGCAAGTCCATATCTTTGTATAAGTACTGTGTTTACAGTAAAGTATGCACTCAGCTAAAAGAAGCTTCATTTACTTGGATGGACATACTGAGTAGAGATGTAGACAGCTCTCCCTCTACTGTTCTGTTAAATCTTGTGCTATCAGTCTTTGTGTGTGTTCTCAAAGATGAGCAGCTTTCTCCAAACATACACATCATCATTTTTTTGTTGTCGTTGTTGTTACATCATTGGTAAAAAATCAGCTTGAAAACGATATTTTTTCCAAGGTTGATGGGAGTAGTTGGTGATTGCTAGTTTTGGTTTGGGGTATATGATAGTTCTTTTGCGGCACGTTAAGTCAATTTTGACTTACTGAAAAGCTACAGACGCAATTAAAATAAATCTGTTTCAAGAGTTATTCTTTCCTTTGTTTAAGGAAAGGCCCTTCATATCTTTCTTGCTCATTTTCATTTTGTGTTGATTAGTTTATACTATTTAATCTGCTTTATAGTTACCAACTACCAGAGAATGAAACTCGTCTTATCCATCATTTCTTTTAAACTGGACTCCCAGATTACAGTAACTGTAGCACATAACAAATGTAGTTAAAGCCCCAACTGTGTCCAAGGGGAAGCAAAGTTATTTATATGGGACTCAAGTGCAACACTTCTCTGATAAAGGCCAGTGCTCTGGAACGAAGGTTAAATGGCAGCGGCGATTCCCTGCCAACCTGTCAGGTCTGGGTTCGTGCAATTTTGTTGCTAAGCCAGACAAGAAGCCAGGACAAGAAATAGCTTCTTGTAAACCAGTCAGGAAGCTGTTGCTGCGATAGTAGTGAAGCTAAGTTATTTAAAAGCACTGATAATGATGAAGAGAGCAGTAAGTGTTGGTTGCTATGCTAGGCAGTTTACCCTTTAACTTTCTTTCTTCTTTTTTAGAATATCCGATATTTAGATAATAATGTCTGTCTCCTGTATTACAGTTTAGTTGCTTTGCCTTAGTCAATGCTAATAAATTACTGACATTTAAGTATATCAAACTGTTTTGTTCTGAAGGAGTTTACTAGTAAAATTATTTGCTGGTGAGAGGATCTTTGTCTTCTCTATATAGTGTGTGTATATGTGTGCGTGGGTTTTATATATATGTAAACTCCTGTATGTGTACATGTGTTTTATATATAAGTAAACTCCTTCTCAATAGAAGAAGTGTATGCTATTTGGAAGGATATGGCTGGATAAAAACATGGTTTTGAAGTTTCCTAACTATGAATAATTTCATGTGAAAAATTTGTCCTAACTTCCCTGACATATTATTTTAAAGATAGGGATTTTAGTTCTTTATTTCATAGACAAGGGAAAAAAAATAAGAGAGATTATAAAATTAAAAAGCTAGATGCATTCGCAAAGACTGAACTATTTCTCCTAGACTTGTTCTGTACATTCAGTGTACACGCTGGGGATCAAGTCCAAGGAGCTACATTGATTTACAGCAGCCGTCTCCAGCCCCATCCCCTTTCCAGCAAATTGGTATGCTGATCCAGTGAGTACAATCAGGCAGAAGAGGCTGCAGTAGGGCAGCAGCAACCACCGCAGAAGAACGGCCTCGGGGATGCCTTAAAAATGTGCCATTGCCTCTCGGAGCACTCGGCGGCAGCAGCTGAGCTTGAACTTGGGGGTGAGATGCAAGCGCAGTGCGCAGGGCCGGAGAGCTGAAATCATAGCTGCTCACCGAAATGCTTCCTAAATGTTTCAGCAGAACACGTGTGCGTGTGTGAAAGCCTAACCAAATTCTTTTACATATGGTTGTTTGCCTTCCAGCGCTTGCTCTGCGTGGCTTACTGTGACATTTTAAATGGTGAGTTTACAAACTCCGTGTTAACATCGAAATACTGCTTTACAGCTTACTTCGGGCACGTGAGGCAGCTAGGTACCAATGCACTTAGGTCTTCAGTCATTCAGAGTCTTAGTCGGGGATCCTGATCTTTTTGCCACTGCGGTAACTTTTGGTTGTATTTGTTATTTTGGATTGGTTTTGGTTGTATTTAAACCTAGTAGGCTTTTAGGGTGTCAGACACCTAAACTGATGTGTGTTTGCTTAGTTTTGTTTTCTTACAGCTGGTCCATTGCAGGGCCCGTATCTAGGGATGGGTAAGCTCGTGGGATCCTTTCTGGGGTGTCTGAGCAGCGGCCAAAACCTAATGACGTTGTTCATATTTCGGTATTCACACAGGTCTCTGTTTGGCAGTGTGAGGGTGCTGATATCCTCACAGACCATTAAAGCCCTTGCCAGAGATGTTTACTGAGCACGTTTTAATTGCTGCATGGACGTGAGGGGCTGCCAGTCGCTGGCAATGGTCACTTCTGCTTGAGGGGGTGAGGCTGTTACCGGGTTTTGCTTCCCAGTTCCCCTGCCCTCGCTGCTGGCTGGTTGGGATGCAGCATCCGCAGCCCACCTGTAGTGGGGGGAGATGTAGTTAAGCTGCAGTACCTGGCATTCAGCTCAGGGGGTTTACTCCACCAGCTCTCAACCCCCCAAAATTGCTGGTAAGCCTGGTGCTGAGGAAGGCCAAGTGGTGGGGGGGTGGGCAAGCGCGTGCCAAGCCGCAACATCTCGAGGGGCTTGACACCAGAGAATGCAGGCAGCCTTCAGAGCCGTAACAAAATATTTTAAAAACTTCAGGAAAAAAGGTCTTCTAAAATGCATTAAGGTGAGCGTTCAATATGCTTGTCTTTCAGTCTAAAATCTTGCACCTTTTGGAAGGCTGCAAATGAGAGACTGGTGAAAATGAGGTTTTGTCCTGTTGTTTTGTAGAGAAGATGCTCTACAAAGGAGTGTAAAATGACGATTTTGGAACCAAAAAGGTTGACGTTCATAAGCCTAACTATAAACTTCACGTGAGCTTAATTTCCGTATGGCTACCTGGTTAATAATTAAGCACTTATTATGCAAAATATTTTTAATCTTGGAAAGAGGAAAAAATGAAGTTTTCTGTATGGTTTCCACCAGTGCTCAAGAGATGGCTTTTGAAAAAGAAGGAAAACATTATTGCATACAATGTCTAGCTCTCTAAGATAGGTGCTTAAAATGTGGCTTTTCAGCTGGAAATACATAGACTTATAATGCCTTTTTTTCTGTCAACGAACTGCACTAAAAACCTGTTTCAGCATGTTTCTGATAAGTGTAGGCAGCACACTGAGGTGGTTAGGGAGCTCTTGTACCCTTCTCCTTGGGCAGCTGACACGATTAGCCCTCTTGCATTAACTCTCACCCAGGGGAAACGTAGCCGTAGGAAATCCCTGCCTAAATCACGACATTTTTGGTGGAGGCGTGTGACCCATGTGTGCGTGTGTTCTGCGGTGACAGCAAGCGTTTAATTATGACTAAATTTGATACACATTTTGATTTGTGTTCTGTTGCCACCTTCTGCTCAATGTCTTTCCACTGCACTCTTGTGGTACAGTAACACGTTGCACTGGGGAGCTCGCACTGGAGACGACATTTGAGTATACGGTGCTTTAAAGCAGCAGTGCCAAAAGGAAATGTCAGCTCCTCTCCTGAATTCTTGAGTGCAAAGCCCTGTTTAAACAGTACAAGGAAAACATCTTCCGTAGGAAAATTACTGACAGTTTTCATCATTTTGAAAACTAAGATGTAAGCCATCTCGCTGACACCGCGTAGCCTGGTCTCACTTTGGTTAGCTTAAAAGCCCACGAACCACAAACTGAGCCGGGCAGCACTTGTGTATGGTGCTGCGAGTCACAGAATTAGAGACTGATTTAAGCCTTTGAACATTTTTATAGGGAATAGGAGCAACTGGAGGAGTGGTATTGACAGCTTGGTGTACTGATTTCTTCTGGAGATTTCCACTTGGTGGTCTCTAGAAAGCACACTCCTGAATGTTTATCCTGCCAGCTCTTAGGGCTTATTGTATGGACCCAAATGCGGGCTTTATTTCCTCATGCTCTGTCAGGAGCTTTCTTCAAGTAGAGTGAAATAAACAATTTTGGCTGCCTTGTGACATGGCTGGTAACAAAAATAAAAAAAATATTTCTAATCTTTCTGGGAATAATGTGCAATTTATATTGTAGCCAAAAGGCATATTAATCCTCTAGTAGAATTTGTGATAGTGAGGGACCAAAGAGATGTGATGCGGTTGCTAATTAGTGTTTTTTGCTAGCAGAATCAGCTAGGAGGAGAAGCAGTCTTGAAACTTCCCAGACCCTGAGATCCATGAAAAAAAAAAAAAAGGAAGCAGGTGTATCTTTAGGTACTGGTTTCTTCTTCTTCTTCTTCCTCTCTTTTGGCATAGCTTGCTTAGAAGTTACAGAAATAGTAAATTCTTTGTCTGAAACTGCTCAGCATCTGTGGTTTGTGAGGGTAAAGGACGTGAAGTCAGAGCTGTAGGAGAAATATATACTGCAGGGGAAATGTGGTCTGACTGGCTCAGATACTACGTGGGGAAGCGGGTCCCCACTTGCATCATACTTTACTGATATTCACCAATAAAGCAAACCAAGTTTTTTCAAACCTGAGAGGCGTAAGGGATACATTTTGATATAGCTCAACAGTCTTGATGGCGAAGGCCAGCAAAGAGACTTCTCATCTGTTGCACTATGGTAAAAATGGCTGTGCTTGCTGAAGGCACCTGGCCACTGAGCTCCGATAACTCAGCAGGACTGCAAAACTTGGCCAGCGGTGTGGGAAACGCACAACTGGCCGGTTACTGCTTGCAGTTTTAAACCTGTGTGGTATCGATTTATTTCGGTGTGATAATTTTTGGAGTAAATTTAACCTATTGAAAAATCGGCTATGCGAGTTCCCATCCGCAGGGTCTTGGCTTCTGCTTCCGCTCTCGCCACCTTGCAGCCCTTGAGGTAAGTACATTTTGTGCAGAAGTTTGCAGCCCTTCTTCCCTGGCTGCCAGGCTGTGGTGCCCTGCTCCTCCCCTGTCAGTGCCGAGCTTCTGGCAGAGTTTCTTCTGCTTGGAGCGCATTAGACTCTTTATAGTCTTTTCTGACTGCTTCTTGCCTATTTTGTTCTTTATTTTGTTTATGCCAACCCAGCGCTAGACAACCCCTTTTTCTTGTATGGGGTCATGGGTTCAGTGGCATAGTACAGTGACAATCTGCTGTTGCCCACGGTGTCAGGCTTTTCCATGGCTCTGGCCGTCTGAGGGAAAAACATTAAAAGTTCAAACGAGCAGTGTGTGGTCATGTCTGCTGTGGCTCGTTTCCCTGCCTCAAGACTTTTATGAGATGTCGATGGCTATTTTAATTAACCTGACTTGTTGCTCTACTTGACGTCAGAGGAAACAGAGGAAACACTTTAAAATAAAATCCCTAATTTTAACACCTTTCAGTATGACTCCCCATGTAAGTTTCCCCTACCATCTCTTGAAATCCAGCTCAGTGACTGTGACAGCCATGAGTGTGAAGGAGAAAGGAAGGGAAAGCCGTGTGTTATAAATCTGGGATAATGCCCAGTGAGGTCCAGCAGCGTCTTTAACTGGGAGTTTGTTAGATCTTTGCTAGGTAAGTGTGGTGTTTTTAACGGGTAAAGCCACTCGGGCGCAGCAGTCCAGTAAGCGGTCTTCCTCTCCTATGTACCTTGCTGGGTGTGTACCATGCTTAAACTGTTGGAGTACAAATTCTTTCTTTGTTGTCTTTCACATGAGCACCAATAAAAGCAATTAGCAAACTGTGGAGTACTCTTTGCAGAGGTGGAAGTAATGGCTCTGTGTGCAGGGATCAGACCACGTTAGCGTCAATTCCTCTTGAAATTACAAAGCAGCAGTTTAGACCAGCTAGCAAAAGTACCAACACAGATCTATCCTTAGTCTTTGACTTCAGGAACAATGCGGATATCTTTAGAAAAACAAATTTGTGTGCTAACCAGTGCAAGGCTCATCTTTCCTCTCCCTCAGGTTGCCACTGAGCTGCAGTTTCCAGAGCTACCAGTCTTCTGCAGCATGGCTGAGGCTTTGCTCACGAGTCCTGGTGCTGAGGAGGAGGAGGAAGGTCGTGGTGGCTGCCAGTCACAGTGGTGACAGACGCAGAGTGGTGAGGTGGGAGGGAGGAATAACACCCCGTGCACAGGAGGGACGCGATGTGGATCCAGCAGGCCTTGGGAAGGGGGAGATCAGGAGAAGCCACTTGAGTCCTGAAGACGTGTCAGGAAACTGAATTCCTATTCACAAAGAGGATTATTTTTTTTTCTCCAAGCCAAGCACTCGTCAACTCTTTGCCCTCTGCTTGGCCCGGGTCCAAGGCACCAGCTCAGGGTGCTGCTGGGTGGCCGCAGTTGAAGGCACTTCCTGCTGGCACCCAGGTGCTACCCCAAGGAGCACTCGAGTTGTGGCCACATGGTTCTCCCTTTCCAGCAGAAGCTCGGTTGATGGGCTAAAACTGGGTTTGAAATCAAACCTCAGGAAGCCCGCGGTCCCACTGAATCTCAAATGAATGCTTTCAGATGTGTGGTTCTAATGCAGCGTTATTTCCCACAGGTGGGATGCTTTTTGCATAGCTTTTTTCTTGAAGCAGATTTATCAGCCAGACACACCAAGGCACAGTTGAAAGTCATTGCTGTGCGGAGTTCACTGAAGCCTTGCTAATCAAAGGATCCTTTGACAGGTGGGGTGTGCTGGGGGGCGGGTTATGTCGCTTTACTGTAAAAATGAAACCTCCTTAAAACTCAGGTCAAGTCACAAAATATTTCTTTCTCTGAAGGTGAATTTTCTTAAATAATTTTGTGTTGCAGCTAACCGTGAGGAGCACGTGCTTAGTTTTGCAGTACAGGTGGGAGTTTTGAGGTTTAAATACTTTAAGAAAAAGAAAATACTGTAGCATCAGTCCTGGGACAGATGTCAGCTCTGTGCTTAAACAGAGCACACACGCATGCATGTGTCTGCAGTTATTAATGATCAGAGCTCTTGGGTGGGCGCAGTTCAGCCTACTTCAGCTCCACCAGTGTCCAAGCCTTCTTATTTGAAGGATGGTGTCTTAAAGAGGAAAAGGGCAGTTCAGTTTCAAGCCTGTGAGATGACAGGTGGTGGTACCTGTTCCAGTTTTCTGATTTATTGTCTGTTCCTTAGGAGCCGAAACGACAGGAGGTAGGCAGTGAGTAGGGTGCTGAACATCTCATCAGTGGAGTAAAAGCATCCTGGCTGGAAATGTGTATGACATTTTGTGCATCTTTGTCTACTTTCACATAAGGAAAATAGTATCTTTTTAACTGAGAAGAGGATAAATAAGTACTATCATTTAAACAATAGTTGCAGTAATATCAGACAAATATTTGTTTTTCAAAGGTTATGTTATAACATCACTGAACATTCATCTGTCTTTTGGGAATGGTCTTCAACTTGACTTTGTGTATTAGCTGGCAAAGTATGACTAGCATTTTTTTTTTTTTTCTTTCAGGGGCTCTTCTTTTGTCTTTCATTGCTTTCCTGTTTGGGAAATTTAAGTTTGGTATTTCCTGAGTTTCCCAACTTTTCATTGCTGTACTTTCATTTATAGTTCACTAGACAACAGCCTCTTAAGTATCTTGTGATGGCATGTGTCCTTACAAACTTATTTTGAAATAATGTTCTTAGCCTTTAACCTCAATCTAATTTGCAATTCATATCACAAAATGTAAAATAAGTAGGCAATCACAAAGTAATCTCAGTTTTTGTCAGAGTCTGGATTCTAGTCACAAAGTGTTTTTTTTAAACTACTTTTTTTAGTCTTGTATCAACAAATGTATTTAAAAACTGGCTCTGACTTGCAGCTATTTTTCAGGACAGTGTCTGTTTCAGAGTGTGATGAAATCTTGACATTTAGTCAAGCTTTGACATTTTCTGTTAGACCAGATTAAACGTTTCTTTGTGCAGGTGCATTTCAATAGACCAGAAAATGGCAGTCAGAGGGTCACCTTTACTTCTGATGTAGCTTCTGACTTTCAGTCAACAGAATAACATCAGGATCGATCTCAGACTGTGTGGAGCTAAAGGATACATCACAGGCTTGCTACTTCTTGTTTTTACACTAAGTTCTGACTGAGTTCTACTTAATTCAGTTAAATAGGTACACGTTGTAATGAAATTACTGTTTCTAATGTTCTTGTCAAAGCTATGGAGAGACTTCTGCAGTGTAGATCATGCTTCGTTTTTCTTTGTGTCATTAAACTGCTCAAGAAAGATGACCTGACTTATTAGGAGATGTGTGCTGCTTGGAAAGTGGGTGGAAATCGGCTCTGGGCAAATCGAAAGCTATGACAGCCCAAATCTTGGATTGACAGCTCTTGGCTTTGCGAGTGCTTCCATTCTCCTGTCCTATGTATCTATGTAATACAAGAGTTTCCCTCTCAGGCTCCGCGTGTCTTATCCTAAGATGAGGAGAAGGATTCAGACGAGGAGGCCTCTGAGTTGCTTCTGGTCTCTAAAGGCTGTGCTGTGTTGCAGCTGGCTGCTGCTGCAGCAAGTAGTCAAGCAGTATAAAAATCTATTTAGACACCTGAAAGATGATGCTCCTGTGCACGTGAAGTTTTCTTGATCTCTATTTTTACTCAACTTTAATTGCGTGTACAGAAGATATGGAACATGAACTCAAACACAACAGCATACTTTGTTCATCCGTGTCTTTTCCCGGGTTTGCTTTACTTTCTTGCATGTTGTTAGCTTCTGTTGGCTGTTGAAAAATTTGACAGTACACAAAGCAACAGCCCAATGTCTGCTTCCCTTTAGTGCATTGAAGAGAAGAGGCTTCCTATTCATGGTTTGCTTGGTGTGTTGCAGTGGTTTCTGCGGGGACAGTCTTTTATCATGCTCCTGCAAGCACAGTGTTCCCTTCAAGCTGTTTCATCACAGTTGTCAGAAAAGCAGATTGAAGCCCTGTCTTTGATTGTCTGCTTGGGCATTTTCATAGGTTATTTCTAAGGGATTCTGGAAAATTACCTTATGATCACCTAGGCAGAACAAATAGGGATTTTGAATTACAGAATCTTTTTTTTTTTTCTCCTCTCTCCCACCACGGAAAAAACCTGCAGTAAAATGCAATTCCTCAGCCCATTTCTGGATTAGGCTTTTGTTTGGAAAGCAGAGGAGGTAGCAGAAGCACTGATGAGCTTTTGATGCTCTGCCCCTGGGAGCCTGAGTGCAAGCTGCACTGTAGAAAATTTGTATTTAACACTGCTTTCTTGATATGTAGGACATCCTTTTGTACTGTATTTGCTGCACAGATAGATATAATTAGATTCTATCTTGCTCCCATAAGGAGTAGAAGGAGTTAAATGTATCTGGTGGTGTTTTCTTTCCCTCTTTGTCACAGGCTGGTTCACAGATGCATTTTTGTTCATAGGAAATCAAAAGGTCTGAGGAGGGCATGGTTTGTTTTTGCCAGAGAAGTATCTGTGATCTGCAAAACAAGATGCTTGTCTGCTTCAGTGTGAACTGAAAAAAAGAATTTCACTGTTAAGAAGGAGATGGCTGTTTAATGGCCTGGTGTTTAACACTGAGGAGCTGGGGTCTAAAAGAAGAAAGTGATGTGGTGTTAGATGATGCTTACTGAGGATCCTTGTGAAATCAAGAAGGAAAAAAGCAGAGGAGCAGAGGATTTGGCACACTCAGGGGCTGAACTTTCTTGAAGCTCTAAAATGAGTCTCTTAGTGCAGTTGTTTCCCAGTGACAAAACGGAAGAAAGATGTGCAAGATCTACCTGCTAAGATTAAATTCTTCAACGTTGATGTTCAAATGTGCTTATTCTGCATGGAAAATCTGCTTTGTGCGTTTTTGTCTTCCCTTTAGGGAAGACAATGGGAAAGAAAATGCCCTCAGGACACTGGTCATGGACAGTATCCTGTCACATAAACCAGGTTAGAGCCAGGCCCTAGTGGAGTGAAGGACAGAGCTCTGCTGGTAGCAACACCTTGGATCAGTTGCAGAACGAAACATTTGCTTGAAGTTTTTGAATAAGGCGGTACTAAAATAGTGTATGTTTGCTCCGCTTGCTCAGATTTTATTGTAGCGAGCACTGAGGTTATGCGTTCCCTAAGTGGAACTGGTGGAGTAGATTCTCGCTGCCGGTAAGAAATGATGCGAGAAATCTGTAAGGAACTGCTGGTGTCTGGTGTAGGGAGCTCGTGCCAGCGGGTGGGTTTGAGCTAGCTGCTCTCATCCATGCACTGGGCTGCTCATCAGGTCATTGCTAGGTCAGAAGGTAAATGGCCATTGATGTTCAGACTGTGTCCTTGAACAGCTCTCTGTGGTTAACTCTTCTACAGGTACTTGCAGGTGCATAAAGGAACAGGCTCCCTTCAATGAAGGCCTGTCTTCTTCTAGTGAAGGAAGCTGCACAGGAGTCATCAGCAAGGAGCTGGGAAAATGAACTAATCGAGGAGAAGACAATAGTGTCAGAAACAAAAAAGGATGGCAGTGGGATGGGGAAGAGTCAAGGCATGATAGGAGAAAGGAAGAAAGCAAAAAAGGGTTGGGGGATAAAAGTGTCATAGCCTGGGGCTTTCTATTTGATATGTAAGGAAAGGTTGAGTAGTGTTTGTCCTGCATACCACCGTGTTACACAAGGGGAGTTGAAGGAGGGAGAAAATGTAGATCCCTGCACTAAATATTCCTTTTCATTTAAGGATAAGGCGTATGAACCTAATTTATGCTTTGGGCTCACTGACGATTTGCTATGGTATCTAGGTCTGCATTCACTTGGATCTTTTTCAAAGATTTATCGCTGTAATGTTTTCCTGAGCACGGGTCAGTATGTCCCAGTTAAGCTTATGTCTTCATAGCAATGATAAATAGTAAAATTCCAACCTAATATGCATCTTAGGGACACGCACACGGTGGATAATAAATGAAAGAAGGTCAACAGGAGGGTGACCACAGCAAACACAGCTGCCGTCAGCTATTAGAGTGCAGAGCTATTCCCTTATGTTTTAGAGCAATGCTCTGCTCTTCCTTCTGAGTGAGAGAAGGTCAAGAAAATTGCTCCCTGTTTTCACAGATGTGACTCCCAGATTGATTGACAGGGTTGAAAATCATATTGTGTACTCTTCTGGGCTGCTATAGGCATCCATTACGAGGCCATGTGTGTAATCATGCTGCATGCACGTTCTCTTGTTTTTTAAGGTGCCCCAGTGGTCATTCCACATCTATACCTTTGAACTTTGTATATATTCTAGAGGTTCAGGTGACACAGCTAACAACACACCTTGGCATTGGTTTGAAATGAGTCGGTGTTTGCTGTTGTGGAGAACTAGTGTCTCTTCCGCAACAGGGGTGGGATTTTTCACTGTGACGTTTTGAGCTGTGGGTGGTTTTCCGTGTTGTACTGCAGCTGTCAAAAGCGATGATAATGAGTCTGCAGCTAACTAAGGAGCTGCAGACAGCAGGGGAAGAAAGGAGTTGCATAATTTCGTTACATGTTTTAGTCGTGGAGAGCAAATGCTTTATAACTTCCTCTCTGCATTGATTCGAATGCATCTGGAATCCCTTTGTTGTGTTAAACCACAGCCAGTTGCGAACACGCCTTTGAGGCTCTATTAGCTCAGATTTGAGCCTGGCATAGAGCTATACATAATTCCAGGGGTCATAATCCCTACATATCTCTGCTTTTCAATTTTAGTTCACTTCTAGTCTATAATTGAAAAGGAAACATTTTATCCCTGATTGTACAAATTGATGCTATTTTGGTCCTGTCTAAACCCAGCACATTTCTTTCATAACAGTCATAGCACCTTGAATTAAAACAACACTTGATATATCATTCCAGAAAGTTTAATTTTTAATGATTTTTGGAGTTGTTCCTTACATTCTAACTTCCACTTCATAAGCCAAGAACATTGTTTTCTGGGAAGTTGTTGGCTCTCCATTCCCGCTAACTCCCTGCAACACCACTTGGATTATCACGAAGAATCTGGTGACAGCGTCCCGCGGAGCCATTTCTGCAAACAGAAATCAGGCCAGTTCTCCCGGTGCCAATATAATATCCAAGCTACGATCTACAAACGTGTATCCCAAACATTTTATGCTTCCTTCCTCAGCACGGTGGAATGTAAATGTGACACCAAGCTATTCAAGCCGCTGTTCGTCCTGCCTGGCAGTAGCCGTGTTGCAGTACAGTGCTGCCCCAGAGGGGCCGACGTGTTGGTGGCTGTGCTGCCATGGGGCATTCAGTTGCAGTCAGCACACGCTAGAGCAGAATACGTGCCTGAAGAGGGGGGACTAAGGAAGGACAGGGCTCTCCCAGCCAGCTCAGTGTTGCCCTTGGACGTGCTTGTAGACCTCATTCAAATGCAAGTGCAAATCCTTCCTCCAACCCCGATAAGCTCAGAGCCCAGCTTTTGCTGGACACCGGTCCCTTCCTAGAGGGGTGGAGGGCGGTGTGAGCTCGGCCAGAGAAGTGTTATCTTCCACCACAAAATGATTTATTCTCCGGGCTGGACTTGGCCACTACAGCTACATGCTGTCCCTCGTGAGGGGCAGACACACCAAGAGCCAAGAGCTCGCTCATTTTACATAGCCGGTAAATGAAATGCTGCTTGCTGCGTCAGACAACTTTGTGGCAGGAGGTGGTGCCATCCAAGAACACCATCTTTCACTTGCTTTTTAAATTATGAAGAGGCAGTATTGTTGGATATGAACACAAATCTTTGTGAATATATTTAATTGAAGATACCGGAGACGAGGCTTACAGAGATGCAGAACTTCCTATATAAGTTCATTTGTAATTAAAATTCATTATTAATGAAATACTTGTATTAACAGGCCACATTTTTATTAGTCTCGGAGATTGTTATTAGACTTTATGAATTTCTGAGTAAACCTTGTGATCAGGAGCGTGCTCAGTTTGTTCCCTTCATTTAAGTATATTTCCTCAAAAAATACATATCTTTTTCTTGTTTGTTTGGTCTGAGGAGCCTTGTGTCCTTTTGGGTGAGGAAACATCATTTTAAAAGGGTTATCCAACGTATGCTTTAGTTTCCTCGGTTTCTGTTTGGGATGGTATAGTGATTTTCCAGGAGGAGCCCTGGGTATATAAATAAGCCCTGACCCTTTGTGATGCTGTCCGCCACTTGATAGGAGAATTAATCTACTCATGCTATTTTGTACCCGTTGAGGATACCAACACATTTTACAAACGTTATCTTGGCTTTGTTCTGTGCTGCCTGCCACCTGCTATCTCTGATTAGTAGGTAAGAAAAGAAGGATGAGGAGATGTGTCAGTACAGAGTGAGGAATTTAGGCAAAAATAGAAGAGCTTTATCATGTAGAATTGCTTTCATCACAACAGCATGCTGGTCCTTTTCCATATCCACATGCAATCTACAATTTCAGTATGTATTTTTTTTCCCCATTACTAAAATAACGTGTGACATGACTAAGGTTCAGCTGCGAATTATGGATCAGCACTGCATTTTGTTTGCATCCAGAAGCGTTTCACTAGTCAAGTGTTAGACGGGTAAGATCTGAACACAAAGAAGAGGAATAAAGAGGGGTGTCCGAAGTGATGTTTTCTCTCTGCACATCAGTGACCCTCTGAAATTTTGGGCAAGGCGCCAGAATTCAGTGGTCCCAGTCACTGGTTTCGTCAAGCTGCACATACATTTCTGAGAAGTATTTGAAGATGTGACCATAGGAATGATTTTTTTTTTCCTCTTAAACTTTATTTTTGAAGTGTTGTTATATCTCAACTACGTAAGTGTGTTTCAGTTGTTTTCAGTATGCGCCAGGAAGAAAAACAGATGCCTTCTCCTGTGGCAGCTGAGCTGAAGTCAGTGCTGACGTTCCTGTTTACAGCACATCGTCCTAGAAACGGGCTGTTCAGGAGATTTCTTGTTTTCTTCAAAGTCTAATGTTTGAAGCCTTACTCGTCATATTCTCCTGGTTCTCATGTACATAACAAAATACTGATGTTTGGCGTTGAGGAGCACTACCCTAAAATGCTAATCGTGTCACATGCTATACTTACCGGTCGGAAAACGTTAAGGGATCACTGACCAGCAATGTCTGATGCATTCATTATTTTAAAAAGGTGTTATTTTTTGCTGTATTTTTATGAGCTTCAGTTTTTTTTTTTCTCAGTCCCACTCAGTTTGAAGGCAAGATGCCTGCTGTGGGAGGAAGTAATGGGAAGATACAATGGCATCTGCATTAGCTGCTAATTTTAACCTCTCGCTATCTTTTCTCTCAGGATGCACCGCGCAGACAGAAATGCTTGTAGGCGGATAGGGAGCAAATTATTTTCCCCAAGCAAACTAATTACATGCCAGACATAAATGGTACTGCCAAAATGACTGGTCTCTCTTCACAATCATTCCAGAAGTTTTCTGGCTTCCAGAATGGAGTAGGAGTCTGGTAGTAACTCTGTTCCTGTGAGCTCTGACTGAATCCAAATAAACGTGGTAGGCCCAAGCCTTTAGCAGTGGGTGTATGCTGTGTTAGACAGTGCTAAAGGTACCCTGAACAGGTTTCTGGGATCACGGCATCTTTTGAGAAGCTGAATTTCATTATAACTAGGGTTTCCATGGTTTTTTTAGGGCTATTTCCACATATAAGTTTCCTAAATTAAACTTACATTTTGAGAGAAGCATGTAAAATAGGGAAGTGGTGCTAAGGCTTTCTGAAGTCTTTTCACCTCAGCTTACAACTGTTCTGGTTATATTCGTGATCAGAGCTGAGGAAGGCGATTATCAATAAAAATTTGTTTGATTTAGCCTTCTTTATTAATGGCAAATTGCTTGCAAACAGACTGTGATTTTAAGAAACCTGTGCCCTATTTATAATCATTTTGTATATAATTGTTTTTTTTCCTCAAAATTGCTGTTGGTAGTAAGATGTATTGGTAGTAGGATGTACTTTGTGGTCCTGAGAGAGCGCCGAGAGCAAACTCTTCCTATCAACCAAGCATCCATGATAATCAAATAGGAGATGTGGGAACACAGTGGGGACAAAACCATGCCTAGGAGTCACTGGGATGTTTGCATATCATTTTTCTCATTATTTGTTCAGCTGTAACAGTGAGTGGAAATTGACACCATCTGATAGCTCTTCAGCAGTCTCTGTAAGATGAGTCTGAAGGGCTCAGGGGAGCTCCCAGCAGCCATAAACCCATCTCTTAGATCACCTCCACAGTTTTTGTGCACTAACTGACAAGCTCGCTGCTGCTAGCAGCAGACAGATGCATGGCTGTGGAGTCTGAACCATGTTTTCATCCAGGATTCGGCCCTTCTCACGGCTCACCCAGGAAATGCCACTGAAACAGAATAGGAAGGGTTATGGTACCACTTTTCCTGCTATGCCTGCTATTATGTTCATAAAAATGCTTGAATCTTCATGGGTCTTAGTATTTTATCTTTTATTCTTACCCATTCCTCCACACACTCTGTAATTTTATTTTGCTGCCTAGCTATTTTCTGTGCAGAACCAAACCACCACCTTTGGCTATTTTTGGGGAGGTGGGGAGCAGGGAAGCGTGTGATTAGGGTGAATCAAACAGCCACAAAGGTTTCCATCCACTGGGACGGCGGATAGCGCTGGTACCAGCTTCCTAGCCAGCTTTGACTTGACAAGGCTGTGGAAGAAGTGAACTGAGCATTCGGGTCTGGTCTGATCTTCCCACTAAGGTTGCCAACAAAGGCTGTGCTTGTCGTGGTATTTCTTATGACAGAATTACTTGTTCAGGGGCAATTATAAAGAGATCACCAGCTTGTCAAAGAATAACGGCCTTGTCTGCAGCTGGCCTCGCGTGGGTGAGCCAGTTATCAATTTGCTGAGCCATTGTGCCTCTAATGGAAAAAAAGGAACTTGTACCGGTGTGTGATGCGTGCGGAAGTTGGGTGTGTCCAAGGGCACTCTAGGAAACGTTTTAATTCCTTCCTTCATTCACAGTTTGCGTTGCCATTGTAGACAACGTGACGCGTAAACTGGAAAGAGGCCAGGAGACCCATCTGCGATCAGAGAGAGAGCTTTCTAATTGCGGCCTAGTAGGCAGAGCTAATGACGTACCTTCTCTCCTATGAATACTTTCATGAACTTTCCCTGTCTCAGGAGATTCCCTCAGTGCTGTGCTAAATTGGGTCGTTTGTGTGTACACAAAGGGAAGGACAAAGGATGGGTTTGTGTTCCAGTATTACCATAAAACTCTGTATCTTCTCCTCAATTAAGTAGTACAAGGATTCTGCTTCAATTTATGGGCAAAAGTCGCTGCAGTTCAGGGCATTTCCTTGTTCTGCGCAGGTATGTATCTAGATCTGTTTTAATGCTCTGCAAATTGGATCAGACAAAGGAAGCTTCTTCCTTTAGCTGCTGTTTTAAAGCTTTCAGTAACTCCATACAGAATCCAAAAGTACATTAAAACATTCTTCCTGGAGTGGCTACTGTTGCGCCCTTCCACCTGTTTACACATTTCTAATTTGTCTAGCTCAGTGTGATCTCTTTGTCATATTTCAGTTCATTTTGATGTTGAGCTTCAGGTGATTTCACAGTTAAAAATGCATGCGTTTGAGCAATGGGTTCTTCCTGCACATTGGAAAACTAGTCCAAGTTGAGGTACTTATTAAAAATAAATAAAAATGAGTACTGCAGTTCATATATTCAGGTCACCACCTAACAAATTAACAATTTTTATTGTTGTTCAGGACAATAACAATACATCTAAAGATGCATGGCTGCATGCATTCAATAAAAAAATACAATAAAAATAAATAAATCATAAAAGACAAAACACAGCCAAACAACTAAAAAAAGGAAAAAAAGAAACAAACCACCACAAAAAAAAAACTCAAAATGTAACCTTGCAATTCCACCCTCTGTGACTGACCTCAGTGATTGTAATTCTGACTGCCCCCATTCCCAGTGCTCATTAATATTCTACTACATCAGTGACACAAAAGAAATTCACTTGCAGAATTTTGCATAAAGCCCAAATTTCTTACTAATTTTGCACAAATAGTCTTTCTCCTGATGATAAAAAAAGTAAATGCACTGACTCCTAAGCATTGTTGTTTTGACTGTTGGTTTTACGTTGTAATAGGGCTGGTGGGTCAGTTAACTACAGTGGTTCCTCCTTATATCCCTGTACTATTAGTGGCAGTTCTCTTTTTACTGCCTTGTGTTCTTGCTTGCAGCTGGTCACTAAGGGATCAGTTAAATTGAACCCAAAATTAAAACCTAAAAAATAAAATGAACAAAATAAAAGAAAGACAACGCACAAACTGGGGATAGAGCCATAGTTGTAGAAAAGCAATTTCAGATCTTCATGTGCAATGGGTTGGATCCTTTAGATATAAACTGAAAATAGCCGATCTGCCCTTGCAGCTTGTTCCCCCTTGACACTTGATGTGTTTCATGATTCTTATGTTAAGATTTGGTCCTGCAAGATTACTCACGAACAGTGTTTTTGACAGGTTTCTACTTTTTCATTCTTCATGTAGAAAGCAGTTATACCAATAGAGGATGAATACAGTAAAGTGTAAAGGCACACAATTCAAAGACACGCCTTGGACTTGTAATCACTTCAGTGACTGATAGGAAAACTGAAAGAATTTCCATTTCCAATCCAACTGTATGGTTTTGTTTTCATCTTTGTTCTTCCATGTGATATAATGCTGTTAAAAGAACTCCGTGTTCTTTTAATTGATGTTTGCTTTGGTATTTTATGATACCGGAGTTTGTTTATATTTTTGTCACATTTCGTGATCACACTGCAAATCATTGTAGAAAAGAGGATCTGTTCGATAGGATGAGTTCTAAACTACTTCATAAGTCTTCTGCATTCTGAGGAAGTAGCATTTATTTAAAACTCCGTAATGAACTTAAACCATAGGATGTGTAGTTTGGTGTTTCCATTTGCAGAAATAACTAAAGGTGGATTTTAAGTTACATGTACGTGATGAATGGTGGTGAGATTCCTAAAATTGACTAACTGTCTGGAGAACTATAATGCAGTGAGTGAAAGCACCCACCTCCTGAAGCCAGCGGCGTACAGGGGATGAGTTCTCGCAGCTGGGAGCGTGGCGCCGGTGCAGGGATGCTGGCAAAGGAGGGCGCGCAGGATGGCAGCCCCTGCACCAGCCTCTGTTGTTTCACAGGGGTAGCAACGCTGTTAATTAACAGTCCTAATGAGCAGCCTCAGGTCTTGTCCTTGTAGCTAGGATGTCTGTTTGCTGTAGCTGGAATGCCAAAAGAACTGCAGTTTTGGGTGTTTGTTGTAATAACACTTTACAAGCGAGTTATTAATCCATGCTGCTGCTGTGCAGCAGGATATTCGTTTAGATATCGATGTAGGGACTATCGATGTCCCTCTTGTAACGCAGGGACCTGGCCATTTCTGCAGTTCTGGACCACATCTCAGCGACCGACGGGTTGACATTTCCATCGGTGAGCAGAACTGCTCATTTCTGTCCTACTTCTTGAAACGTGCTCAAGAGAAAGCAACGTGCTCCCTAGTATTCATACCTGTTGTTGTTACCAGTTCTTATATCTATTGCTTCAAGTTTTCATCTCTGGCCTCTTCAAAGAGGCCCCCTGCAGTGTCAGCCTAGCGCTGTTGTTGCAGTAGGAGGGTACTTGTCCTGCAAAAGAGAGCGCCCTCAGTGGTACTGCAAGGCTGTCTGGAGACCTGGTTGGAAGCCTTGCTTGCTTTATACGCTCGATATCCCCTGAAAGTGCAATGAAGCAGAAGAAGTAAAAATTGCATGTGTTTTAACGGGCCAGCTACTTCTTAGTAGGAAACTCGTATCGCACCAGATAGACTTAAGAAGGAATATTTAAAGCTTTATTCAAGGTCAATGAATCTTGCAAGTTGCTAGCAATATATTTCTAAAAAGTTGGATAAGACCCAATTATTTTTCAATTGATGATGTATGAGACTTCAGATTACCTATGTTCATACACTACTGTGTTTACAAAAAAAGTATGGGGATGGTTTCAGCTTACCGATATGTTCTGCCTTGCTTTATAAGTAAGTTTTGTTGACAGCTGATTGTTCCAACCCATGATCACAAAGGGATAGGCCTGACTGCAGGTTAGATCAATTCCGCGAATTGCAAAGTTCAGTTTGTGGACATGAAGAAGGCAGGGGAATTTTATTGCATGAGATTATCACTCATGGGAAGGGAGTCTTTGTCAACTGACGTCTCAGCTCTGTGCGTACGTGAAACAAATGTATTCTTAATTTTTTGTTGCCCTAAACGACTAGGAACCTCTGATTAAACAACTTGTTCGGTGTTTTCCCAGAGCAGTAGAGCAGGCCGGGTGCATCAGTCCAGTACCGCAAACCAGCAACCCTGCTCAGTGCCTCTGGTAATTCTAAATCTGAGGAAAAGAAGTTCTAGGGGCGCATCTTTATGAATGCTCAAAAAGTGACCTCAGGTGTGAGCTCCAGTGAAGACCGAGTTGAAGTAAGTTCTTGTTCTTTCACTTGAGCAGATTTTTTTTTTTTTAATTTGCATAAGTTGTAATGAAGTATGTATCGAAATGGAAATGCAGCAAACATATGGGAAAATCTACTTATAATATAATTTACCCTTCCCACCATAAAAGTCCACCTCTTGTGCTTTTCAGATGTTTAAAGAACACCACAGGGTGATACTCTCAAATGGCCAGTGGGTTACAGCAATGCAGCTCTGTTAAGCCTTGGGAAAAATGTAGTTGGTGGAAAGTGCTTAGTTTTGCTTAATTTAGCTGGATTTTAATGGCACAAGTTCTTCCACTGTGCACTTGTCTGTGTTGTGAGGTGAGTAGATGAAAGCAAATGCTAGGTCAGGGAGCCCTCTGTTTTAATTTGGAAGAGTAGCACAGTGAAATATGCGAAAACCAAGCCTGAGGTTGACAGCTAAGAGAAAGATGTGTTAAAAGCAACATGGGAATTGCTAGATTGAAGTATTTCAACTCTTGATTATTCCATGGCATACCGGTGCTTTATGCTGAAGTGTTTTAAATTGATGCGTGCCAAAGTTTTAGTGCATGCTCCAATACTAATGGATTGGACATGAAATTGCTTTTTGGTATTCTGTCTTTACTTCTTTTTTTTTTTTTATAAGCGAAACATTTTAAAAGAAAACATAATACATATGCTTTTATATTAAACTTCTTAATCTCCATGTATTGTTAAGCATCTCACAATGGTACTTGGTATAGTTTTGGAAGTTATTTAAGCTCCTAACTGCCACTCATTTCAGCTGTCAATGCAATATGTGCACGGGCATATCTCCAGTGAGGAGAAAGACATGGCATTGAATTACAACCCAGTAATTTCTAATCACTTTGTAGCTGAGTGCATCCTCTGAGTGATTTGTAATAATGCATCACCTTAACCATTAGGTTTGATGTGCTGAGTAGACTGAATATTAAGATTGCCTATGGATAAAACAGATAGAATTTGAAATCAAAGCTGACATATTGTTTGATTAACATGGTTCAATATTGTTAGGATTAATTGAAATGACAGAAAAAGCATATTCTGTCAAGTCTCCTCTCCTAAGCCAGGTTTGTAAGGCTGTTTTTCAAACCACAGGAAAGCCACGTGTCAGGAGTCTTTACAGGAAATCAGAATCTTCTGTTTATCCAGAAAAGCTGATTTCCACCTAAATGCCCTCTGCTACCTTCTGCCATCCTATCACAGCAGCTTGGGCTGGTCACTGCAATGAAATGTGAAACAGAATTGCATTCTTGCTATTTATGGTGGAAGAAATAGCCTGACGGTTTGTTTCTCCCCTCTGTGTGTCTATGTAACTGTTGTACTCAGGAAGCTAGCGTTACGCTGCCTGATCTCACAGCAGATCCTAGGTTATGTCGGCTTTAAGATGGATTGGTCGTGTCCCAGGTCCATTTTGGAGAGAGTCATACCATTTTCCAATTCAAATTGTTTTCCTAGTGCCTTCTCCATCTCCTGAATCTCCTATAAAAATGGAGGTAAGAGGACCTGCAGAACTATAAGCATGTGATTTTATCACCGATGCTGTAGGAACTAGGTGATGTTGTTTGAAAGGAATGACTATATCAAAGCATGCAATGTGAGCAATTTAAAAACATCTCAATATTGTATAGCACTGAACGTCTCACTATAAATTCTAAGCAGCCGTTCAAACCATAGTATCAGTGCTCTTAGGAGGAACAGCCTGTGAAAAAAGGTGAGCAGTGTGGCAGACAGACGATAAGGTTTTATTTCACATAGCTGCAGCTGAAGAACCGAGCCAAAACAAATGTTTACAACAGCAAGAATGTCAGAGTTAAATGTCCGCTGTTGCAATTGGAAGCATAAATCACTGTAAGCTAGCGGATATGTTTATGTTTCTAGTCCCAGCACTACCTTTTTTCCCCCTTCCCGAAAAAGGGATAGGAGGCTTCTCATGGGGAAGAGTCCTGGCTTCCTTCGTCCCCTCTTGACCCGGCAGTGCTTGGGGAGCTCGGCCCCGGCCCAAGCCCAGCTGATGGCTGCGGTGCTCTATAGGAAGAAAACATGAGAAATGGCATTTAACATTTAAACGAGTGGCTGCATTTTAGAAGTTTTCCTCAGTATTATTTCACTGGGTTTTAATTGAAATGGCTGATGAAACTTTTGCACAGCCTTTAGTGAAGTTAAAATTTCAGTTTGATAAACAGGCTGGAGATATTGATTTTTTTCCTGTCTCATATTTTTATCAATTACAATTTACTATTTTCTTAGTTTATTATTTTTTATTATTTTTTTATTTTTTATTTTTTTAGTTTCAGAGTAATAGGGAGTTCCTTCCAAACCCCACGCAAGGCCATAATACCAGTGTTCCCACCCAGTTAGATGTTTCTGATAGGCTTTTAGGATTTCTTCCTAAAGCCATGTGGAATAGCTCATCTTGGCTGGTCCCTTTATAAGGCACCTCCTGTTTCTCTCCCTGGCCCTATGTGAGCATGATATATGCTAGGAAAAACTGCATTATATGGACCTGACTGGTAAAACCTGAGGAGAAAACTTGTTTTCCTTCAGGGTCGCAGAGAAAGGGGTGCTCGGCTTTGTGGGGAGCAAGGTGGAGGCTTGTTCTTCCTGCAGACAGCCCCAAACTAGGACAAGTTCATATCTTACCGCGCTCATTCTGTGCAGGGAGAGAGGAGCAGCTAGCTGAGGGATCAACAACTACCATGGTCTTCAACAGGAATGTGGCCAAAAGACCGTGCCCGTTAAAGGTGTTCATCTTTCTGGCCACAGAAAGTACCAGGGGTTGCCTCTAGAGCAGGAATTTAACTGAACATCCAAAGAGTGCAATGTCGCAAACAATAAGGAAATAACGAGAGCTCCTCCATGCCTTCTGCACAGAAGCGTCCCCCACTTCCAACCTCAAAGAAGTGCTTTGTGAGTGACTGGACACAGCTGGTTTGGCAGAAGTGTAAAACCCCTCAGAGGCACACCAGGAAGAGTGATAATGATAAATAATATCAGATAATATATAATGGCATTGCAGCTATTTAGTCTTTTTTTTTTCTTTCAGTTTGAAATATTATCAATCTACTTACCTTTTCTTACGCTGTACCTCCTTATTCTGTGTTACTGCTTTATGGGTTTATTGTCACTACAAATGAGCCTGCTGCTGTTCTCGTTTTATTATCTGTGGCAATAACATTTCTGCAAAATTAACTTGGACTTGCGTGGTTTCTGACAAGCCTTTGAATTTTGCTATTATCGTTGCATTATTAATATTCCCAAGGCCTTTGTTCTGGATTTTTTTGAACATTATCTTGCTCATTTTCCTGTGATGTTCACCACTTCATTTTTTTTTCCTTTTGGGAATTCTTAGGGTTGTGAACCTCTTCAAATAAAAGCAAAGGCAAGAGAAAGGTGTCTTGTCATACTTCCAGAACAGCTGTAATTATTTTTGTGTATACAATCAATACACCGTTCCAAAACAAATACTGATTTGTGAGAACCTTGAGCAACCTAAAGTCGTCTCTGCTCTTAGCTTACATAATTCTCTGAGTAAAGAGGTTTGTTTAAGCCCATTCTTTTTACTGTGTGTGAAGTTGACATGGAAACCTGCAGGGACTGTTGATACTTGGCTATTTATACATACCTTGGAGTATATATACCTTGGAGTAGTGGTTTTCGGTGCGTATCTTTTTACTGTTTTTCATAGCATCATTTTTGTGTCTTACCTCCTCTCTGCCCTATCAGGTTTTGTTCCGCATTGCACGCAGGATGCTTCTCTGGGTCACCAGTTAGCTCTGGCAAGCCACTGCAGCCACCAAGTGTGACCTGGAAGCAGCAGGTTTGGCTCCCGACTGCCCTGCATGAGCAGGTCACCAGCAAAGCGTGCTGGTGCCTTTGTTCTGTGAGGATCCACATCATGAGTGTGGTGAGAGAATTCATCCCTTAAACGTGCCTGCTGTTCACGTGACATTTTATTGCTTTCGGCATGGCAAGTACATGCTGCTGGTGGCGTTAGTGGAAAGCTAGTCAGTCTCATTGAGTCACTCCGGTGTCAGTGCCAGAGAAAAGCAGCAGGATGAGGTTCCCTCAAACTGAGGGGTAAGTGGTTTCAATTCATGTGTTTAGTCCATTTCTGAGTGTCTGGTTTTATCCGTATCTTAGTGTCTCGTTTTAGTATGAATAAAAATTGCACTCAGCTGTCTTTTTAGGGAGGAAAGACCTGTGCTAAAGCTTGTAGCATTCTGCACCATCACCAGCTTGGGCAATGCTTTGACATTTACAAGTTGGAATAAGCGATTAATTTTGACTAGTTATTTTGTCAGAATTAATGAGTGTTTCTGGTGTCAGCGAAGCATTTCCTGGAATTGGGCTAAGCTTATGTAGGTTTTTCTACTTATTTCACCATCTAGAACCTAGACTCTCTTATTTGATTTTTAAGAGGCTGCTTGAATCAAAAGGTGCTACTCAACTGAGTTACGCTGACAAGAGTCTCTCTGAAAAGCTGTCTTAACCTAAAGGTGAACCAATAGGTACTGATTATGGCGTAGGGCCTTAAGGCCACCAGTGGATAACAAAGCTGAGAACATTAAAGATATGCTCTGTTCACAAAACATATCTTCCTGGCACATTAGTTGATTTGGTGATCTCAGCTTCTGATTTCAGAGCATCTTGGCTTTAGACTTTGAAGGAAATTTCCACGTTAAATTGACATGAGCTCTTAGGAGTCTGGCTGAAATAACATTGCTCCTAACAGTCACTAACATCCGGAGTTAAAAGTTTTCCATGAAAATGGTTTACTACTTGAATAGCTTAATTACAAGAAGGTAAATTGTCCTCAACCTACTTCTCTGAAGCAATGCAAATTTCATTTCGGCTGTAGATAACGTACTAACAACATTTGTGTTAGGGTTTTAGCTGAAAGGTATTAGGCAAAGTGCAGCTGGGTCACTCTTCAGATTACTTACACGTAACAAAAAGAGTCATTTTCTGACACCCTACATTGCTAAGGATCAGTTCTGTTTGAAAAGACACAAGTGTATGCTGGGCAATTTCTGCTTCCTTCGTAGGACTTACTACATATTTCTGCTATAGCACAATTTTGCCCTGTCTTTTAACAGCTCTTTCCTCACTGCGTTTCCTCCAGCAACTCATTGGAAAGAATACATCACAAATGAAAGGCATATCATTAATGTGAAACTGTCATCTTAAAGACCACCAGGAGGTCCCCATTATTATGTAGATGTCACTCCAAGGGAAATGAATATTTTCTGAAGAACTCTTTTGACCCAGAGTTGGATCTCCTGTGAACCAAAACCAAATATACTGTATCACCCATTTAACTGTATTTTCAATAAGGCTTTTCAGTGTCTTAAGAGAAATTAGAGTGAGCAGGAAACTGGGGAATGGGAAAGCAGGGTGATACGTACTTCCCAAATGTCCTTTTTCTGGATAGCTCCTTAAAAGAGCCATTACGTTAGGGCAGGGTGGGGAGGGGAGAGAGGAGTTTTTCTGGAAGTGGCAGAACTACAGTACCCTTAACCACAGTTTATACCTACAAGTAAGCAATTTCCATCTTTAATCATTCAGTGCGGTATGTCAGTAGAGTAAACAGGCCCCAGAGCTCCGGGTGGTGGAAATTTAGCAGTGCCTCTGGCTCAGCAGTTGAACACAGCCCTAGGAGCGATCGTGTCCCGAAGGGCCAGGACAGGAGGCCCAGGTCCTCCCAGTCCCCGTCCCCATGGCTGTGCTGCTCCTGGCCTCTCACCTGGCACTGCAAAACCTTGCTGTCTTGGTAAAATGAGGCACCAATGTTAAAAAACATCAAGATTCACTGGCTTCCTGACAGGTTTTGTTTTTTTTTCTATTTACTTTCCGAGTAGAACAGGAGGTATTTTCCTATGCACAGCAATATGATGTTTATGATTCACGTGGGCACATGATTAGCTATGTAATTTATTGTCTAATTTCCCTAAATATGGTATTGTGAATAGTAACCAATTAAGATGATCAGAAACAGCTGCCTAGTATGAAGAAACAACAAATCCATCACTAGGTTTTAGGTGCCTTTAGATTTTTAGGTCATCTAAGTTAAAGCACTGTCAGTAATAACGCTGCCATTAAATGTTCTCATTACGAAATATTTTATAGCATAGCATTTACGCGGTTTTTGCTTGCTTGGAGGGATTTTCCATGTAAAGAAAACTAAAGGCAATCCACTTATGTTCCCTCTAATGCATTTTCTTAATAGTTGGAAGATTTAAGAAGATCGGTGAAGTGATGAGCTGCTTGTGTGTTTATATATAGTTTAATAGGAGCGCAGCTGGTATCCGTAGCGTACTGCCTGCATCATTACTTCATCACCGTTCAATTCAGGATTAGTCTGTAGCGGTCCTTTTTGCTTTGTAACCATCCAACTGCTTTGCTTGGTTATCTCCACCGTCAGGTTTTCCTTGCTCTTCTAGCAGGTCTTCCTGTTCGTTGCTTTGTCCCTGGTCCTGCCACGGATGCTTCTCTCCCTCTGGCACTGGGTGACCCTGAGCATCCCGTTCACAGGTCAGTGGGCTGGTGCCTCCCGGCTGCACAGCAAGGGCGAGAGCCAGCACAAGGTTGGCAGGACGGGTGCCCTAGCACCCTAGGGTGGTGCCCCCCAGCTTTGGGGTTGCCCTGTGTGTGTAACTCTCCACCGTCTCCTCTCCTGCTCGCTTCACGAGCCAAGTCCCAAGAACAGTGCTAAATTTCAGGATCTTTCCAGGTGTTCTCTTGGTTTCAGTCATTTTACCTCACGTCTGTTATCAGGGCACTTTTAGAAGAACTTGGCTAAATATGAATAGCATTTTAGTCTTTTTCACGTATCTAGGACATATCCCAAAAGGGTATTTACAATCCTCTTTCTGTATTTGTATATTTATTTACTTTGGGTTAGAGCTCAAGGTGTAACAATTACTGAAAAACTGACATCTTCAAAAATAAGTATGTACAGAAAAATCAAAAAACCTGGAGAGAATCTTCTCTCTTCACTTCACCTCTTCATTCTCCAAGTATATTCTGAAAATAGGGTATTAATCAGGCACTGTGGGATGGGGATTTTTCTTTTTTTCTCAGCTAAAGCACTCCAGACTAACACCGCTATCCCATATTTGCTCCAAAAGATCCAGTCTGTAAGTTGTTTACTGTCTTTTAACAAATACACACACCTCCCAGAAAAATAAATATCAGGCTTCTGTCCAGTTTAAAAATATTTTTCAAATACATGTCTGTGCAGAAATCTATACAAGCTCTATAGTCTCTTTTATTACAGCTTACTGTTTATGGTTGTAGGGAATAAGGCTTAAAAACCTAAATCTGTCTCTCTCCTTACTAATAACAGATGCAGCTAAACTCGCAAATGTGCCTTCAAAGATAAAAGCAGAAAGCTGTGCGGGCTTGCACAATCAAGCTCTAAATGTGGTCTCAGAATTAGGCAGCGAAGTGAAATTATAGATGCACTTCATCTGCCCCCCGTTCCCTTTCAGCACAGTGATGTTGAAGGCAGGACTGCCGAACGCTTGTTCGCACAGGGCGCAGCGCGTGAAGTAGTCAACCTGAGTGCCCAGGGAAAGTTCATTTAGTGACCACACTTAGCTGTCTGTGTTTTTCAGCATTAACGAGCAGAATCGGAGCCTGTAAGAAAGCGCGGTGGTTCTGTAATCTGTTCTTGCGTGTGCTGCAGGGCTCAGCTGCGTGGTGCTGAAGGTGCGGAGAATCTTCTCTTGCTAATTTACCAAAGTTCTTCTCTTTTTTTGCATGAACAAAATGGTTTGCCATGGAGCAGGCAGCTGTCCCTGCCCCATCTCCTCATCAGCCTATCAAGGTAAATGCAACAGCAGGCCATCTCTCTTGCTGCATTGTTTCAACTGTGAGCGACCTTTGGTGTTAACATGTTTCCAGCTTGATTTTTTTTTCCTTTTTTTCCCACAGCAGTGGTTATGTAGGCTGTGCATGTATTCAGTGTTAAATTGCATAAGGAGCAGTTTGCTTGATTCTTTTCCAGAAATCACTAAATAACCTTTAATAGGAACAGTATGTCTTTCTGTATTACACACGAATTGCTAAAGGTTTTGAGAATCTTCCCTTGCTAGTTTATGGAAGTTCTTCTCTTTTCTGCTTTAAAGAAATTTTGGTATCATGCCCGACTTCCCCACCTGTAAATGGGCCCTGCTGTCAATGAAGCTCAAGGCAATGTCTGCTGAAAAGCCTGGAGGTGCAAGCCTTGCTCACTGGGTCAGGGCTCTCCAGAAGTGCCGTTTATTGTTCTCATCAGGGATAGGCAGTGCGCGTGCTCTGCTTTTTTAAATCTGAAATGGCTTTCTTTAGTTGCAGTGACTTAAAATTAAAGAACCATTGCAAAATCCTTGCCTTCTGTCCATAAGTGATACCAAATGTAGGTTAGAATAACCTTTTCCCTTGTGAACTTAGACCAAAATAGCTATTGTAGAGTTACTGCAAGCTTTTCACAGCCAATTAACTTGTGCCATACATTTATTATTTTTTTAGCATAGCACTCAATTCAAGTTAGTAGGAAAATCTAGTTGAAAAGAATCTGAAGTGACTTGGCCACCTGCTGGCAAGTAAGCTGTGATTTAAATCTCTACAGTGAGCTAGATATGACTGCAGCAAAGTGTCCTGATATCCCTCCTCCTGATCCTTTCCTAGCAGTGTGCAGTGCTAACTGATTAGTTCTTTACTTCTGGGGTTTTGGCATTTTTTTTTTCCTTGGGGGTTGTCTTTGTTGTTCACATAGCAAAATTTTCAAAATACCTTAGTTTTAGGAAAAACAAAAAAGCAGCAATCACTGCTCCTTATTTCTGACTGCCTTTGGGTACTTAATAGAGAAGAGACAGGACCCAGACTATCGTTGGAGGTGCACAGCAATACGTCTAGGACAAGTGGCAACACAGGCTGCATCACAGCAATTTCTGATTGAATATAGGAAGAAAATTTTTCACCATGAGAGTGGTCAAGCATTGGAAAAGCCTGCCCAGAGAGGCTGTGGCATCTCCATCCTTGGAGGTGTTCAGAAATCAACTGGATCCAGTCCTGACCATCCTCATCAAATTGGACTTGGTTTGCATGGTGGTTAGATGACGTGCAGATCTCTCTTCTAGCCTGAATTATTCCGAGGCTCTATGGCTCCTTTTACTTGGGACAAAATTCCCCTTGCTTTTTCAGAGATCAGAGTTTAATTTTCCTTTATTTGAACCACAGGAATAATTAATTTTAATGAATCTAGAGTCTGGCTGGAGATTCAGTTATTTCCGATTTTTAGCAGTGAAATGAGGCTGGAGTGTCTGCCTCTGAGATGGTTGCCATGGTTCGTTTGTGTTTAACACTGTGTACAAGTTGTTCGTTATAACAACTGTATTTCCAGCACAGTTTATTTCCACTGACCTCTTGCAACTCAGATATTTGCAGATGTTTCGAAGTTGCTGTACACAATCAGCACATTGGTTGCGATGCGTGAAAAAGAGAGAAATTTCCTGCTGTGGCGCTAATGATTTGTGGAATCCATCAGAGTTCTTACTAGTAAGTGCTTTAGAGCTGCATGTTTGCAAATAGCACAAGGAGTCACACTAATGAGCTCCAAATTTCCTTCAGGAAATTCTCAGGAGCCTCATGTGTGATTTTGCAGTGGGTTTTTCTATTGAAAATAAGCCTTCGTGCGTTGTCAATATTGTCAAGAGTGAGGGGCCAGGTTCTGCTCTGTAGTGAGGTGCAACAGCCTCGCTCCTCAAACTGCGACTAGGTGCTGAGGCAGAAAAGCCAGGTACCCCACAGGTCCCGTACCCATCGTCCATGCTGCGATGGAGCTGGGGATGGAGAGCGTCGGGCTACCACAGTACGTGAATGCACAAAGCAAACCTAAATTTGGTGAATCTAACATCCCTACCATTTGAGCCGTTGGATTTGCAAGCGTTATGTTCTTTTAGCACTGTTTCTGTCAGCGTGGCGTAAGCAGGTTTGTGTAACGCATCGTCACAGCTAATGGAGAGCTTTTAATATTTTCTCACCTTGAAAAACAGAGATTCCGAAGGAGATTGCTGATAGTCAGGAAGGCAAATTGTACTGGGTAGATGGTAGTATCTTCAGCATTTTTTATTAAAAACACTTAAAGTGGTTAAAAAAAGGGAAAAAATGCTGTGTTTAAAACGGGATCTTTAAAATTTCTGTTTTCATCTATTCAGAATGAAAATTACTTGAATAAATTGTGTAAGGGTTCCCAACATGATGGTTCTGGCTCAGCATCATCAAAGTGACATAACTGTGAAAGGCTGTCAACTGGCATTTCTTGGGGTATAAATCTGATGCTGCAATATATGCAGAGTTTGCTTTGATTCTAGGCTGAGAATACATTAAGCCGAATGTTAATTCCATATGCTCTGTGGGATCTCTTGTTTATTTCTGGGTTAAACTGCATGTACAGTAAATTTGTAGCTGACCTGAATGTTGCTAGTTCTAGCATTTCCCTTTTGCTAACAGCACTTAATTTTGGAGTGGGAAACAAAGCAGGGTAGTAGTCCAGCGGATGGGCAGAACACCTTCAAGGCAGGAGCGTGCTGCTTGTTCTCTGCCGGGGGAGGAGATCTGCAACCAGTGCTCACAGGCGACCACTGAGATGAAATCTGTTTCAGCTGTGATTTTCCTTTTCGAGGCTAGGAAGAAAAATAATCAGCTATATTTAGCATACTTGAAAGAAACCACAAAATCTGTCCAAGTAAACACAATATAGCTGGGTGCTTTGCAACACCAAGTCTTGCATCTTCCCAGGATCTATCTGAATAGAAATATGCAGGAAATGAAAAAAGTAAAGTACTGGCTGATATTTGTCAAATCATCTGTGTATTAGCTGAGCATCTGGGAGGATTCTGCTTAATTTCCACTTGATAAAAAGTAGCAAAGCTGAAATGTCAGACCTAATCTTGCTTTTATTTATGTACATTGAGTTCAAGCTAGCGTGTTTCTCAAAAGCTGCTGAAAGTTCCCTTTAGCATCCGTTGGTATGGGGTCAAGATCCAGCTATTTGCCTAGCCCTTGTTATTCTCCTGCTACATGTTTTGGGGGGTCATTGCAAATTTCCTGACGTTTAGCTGGAGGTGCTTATTGTTACAACAGGGAACATTCAGAGATTCTGGCAGAAGAACTGGAAATCTATCAGGATTTGTCTTGTCAAGTGACAGCGGGGTACCTCATCTAGTCCTCACTTCTGCAGTCATAGTGCAGAATATCGGGGTCTAACACGTTTGGACCCTGATCATAGCTGAAGCTTGCGATTGCTATAGCAATAGAGAAAACTCTAATATGACCCCGAGACCATACTTTCTTGAAAACTGCTATTGTTTGGCTTTCGAAAATAATGCCAAGAAGGCCTTCTATGTTTTAGTTCTTGGTTTCTTCTATTTCAGAATGCACAGTTAGGTAGTATTTTCTGCTTGTTTGCTTGCATTCTGCAAACTTTTTATTGACCTTTTGAGAGACCTCCTTGAAGGTCGACTTTCATGTGGTTTATAACTAGTAAAGTATTGTTTGCCTTGAGCTGCCATAGCAGACGCAGATTTTTCTCTTTACAGGTCTTGTGGGTAATATATTTAGTGAACGCTTGTCCAGAAAAGAGCAGTTGTTATCGGGCTTTGGTGGCCAGCACTCCGTCAGCAATGTCAAAGTCACTGCTCTGTCAGTAAGGTACTATCTAATAGTAATTAATGGCTGCAGATCCAGGTTTGTGGTGCACGGTGGGTCCAAACTGGTCTGTAAGTAGTGGCCACCCTATCCACTTCACCCCCCTCTACTGAGTGTTATTCTCTACTATTCCCATTTTCATTCCCGGATGAAGTCTATAAAGCATCACTTGAGTGAAGTGTTGTGAATCACTCAGTCATAAACTGAGTCAGCATGAAAACGTAGATGTTATTTTGGGTCTGGTTACTCACCATTGCACCTAGCGAGCAGTGAGGAGAAGCCCAGACATAAGTAGCAACAGCAGCACACGGCCTCTGACAGCTTCTAGAGCTGAAGGGAGCTGCCAAAACCCCAAAAGTAGCACGGGTGTTGTGGTTTGCCTAGTTCCTGGCTTATCTTCAGCTGGTTAAAAGCATGCTTGTTAACGTAGCTTGTGTAGTTCAAGCTTCAACAGTTCTGTGTGAAAGAAACCACTGTGCTAACAATTAGGAATTTCACTAAGTTACTACTTAGCTGCTTCATTGCTGGGTGGTATAAAACCCAGGATGATGTCCTCGTACACATCTTGTGATTTCAGTGCTGCAACTTTAGATTGACTTTATCTAATGCTGCTTGAACACCAAGGACTAAGAGTGAACTAGCTGTGAGGGTAAAAATAAGGTAGGTTTTTGTGGTCTTGGAACCTCACAGACCCATCCCACTCCTGTGTTTACAGAGCTGGAGCTGGCAAACCTCATCTGTGGGTCGTCCTGGTGTTCACCCACGTGTTGCAACTTAGAGAATTCAGGGCAGATGCTGGAAGACTTTCTTTAGCTGCTAACAAAATGTTCCTGAACTGTATGAGAAATAAAATCAAAGAGACAATTAAGAAAAATTCTTGACATAGCCATATAAAGCTGGAATTGAACTTCAGGATAGTAGCACTAACTGGCTGTGCCAAAAATATCAAGCAACCCTCCTCCACTGCCCCCCACAATGAACCAACGTGCTTAATTGGTAATGAATTCAGTCAGTAATTTAGCATGAGGATAACACATAGGGTAGCTCACAAGGCTCACGTAAGTGATGCCAGAATTCAGTGGTCACATAAATGATGTATCTTTGAAGGTGGAATGAGATTTAGGGTCCCGACTCTCCAAGATACTTCTGGAAAAGCCAGACGCAAGCTTATTGTTCGCTGTGCAGTGCCCCAAAGCCACGGTTTCTTTCCACACCCTGGCGTTACCCCAAGGCATGTTGCCTTTCAGGTGGCAGACGCGGTACCTGGGGAGGGGGCACTGCGGCGCGTGGGCTCCGGCGACCCTGGCGGTGGTTCTGGTCGTCTCTGATTTTGGGGACGAGCGGCTGGCTGCTAAGAACATCCCATCAGCCAGAATCGCTACGGCAACCCTGTTGCCGGGATGGAAAACTTCCCTGCCAGCAGTCGGGATTCACGAGCGCTGCTGTCCGCCTGCGTAGCATCGTCAGAAAGCAGATCTATGTTTCTTAACGCAAAACAAATCTCTCGTTAGGTCCTTGGGGATCCCTATTCCCTGTTTGCCAAAAAGTCTCATACAGAAGCTAAGAAGGCATCTGTGTTAGGTCAGCCACGGCTTAAGGGGACAGGTCACTTGGTTAAACCGTATGAATGGTCAGATTGTCTTTGTGCTCTCCGTTGTTATTTTTGCCTACATTTTCATTCTAAGCAGTGAGGTGAAGCAAGACCGGGTCTGGAACCAAGGCTTGTTTCTAATTGCAAATTCCTTCAAGTCATCTTTTTTTGTTTCCTTTATTAGTATAACATTGAAAGATTTGGACTGTGGTCACTGGTGGGGATAACTTAATGAAAATAAACACAAAAACCAAAAGGTTATGTGATTTCTACTTGAATGTTACTGCTCGGCTCAGTTAACTGTTTTTAACGTAATTTAATTTCACAGACAAAATACATTTAAGAATGCCTAATGCTGTGTCTGCCAAATGTTGACCTGCTTTTTCAGGGTCTGATGTTCCACTTCCTAGGCTAAAGTCAGGCGTAGCTGATATTTATCAGTGTCCTTCGGATCAAGCAGTTATGTAGCTGGGGAAGCCTTTCACATCTCATGCCCTGTGGTGCTGTAGGCCGGTGGTCCCAAACTTACCGGCACCTCAGAAGTGTGTGGACACAGAAGTGATCCTCAGATGTCTTTAGCTTTGGGGATGAGTGGGTGTGCCTACAGAAAAAAGGTCTTTTTGGGGTGTCAGGTCCATCCACAGAAATTGGCTTAGCTTGTGTTATACATCACATTAAAATAAACACTCATTTACGTGTATCTTTAATATTCACCCACGCACACATTGAGCAAAGCCTGTTCTTAGCATCCCGCAGCAGCTCTGCCCTGATCAGCAGTAAAGACCTTCATCGCTTTGAAAAAACACTTCTAGCTGGGTCAAAACTTAGAATTCGCATTACCTGAGAAATTCTGACCTATTATCATTTGTTGTGGTCATGAAGTGGCAGAAAACTGCTTCAAAAATTTAACAAAACAACATAACAGACGTGCTCTATTTGATGAAAAAAATGTTGGTTTGAGTCTGATTTGCACTCTTCATAGAAATTTCATAGAAATTTAACCTTATCTGCGTTATATATGTAAGCATGTATATTCCATATGAAAAATAAGGAATACACATTTTAAAGCTGTTAAATTTAGCATGTTCTGTGCTGATAACAGTGTTCAGAGATCTATAAACTTGATGTTTAAACTCACTCATTAACAATTTGCAAATATTTTTTTGTTTCTACAGAATGGCATTTTCTAAAAAAAAAAAAACAAAAAAAACCAAAAAAACACAAAACAAAGCAAAGCAAAAAGGCTTCTAAACAGAAAACCTTGAAGTGAACCCTTCAACCACACCTACGTATATAACAAGAGCATCTCTATTTCTGCCTCATTCAGAAGTAGAAATGTTCATTTTCCAAATATTTTTCTTCAGAAATATCCTTTTCAAATTGTAGGCTAGGATTGGGTTGGTGGAAGTCCAGTGTGTAAGTCTAGTCTCTAACTCCTTCAATTTCTCCTTGAGTTTACTGGTGTATACTCACAAATCAGAGGATGCAGACACGTCTCTGGTTTGTCATTTCTGAGGACCCATTTTCGTACTGTGTTGGTGATCTTAATCCACTGGAGGTAGCCACCTTTCTGGCAGGCTCTGGTCTGTCAGCTCTGATCGGTCAGGCCTGTACAAAGCACGTTGTCATTACCTCAGCAGCAGAAAACTGGGGGCGAACCAAAGAATTGCACGATGACTTGTGGTGATATCTTTCTGTGCCGGCTCTTCATTTTTGATGCGAGTCACTCTGTTGTCTTGTGTCAACTATGAAGAACTGGCACTTGTTTAGCCTGCAGGAGCAGTTCAGGGTTTATGGTGGGCGATGTTGGAAGCTCTACAGCAAATTTCAGTTCAGGATACCGTGACCTTTGGTAGGGATCTGCTTGCAGGCACTTTCCAGAAATGTGCAGGTCAAGACAAAGATTAACTGTGGGCTGTCTTCTTGCTGTAGAACAGCCTTTCATGAAATGAGTTTATTTACAGGTGACAGATGACAGCTGCTGTCCAGGCTCGATGAGAGACTGAGGCACTGAAATCTGACGTGGAATTACGACAAACCATAATTTTTGTGGGTGTTTAGCACTGCTTTTAGCCTGAGATTCAAAACTACTTTTGTTGGTTCTCTAAAGGCTCTGGGTTGTTTGAGGTATTAAAATAGCTTTTAGTACAAGTGGGTTTTCTTCATCTGTTTACAAGAAAAGTAAGTGAAGCAATGACACTGACTTGGTTTCATTCTGTTGTGCAAGTGTAAACAGCTTCAGCACCCTGTGTTTCACGGAAAAGAAAAGCACCCTTCTACTGAGATGGTGATTTTTAATTGACACGTATAGATAACACTCTAGGATTTAGAGGTAGAGAATGACATAGGCAGTGTTATAATAAAACATATCTTGTTTGAGAGACAGCTGTGCATTATTTGTAATGAGATTTCATGTGCCTTTAGGCTTTCTTCTATTTCTGTCCTTGGCTATTTTTCTTATATAGACAGATCCAGCTATTTATATAGCAAAAAACAGTTTGAAAGAACTGCTTTACCTGTTTCATTATCAGGTAGAGAATTGAGCATAATAGCAGAAAAACCCGATGAAGAAACATAAGAATTTCTGCTCTGTTCCCTTGCTGTCTTCCTCGCAGCCTCTGCTGTGCTCAGGCTGTTCCTCAAACTCTCCCAAGTGCATTTGACTTGCTTGTTCTTCAGAAGTTAGTGCTACCTTCTACAACTGGGAGCAATCCCGAAATGTTATCCACAGCCAGCTGAATTCCTGTTCTCATTTCTTCTCTGCTACGTGCCAGGTCCATTGGTTAAACAGGAAGGTGAGTTTAAGCCCCAGAAGGAGACTGCCTGAATCCTTGTGTGTTGGTGGAGCAGGAGGGAAAACATTTGCTCTGAGTATTTTTAGCTTAGAAGACCTGTCTATGGAAGTCATAAAACAAAGGTTGAAGGGCTCATAGGAAGAGTCTAACTTAAAGATTTCAGCTGTAAAATCACTAGCACAGCTTACTTGTTTGTAGCCAAATACAAGCACAAATATTTTTATTAATCTGGAGCTTCCTCAACATCCACCATATAGGATTCCCCTGCCTGGCGTCAGGTGCGTGCTTGTATTCTTAAGGCTGTCTGGTTGCTGGGTCATGCGGGGTTCCCAAAGCTGGTGAAGTAAAAGAAGGAATCCCAGGGATGTGTATGGAGTTATTTTGGGGGATTTTTTTTTTTTAAATGGGTATGAAAAAAGGGCTGCTGTGACTGTCTATTTTACCCTGTTAATTCTGCTAATGTACCTCTGTTACTATTCACAAATCATTCCTGTCTTCACATTCAAGGCATCTATTGGACACACTTGATAATGAAATTGTATTTTTCTGTATATGATGAAACAGTAGCATTAAAATATTTTCTCTACAATGTATACAGCTCATTATGGTTTCCCTTGGAAGCCCTGGGTCTAATTAGGGGAAAAATAAAAGGTAGAGTGCTTTGTTCGGTGGAGAGATGCCCAGGTTCAGTGTGACATTAATACTGCAGGAGCAGGGAGGGGTTTTGGTGTGGTTTTGTTTCCTCATTAGAGGCGTCATTATTAGAAGGTCCCCTACCCGTCAATTAATGAAGAAAGTGTGCAGCTTAAACGCTCCCAGGAACCCTTAGTTACAGTCATCTGACCAGCCCAGCAGAAAGCTTGTTTTCCCTAAAATCCTGAAATTGAAGAAGCAGTGATGTAAGCCCTTCAAAGGCTATAAAGAATAAAAGGGGATTTTTTTTTCTATCCCCTAATGAAAAGGGGCTTTTGTCAGCGGAGGCAGGACTCGGGACGCCCTGCGGTGTCCGGGAACATGCCATTCTTTCCTCTTGCTGCCCTCTTGCTAGTGTTTGGGTTTCGATCGTCGCTGTTCCCTGTGTGGTGAGGGCTCAGTTCTGCTCACAAGCTGCATGTGCAACTACTGGTCTGCTCCTGACCCCAGTGATGATGATGATGATGTTGTAGATGATGTCCTGTGCTCGGGGAACGTGCAGAACCCGTGTCGGTCACTGCTCGGAGCACCAGGGCCTGCCTTGCATCACCATCACTATTGGTTGTAATTAAACTTGTGCAAATGGTATCTTTTTGAATTAAAAAAAATGGATTTTTCTGGTGAAAAGGGTGCGATTCTGCGTGGGAGCTCTTTCAACTGCCAGAAATCAGAGTAACGTTTGGCAGTGGCTGATCCGCAGCGAAGGTTTTATACGGAGTTTTTATCTGCAATGCAAAGTTCTGCTTCCTCATGCGTGCTGTTCAGTGGCTGTTCAAAGGTGGCTGTAATTCTTAACTTCAGGATAAACTAGAGAAGCAAAAGCATACAAAGCAAGCGTCCAACAATCCAGAAAACGAACGCATTGATGAAGTTGCTCTGGTTCGTAAGAATGGAGCTGTGTGTGCTAGGCACCGCACAGATTTTGAACAACGGGCAGCCCTTTTCCCAAAGAGTTTGCAGCCTAAATGGATGATTCACACGCAGGGCGACAGAAGGCCTAGGCCAAACACACTGCAGGAGGGTTGGTAAACAGTCGCAGCATGTTATTATTAAACATATATATGTGTATATTTGGGTCCAATTTAGCTAAAGGGGGATTCGACAAGTAGAAACACAAGAAGAAGGGATGAGAGGAAGAAGGTAGGAGTTTATAGGGGGAAGAAAAGGACAGGAAAAGAAGTAGTACATTAGGACAGGAGGAATTAAGCAAAAAGTCAAAGCACTTTAACTGATAGCTCTCAGGAAGAGTTGCAGCAAACAACAGGATACTGTGTTTTGGGAAAGAAATATTAAGGCAGTGTTCCTACTTCTTGGCAGAGAGCGTTGTTCTGGTTCTTGCGTTCCCACAAGAAGTCCTAGGGCCACCTCTGCGCCCCCTTTTGCTGACGGGCAAATTTGTTTGCCTCCAGCTGCCTGCTCCTCTCTGGAGTCCGTGCTTCCAAATCCGTGGAGCTCAGGAAAAGGTGGTGGGGCAACAAGGTTCTTGGTCCGCCTCTCTGTCTCTGCATACCGGTGTGAAATGTAGGCATGTCTAGCCTCAGCAGAGCTCAGTTTTTCCCCTCCGTGCTCAGCAGTGCCTGATGAAAATGTGCTTTCTTTCAAGACTTCCTACATCTCGTGAATTTCTAAATCTCCAATTCCAGCCTTCCCAAAAATGCCAGTCTTGAGATCAGCCTGACCTTTGCTGTTGTGGGTAGGGAGACGCATCTGGTTTATGTTCTGGAGCATGCTATTGATTGGAGAGAACAACAAGAGAGAAAGAGCATCCTCCAGAGGGAAGGAGTCCTGTCCTGGTGTGGGGCTGACCGTGGGAGAACTGACTTGCCAGTGTTTTCGGTGTGAGTTCGTTCCAGGCCTCTGGTAGAATCAGTAGTATCTCGGTCTTTAATGGGGTTAAACAACTGTACATTAAGATGCTTAAACGAACAGATGAGACAGAAGTATGCAATGGCAGTATTTTTAATCCCTATTTAGTCATCCTCCTTAAGGTGTTCTTAATGAAAGGACTTAAGTTTCCTCTTACATTTAACACTATCCCTTGACTTCGCTGGCATGATATAACTTAAGAAATCATACACATGTGAAAAATGCAGGGGCTGCCTTCATCTGTGATCCATGCAGCAGGTTACGCTCAGTCATAGGGATGCTTTAAAAAAAAAAGCCTTCACTAAGGCACTATTTTATGCTGTTATGCCCTGAAATGAAATTTTATTTAGATAATCACTTTATAAAGTGAACGCTTCTACTCTTGTATAGTAAGCTATGTGTTAGATGATTGGTTTTTGCCCGTTGGTGTTAATGTAAAACTGGAGTGTTACAACAGTGTGGGTCAAAATTCAAACTGGTTTTATTTTTTAAAAATGCAATAATTTGAATTCTCTATTGAGAAATGAGACCTGTAACTTGCTTTTCACCAGTTATAGCCTTTATTTAATTTAAACGTTATCTGAGTTTCATGTCAATGACAGTAGTGCAAATGTTTGAATGAAACTAAGAAATAGTTGCAAAATTTACTTACTGTGTTTCTCAAATGTTATCAAAACACGTTTCCTAACATTATGAAGACTGCCGGGAAGGAATAAAAAAGAAACTTATCAAGCAAAAAAATATTGAAAGCTTTTCTGCTGAAACAAAATCTGTTTGAAATTAACCTTTAAAATTTTTCTTCTTGATATTGCAGGTAAGATTTTATAACTTCCTGGTTTAGCAGCTCAGTAGCATCTGCCTAGTCTGTTAGGAAGGGACTGCCTCACCTGACGGCTGCTGAGGTTTATGGCTGGTATGGGTGCTGGCGTGGAATTGGCAGTTGTTGTCTGGTACCGGGTTTTGATTCTCAGTTCGTGTAGTACAAAGCAAGAATGGGTTTTAAGCAAAGAGTGAAGATAGGATTCAGCTCTGCTGCGGTGAGACAATTGTCCTGAGGAAAGTGGTTCTGACTTGCTGCTGGAAACAGAACTGGTGAACCTGATTCACCCAGTAAGCACAAAGAGGTCCTGAGTGAGCATTGCAGTTGCAGGACAGGATTAGTACTACCTCGATGCTTTCTTATGCTATCGTGCCAATAAGGATGCTTTCCATCTGTAGTATGGTGGTCTCCACATCGTGGTGGCTGTTGTGCTTTCGAGTGTGTTTTAGACCATTCGAATGTGATGAATTTATGGAATTCATATTAGCTTTCAAAGTACGTCAAAAAGAAATACTGCCAAGTTTTGTTGCTATGAAAGGCTTATCACAAAGGAAATGAAAACCTATCGTTGCCACTATGTGCACCGATTTGCAAAATAACCACAAACCAGATTGTTTCTCCTGTAGCTAACTGTTCCCAGCTGTTGTTTCACATTCCAAATTTTATGAGTATTTTTATTGGCAACAGGAAATATTTTTGTCTTTGCAGGATAAGACATCCATTTCTTTATTTTGCATAAAATGTTTTCTATGTCTTTTCTGATTATTCTGCAAGTGGAAGTTTTGCATATGTTTCCAAAATGAAAATTTGCCATGGTTATTCTTCGAACTGTCATATGAGCTCTAATGTTTAAATCGGGTTGAATTTCCAAATTCTTTGCTATTGTAGCTGGTTTTCTAGGAAGCAAATGGTAAAGACATTTTATATTCTTTCTAATTTCATTAAGAATCCTGACTTCAGTGCAACAGGAAAACAATCCTTTATTAATTAATATTGATCTTAAAAATGCAATATACTAAATGTATATTGCTTTTTTCAGTGGAAGTTGCTCTTTAATATTATAATTCAAATATATTTGCCACCTGTTGTACCTTCCTTTAGTTGTGTATTTCAGGATTTTAGTCTCCTAATGCGTGTGCTTGTTTCTGCTCTGCAAGCAAGCATCTCCCTCGTAACTTATTGTTTAAAGACAAGATGTCGTTCTTTATGGTTTGCTGGTGTCACCCCAAGGTTTGGTTCAACTCATTTTGTTAACTTCATTGTGGTTTATCAATTATATATGGGGGTAGAACTGGTTTTGGTTTTATTTGCTTTCTGTGTTTCTTCCTCTTTGTTTCATCTGTTTTCTTTGCACCAGTAGAAGGTTTCTTGTTGTGCTTGGACTGACACCAGTGTCTTCGATGCTCTCCTGCCAAGGTTAAATGCACCAGAGGTCCGTGTGGCCGCAGCAGAGCTGTCCCCATTCTGTAAGCACTTCAGGTGGCCTCGCTCCTTCCCAGGCTTCAAAACACAAACTCCACTTTTATTGACCTTCCAAGTGAGATTTTTTGGCATGTTACAGCTCCCCAATCAAATGCCAGCAAGAGGGCAGCAAAATAGTATCTCAAGGTCATGTTTAAAGAAAAGTAGCTGTACTTCACAAGATGTGGGTGTATTTTTTGACCTAAATGTCAACCATTGAACAAAATACTTTTGGTGAATAGTGTATATTACCCAAAATGCTGGTTTGTTTGTTTTTGTTTGTTTGCTTTTAATATCTTAACCAAAAGCTATTAATAAATGTGTTAAGCAAATAATTTTGGATGGAGAGAAAACAGAATAGGATGCACAAAAATAGGTGAAGGATGTCTCCTCCTGTTCAGAACTAGTGTAGATTTCAGCAGAGGTTTTGCTTTTCTCTCTGGGATATTTACTTTTTTAGGATGAAGGGTGGGTTCAGGTATGGATAGAAATAAGACATCAAGGTTTTGTTAATGTAAGAGTGGGGAAGAATGTTCTGATAACATTTTTTTCCAAATGGATTTTATTGGTATGGAGCAAAAGGGTTTCTACGACACCACCAGTCATTTCTGAAGAGCTCTTGGAGTCTATCATCTAAGAGTCAACTCTGTTTTTGTGCTCTTCTCCTCCATTTCCCAAGGCAGGTGTCTCTGACCATGAATATTTTGGACTTTCCTTCTGGGCAGGCTTATTGTTAGACTGTGCTCGCATCTGCAAGATGGCCTTTGTCTTCCAGGCTTTGTTAGATTAGCACTTCTCCAGTACTGCATTTCTGCTCTTTTCAAACCTAACCTGACCTCCTTGTGTGATGCGGTGCAGTCTAAACTCTCTCTGGAACCTGTGCCTGTTTTGCACAGCAAGGAAAACATCTCCCCATTGCCAAGGCAATCTAATATCCTGAATTAGGTTTGCCATGGTATGTCTGCCTCGAGTATTTGTGTTGGCAACAGTCATGCCAAGACCATTTTCGGGGTGAGCCTTACATTGAGGATGATGCCATGAAAGTCCTCTCTGGCTGCCTTGAGCAGCGGCTTTGGACATCCCCACTCCCAAAGTGGCAGTCCCACAGCTTGGCCCCAGGCCACGCATTGCTCGTCCTTGCCAGAGCTTCCCTACTGAGACAGGGAGAGGAGTTAAAAATAAATGCATTCTTCTCTTTATATGCTTTGGCTTAAGATACTATAAACAGAAAATTTATTCTAAGATCAAGTGTATTTGGGCCGTTGACAGTATGATGGTAACAAGAACGTATAGTGGAGCCATTTTCCTTGATTTTTTTTTTTTTTTTGCTAGTGCTCAAATGATTCATCCCATTACTCACTGTGGGAGTGTTAATTGCCACATTGTGAGAGAAGTGCTAGCTCCTTAAGCTGAATCAGCGTGCGGGGCTGCTGCATGCAGCCTACCGGCAGCATCTTCAGGGGAAGTGTCAGTTCTAAAAGACGATCTCTTCCAGTTTGTTTCCAAGATTGAGCTCTGTATTGGGAGGCACATTCTGTCGTTAAAAGTGATGTTTTTACTTAAGGCTCATCATTTACTATTAAATGTTATTTATTTGCATGTTATTACATACCATGGGCCAAGTCCTGCCTATCCACTGCAATTCACAAGGCCTGTGACTGCATTTTATGATGCAAATGGCAAGATTGAGGTCAACAAATAAGAATAGTAAGTGTCCATTGTCTTTAGGAATGACCAGCATTGGTTTCTTGCGTATTTGAGATTTTTGACTTAATCATCTTTAAGCAACAAATATTTAAAAACTATGTTGGAGTGATATTTCACTCTTTTACACTTCAATTTACAGGACATGCAAGCTTACAGGCTATCGTATAAGTTTGTTTTACAATTAACGCCACTCCGGTACGCGTTTCAAGATGATCATGATACAAAAAAAACACTTAAATGTGATGAAGTGCATCACGGTATTGTTGGATGCTTGGTTGTGGACAGACCTGTATAAGGACCATCTGAGGCTCTGTTTTGTAGTTCTGAGCAGCGTCTGGGGCTGGTGTGGGGTCCTTTATTTGATGATGGAGAACAAGGGCTCCCGTGGCCCTGGCTGTGGCTGCTTGCTGCAGCAGCAAACCACCGCCGCCACCTTTCGGGCCTGTGTCCCAGTCTGTTCTCAGTCTTGATCCCAAGAGCAAAAGTGAGGACAAATTTCTCATCTGAAACCAAGAGAACAATTTGTAAGTTATAGTTGTTAATACAACTGTAGAAAGTGGTTCTTTTAATATAATCAAAAAAGTGGTTCTTAAAATTTTCTTTTACTTAGTACAATAACTGTGGGTCACCATAGGAAATACTTCTGATTTTTTTTTTTTTAATTTTTTTACTGCATTGAGTACATACTGGTAGAGTTCCAAAGAGAATATTTTCTGAAGAGATGAATTTTCGGTAGAGGAATGTCAGATTGACATGTTGAAGTGTTCTTATACAGTATGGAAAGAATAAAATCTTTGTTAAATGTTACTCCAGTTTTTGTTGCTAAATATATACGCGTGCAGTTTTTTGCTGCAAATTGGAAGAAGTGTTTTTCTACTCAAGGCAAGAAGCTGTCCTAGATATTTGACTGAAAACACTTGGAAATGGAACATTGTGGCAGGGAAAAATGGGGTGCAGGAAGATTCTGCTCTAGGCTGGCATAGGCAGGGAAGTTTTTAGGGGAGAGCCATCGCTCGAGGTTGCAGCATTTTGTGATTCAGTGGATTCTCTGGTTGAGGAAGCATGGGGATTTTCTCCTACAGCAGTTAGTCTCTGGAATTGCAGCTCGGAGCAGGGCTCAAGCCACGAGTACTCAGGGGCCTTCGGTCCTGTTTACCACCAAGGCTTACACAGTATTATCTCCTTACCCCTGGGCCCAGGGAAACAGGACTCTGCTATGGTTAAGGAACAGTTTGAAGGAGTCTGTCAAGGCAGCCTATCCCTAGGAATAATCATCACTGAAAACAATGTCTCACAAGAGGAGTAAAAATTTGTAGGCAGTCAACTTACTGAGCAGCACATCTACGTGCTGTGTGGAGCTCTGCACTGTAACTGGCTGGCTTGTGCATCTGAATCACTTCCTTTGCCTGTGGGTGGATTCTCGCTGCTATTGTGTCCTGTGCTAATAATTCTCTCTCGCGTTCACAGAACCTGTTTATAATAGGATGCATTTAGTGCTATCCCTGTGATGGTGTGGTGTTTGATGGGGCTGTTGAATGTGGATTAGCAACTAGGTACTGCAGTGTTGGGGACAGTTGGCAAGCTCCTGGGGTGCCAGGAATTTGCTCTAGAAGTCATTAATTAAAGCCAAGGGAGCTGGTGTCAGTGCTGGTATTAAGTCAGAAGAGCCCACGGTTCTCAATTTTGTGTGTAGAATCTATGTATGTAGAATTTATGTATTTTTAGTTAATTAACTTTTTCCTTCTGATTTTTTTTTTTTGCTGTCCCTTTCCTGTTTTGAGCAAGTTACTAATGCTGGATTTGAAATCATCGAGTAAAAGCTGAAAACCTAAGATTTGAGAGCACTGAAAATGGCACTGTCAAATCAGAATGCCCCAATCCCTGATCCTGTATTGCATTTGAGTCCTTACTAATTTTTATACACCTTATATGTAAAAACTACACTGAGAGGACTTTACTGAGAGTACAAAGCTAGAAAATGCTTTTTGCAACCTTTGTTTGGTCCAGTCATGTGTATGCGTCATGATACAGTCTTCAGTTACCCAGGCCCACAATGCATTTTCCACCAACTCCTGTCATATTCAGTGCACAGAGTAGAGGATACCCATTTAATGAGCAGCTATTCAATATCTTGTTTCCGCCTCGTTGTTCAGTCTGTGGCCCTAAGGCCTTACTTACAGCATGTTATTTGAACCCTACTTTGAAGGCAGATTTATTATTCCCTTGGGGGCTTATCTATATTGCTCATCAAAGCAATATCCAGAGTATTGAAAAATAATTTTCATTATATTTCTTTTAAATGAAGAGACACAATTATTCCAATTTAATAGATGGGATTGCTGAAGGAAAGATGAAAATGACACTTGAAAGTTCTGACTACGTCTGAATCTTTAGTTCGGGAAAATGGGGCTTTGTTTTTCAGAGGAAGCATATTCAATCTCATTGATTCTAGTTATAAAACATCCTCTTGACTTTGATTGTTGCTAAGAGTTTTTAACCCTTGTCTCAAAACAAGCTCAAAAGACCTCTGATATAAGCATCCGGAAAATGGGAGAACCCTTAGAGTGAACAGCTTGCTTTAAACATCTCTCTTGTAAGTACGGTGTCGGTAACAGGTGTAGCAGCATGAAAATGTAATCTGGTGTAAGGTTCAGTTGCTCTGGCTGAGAAGCCACCATCCTGTTCCTAGTTCTGTAGCGTTCTAGGACATGTCTTTCAATTTTTCTTAAAAACCTGCATTTTAGGTAACGGGTACCTTTGGTCTGTGCCTCGTATTGATCCCTTGGTGTATCCATCCAAGCCTCAATTAAACCAGGTGGTTCTAATCAAGTAACAGCCATGCAATGATATGACCAGACTATACAATGCATGAACACAGGTAGAATTAAGGCCATACGAGCACCATTGCTATTTACTTTTCCTTAGTTCTGGATCAGCAGACAACCATCTGTCACTTTTTACTAATAATAGCAGCTCATATACAGAGCAAGAAGCTACTGCTACACAGTTTGTCTGAAGAGTTTGACAGGGTTTTCTGAGTGTAGATTATGACTTGTATTGCCAGTTTTGGAGGACAGTAGGCTTTAGGAAGCATCGACTCTTCGGTTCATTTCTGCCTCTCAATGTCACGTATAATTTCTCTGTTCCGCCTGTGCTGTTCCCAGATTTCATCCCAGTTCCTCTCCCCTCATTCTTCCTCCTGTTACACTTTTTGTGCTTCTTGATCCAAAGTCTGTGAGTATAGTATCTTTAATAGCTGAACTCGCTCAGATGAATGTTTGCAGTAAGGGTGATCTTGACAGAGTCAGAACAGAGAACTGAAATCTAAGAGGTGGAAGTTTGGCTGGAATAATTCACGAGACAAATGAAGAGAGCACCTTGCAAAAGAAGGTTGTACGTGATCATAATTACCAGCATAGCTATAATAATTTCAATTTTTGAGGCATGTTTGAGTAACTGGCAAGAAAAAACACTTATGTGCTGTTGAAAAATACACAGTGTGTTTCTCTTGCAGTTTGTGCCTGTGGAATGATACAAGATACTGTATTCTGTAGTTGCCATGACACAAATATATTTTTTTCTATTTTTCTTATATTAAACCTGGTTTCAGACTTCACTTCTAGTCGTCTTTCCCTTCCCGGATGAACACAAAGCTCAACTCCGTTAGCCCCAAATAAAACATAAATTGAAAGAATAAAAATTCAAGGCACCGGAGAGGAACGCCTCTAGCTAGAAAGTGTCCCTGGTAGGTGTCTGGTTACTATAGCAATCGCCGTGCGGCATGTGACCAGCATGGTAATTGCAAGGTCCTTAAGAGCCTTTTCTCCTGCCTAAGTTTGATGTCTTCTAAACAGAGGTGTTATGTGAGGTCACACACTCTCAATTGTAACTACCAGATGGATGGATAATGCAAACGATCAATTTGCAGCTCCCACTGGGCAGAAAACGGTGCATTCGGTTCATAGATTTTAATTTGTTTGATCTACAGCATGCTGCAAGTGCTGAGAGAAATTTATTTTCCCCAATCTAATGTCTGTACACCCATGTTTTGACCATCAGTTGTATGTGAAACTCTGCCATGTACATGTTCTGTGGATCTTTTCAGACCACGTGGACAATTACATCTCTGCAAAACTTGTCTGACAATTATAGTGCAGTTAATGCGAGAGATATTGTATAACGCCAGCAAATAGGAGGCATTTGAAGGACAAAGTTGGTGTTTGATTAAAATAACCAATTGTTTTAAAGTTAATTCTCTCTTTGGGCAATTACTTTGTCTAGTCAGTTTGGTGGTTTGACATCAATAATGCACTCTCTCTCTAGCAAAAAAACGAAAAGAGGGTATGATGTCCAATGTGCATACTGCATTACTTTTTAATGAGTATTTGAATAGGTAGTGTCAGATTTATTCTAGTATACAGCACTGTCGATTTGACTTTCATCAATGTTTAAAGGCTGTTGAGAATCCCATTAAAAAAAATCTTAAATGTTGATAGTTCTTTGCAACTTCCATGGAATGACATTTATTTCTAGAGGATAGAGGAACAAGGAGTAGAGAGCCAAATAAGTGATTAAAAAAAATTAAACAAAACAAACAAAAAATCCCACCGTATATAAATGCATGCACACTTTTTCTTTACATATGCAAGTTGTTGATGGTATATCAAACTCAAACCTGTATTTTTCACAATTTGGAAATATTCTTCTTTTGAAGGACCCTTTGCTGTACTACCCATTTTTAATTCCCGCTGCTGTCCACAGCTGCTGGTGCTGAACAGCAAAGCAAGGAGCAAAAGGCAGCTTGGATTTTGTTTTGGTTTTCAAGCATGATTTATTAACAGAATGGAAGTGTACATCCAATATATTTCTTGGAAGATGGCTTTGTATTTCTTGGCTCTGAGACTATGACTTACTAGCCTGAAAAGGTTCATTACCAGGTCAATCATAGCGGTGTAACATTAATTCAGATTAAAGAAAGATGGCTTTGTCACACATTTTAGATGCAAAGTGTGAAACATTACAGTATTTTTTCAATGCAGCTTAATAGTTTAATGGAAAAGCATGGCACATGTCAAAGCTGAAACCTCCATAGGCTGGAGAAATGTGCTTATTAGGAGATGTAGTCAGAATTACTAGAAACACTGTCCCACATCTTTGATCTCTGTGCCTTATTTACTAATTAATTCATTTATTTTTATTATTGCTATGGTATACGAAAACAATTGGGGTATTTTTGTGAGTTATAGTTTGGGTTAGCAACTCAGCTTTTCCTCTTGTAAGGATTGTTGTTCTTTTCCTCTTCCCTGGTCCCATCCTCATCTAGTCATAAGGAAAAAAGAAGACTGTATCCAGCATTTAGCTTGAGGTAATAAGCATCTGGAATGGCAGGTCCCTGCTCAGGTCCTCTAGAGGGGCCCTGTCATATGGATTCTTGGCAGGCCAGTCACCTCAGGCCTTTGTGGCAAGTTCCTCTTGTGCTGTCTGTTGCTGTGTCCTCAGTCAGGCTTGGGCAGTCGAGGGTTTGTGGCCGTACAGTTTGGTAACTGTCATCAGTAGTCATCAACAACTAAGTGATTCAACCACTGGCAGCCTATTATAGTTTTGTTTCCATGCTGATGACTACGGAAAATAAAATTGATATGAGCTGACCCGTTTACAAGATCTTTTCCTTGTTCCACCCCTTTGGTCTCTGTTAGGTAGTGAATTCTTTTTTACCAAGGAGCATGCAGAATTGCTTAAAGAAGTGAGGTCGCATCCACTTTACTTTAAACAAAACAATAGGGATTTTCTGTGGTCTCTAAATCAGGTTCTGTATATTAAAAGCCATCGGATAAGCATGGTCATCGTGTTACTGGGAGAGATTTTCATGTTTAAAAAGCAGTGGTCGGCTGGTTTGGGTGAAGCCAACAATGGAATTGCCCTTGTCTTTATTAGAGCCAGGATCTTGCTCAGAATTTTGACACAGAGAAACTGTAGGGGAAAACAAACAAACAAACAAAAAGTGCCTGTGAAGTTAAAAAGGAATAATTTGACAATCTGTTGAACCAGAGTAGATTTTTCTTCCTTGATCTCTGTTTTTTCTTGCTTGCACTTTTGTATCTCTACTATTGATTCTGTTTGTGCTGTGTTTGTTGAGGAGGATACAAACAGGGAATAATTATACAACAGTGCAAAAAAAATGTTTAGTTCATTGATGTGTTACTTAATTTCATAACAAAAATAATTTAAAACATCATTTGCTCAGACTTTCTGGTATAATTAAATCAATGCAAACTTTCTCTTTTCTATTACAGTTTGGTTTGCTGGTAAGCCATAGATTTTTTTCCACCCACCTCTGATTTGTTCTTTTGTTCTTCTCTTATCAGCATGGGAAAAGTGGGAGCTGATGGTTCAGCCGAAAGTAACCAGCAGAGCCCCCCTGTAGTGGCGAGTCAATAAAATCCCAGATGATCCATCCATGACAGACTGTTCAATATATACAGAGTACTTACTGCACATGGTATTCAGAGGTTTTTTTTTTTTATAGTGCTAAACGTGGAAGCATGTCTTCTGTAGTCCCTCCAATCATGTATTCAAACACACTGATAAGACACCCCCCCAAACCTTCAGTTTCCAAAATGTGGAACGTGGAAATGTGAAATATGGAAGTGTACTGGCTTGCTGACAATTTTTTTTTTGGGGTGTGTGTGTGTAGGGGGTAAGTATAGATAGTATAGCTAGCAGAGATGCAGAATTTGAAGCAAGATCAAGGTACAGAGAGAAGTCGTCATTTACCTAGAATTTTCTAATTTTTGTGGTTGTTTTAATGGTGGGATTTTAGACATCTTAAATTTAATGTCTGCTGTTGTTGATATAATAATCCTTATAAGGCCAGATCTATTATTTTTTTTTAATTGTGGAAGTACCTGGGAATGCTGTCATAAGGAAACATCGTGGAAAAAAAATGATTTTCTGCTAGGAATACGTGGCTTCCATGATAGAAAAAGGGGTAGCCAGTGAGGGCATGGGAGCATGGGCGTTCCCGAGTGAGTTGTAGGGTGGCAGTGGTGGCAGCAGCAGCGCTCCCCGTGCAGTGCCATGGAGCTGGGTGCAGTCTGGTGTCATCTGCCAGCAGCCCCGAAGATGGCATTCTGCTTTGGCTTGGACCAAAGGGGAATGGGAGCGAGGGTCCTATGTCTGGTAAGTGCCCAGATGAAGCTCAGCAAGGAAGCCTTTCCAACTGACTGCACTTACCAGATTAACGGGATTCATTTAATACTGCTGCTGTTACCCCTACTGTGCGACAAGAAGCTTCTGGCGGGGCTTGGGCCAGCGCCTTGCTGAAGAACTTTGTGGGAGTTGCCTCTCACTTTTGGTGCACAGTTTCTTGTTGGTTCCGTAAAGCAAATCGAAGCAAGGGTGTAGTCCTTCATCAGAGTTGTACGAAGGGAGTTAATTGTATGTTGTTACGGTTGTTCACTAGAATGGGATCCAAATTTTGGGTGGATTAAGGCACCTCAGCTAGCCACCTAGACTTAGCTGGAATGAATGTGGGCCTTAGAACAACTTAGCCGGCCTAATTAGCATTTCCACGCACTAATCTGATCATCTAGACCCTTGTTTATGGGAACTGCCCCATCGTAAATTACTAGCTAGGGATACTGCACTGGCTCTGTGGGTTGATAGGTATGGGCTGAAGATAGGATATCCCTTCTACAAAATGCTGAGGGGTACACAGGTATGTGGTTGCAGCCTGGGGTTCAAAATTGCTTACTGTGCAGTGTCTGACCCCATATTAGAAGTTTGATAACATGTATGTATTTTTTCAGCTAATAGATTTTGCTTTGTGAACAAAATGCAATCCACACACTACAATAATTTTTCCAGTTGCTTTAAATTAGGAAGAATGCCTTCAGCAGCCTTGAATTTCTAGGGCCTACCTGGATGTTCGGCGTTTCTTTGGGACAGGTACCTGAGCTTGTGTTATTAGACCTATTGCCAGTTAGTGCCCTCCCCTTTCACTGCAGAACCGCGTTTCCCATAGGTGTGTGCCCCATTTCTGGGGCTGTGAGAAATGAGGAGTGCTGGTGTGCTGCTACTTAGCAAGAGCTTTTGGTTTCTTTGACCACACCTAAAACTGTGCTGCCAAATTCGGGTGCCTGGGATCTGGGGACAGGAGCTAAGGGCAGTTCAGGTCAGTAAGGATGGTGTCCCTCCGTGAATTTGTACGTGTGGTGCTAGCTCTGTAGCTCTCGTTAGCAAGTATCTGATACACGTGTCACAAGGCGCTTCGCCAGGTTTTGGTCTGTGGGTGCTGTCACGCTGTACACTTGGTTTCATGGGGAGTGGTGTGGTGGTGTTCAGAAACAAACACAACAAAAAAAGAGGTGAGGAAGGTGTTGTTTCACTGTAGACAGTTACTGGCTGTTTAATAGGAGGGGGCCGACTTCTGTGTGCAGTCCAGCTTTCTACCTCAGAACTGCTGCGTTCCCTCAGTATTTTTACCCTAGCATGGGCTGAAGTGAGGATGGAGTATGCAGGACTAGAAAACCTCCCTGGTGTACTGAAACTCTTGAAACCGTGTCTTTCTCCCATCGCCTGTGCCAGCCCATGCTTGGCACTGCCTGCCTGTGGTCGTGCTGCCCTCCCTGCCTCCCGTGGGTGACTTCCCCGAGCCTTCCTCCACCCCTCTGTCAGGAAAGCCTGCTCCTTTTCCTGGGTGTCGCACGGTCCTCTTGCCTTATCCTTCAAGACTGAAATGGGTATATAGATGAAGACGTAGTAGCGAGACCCATGCTTTAGGGGCTGAGGGGACACGCCTTGGATTTGTTGGAGACCAAACCACAACACACATCGCCACCCACTTCAGCAACCCGCCCTGCATCAAGGCTCGCTTCGCGGGGGGAATAAACGAGCGCTACCACGGACTGTGAGGGGTTCAGTTTTGTAGGGGAAGAAGGGTGGCGGAGGGGCTGAACTGGCGCAAGATCTGACTAAAATGGGGAAGGGGTGGTGGCCTGGTGCCTTAAACAACGACACTGCGGCGCTGAGCCCCTCAGCACCCCGGGCCGCGCTGGCCGCCCCTCATAGCGGGTCCCTCCCTTCGCGCCTCGCCGCCGCCTGTCCCCGCGGCCGACCGCCGCCCTTCTCCCGGAGCCCCCCCGGCAGAGCAGCGCCCTGCCTGCCCCCCTTCCCTCCCTCTTCGTCCCTCCCCTTCCCTCCGCCCCCTCCCTCCGTCGCCGTCCCCGCTCCGCCCCGCGGGTGCCGCCCCCGGCGGCGGGAGGTGCCCATGGCCCGGCGGCGGCGGTCCCGCAGAGCCGGGCGCCAACATGAGCGACGAGGCGCTGCGCCGGGGCGACGGCAGCGACAGGGGCGAGGGCGGCGGCAGCCAGCGGAGAAGGCGGCCCAAGAAGGTAGCGGGAGGCTCCCCCTGCCCCTCGTCCCCCCCGGCGGGGTTTGTGAGGGGGGGAGCTCGGAAAGGCGCGGCTTTTGGGGTCGGGCTGCCGGAGAAGGTGGGGAGGTGCCGGGCTCTTCGGGGTCTGGTGGCGTCAGGGGAGCAAGGTGGGGGCACCTGTTGCTTGCAGCGCTCTGTTGGAAGTGGGCGCTGAGGGAGAGCTCGTTTAGCTCCCGTCTCCCCTGGAAGAGGGCTGTGGTTCTGCATAATCCTGAAATATACTGCTTTATGAGTCCCCCCCCCCCAGTCTCTAATCGGAGCGGGTACAACGCGAGTTACCCCGCTGCATGCAGGTGAGGAATTGCTCCGATGCAAGGAAGGATCCAGCCCACGCAAAGATCGTTCTCTGATTAATTCTCCGACCCTTCGTGGGGTATAGGATTTGTGTTTTAGCCAGCGTTGTACATGAGCAAGATAAATCCCTGCAAACGGGGAGCACGTAGAGAGCTGGAAGGAGATGCTCGTTCAGAGACTTCTCCAAGGGTTTTGAGCTGGTGATGAAGAAATGCTTTTTGGCGATAGATGACCCTGTCAGGCCTCATTTCCCCACAGAGGGAAGGTTCTCTGTGTGTCACTGTAAGCACCCGAGATAATCCAGTCTAAGCAAGAAGCTGAACAAAACCTGCCTCACCCCACCCCATTGTGCTTGGAGTATTGCCTGGATCTCCACACAGTGGGGGATTTTATATCGCATCCTGCCTGTACGTGTGAGCGTGACAGAGGCGGAGGGAACGCCTGCTTCGTCTCACCTCCGAACGTGAGGGCAGAATTGGAAAGGGTGGTTTGTGCGAGTCCACCTGAAGAGGCAAAAATCAAGCAATTGGGTGTGTATCTAGTGCTTTCACATGACTGGGAGCAGTCTCTTTAGCAGGGAGGTTTTGAAGCTCTGAGAAATCAAAGTGGGTGTTTCCATCTCCTTTTTTTAATCCACACGTACGGGGTTTCTTGTTTTGCCATTGTTTTCTAAATAAAGCGGCCAAGAGCCTTTCAAGGTTGAAACACAAGTGTATGCTACTCTGCTGCCAAACGGTGCTTAGAAAGCATCTCTGGTACAGAGCCTGCGTATTCAGGGTCTTCCAACAGCTGATGCATCCATTTTTCAAAAAATGTAACCAATGCTTTTGTGTCTGCAAGGTATCTTTTATGACTGGAAAATGTTAATTGGTCATTTTCAATTGACAAGCGTAAAACAAACAAAAAACCGTAATCACTCAGTTTGGATGCAATAGATGTTAGTGCTTCAGGTCTGGTAAAGGCTTAGGTCTGCTGAAGTTTTGCCCTTATTGCCTTTATGAAGAAATACCTTTCCAGACTTGAACGTTCATTTTTGGATTTTAGGAATAACTTTCTTAAAGCTACAAATTGATATATATAATTTTTTAATAAGGAAGAGACATCCTGGAATAGCCAAGGGTGTGAGAATTCCGGATGGAAGTTGTTTGTCTGAATCAGAAAACACGCATTTGAACTCAGTTCTGTTACACGTTGACTAGGTGGGCACAGTTTCTAGAGCAGAGATGAAAGTGCCACGTGCACGAGCTCCAAAATCAAAAGTAACGTAGCCTGTTTTCAGGTCCTGAACTACTTTAGCTGAACGGAGCTGCATTGCACCATCCAACGTGCCCTCTATCTGTTCTGTGGAAGTTGATCCCTTTTGTGTAGATAGTTAAATATTAATTGAGCCAGATGAGTTTGATCTATGTATTGGGAGAGGTGGAGGGAAGCGCATCTCAGATACAGGATCCAGTTGGGTCATCTTCTATTCCAAGAGAGCGTCTGAGCTGGGAAGTGGTGTAGGGTTTTCTCCAATTCACAGCAGTGCTCCAGGTTTGTTCTATATTTGCACACTTTAAAATGAAGTGGCTTCAATATCACCCTAATAAAGAATAGGAAAAACTGAACAGTTGAAATTTTCATAAAATGGAGAGATTAACGACCCACCAAAAATAAATTTATTCTGTTTGGAGGTGCTTGTGAGCAGAGTCAGTGGGCTGCCCTGATAGGTTTGTGCCTCCAGCTGTAGGGTTAAGATCCGATTTTCCTGTGGTACTTCTCCTTCACGTTACACCTGGAATATCGTGAACTTCGTTCCTAGGAAAAATCATGTTAAATTTCTATCCTCATCCAGTTCTAGTGTCAGAGAGTATAAGACTTATTCTGCTGGAGGTGAGAGTGAACAGGGACTGCCTTGTTCTGTCGCTGGTGTAACTGAGCGGAAACCCAGCGGGAGCAGTGCTTGGTGTGTGTCGGTCCTGTCCTTGTAGCTGGTGTACCGCTTGTTCTGAAGAGCAGCATAACAAGTGAATGTGAATTTATGCTGCGTCAGGTTTTTGAGACCTCCTGTGTCTCGCTGAGCATGTTGTGCGGTGTCCAGGTGTCCCAGAACCCTCCCAAGGATGGTTTTTCCTATTACAGAATGCTTCAGATGAAAAACCACCACAACAGAAATCAAAAAGCCTACTGGTTATCACGTAGAAAACAAAGCATATTCCTACTATCTGTTACCAGAAGCACTGATGGCAAAGGGGCTTCCTGAAACCACAGGTTCTTACTGCGCTGATCATAAAGCACACGCCATTGAGAGACTGATGCAAAAATAATTCATCTCAGCTTATTAAAGAATTTCCCTTTTGTTATTTGTGTTGCTCAATAAGAGAAATTAAAAGCCTGGAGTCAGGCTCATGCTACTACGAAAGACTCGGAGGAAGTTGTAATGCTTCTTTTTAGGAAGATGTATGGAAGAAGTATGACTTCTCTTAACCCAAGCATCGTCTCCTATTTTAAATGCAGCTGCAGAAAATATTAAATTGGATGCATTAGGTGAGGTACTTTCACTGGAGAAATGGAGGGTGTATACCTGCTAATGGAATCATTACAATGTATAAGCTAATGCTTTTAATTAATTTCGATTACTTAAGACTATTAATTCTGCACATAAGGTAGTTGAGACCTAGTTTGGAATACACGCAGAATTTTGGTCACCGAGGCTTAAGAACGAGAATGGATACGCGTGCAGAGAGGGATTGCTGGGTGAGAGAGCCTCTCTTACGGAAAAACTAGAAGGGCTTGGCTTGTTTCGTGGGCTAGAGCAAAAGGCTGTCTGAGGGCAAAAGGAAATGAGGTTCTTCAGCAGCCTTCTGATAGGTATAATCAGGTAAAGAACCAAGAGAAACTTGATTAGTTATGAATGAGATGTGATTTCTCTAACAGAGCGCTGGACTGGATTCAACTTAAGGAGGTTCCTTTCATTCCCTTGTTCCTCGGTTTTCACTTATGTCATTTGTGTTGCTGTAATGATATTACAAAGCAGTTTCATTGATGGCAAATGGGCTATTTAAGTCTTCTTAAATGTTTGTTTACCAGGTTATTTCTCTCCTCCAGCTACGGAATTTAGGAGAAAATTGAATGCCTCCAGAAGAACAATTTGAGCCAGTGTGTGTCTCTCCCTAAAATCAGCATGGAGGCTTCTGTACCAGCAGTCCCAGTCTGCTGGGTGGCATTGCCTCCAAATTGCCTTCATTTCACGCTTGCTAAGACCCTCTTGTCTTCCCTAGGTGCATCTATTTCCCTCACCATCTTGTTATTACTGGTGAGAGACAAATGGCTGTGGCCATGCTGCTCTTTGCTTCCCCGTTTGATGATCCCACTGAGATGAAACCAGACCAAGTCTTGTCTTCTAAGAGAGACCAAGTCCTCTAGTTTTAGAAGGATGAAGATTTTACTTCAGTTGGTACACAGTAAGCTGAACAGGCAGAAAGAGCTAATGAGGGAAAAACTGAATCTTATTAATTTTACTAGTACTGTGGCTTTTTTAAATCTAGAAGGTTTTATTCTTTTGGCTAAACCAGTTTTAGAGAGCTGCAACAGCCTTGCTTTCACTTGACTAACCCAATTTACATGAAAGTAAACAGAGAGAAATGGCTCTGGAAAGAAGAGAATAGAGGAAAAAAGTACAAAACCTCTTTCTAAGTCATGGAAGTAAGAGACGGATTTGTAAAAAAGATCGATGATTAAACCAGTTGTATTCCTAAAGATTTATGCTCCGATGCAACTCCACTGATGGTCTTACACTACTGTGGTCATGAGTTGCTTGTTCCCTTTACCTCTTCTTCCCATCACAAGGCTTCCAGTACATTTTGTGCTAGGTATGAGACTAACATCATAGCTGCAAATGCTTTTTTTGTTTTGTTTTGGTTTTTTTTTTGCTTTTGCTTTTTATTTTTCTCTCTGTCCTTCCCCGCCCGCTCCCTCCAGCTGTGGTTGCTATGAGAAATGGTAACAGAACAAGAGCACTGTGCCCGTACCTCACGAGGAGATAAAGCACCTTACCTCTCACTGGTTGCAGCAGAGCAGCCATCACTTTTGGTGATTGCATCAGCACCAGGCACCCTGTGTTTCTCTCGCGGCAGCCCCGTGGTGCCTGACACTCTGGGGAAATAATTTCCACTTACTGCAGCAGTGAGACAAAGGAAATAATGACGGGGGATACAGCTGAACATCTAGACTCCAGAATTTTGTGTTGTCATCATGGTTGTTTTTCTAGCATCCTAAGTGTGTAAGGCAGAGCAAACGACAGCAGCCACACCTGGCTTTTCTAGGTCTCATAGTGCAACAGGAGCACTCCAGGTATTCGTGTGCTCTGCCGTGCTGGTGGAATAAGCAACGAACACGCCTTAGAACTGACACAGGTACTTATAAGGTTACATTTATTCATGTCACACTTCAAAATTAACATATATGTGTTGCTCTTTGAAATGTTTGAAGTTATTTTTAAAGGAGTAATAAGCAACAAAGCGATGGAGATATTTTAGCAATTAGCAGATTTATGCAAACGCTACATTTCACAGATTAAATGCTGCGAAGCTGATAAGGAGGTAATCATCTGCCTGCTCGTGCACCTGGATAAAAGTGGTGAATTTTATACAGACCTGTGTGTAGAGTTGAGCCCGCATCCGCTTGATGCGCATTTTAGGCTTCCGATTTATCATTCACAGTTCTTGCTCATTTTCCCAAATGTTGGGCAAACAGCAGCTGAGTCAGAGAAACGAGTCCCTTGTTCCCCAGCCAGCTTCCCTTTCTCCCCGCAGGATGCCTGGGGCCGTCACGTATTGCACATATTGCATCGCGCTTGCGCATCTTGCAGCCCCGTCACGCATTCCTGCGGGCTGACCGTGACAGGCACCGAGCTGGGTTTTCGGGGGAGCCTGAAGCTCTGGGGACACCGAGCTCCAGGCTGGAGGCAGCCACGTGCTCTGCCTCCACTTGTACTGCAGCGTGCGAATGGTGGAAGAGCGTCTGGGAGGAGGATTTTGGCAGCAGGATAAGGTGCTAAGAAGGCCCGGTGCTTCTAAATGCATCCGTAGTGAGCGTTTGGTCTTTCAGAGATGGTTTGGTTGGGTTTTTAGGTCTTAACCTGTTCAGCAGCTGACTCGAGCAGCTGTCCAGGGATACGGAGGCAGCCTCTCTTACCTGCTGGGAGAGGCCACGTCTCATGCAGCTGTGTCCCCCTGCCTCCCCAGGCACGCCTGCTGACGCTTCAGATGGCATTTCTGGCTAGGGAGACTTTCCACTACACGAATTGCCGCTGACATACACAGCACGTAGATATCTGGGCTAGACATGGGGAGCCCTGGAGCTCTGAAGACCAAGGAACAGAGGGAGGCCAAGAAAATAATAAGACGGCTGGGGCCATCTCTTGCATCCTCATTAACTTGCAGGAATTAATTATTACAGAGGCTTTCCTCACTGATTAAGTGGGTTTCTTTTGTCTTGGTGACAGAAATTGCTGACCTGAAAGTCTGAACTTGCTGTTATTATTCCTGCACTGTACAGAAATAATGCAGTATTTCCCCACTTCATTTTCAGTAGAAATTTGTTGTTATCGTTCTGTGTGATTCTGATCCTAGATTGGTTGCGTTTTCCCACTTATTTTCCCCTTGGTTTCATTGTGCTCTGGCACCAAACAGGGTGTGGGGAGAGTAGACAGGGATGGACCAGTGTTTAAGGCTCCCTCAGAACAGCTTATGAACTTGCGTGAGTGATGCAGTGAGTTGCTTCAGGTCCCACTTGTGTAAACAACATGTAGTTGAACATACGTGTAATTCATTTCCAAATTCACCTTTCTCTTTTTGTAAGTGAGATGTTGGAGGACACGAATGCAGTGTTCCACCTTGGCCGTGTAAAGAAAAAGGCAGTGTATCCTTACAGGCACTGTAAGTCAGGTACGTGGGCATTGATGGGTCTTCCCCAAACCTTCCCGAAATAAAAATTCATGAGCACAGAGCAATTCAGGGAGGGAAGGTAGATGCCTACCAGCATCATCTCATCTAAGCTGTGGCTGCATCCAGCCAGCTTGCCGTTGGGTTACACGCAGGTAAGCAATTTGTAACCTGCTTGTATTTCCCCTCAGTGTGGCTCAAACACAAAGAAACATTTAGTCCATGAACGAAGTGCTCTCTGGAGAGCAGGATCGGCTTTGAAGGAAATGATAGAGTAAATTGCAGTAATTGCAGCTTGAAATGGTTTTCTAGGTTAAACAGCATATAGGTTTCTGCCATAGGCTAAGTATTTCGGAAGCACTTGGTTGCTTTTGTTTGTTTCATCCAGTCTCGGGTAGCATGGGTTTGTAGTACGGTATAGTGCTGGATCTGAGCGGAGTATATGGATTTGAAGAGGCACCAGGAAAGCACAGATTCCTGCAACAATTTAGGTTCGCAATAAACTAAATCTGCTAAAAACGTGACAATTTGTTCCACTACTTGGCTTTTTTATAAGGTGTTGTTTGAAGTATTTGTTGACGTAGCTGAGGCAGTGAAAAACATCAGCGATAGTTGTGAAATACACAAATGAAATCTGATGTTTATAAAAAATTGCTTTTTTTTTTCCCCCATAGAAAATATGATTCTGAACCTTGTTTGTAACTTAAATTAAAAGCGACGCAGCTTTCCTGCAACCAAAGGGCTCTGCAAGTCCCTCATTTTTAAACGTTTTAAACATCTAGTACATCTGGCAGCTTTCAACATCAGAGAGCAGATGTCAGCGTGCAAATGTCAAGAGACAGTGGCACTTATTCATCACGCAAACCATTGTAACCGTGATCCGGCTGTCCTGGTAGACGCAGCGATCCAACCAAGGAATGAATAGGCTGAAACATCAGGAGAAGTGGGTTGTGTGTATGTCTGTGTGTGCGCGCTGTTATGCTGTATCTCAGCCTGTTGGTGTGTGTTTTTGGCTGGGCTTGGGCCACCGACTCGGCTGGACGTCGGCGTGGGCTCGTGGAAAGCTGCCAGCTGTCATCAGCAGCGCTCTGGTGTCCGCTGGTGCGTACCTACGGAGCAGGGCAGGGCTCGTGTGGGGGAACAGAGGCGCTGGGTGGGTGCAGCTTTTCCCGTGGATCTGTGATTCGCGCTCTTTGCCCCGAAACGCCGAAGAAAGGCGCTTTATGAGCTGGCGTTTCCATGTGCGCTTCCCCTCCTTGGCTCGCGCTGGTGACTGCAGGGCTCTGAGAAACGAGTGGAAGGGATGAGAGATGGGAAACGCCGCCTGTTCCTGTCCTAAAGGGTGCTGCCCTGCTAAAGACGTGCTGCTCGGGTTCGAGATCCTGGCCTCCCCTTTGGTCCTGGGAGCTGCCGACAGTGGGGTGGTTTACGCGAAATAAAACACTGAGCAGGTGAAGCGTGGAGCTGAGCCCTACGGTTCCCCTGGGGAGAGAAGGTGCAAGAGTCCCGCCTTGCACGCGTGGTCCCTGCCCACCAAACACAGCTTTTGTTGCTGCGTTTAGTTTTAATTAACCGCTTGTAATGGTGCGGAAGGTGTTTGCCAGGGGTGCTCCAGCGCTTAGGGCTTGCAACCGCCGTGATTGTGTTTGGAGGGAGAAGCGTGGGGGGCTTCTGGTTAATGACATCGGCTGCTGTGTGCTCCTGCACGCCTCTCTGCCTCCTGGCCGGCAGCGGGACTGCTCTTTTCGCAGCAACGTAAGCAACAGAAGCAGCAGGCAGCGCCTTCGTTTGGGGAACAGCTGCCACAAGCTCATTACGCCCTAATGCACGCTTCAGGATGCGGGGTTGTTCCTTTGCCGTGTAAGCTTAGGAGCACGAGCCATTTGAAATACAGCTGACAGCAATTAGGACGGTGATGTTCAACACGCCTTTCCTGGAGATCATTGTTAGGAAACAATTGCTACACACCTCTGAGCAGGAATAATGCAGGCTGGCTCACATTTGTACAGCTCTTACATGAATGATATCCCATTTTTTTTTTTTGGTAAATGAATGAAAAAAAATCCTATCACTGGAAACCTCATCTGCATAATTTGGTTTCATCTGAATGGAAACCAAATATGTTTAATTAAAAAACAGAATAATCACTAAATGAAAGCAGAAACGTAATTAACGAGTCACCTTTTTAACTGCTGTAGTCAAAGTGACGAAGATAACGGTTGCAAAACAGTCGAGTCTGAGTGAGTTGGTGAAGCATTATTTTGGGTGTCCATGCAGGACACCAAAGCTGATGGATCATTCACATGGGTAAGCACCCTTTAGGCTGGGACTTTTGAAATTGGTGGGGCTATGGTTTATTTTCTCTGGTCTCTTTTGAAGGCTGAGGCCACGGGCGTGAGAAGCAGCATCAGCTGGCACTGCCCCTTCCTGTGAACCAGGTTAAGAAACTGGGTTTGAAAGTTAAGTGCGAAAGTGAGGTGTGTTAGGTTTCATTTACAACACCGTATCATTCGATGTACTCCATCCTTCCTACGGAAACGCCTGGCAAGCCTTCCTCCTTAATGCTTCCTTTCACAAAACTCAGCGTGAGTACCGGAGTCGCGTGGGATCTCGCCAGGGTGTTCACAGTGCGTGACCTTCCTGCTTTCTGACACCCCTCATGCGTCGGAGCAGAAGGTGAGGGAGCATCCCTGGGCATTTTTTTTTACAGTTCTCTTTGCTCTCCATGCCCTGGACTTTTCACCCAAGGGCGTGCTGAGCCTTGAGTCTTTTCTCGGAGGTCACACAAAGTATTCAGGAACTGTTTCAGGGTGATTTTAACAGTAGTATCTTAAGATGTGTCCTGGAAAGCAGACTCCTCTCTTAGCTGTGTTCAGAAAAAAAACCGTAAGTCATGTTTTGCTGTGTGAGTCAAGGCTTGTTGATGTTAATGGAGGGATTTCCATTGACTTCAGTAATTTTCAAAGGCTGCCTTTTAATGGCTTTGAGCTTCAGCCCATCAGGAATAAGCTGAATCTTTCCTTGTTTACCCTTGATGTTTATGGCATTTAGCTACATTAACAGCTGAATTAGGGCTAATTTTCAATATGCTTAGAGTTTGGATTAGATAAATTCCGGGGCAAAGTCTTTAATCCTTCTCCGGAACATTTTTCCTTGTTACTTAGTAGAATTATCTGGATGGCTTTATTGCAATAGCAATAACAACCATTAGCATATACTGATGTTTGTGGGAAACACATAATACCATCAGTCCATTTCCCAGCTTCTACCATAAAATTCAGCAAACCGATACCTGTAGAAGCATACGGATACCTATCTAACTGAATTGTACCGATTTGGCCTTAAAACAGACAAGCAGTGCTCAGCTGTGACCTAACTGAACCCCAGCTGTCAGGATTGAATAAGTTCATCACATACAGCCTTGAAGCGGTGCAATGTATGGGTGGATTATTTGTGCCAGGTGGTATTAAAACAATTTCTTTTGGGGGGAGTTCATTTTGTTTATTTATTTTTCTGATTTTTAAAAATAGTAAATGAAACAGCTACTCTAACATCTTTGCATCAATTCTTTTGTGTTTTGCTTTATGTCATTGCTGAGACCCAGGATTGTATTTCCCCCGCTTTAATCCATAGTGAAGCGTGCCTCAGTGCTCCATCATGTGTGGCACTGAAATATTGTGTCCTTTTTTTTTAAGACTTAATTAGACTTACAAGATACAGCGCTAGCAGAATTTCACTGAGAGTTGCTGGACCTCCAGTAAGAAGAAAGCTGGATTTAGACACGAGCACGGGCGTTGATTAGCTGAGCCATTAGTTTGCTAGGAATGTACTTCCAGGTGTGTTGCAGGTGATGCTGTCTGCAGTGCTCTGCGTGCCCAGCCCGGTGTTGTGCAAGGGAATGAACTTCGGAAGAGAAGGAGAGGGGAAATCGTCTTACTCAGAGGTCTTTAAAACTAGCATCACCTCCCCCTTCTGTAACCTTCAGTTTTGTTTCCCTGCAAGCTTTCCAGTGTTGCTGGAAATAAGGACATGTGTTCGGAAAATCAGGCCGAGTGATTTTGTTTCCAAAATGTGAGCTGCGGTGCCTGTTTATTGTGCCTGAACCTGATAATCCTGACGCTGTCCCGTTCGGTCAGACGAAGCCCCTGACCCGTAACTGGTGTAGTGTTGCTGGGTAGAGGAGTTTTTTTCTCACGGTCAGAGTGTGACTACTGAAACCCTTCATCGGAGTTTTTGGAGCACAGATATTGCAGTCTTTAGGGTGGTCTAAAACGTGGTGCATGAGTGTAGTGCGGGAAGGGCATGTTCATGGTGGGAAGCGCTTGATGAAACAGCTTCACTTATCACAGAGATTTTATTTAAGACAGACAACGAGTGTCTCTCCTTACAGGAGTAATGCCCAGGAAGGGATGTGGATGATGCCTTCTGGTGCTTGTGCTAGCTAGGGATGGGACTTGGGTTTTATTGTAGCTCTGACGTGTGTTCCTGTGATCGGTGTCCAGAACTGCGACTGCTGGCACCCTCCCAGCTGGGCACAGCGCGGACAGGCTCTGCAGCCCCACCAGCACCAAGGTTCGGATGCAGAATTGCCAAAAAAACACCGGGTGGGAAAACCCTTACAAAATAACAGCAGGAGTTGTGTGGGGCAGGGGTATCCTCTGTGGTTGTAAGGAATGAAAAACTCCTAGGTTTTATCCTGGAGAGGATGCTGCCATTTGTGAAGTTTGCTTGTATGTCGAAGCTTGGTCAACAGACCTTGCTTTCAGAGTAGCAGAGAGACCGTACACTCAGTGTCTCTCTCAACACCTTAGCAGGAAATGTTGAAGTATGATCCCTTCCCTCTTTGAAATCTCTTTTCTAGAAGTATTGCTTTTTGTTGGATCTCATAACTAAATATTTGTCCTGTTACTCATATGTTTTGCTGAACAAAATTTTAAAATATCATTTTAAATTACAAAACATTTCAGAATGGAAGTGAAAGAAACATACTTTTTTCTCATTGATCTCATTTAGCCTCTTGTTTTAATTGACATAAATGTTTGGTCTGGCTGCAACGAGGTTCTAATGAACGCTAAAGACCTTCGTCCACTCCATCCATTCAGCTTGTCACTCCATGCAGGGCTCAGTGAATTGTTTTTCTTAGGTCGCTAAATGCCTTCAGTGTATCTGTCCACATGAATTAAGAAATATTTCTTTAGTGGTTCTGAATGAAGAAATGTTTCTGTAGCCTCTGGGAATTTGCTAACTGTAGAGGTTTCACAATTGGATTGCTGGGACGTAACATGATTTCAGTGAAATGAAATGGAGAGCCACAGGAGAAAAAAATATGGGAAAGGTTTTTAGGAAAATAACTTGAAATCCAGAAAGGAAAAGTCTTGGAAGGGATTCACATTTTGCTTCTAAAAATAACGTGTTTTTCATCAGCAGCTCTCTGTTCTTTGGACATCGTTTTGAAAATACGATTCATTCTCCCTCTGCCTTCACCTCTTCTCTTGATGTTCTTTAAGAAATATGCCTAAAATCTCCATCTGCCTTGGCCAGGCTGCCAGCGAAGTATTTAATTGTGAATTTATTCAAGCTGTTGTCCTTGTTCCCCTGTGCAGGTGCAGTGCCACCTTGCAGCACGCGTAGCAGCAGGCAGTGGTGGTCCAGGCCACCAAGATGAGCGGGCAGCAGCTCCACCGCCCAGCAGCAGCTTCCCCATCACCTTCCGTGCATGTTCCAGTAGGAGAGGTCCCCTTCCCCTCCTCTCCAGAGTCTCTTGTAACGAGACCTGTGTTCAGCGTTAATTTCAAGTGTAAAATCGGCCATAATGTTTAGATGCTATGCCTGATTGTTCTTTAGTGATTTTGCTATGTACAGAAACAGCATGAAAGCCATTAGCAATATTAAGTCGCTCCGTTTGTGTAATGGACGTGTCTCTGGCAACACTGCAGTGTTAATTTCCTCTTAAAACAAGATGTGGGCGCTCTTCCTTTTTGCAATGGCTTTATTAACAGGGGGGGAAGAGCCAAGGAGACAGAACAGCGTGATGGCTTTTGTTCCTTAAAGTTTTACTCCTCTCAGTCTGTAACATCAGGGATTGATCTAATACGATGCTGGGCACTTGCTTTCCCACTGAGAATACTAAGCTGTGGATTGGTTTTCAAACATCTTTCAGGATAAGGGCTTAATTATCCGCGTCACTATTGGCATGCACATCAACTATTTATAAAATGCAGGGAGCTTCCAGCCAGGGAACGAAGGAGTTCTTGGGTTACATGGACATGAGCAAATACAGCATGAAAAATGTATGTGTGGTTTCCCTCACCTTTTCAGGGCTTCAGATTTAACCTGTTGTGCAGGACAAATTGCAGAGCTCTCACAGCTGCTAGGGCAGTGCCTCAAGTTACAAATATTTCAAAGAGATCTCTTTTATCACCCTAAGAGTTAGTGTAAATGGGACAGAGTAAAGTTGCAGACTGTCACAGGTGAGACCACCTTTCTTATTCAGTGATGTGCTATCACAGGGATTGCTGATGAGTAGCTTTCCATCTGTAACTTTCTACCTAATAATCAGAATTTATGTTCTTTTTCAATTATATGTATTAAAAAATTCTGATTTTGTTTTAGACTATAAGGAATAAATATTTAAGTATCTTTTTTTTAAGTGAATTTCCAGAAGACTTTAGAGCTGGGAACTCAAAGCTCTTGTTTCCTTCTGGCAGTTGGTAACTGAGGTGGAGCAGGAGCCTTGTGTGAGTTGACCTCCTGGTCTGGAAATCAAAACTCCCAAGACTGCACTCAGCCCAAAGAGAGTACCCTGAAGCTAGGAACCGTAGGAATCTGGGCTGCACAACAGCCACAGGAGATGGGTAGGAAACGAGCAAGATTTGCCATGGTTTGACTAGAAATGAATGTGATGAAACTTCCCTGATGGGGAAATTCCCAACCATCTCTGCCTACAGCCCCTTTGACGGTATATACTGGTAAAGCATTGTATTTATCTCTTCATGTTCAGTCTTATCATTTTTGCCAAGTCTGTGTCAGTGTTGCTATCTTGGCGATACAGACGTGGCTGAAACAGAGATACCAGTGAGGTGCATTTGAAGGGAGCCTAACAGATAAAGCTGAACCAGAAGACTGATGACTTCCTCAGAGTTAGATTTTTTTTGAAATAAGTTCATTTTGACAGTAGAAATAGAAAACCTGCTGATATCTGCAGGATTGAGAAGGGTGGAACACAGAAGGAAGTGAATAATAATCCTCAAGAGATGTTACAGGAGAGGGATGAAAGGTACTCGTATAAAACATCAGATCGTGCAGTTATGACCTAATAAAATTTTCTCCTGTGGTCTTGGTTCTTAATGCTTTGGAAGTCAAAGGCAACAGGGACCTGAACGTGACAGTTGACTGCAGGATACAGAGCCACAAATCTGGTAAGGAAGCAATCCTGTGGTATTATCAAGTATAGTCCTTTGAGTAGAGATGGTGAATGTCAATGCTACAGTACAAAACACCAGTGACATATCATCTATAATAATATGCAAAATTTGATAAAACCAAGCTTTACAAAGATGATTGCAAATTGAAACAGGACAGGAGAGGCCACAGAGGAGACTTGGAAAAAGTAGTTTGTTTTATAAGAGATGAAAACGTTGGCATGGATTATAAATGGATATAAATTTTTCCGTTTAATAAATTTAGGCCTGAAGTTATACTATTTGTAACCATTTGAGTAACTAGGTTTTGAAGCCACCATCTGCTAGCAGAGCAAAGAGAGGCAAGTAAGTTGGCTGATTTAGCATGGATTTAAATAAACTTATGGCTAGGATTAGACAGTGTGTTGCCTGCAATAGCAGGAGGCTGGACTTGAAGACCAAAGATACCGTGTGCATGCCAACTCAGAGATCTACCCGGAACAAATAGAGCAGAGCACAGATCTCCCTGACTAGAAGACCTGTGTTTTTTATTGCTGGGGCCATGAGCAGCTGTAGTAGGTGAGAGAGTGCTTGTTTTTTGTATCGGGAGACCTAATTCTTTCAAGTCTGTTGGGTCTGGATAGCATCAAAAGGAAATGTCGTTATGCTAGGTCAACCACTTGAGATAAAAGGCCTTAATCCATGTCATAACCCAATGCAGTTGAGGTCTTTTTCCTTTTCTACGTGTGCTGATATTTTTGCTTGACAGGATATACTTGACCTTTAGTTGTTGCTGTTGTTGCTCTTTTCCTTCAATGGTCTGCAAGAAATACTTCAAGAGATTTTTTTATTTCCAATCTGGGTGTCAGGGTTGCCTGTATTTTTTTTTTTCCAAAGGACTTCTTATTTTGAGATATGCTAGTAGTGTTTGAAATACGTTCCTGTTGCACCAGTCATTTTCATGCACAACCACTCCCTAACATTCAGTCATGCATCTCCGCAAAAAGCCTCTTCGGATGTAGTTGAACAGCGTACTTCTTTTCTGTCACAGATTTGCAAAACCCAGTCTTTGTGGGCCCAAAAAATTAAGTCTTAATCACCACTATTGTATAATGTCTTGCTCTTTCCTTCCTTCCTTCCTTATGATGGAGACTCTTAGTCTTGCTATTGAGTTCTTCATTTGAATTTTGATATTCAGGAAGGGCAAACTGCAGTGAACTGAAGAAGCAAACAAAGCCAGGTTTATTTAGGTAGAGTCCTACACCCACGTACCCGCCAGGTACCTCACGGCTGCTGTGGCGTTGGCTCCCTTCTCTGCTGCTCTGTGCCTTCTGGGGCCAGGCCAGCTCCAGAAAATCTCTTGAGAAAAGGAGGATTTTATCAGTTTGTATGGATCCAAGTGCATGTTTTTTACATTCAATATTATATTTCAAGTTGTTGTTTGAGCTCACAGTATTTAGAGTAGTACTGCTTGCTGTTTCTCAAAATACCTTTCCCTTTCTGTTGAGAAGAGGTGGCCGTGTTTGGGGCAGATCTGCAGCTCATCTCCTCCACAATGAGCAATATCATTGCAGTAGTCGTGTTTTACCTGATGCTGTGCCGAACAGGGCAGATAGCTTTGAATTAATTCATACTGGTATTTTAAAAAAGAGGCTATAAAACAGCATGATACCGTATTTCTTTTGGTATTTAATGAGTAGATGGTTTCAAATGTAACCGATTCTCTCTCGGGGTCACAGGTTTTTCCATAATTCTGTATGGCAGCTGACAAGACGTTGACATATGACATTGACAAGACAATGACATATTTAAAAGATCCAAGAGAGTTTTCAGAAAAGTTTATATCCAGCTACATTTATTTAAACATTCCGTGGTAGTTCAATCAATACATATTTATGTATGCATGTCAGCCCAAAAATGGATTGTTAAAGTGTTGAAAATAGTAAGTAAAGCGTAACCTGCTAATCACACCATGTTTAAAGGATATCATGTCACCAAGTCATTTCTTAAACCCCTGGCTCATAGATTTAGGGTGAAAAAGCCCTCTCCAAAGAGTGTGAAGGGGTACAGCCATCGGTAGCTCTCTGATGAAGACCCGAGGTGCTTATGCAGGGGGAGCAGTGACATACGATGACATTACACACGGTCTCATTTAGCGTTCCCTGGACATTGCAGGACATTTTGTTTGCTAACTTGTGACAACTCCTGATGTGGACTGCTGTAGAATGGAAAATGTATTATTTCTCTCCTAATGCTTGTTTTATTGCTTGTGAAAAAAGGATAAAGTTTAGGGTGATAAATATTCAGTGTAAGACTATAACAACTGCTCTTCCTAGGAACTGGTAAATAAATCTCAGCAGTAGACACCAAAAATTTATACAGCCCATGGGATGACTTGCCTTTGTCAAGAAGGGCTGTCACCAAACTCAGTAAGAATCTTGCCTAAATAAAAAGAGTAACGGATCAGGTCTAAAATACCTAGGTATTAGCATATTAATGCATATTTGAAATCCAGACTAGACATTTTTGTAAAGCAACAAATTGGGTTTGTGGAATTTTAGACCATTGCCATGCAGCAGAATTGTCTCCTTCCCCAAATGTATTTCCAAATCTGGTGTCCTCACAAACCTAAGTTGGTAACGGGCTTTGGGAGGGCTTAACTAGAGAAGCTTGAGGAATATAAGAAAGGTAGAGTAACAGCATCCAAAAGGCAGCAGTTTAAAATATTTTTTTTGCAGAGATTAGTAAAAAAATATTAAAATAAAAAAACAACCAAGCAGCTCTGCTGAGAGCTGTTGTGCAAATGTCTTCTTCCTATGTATGACAAATAAGGGTGTTCAGTGCAGAAGGGAAAAACAGTAGCAAATTGCTGCTACGTGGTCGGAAAGGGCATTGGTGAGCTTTAAAATACAGACCCGTCTTGGCAATGTGGAAAACAGCACGTGAAAAGGTGCAACTCCAAGGGAAACCAATATCAACTTGCCTTTCGAAGAGGTAGTTAAGGTGAATAGAGAGCCGTCATTAAGCAGGGCTGGTATGAGAGAGGTGGAAACGCTTCGGAGAAGAGCAGTGATTGCAAAAGCTGTTATCTCATGGAAATTCGTATCTGAGCATGAAGGATTTATAATTACGGACAAGAAAGGTAAACAGGTTGACGATGGTCTAAATTGAATTGCTAGTCCAAAGCAGAGGAGGATGTTCAGTTCTTAAACGACTTTGCATGGTTCTGCTTGTGCAGCTGTTAGGATTCTATTGTCTCTGGGATTGCTGCGGACTCCTGTAGATGTTGTGTAGATCCTGGTCATTGAGTCTACAGAGCCCCAATTTTCAAAGGGGCGAAAGAAATCTGTCACGAAGGGCAGCAGAGAGGAGATTGCAAGAACAGGTACTTGTGTAAGCTTCTTGTTACTGGATTGTGCGTCTGACACCTTTCACCAGTATATGGCATGTAAAATGCACAGCGTTCCCGTCTGTTGATACGGGGACGGCAACAGGGCCAGGGGGCACCCCACCTTGCCCACAGGAGGTCCTGTGGATGTCGGCCCACAGTCCTGGCTGTGCTGCTCTCGTGCAGTTTAATGCTGCTCACAACATACTGCATGGCGTTGTGAAAATGCGGGCTTATTTTTTCTCAAATATTTGTTTTAAAAGAGAAAATAACGCAGGTAGGTTACTGCACAGCCACTGCCAGCGAGAGTTGGAAGATAACAATTCACAGTAGCGACCCACCATGCTGCTTCTGAGCAGTAAATATTTGAGCAAAATCTTTATGGAAAATCAAATAGTTTGGGTTGTTCTGGAGATGACAATTAGCCCTTGAAAGAAGCTGTTTCCCTATGACTGGGTGTGTGCTGCGGATAACTCTGTGGTGCATCAAGCCTACGGTGAACTTGCAGCCTGGCAAGCAAATAGCTTGCAAATGAATTTAATTACTTGCGACAAACTGCCATTCGCACAGGTTTTATGGAGCTCGGTCGGAGATGAAGATGCTCACCTTTGGTTGAGACAGCTGCTGCGAGCCCTGGCCAGGAGGAAATCCACCGTGCCAGGGCAGAGGCATGCGTGGGGAGGCCTTGTGGTTTGGTGTTGGTTTGGTCTTATTCCTTACAACGAATGCATTGGCAGCACATCAAAAAGCAGTTCTCTTGCCCACGCTGGGCCACCAAGCCTTTAAATCCTGCTCCTACGGCTCCTGCTGCAGCTGTTTTGCTGCTGCATCCCTGCGGGAAGTGCTGGGTCAGCCGGCTGCTGCCCCTCGCCCCGGGGCAGCTGGCGGAGGCATTTCGGCTTGCCAAGGAGCATACCTCTTTGCTGCGATTCGTGCGTGAACATTTATAATAAAAGCTACGTGGCTCACTGTGATGTTAGGTATTTTGGTAATGTGAACAGAATTCTGTGCTGGCAAGAAACAACCAATTTTGTGTCATTTGACTCAAGAATGATTTAAACCTCTTCATTTCAGACTGGGAACCCCACTATGTCACTAGGCTTTTGGAACAGTAACCCACTGCAAACTGGTGAACCCCAGCAGCAGAGGCACAGAGGGCATGACAAAGTAACCGGAATGTGAATGAAGTGATCATCAGTTTGCACACTGCAAGGCAAAAGCCACTTTTGGTACCAGATGGTGCCCAAACTCACCTAACAGAAAATGGTAGTTGGTATGTGAAAGGTGCCAGCCCTCGTTTTGCAATCCATGCAATAAATACAGAACTTTTAATGGTCTGGCTGGAAATAAAGGGGAAAAAGAACCAGAAATATTAACTTTAACTTCAGCTTTTGTCATAGCTGTGATAATTTCTGTGTTGTATGTTAATTTTATTAAAACAAGTTTCCAAATCAAAGGCAAGTCGTCATAACCGAGAGACGCACTGGAATTAGCATATCTACAGCACACTTAGAATTTGTATTCCTCTGAATATTTTCGGCTCTGAATATTTTCAGAGAAAGGCTTTTCACGTAAAACTAGGTAATGCTCTTGAAGAGATAAATGGGGTTAGAAGATGTGTGTGTTCTGTATTTGCGTTGGAAATATAAATTAAAATTAATAGATTATTGCATAAATGCTGCCAATTTGAGCAGAAGAATAGATGAGATCTGTGTCTTGGGGGTAGAGTGTCAGTGTAGAGCTGTATTTCTGTATCATCCACACTGGCATAGAGACAGAAAAACTCCACCGAGATTGGTAGAGTTATTGCTTTGTGTGCTTGTTTTAAAGAAACTTTTTTATTTCCTAATTTTGCCTGGTTCTGAGTCTTGAAACTAAGCCAGCAATAGAGAAGTAGCTAAGATATATGTATATATAAGGAAGCTCTTAGGAATAACCCTACTGACTCAGGTTTTTGGTTTAGCCCAGGAAAATCCTCTGTTGTAGGATGTTTGTCAAGAAGAAAAGGCCCTTGGCAGGCTGCAGAAAGCTTCCAGTCCTCAAGGTGTGTAACTGTGGCATCTCTGGTGAATTTATTGATCCTATCCCATTTTTTTTTTAATATACTCTGTTTTATATCTGCAGCTTGGGCACTAGCTCCTGGGAACAACAACTGTTTTTTTTTTTTTTTAAAAAAAAACAACTTTCCTTTTGAAATATTTTAACTATCAGGTTGTTTAGTATTGCTGAACAGGCTAACCTGCTAAAGAAGCATGTTGATTTTTTCTGTTCTGTATTTGACTGGACTTTTGAACTTTGATGTTACTAGATAACAGGCCTTTCTGTAGCTAATACAGGTTTATTACCTTTCAAGTGATTTGGGTGAATAGTATAACCCTCTATTTTTCATATGCCAGAAGCTCAGACCTTACCTCTGAAGGTTCAGGACTTCTGCAGGTGGAAGGTCCCTTCAGTCCAGCGTCCTGTCTCCAGCATTCGCCTGTTGGAGAAGCATTGTAAAGAACACTTTTCTCTAGACTACTAGCAAACAGCCTTGGTTTTGCAATTTTCTCTCTTTATTCCACTTTAGTTTGCTTATGAGGGTCCATCTGAAAGGCCTTAGTAATATAAAACAACCCGCCAGGATTGATTTGTTTGACTTAATTAGTTCTTAACAGATTGATATTGGCTATTCCTTCCGATCATCGCTCTCTTTGTGTACTCCACCATTACTGAAGTCCTCTGGGCGATGCTCTGAAGGTTACCCAGTTTGTACAGGGATCTGGTCAGCAGGAAGGCGCTCGCTGGTTGCCGTTGCGCTGAGCCACGCGGGTGTCACGCAGCCAGCTTTACAGATGCCTGAGAGGCCGAGGGACACCGTGAATCTGTGGGCCTTGCACAAGTGTGACAGTCAGCGTGTGCTTGAGATGTAAAAGGGCAAATCGTGGTTCAGAGGTAGGTCAACAGAGCTGCGCTCAAAATCCTTACAATATACACATCCTCACACTCCTCACAACTAATCTGTTTTGTTTTCAGTCCTTGTCTGTGCGTGAGAATTTTGGCTGACCCATCAGGAACTCACCCTCTGCCGCTTTCTGAAGTTGGGTGCACAAACCTTTCCTTTACGTTCTGGCATTTGTGTCACTTGAAACTGGCTGTGAATGCTCCCATCCAGTCCCTGCCTGCTTAGCACAGTCCGTGTTTAGTTCCCTGCTTGTCAGGGTGGGGGCGTTTTGATGGGATGAATTACGCTGTCTGAATTACGCTGCCCCTGCTCCATGGGCTGTTCAACAGCAAGCTTCAGTCTTTAGGGTGCCTGTGTGGCACCTTTCCCCAGGACCGAGGTGGAGAGACCTGGATGTACAGTAAGCGTTGCTTTCTTTCGAAAGGCTGCAAGCTGTTAAATGCAGCTGGTTTCTTTCCTGGGGCTGGGTGGAAATTTAGAACTGGGTCTTGGGGAGGTAATACAAAATATTAGTGCTTAGTTGCTGCAGGAGAGAAGATGGTGCTAATATTCTAGGAAGGCCTTGTATATAGGCAGGTGATAGCTGACGCAGATAATTTCTGAACGCAGCCTCAGTGCTGCTTCTGGGAGTTCTGTCTCCGTTCCAGGACTGCGGTACCAATCGCTGATGCGCCCAGGTCAAGCGACGAGATGCCAGTCTTCCAGTTTTGTTAAAGCAAAGCTCAACCTCCAGTGTATTTTTTAGCTTTTGAAGCATGACTCTCTCTTACACAATTTGGTTAGCAATCTATTTGATGGATGTCCTACTGGTATTCATACTTTCTGAATGTAAGGAAAATGAAGACAAAGGAGATAAACATTAGTTACAGCTGCTGGGACTGAGCACACCCGGTTTATCAATATAAAGAGACTTTGTCCCCAAGCCTATTGTCACTGGGGCTCTAGTCCCAGTCTCTTGAGATTTTGCCACATCAGTAACACTGCAGGGGATTATAGTAATTAGCACTGTCTTTCAAAGAACACAGTTCAGCCTTCTTGAACGGCTTGAGCGAATTTTGGATCAGCGATGTTACTGTCCCTGTTTGAAAAAAAATACAAAGATGGTGTATCTCCATTTGTCTCCTAAATGACCAAACGCGTCTGAGAGAGGAATGAAATTATATGGAAGGATACTGTCCCAATTACCACGGTTCTTTTACCATAGGACCACTTCAAAGACTTGAGTCAGCGTGGTTCCTTGACTTCCCCAAGAGAGCCACATCAGGTGATAACAGCTGAGGGCTGGCCTCTGCCGGATGCTGCGTGCAGCATAATTTTAAATTAAAACAAAAATATGTAATGCCAGTTACCATAGCTCAGACTGGAGTGTTTAGAAATGTGTTCCTACTCAGTGTAGCTACCTGAAGATATGTCTTCACCTTTGAATAATTTACCTGCTAATTAAAAAAAAAAAAGTAGAAAAAGCTGCAAACTTGATTCTTGCTTAGTGTGTTTATAGTAGGAAAATAAAAGGGGAAATAGTTAAGGAACCAACAGTTTATCCACCGAATGTTGGTAGATCATCTCCAACGTGCATTCTTCTGGAGGAATGGCTTAGGCAACAAAGTTAAGGCTGTTGTTGCATCTTGTAGTTTAAAGCTGCCTGTTCCTGGAATAAAATTCAATACTTTAATGTACATTTAGACTTCATCTGAAACATGGTGCAGCAAAGCATGGTTCTTCGGGGCTTTCCAGACAGCGCTTGGGCAGCAGACCGTGGATGAAAACTGCGGTGCTTCATGAAGCTGCCTGCCAGGAGGCGACCCCTTCCCCTTGGTAATGCTGGAGGACATCGTTTGCGTGAGCGGTGCAGGGGCGAGCAAAGCAGATCTGACCGCTCGTTGTCACCTGGAGTTTTACGGCACTTTTGCAGGAGGAGGAACGGGCTGGGGGCCAAGCAGTTAGCCGCGCTCGCTGGCTCTAACATCCCCCCGTCCCCTGCAGTTGTTTAAGCTGCTTCTGCTTCTTGCTGCTCTGCACTGCTGCTGCTTTGTATGTTATTGCTCGAGCTATTCAAAGTCAAACCGTCGGGTGTGTGGGGAATATACTGCAGGGAGGACTTGGCAAGGAAGGGATGGGATGCCTTTGGAGGCAGCTGTAAACTCATTAACCTGCAGAAATACAAACTGGAGGCCAAATGCAAAAGCTTCCTTTTAAAACGATATGGAGAATCTTAACTAGACGGAGATCCACGTTAATAATTACAGTGAAGTATTTGCTATGTATGTATGTAAAAATTTTACTTGTGCGATAAATACCAACTAGCCAGATTTTGCATCTTACGTGTCAGGAAGCCTTGGCACGTTTATTGCTTTCTTTGTACTTGCTTGGCCACATGGATCGAAAACAGATTTTCATTTATCCCTTGCAGACGGGGATGCCAACAGCGCAGTACTGAACAACTGACTCTTTTGCTGTGCTAATATCTTAAATATCTTTGGAATTAATAATGTAACATGGACTTTGTTGTTCTCCATGAACGTAATTTGGCCAAACAACTGTGTGTTCGGCGTTGTTGGAAAGAACATGAAGTCTGTTCCTACCAAGCAGCCATTTGTTTGTCCTGCAACGTGCAAACAGACCTTCAGTTGCCTTGCCCCATACATAGGCTTTACCTCACCAGCAGGGACTCCCAGAAACAGCTGTATTGCAGTGGCACATGGGTCCGTTCCTCACCCTGGTATCTGGTTTGTAGCTCATCCTGATGGGCGGTTTCTCTGCTTGGCGCTTGCTGCAGACTGGGGAATGTAGCAATGGGGAATAAGCGCGCACCGAGGGCTGCTGTAATGTGAGGTTTGCAGGAGGTGAGCATGGCTTGTTACCTGTGCCCTGTCTTAGGTCCTAAAATACCTCCTGACGCGGCAACAGAGCTTGAGGCCTATTTTTTCGTTGAATGTATGCAGTGGCTGGCTTCTTGCAAACACTGAATGAAATCTTTGGCCGTGCATCTTGAATTATTTTCCAAAGTTTTTGGAAACTGTCCACAACGTGTGTTCCTTGCACGGTGATTCTACGGCAAAGTACGGGAACAGTGCTTGCACTTCTTTGGAGAGATACCCTGAGGAAAATCAAGGTAATAAAACGAGCGGTATCAAAACAACTCAGAACACGCCAAGTGACCTGCAGATAAAAAAGACTCCCAAATTGTGTGGCTGTTTGTGTCCCAGTGAAGCCCGCTCTGACGAGTGCTTGGATCATTGTGGAGATTAGTATCCAAAAATAGTTTTGCTTGGGGATTTTTTTTCCACCCCTAGGTTCCTCATTAATTTTTAGTCCTGGCTGGCAGTGATTACTGGTGTTGCAAATGCAGAATGTTTTCTCTGCAGAAATGTCTCAGCAGCAAGAATGATATTTTTGTGCTGTTCTCTTTTTTGGTTTTTGTTTCGTTTCATCTATAAGCAAAGCTGAGTTTTTCAGTGGAAAACAAATATTTTTGTGATCTCTGCTAGGATGCCTAATTAGCAGTTCTGTTTTGGCAAGCTATTTTCCACCCGAAGATGTTAGAACAGGAGTTTTTAAAAATGACACAGAGGTGTTTTAGAGACACTGAAAGTTATCTGAGAAAATCCTGAGATTTGACATGAAATGATTTGGTGATCTTATTCCACACAGGGCACAAATACCAATCCCAAACTTCTCTTCTCCATGGGCACCCAAAGGCTAATAGCTCGGATTCCCTCTCTGGCTCTCCTAGAAGTGTCAGTCTTGAGGCAGGTTTGCAGAGCCAATTATTTTGGGTTCATTTCTGAGAAGCGCTTATTTCTGTCTGTGTTTTGGGCGTAGGGTTGTCAGCGTGTAGCGCTGCTGGTGCCCTTAACAAGCAGTGAAAACTCACAAATTAAAAATATTAATAGATATAATACGCCTGTCATAAAGCCTTGGTTCTGGGAAAAGCGTGACCGTTGTGTTAAGAAGGGTGACCCGGTAACATGGATCATGGTCAAGTGTAAATCGAGCGCTTGTGGTGTCACCGTTACTCCATACCCGCTGAAAACTCCTTTTGTTTTCAGCCTGCCCCAGTCGCAGATCGAGAGACCTCCCAAGCACACAGCTCCATTCAGCCCTGGCCGCTGTGACTTGCAGCCCCTGTCGTGCCTGGGCTGCGTTTTTGGGAAGCCCAGGGACTCTTTGCCAGAGTTTGGGATTTTGGCTGAAGTTCCCAAAGAGGGACACACACATCTATAGAATAGCTGGCAGGCATGCTAATTTATTGCCGTGCAAAACACAGATTTTTTTTTAAGAGACCGTTGTCATCTCGCTGACACATGATCTCACTGACATATGATCCTGGCGAGGATTACTGGAAATAACCCCTTTGTTTGAAGCCTGAAGGAGTGCTGTTATGTGCCGAGAACAGCAGCAGCCTTTCAGTTATTCCACTTTCCCTGCGCAGTAGCTCTTTTGCACCAAATCTGGCCTGCCTCCTCCCGTCTAGCTGCCCGCCGCCAGTTTTCGTAGTGAGTACAACATATCCTTGCAGCAGGGAGAAACTGAGCAAGGCCTCCTCTAGAGCTGTTGAGGGAAAAAAAGCCCAGACCTGGTAGCAAATTTTGTTCCCAGACGTGGACACTTATTTTGAGCATGTTAAAGGCTCTTTACCTCCCTGTGATTGATAGCCCACTGTCCTGATGCTGGCTGCTACTAAATATTCCAGTGAATATTCCAGTTTTCTTGTGAATTAAACAAAGTGCTATCACTCCCACTGTTATAGGTAAAACTCGGTTTTTATTTTTTGTATTTTCAGGCACGGAGCCTGCAGATGCATGCATTTAATTTTTAATTCCATTTACTATTCTCCAAATTGTATGTGTATCTGATATATATATATATATATATATGTTTTATTACTGGCTTAAAGGCAAAATCAACATTACTTGCACAGAAATGCTCAGAAATTCTGGAGAAATATCCCACTGACAGTCGTGCTAGAGCCTAATTAGCCGTCACAGTGTTGGGCTGTGTAGTCTTGCAGATAGGCGAAATTGCTGTCATGGTAAAAATTATTAATTTAATTTCAGTTGCAAGCCTATTTTAAGTGTTGCTCTTCTTGTAGTGAAGAATTAAACCACGATACGCTAACAGTGAGGTCATGGAAGTGCAGGTAGGTGTTCCTGAATTAGTATTTGAGCTAAATAGACGTAGGCAATATGTGTACGTATTATGAAGAGTTGACCATAAGCCAACTGTTCCTGGCAGATGCTGTGTACCAGGTGGGTGCTATGGCTCTGCACTGGCAGTACCTGACCTAGCTGCTTTGGGATGCATTTTAATTGATCTATATGAGCTTCTGTTTCGTTAACAACAGTGAAAAGGAGCTATCTTCCTCACTTCTTGCTGCTTAGACTGTTATCTGCCTTCTACATGCCCTCCTGGTGTACAGCACGATGTTCACCAGGACTTCCACACGCCTTGTTCTGTGGGGATTCACACAATGCTCTTGTGTAGGCAGAAACATTTTGCTCTGGATTACGAAGTTGTACATGACTGTTCCCTTCATCTGTGATGGCTGAGAAGAACCCTTCAGAGACTTTCCTCAGCAGAAATAACAGCTTAGTGTAAACCCATCTGCAGCAGTAAATTTGTACAGTTGTGAGGGTTTTTTTTTGCTCATAGTTGTCCCTGTGGAAGCCCTTCTAAAGGAGAACTCAGGAAGTTTTCTCCTTGGAAGAAAATCAACTCACTAATTTTTCCTTTACAAACACAACTCTTGGTAGCATCAATGAAAATTATGGGGAGATTCTCCAAAGCCTCCTAAGTCAATGGAAGCCTTTCTGTGACTTAGGAGGATTTTAATCAGTAACCATGTAAAAGAGATAAGAAATCCTAATTATAATTTTCTGATGAGTTTTAAGAATCTTGTTGCAGTAGGCTTCTGTAGAAATACAGTTTAATAAGGCTGGTAAAGCTATAAGAACTCATTTCCCTCAGGTTTGAGTGCTTGGTCAATTAGAAATAAACTGACTTATCTCTTGTTGTACCTTATGACAGCTGTGTACCCCAACCACGTTGTTCTTGGGACTCTTTCAGTAGGGCAGCTTTGATGGATCTCTGTTCATGAGAGATTTTGCAGAATTGAGTATTTCAGTCTTCCTTTGGGCCCATGACTGGAGAAGGGAGTATCCCAGCTCCCTGCCACGAACAGCTGCCTACAGGGAGCCAAGCAGCATAAACCCAACAGCACATCCTTCGGGGGGTTCTGCATTGCTCCACTGCCTTTTTGTTCTGCGCAGTGACTATTTATTTAGCCCAGATTTGTAAGAAGAACAGCGTTGTTTTGAAAGACATGAGGACACTGATTATGTTTTCATGATCTTTTATGTAAAAGCCAAGAGGGTACCAATGATAGATGGTAGCTACTTGTGTGTGGAAGGGGAAAGGTTCATTCAGCAGGTTGCCAGCATGCATTTAATTGTTAATTATGTGGAAAATACTCTTGATTAATATTCTACAGCTTAGTACGTTTAATGGATTTGTTTTCAGAGAATCCCAGAAAGCAGAGGTTTGGAAGAGACCTCTGGAGATCGTCTTGCTCACCCTGTGCTCAAAGCAGAGCACAGTCCAAAGAAAACATTAAATTTTGACTTTTAATTTGTGCTCATTATGTTGGTAGGAGGATACGAAGGCTATTTGCTTCTCTCTGCAACAAGCCGTCACCATCAGTGCATCCTGTAACCTCTGTGTAAGGTCTGAGCTGTGGCTATACCCTTCAGCTCAAAAGGTGTGAGGGGGAGCAGGGCTGCCCCGGCACATGTCAATAGGCGGTGCGTGACCTCACTACCACCCTGTGGCCGGAGGACCACTCATCAGATCTTGCTCAGACTAGCCTGAAGAATCATCTTACCCTTTCCTGTCACTCTGGGGTCTCTTCCTAAACTTGTATCCATATAACTGGATGCTTCATGCTGTTGCAAGCGTCTCTTTCCAAACTGCTGGCTGTTACTGTAATTTATATTTGCAGCGCTACTGTACTCCTGTGTTTGTAGCACATCTGCTGTTATCCCATGAATGCTGTTCTCTAATTCCTCCTGTCCTGGACTCAATTTGTTTTCATAGTCAAACAGAAATCCATGAATTAAGGTTTTTTATGACATCTAGAGCCTCACTTGATGATACCATCTCTTGCATCCCCTATTACAGTTTCAGTTGAGTTGGCATGTCTATGAAAACACAAAATCAGATATAGTAGTAGACTGGATGGTTAGTATTTACAGCTTTTATCCTCTGCAAGAATAAAAGTATGAGCACAAAGAGATCACAGAGACTCAGGACACAGTGTTAATCAATGCAAGTCCTGTCACAGAAGCTAGCAAAGAGCAAACAAATCCAAGATATTTCAGCACTGATATTGTATACAATGTGAGAGCTGCTGCTGTGAGGCTTTTACAAGCCCCATTGTCCCTACAGGACACTCATCATAGCTTTGAACAGGACAGGAAAACAAAAAGTCTTATTTTCTCATCAAGCATTGAATTCAAGAAAGATACCTTAGGTAAGATCGTGTCATTTGAAGTGCTCTATACAACAGCAAAAGTTTGGGGCCCAAACTAACATGTTTTAATGTCATTTGTGGTCTAAGTAACTACAAAAGAAGTTTAACAAAATGTGGATAAAAGAGTAGAAAATTGTCATTAAAGAAAAAGCTATCAAACTGCTAGGATATAAATGCAAAATTTAAAAAATAAAAAAAAAATCTCCTTTCTATTATCATAAAGTTCAGTTCTTGAAGATGGTCTTAGATTAGATGGGATCTTGGGCCAAGATGACTTGCCATGGGATCATGTCATGTTGGATATGGTCTTACTTGCTCCTTAGTAAGCATGGGTTGGGGATGTTTTTAGCTCTCAGTAAACAGTATTTCTGATTTGTGAAATCTTAAGTGATTGGTTGGGATACAGCAGTCCTTCACGCATCTGCATTGCAGATATAGTGACTTACAATTTCTTTCAGCCTTGCCCGTTGACCTTTTAATTTTCAAAATAGCCTTTTCTCATCTTGATCCACACGGATATTTTGGATTCTGGTGCCAGAGGTGAGGAGGGGGGTCTTTTTTCTGTTTACTTGGGGGGGATGGATTTCTCTATTTCAAATGCATTTGCACGAAAATCAGAAAAGACATCTGAGGCAGGATATCAGAATGCATGGAGGTGTACTGGTGTTGATTACGTCTAATAGGACCAGTTTAGGTGTGATTGCAGAAAAGATCCACAGTAACTTGCTGTGCTTATAAAAGATGAAAATGCATTTTGGAAAACAAGGCCAAAGAAAGCTCAGTATGATAAATACAGATTAATGTACCGCATCCCTTATTCCACATCCAGGAGTATCTTCTTCACAAAGAAATGACCGCCCTGTTGGTTTGGCAGTTTTGTGTGGACCGTTAGAATAGACCTAAAGATGGTGTGGGAAACAGTCAGGACTTTGAATGCTTGTGTTAAAATTGTGGCAGCAAAGTATTGATAGTTTTAAATTTTATGAAGCAACATGCTTTACCTTTTCAAGCTGAACAAGTTAGTGGTGAATAGGGAACTCAACCTCTCTACTAATGCTCCAGGTGGTCTGTTGGCTGAGTCACTGCTGTATTGTTTACTCTGCTTTCATACCTACAAGGCTATTTTTTCAGCTAGGATTGTAAAAACAACTTGAAAGCCTAAGTTGTTTCAACAAAAGATATTTCACAGCAAATCTTCTGGCCAAAGAGCACACAGGACAGCAATTACGACAAATGTCTTACCTAGAACTGGGCTGTTCTTATGCTGTGTTCTGGATCCATATCCCGCTCGTCTCAGTCTGCTTTACGTCTCAGCTTTGTTCTTTTTTTTTTCCTGTTCTTTTTTCTAACAAGACTTTATTGACAACATATTGTGATTTAGTTGTGCCCATTCTTGTAGCTTTGCCATCTAACATTAGTCTTGTGTTATCGTTGTTTTTACAAGAATCTAAAATCTTGATTCAGGATTTGGACAATCATGGTTTTAGGACAGTAGTTACATTTGCATTTTGAGTAGTACCTAGCAAACAATCCAGAATAAATAATTCAATTTTTAATCAGTTCCTTCTAAACTGACCTTGCTTGATGGAGCTTATTCATCAGCAGCTTTATATTCAGTCCCTGTGTATGAAATGCTTTGCTATTATGCACATGCCAAAGTGAACTGGAACAACAGCTTAAAAAATAGCAAGACTGTAGAGGCTGGCATACCTAAAACAATTATTAGTTTTATTTTTGTTGGGTTCATAGGCTGCTTTATGACACACACTTAAGCAGTTATTTAGCTATTCATTTCATGAAAATCATTAAGACTGTCAAGATCTTAACGATTAAGCATTTGCTGAAGTACATTGCTGGACTAGGAGCATCATTGTATTCCTTATTTGCTGACAGATGTTTTTGTTTTCTGTATCTACTGATGAGCAAGCCTTATGATATACAATACCATAGCTGACCAAATTGCAACGTGAACATTTTGGCTGATCCTTGATCAGGATCCTCTGCTTTCCAGCTTCCCATGCTGGATTGTGACAGAGTTCTGCTAATGCAGCGTGGCCAATTCAGTGTTACAGCATCGTTGATCCTTAAATGCTAGATCTTATCCAAGTTTTTATTTTGTATATATAGAAATATATGTGTATATGTGTATGTATACATATGTATAACCAGGTTCTTATTTTATATATAATATAAAAACATGTATATATATATATACACACATACAGGCATATATTTCTTCATGTATTTATATACACGTGAATGTGTGTGTATAGAGAGAGACTGAGACAGAAACAGGTTTCTACAGAAAAAGAAATTGAATAATTTTCCAACCACATTTAAGGCAAGAGAAGCCAGACTACAAGTACATTTTAAGCAGTATGCATTTTACAGGATGTTTACCATGACTTGCGGAGCTTCTCTCGGGGGAAAAAAAAAAAACAACACTTGTGTTATTGTTCATTATCAATCAAACCATTTGCCTTACAATATTATAAGCAATACAGTTAGGTGGAAACTCAGAGTTTGGACTATTTATGGGCAAAGCAAAGGGAGAGAAGCAATGTAGACAGCTTATTATGCTTTATATTTGTTACGGTAAGTGCCATGATGTTCTGTATGGCATTGGACATAACAGAAAACACACTTTCTTTCCCCTGCTTGCTTGGAGAGTAGGGAAAATAAGAAATAGGGTGGTGGGAAGTGGAGATTGTGCTAAAAATGAATCTGCATAGTGGTAAGTACATGGTACTTCAGTATCACATTTTAGCAGTGTACATTAATATAGCAGTACATCTGCTGTCCGATAACTTTCTTTTGTAGACATGTTTATCTTCTGAAATGATCAGAGTGCTTGTAGAAACCACAGAGGATGTATCCTTATACACATTTTAACAGAAACTCAATATATTTTGCCTGACAAAAAAAATAGAAAATCAGCAGATGAGCCAGAGAGTTTGCAAAATGTGTAGGAGCACTGCATATAGATTTAGCAAAGCATTTGTTACTTAGGGCCTTTCCTAAACTCATTTACAAAACCCTGCCAAGCCCGTTCAGCGCACCCTGTGTCTGTCTGGCCGTGCGTGTTCGGATTCATTTTGCCCACTGTTGGGGTTTGCATGTGCAGAATAACATGCTGTCAGGCGAGCCAGCCGCTCTGTTCCTATGGAAACCCTGGCTCACTGCAATAACCACCAGTGCTGACGTGCATTAATGATCCCCTGTAATCAGGGGCAGGGAATGGACACGGCAGCCCCAACTGAGGCTGGGCACCGCTCCGTGCCGAGCCCATATGCTGGTATCGACCGCAGGCAGCGACGCCTGTCCCCAGCTCACACGCTCTCGCCTTCCGCATGTTTGCACGGGGTGGCAGCCGGGGCACCTCTCTGCAGGTCCCCGGGTGCCCTCGCTGGAAATCCCATCGCTTGTGCTGCTTGGTGCATCGCGCAAGGTTGGAGGTGGCTGAAGGCAGGGAGAGCGAGCCAAAAGGGCTCCCTGCTGAGCTTGGTGAGCCTTTCCAAAATGCCGAGTGCCACCTGGAGGTGGATCCATCACGAGGCGCATGGGGGGAAAAGGAGGAGGACACCGGGGGTGGAGTTGGGCTAGAAGAGGGGGTATGGGGACATACTGCTGTGTGGGGTGGATAAGGTGTTGAAGAAGATGAGACAGGCTGCCGAAAGGCATCGGGACATGTCGGTAGATGGCCCTTTAGTCCAGGAGCTTGGTTGGAAGGCAAGCAACAAGCTGGCGTTGTATGCAGTGCTTACGGGCTGGTGATTCTCGCTTGTGAGGCCAGAAATACAGAGAGGCACAGGGGCGCTTCAACAGATTTGCTTTCTGCCAAACATGTAAGTAGGGAAAGCCCCAAACCAGGAAGTCTGGGAGACTTGCATAGGATGCACATCCCATCTCCTGTGGTGGGACCTCTGCGTTTACCTGTGTGTTTGGATCAAGAGGATCCCTTTCTGTGGTGGTAACTGGCGGTTAGGGGATGTTACCTTCATCACTGTTCTTGCTCGAGTTCTGTCCGATTTGGGACATTTGCGCTAAGATGTGGGATCACGGCTGAGCATTAAGGAACTTGAACGCTGCCCTGGAGGTGTGGGTTCGACTTCCTCCCTCCCAGAGGTCCTCTATGATGCTGCTCACACCAGAAACGCCAATTTGCTGGGGCTGCCAGCAGTGGTCTGCTTGTGGAAATACCGAGCACTCATTACAGCAAAGGAAGCCAGTAGAAATACCAGCTTTGAATGACAAATGCTACATGTAATGCCTATGTCCTGAAGAATAAGGTCTAACGTGCTTCCGACTGGTGCAGCCAAAGTTAGGGAATATGTTTAGCCTTGTAAATTGACGATTAAGTGCCTTTCATTTCACAAAGCCATTATTGAAAATGTATCAGTACTTATTGCAGATATATATGTGCGCTAACAGAGAATTACAGAAAAGCCTATGAGAAAATTAATAATTCCACCTTCAGAAATCAGGTTTATCATGCAGAATTGAAGTCCTTCTGCCACCCAGCGAGCATCAAGGGGAAAATGAGCGCTCAGAGCTCTGGTTCTTAAGTGCAAGCTGTCTGGGCCCACTCGCTGGGTGAGGCAGAGGTTTCATGAATTCATAGAGCAGGGTTGTTAATTACAGACTATCTCACAGTGCGTACACACGAGGGTTTCTGAATAAAGTGCATTGGGTTCGAGGACAGATATTAACGACTCAGTTTGATCATCCTAACACATTCTCTACAAAATTATGTAGTTGACTTCCAGTTGTTAGCGTTTCAGTTAGCCCAGATCAGCAAAAACACAGGAGGAGTTGGTATTAGTAGAGAGCTTTTCTAATAATGCCCTTCATAGCAAGACGATGCACGTGGAATTTGGGTCCGATGTTAAGCAGACTTTTTGCTGTGCAGTTGACTCTTTGCACTTGTGGAAAGGCCCTTAAGAAAGATGAGGAGAGAGCTCCAGGAGGCTGGCTGAGGAGTTTCATCGGCTTCGTTTTTCATGGTGAACTCTCCAGTGTTCAGCTCCCAGAGCTCTGGGTTGTTTTCCGATTTGAGCCTGTAATGATGCAGAGATCACACCGGAAGAATGGCTGTGGGCGCACCTCTTAATGTTCCTTAAAATTAATAGGGATTTGCATGTTTCCCCTGTGATATTTTCTTCCACAGCCCCCTTACTCTCCTTGTAGTCTACCCTCTGCATCATCCCCCACGCCTCACCTTTGTTGCATTCCCATTGGGGTGCAGGTGAAGTACATACGATACAATTTAAGGTCTTGTAGGAGGTGAGACGGGACCCAGAATTCTGCCCAATAATATTTTGTTTCTATTGCAGAAGTCCCTGCTTTTCCCAACGCAGGAACAGGTTAAAAGAGCAACAATAAATGTGTTGGGGAAATAAAAGCAAAGGACAAAACAGCAATAATCAGATTTCTTGTGCCCTGCTGTACAAAATGACAGGTGAAGTGTCTCTTTCTGCTCACAGGCTATCCCTGGGCAGCTCAGTGCTTGATTAATTCAGAAACAGCCCCTTTATACATGGCTACACAGCAGCTAATCTGAGACCATACAAAGCGAAAGGCAGCAGGGGTCTGTTCAATGGTGGTTGCAGTTTTCTTCTCTCACTAACAGAGCCTCACTGGGCTCTGTTACCTCCCTGCCTCCGGGAGGGGTTGGGCTGGGGAAGCCACCGTTCTCCGAGGAACCTGCCTGATGGTTAAAAAGAGCACGTTTTCCATTTGGACATGGAGTATTTGTCCTTGCTGCATGCCAAGAGGCAGCAGTAAATCCCACATGCATTGCTGTTGATGGTAGGCAAGAAACTGTGTGTGTCTCCCGTGTGGAAACTCCCGAGTTCAGTGCTCCCCTGGACGCTGCGTGCAGCGCGGTTGTGTGATGTAACCTCCTCGATGCAACAGGAGCGAGTTTGGAAAAATTAAGTCCAAATGGGATGTGAAATCAGAGGTGTCGAGGTCGCGTGACCTGATCGTATTTGTGAGTGTCTGTTACACGAAGAAACGGGCCAAACAGGAGGCTAATTTAGGGGATGTGCCCCATGGTAAGCTGCATGCTGCCGTCAGTGCTTGGGGCGCAAAACATTGAGAAGCGAATGCATCTGGGGGCCCGGGGCTGCTGCCTGCCAAAGGTGCTGCCAGTGTTGGCTGGGGAAGCAGCCAGAGGCTGAAGCACCCCTTTCCTCCCCGCGTCCTGTTGCAGGGCCAGCGCTGCCCGGCACGGGGCTGCCCCTGCCCTCTCCCGGTGGCCCCCAGCATGCCCAGTGCCTTGCTGCTGACACCCACGCAAAGGTGTGGGCCGCAAAGCTATGTTTTAATTATTTAATGGGACGACGGAATCTACTCCATCCCTCAACATTTTGTCATTTTCCACATCAGCCAGAAGCCAGCTGCGAAATCTAGGCTGGCGCAGCAAGCAGCGGTGGGAGAAGCAGCAGAGGCGCAGTGACAGGTGAGCGGTGGGATCTCAAACCAGCCACAGGCACCGCTCAGGGGAAAGCCATAAAGCCAGAAAGAATAGGAACCTTGAAAGTTCGGAGCAAAATCTAGCTTACAGAAAGCCAGAGTATAAAATAATACACATCATTTACAGTATTCATCTCTATAAATAGTATTTAGAGATGTGAAGGCAATGTCTTATGCACAAATGAAGGTCTGGTGATGGGTGCACAACATAGCAGTGGCTACTGCTTGACAGTGTCTGAAGGTTGCATGTATGAGCTGTGCAAATGTAATGCGTATTAAAAACTAAATATAAAATTGTTTTTTATGTGGTAAGATTGTAAGACCATTTCAAAATCTAAAATTCCTTATCCTTAGACATGGACCTAATATTCGTATATAAAATGCAAGCTATTTACAACACTGCTATATATAATACCTGCACCTAATATATATAAACTCATCTGGATTGCTACAACCATCTGTATCTCTTCTTTGGTTTCAGTAATAATTCTACCAAATGACATGCGTGCAATGATGATGCAAATGATGATACTTTAATTTTTAAACCCAGCTTGGGGTGTAAATTTCTAGGGGGAGGAACAGTGGATGCCCGGGATGTGTTTCTGCAGTTCTAGTTAACGTAAAAACTCCGTATACACAGGTAAACCATTCCTCCTCACAAAGCTCTGGAGGACGTACAAGTCCTGTTTTGGCTGCGGAAAGATGGGGGTGAAGCTTGCTTTTCTGGGGCAGAGGGGCTTTGAATATCGTGAGCTAAACAGAAGAAGGTGCGATGGCTCTGAAATGTAGGAGAACAGAGTTGTCCACGCTTAAGTTCACAGCTTTTCTGTGGATGCACACTTTTTAACCTCCATGACTTAAAAAGTATTTAGGATCTTCAGACCTCTTGGAAATTGGAACCTACTATTATTATGCAAACATAACGCAGTACTTCAGCATGGGTTTTACCCGAGTCCTTGCTGCTTTTTTGAACATCGTTCACTTTTAGGCAAAAACAAATCTCAGGTTTAGCTGATGCACTAAAGACTGACTTCTATTAACAAAGCACTTTGCTATGCATCATTGTGCGTTTAAAGAGAAGAGATGACAACTAAAGGAGCGGAAGGGACAGGTAATTTTGGAAAGTTTGCAAACTTTCTCTTCAGTATGGTGATACCTCTGTGTTGTGCAGCGGTGGGCAACGCAGTGACCTTCAAGACGGCACCAACGGAGGCAAGATAAGCATGTCAGCGCAAGGCTGCAAATCAACCCAGCTAAAAGATGGGGCTGGGATGCAGCATCACGCTGCCCTGCCTTTCCTGCCTTGGTGCCTGAGCAGCACGCTCCACCACACAGGCATCTCGGCTGACTCGGTGGTTTTACAGCGTGCTCCAGCGCACCGTGTCATTTGCCCTTTGAGATACTGGCGGGGAGGGCTTTACTTGCAAATTTTTGATTCGGGGAGGTTTCTGATGTCTCATATGAAAGCATTAGTGCCTGACCAGTCTGTTCCTCATTTTTGGAGCTGTACTACTTTACATAAATGACAGTGTTTTAATTGGGCCATTCATTCACTGAGGTAATAGGACACCTGGGATTTTGCATCTAGGTTTCTTGCGTCCCAAGTGACGGGCTAAATGCAAGCTAGTGTTAGTTTTGTTGTCTCTCAGCGGAGTCCAGCTTCTGCCTTCTCCACACAAGCCAGTTAACTTCTGCTTTGAAACTCATCTCCTGCAATTATTTGTGTCACCAGCAGAATTTGCGTGCCGGGCAAGTTGTTCTCAGTTTGGCAGCCCTGTGCACGTGAAGGAGAACAGCCTCTGCTCAGCACTCTCACTGCAGGTGGTCTGGGAGTGCTAACTTGGCAGAGTGATATTAAAATGGTGCCTGTAATCCAGTGCCGTACACTGCGGGATGCAAGCTTGTTTTGTCCTTTGCGAGAGCTTAAGGGGTGGATGATAAATTGACCTGTGAGGCAAAGCCTGGGCTGTAGTATATATTTGATCTAGACTGACACACTTGCAAGTTTTTGTCCTCCTTTTTAACGTGATCTGTGTTTGCTGCCTATATCCCTTTGTAGTGTAGAACACAACTTACCCACGTGAATAAATCATCAGCCCTTTTGCCACGTGCATACAAACAGATACGGCCAGCTCAGGTTTGAACTGGGGGTCACATTTGCTCGGATTTTTGCAGGGTTATTTCTAGTCCTGTCCAGCCAGGGTTCACTACCAACTATATGATCTCTAATTTTAAAAAAGATTCTGTCTATGCTCTTAGGAGCTTGTCATTTTACACATAGCAAACTTCAAGGGCTCCAAGCAAGATCATCCAGTTTTTGACCTTGAGTAAAATGGAGGAAATGGGTAAATTACAGTATTCTTTATTCATTGTTTTTAATGTGGCTGTCTTGGTGAAAAGGAAAATTGCTAAATATGTAGGGATGGGCGATGAGGATCATTTGATGAACTCAGCTGAGTTACAGTAAGGCTTCCAATTATTTACTGTGTACTTTTGCAAGGATACAATTTTGGTCATGATCTCTGTGATACATTTTCCAATCTCCATAATGGCAAGATGTTGTTTGGGAAAGTGGTTCGGACAGCTCCGTTTTTGTATGGTCTTTGTTTCCAAGGCCCCCAGGAAGTCAGAGTTTTTCAGAAATTATTCCTTTTAGAAAGACCCTGCTTTTAAAGTGATGATGGTGATTAATCCAGGCAGACAGCCGCCTTTACGTTAGCTATGAACCAGGACCGTTTCTTGTTAGCTGTTTGAAAAGGCAGGCTCTTCTTCCTCATCTTCCACAAGAACTAATGGAAATTGAAGGCACTTCAGGAACAAATTCATGGTAATATATTCATTTTTGTGTGTCAGATGGTTCTCTTGATTCTGGGAGCGCTTTGTTTCACATAGCTGAAGGTGTAATGTTATGGACAAGCTCTGTTACATGGTGGGACAGATTTCATAGTGAAAGGAGAAGCTGTGCGTCAGATATACTCTCCCATATTTAGCTCGAGACGTGTAGTTGCCTCTGCAAATTTATACTCTTCCATATTTAGCTTGAGACATGCAGTTGCCTCTGCAGATGAGCTTCAGATCTAGACTGTTTTTGTCTTTAGTACAAATACGGAATCAGACCAGCTCCTTTAATTCAATGTGAATACAGTTCTGGCCTAGCAGACCTGTGCAGATCAGTGTTACCATAGCCCAAATCATTTCAGTCTCTCATGGTAAGAAAATAGTTTACTCAGGGCCACATTTGTGCTTTTCAAGCGCAGCTCTGTGCAAGTGACCTGAAAATCCTTATGACAAGAAGCCAAGTTGCTTTTTGACAGGCCATTCCAATAAACTTCCTAAAGTCAGAATTGGCCTCTTAAATGTCTGCATGTTTTAAAAGCACTAGCCGTTAAAAATAAGCAGGACTCTTAATATGAAAATGTAAAGTAAATGAGGTAAAGGTAAAAATGGCATTCCGCAGTCTTTGAAATGTCCATAGACATTGGAAGTATGTATGATGGCAGTGTTCTCGTGCTTTTTGTGTCTATGAAAAAAACCCTAAAAGTTCTTTCCTAACAGTAATACTGTAATATAAGGCTAAAGACTTGTGTTTAGCAAATGAGATCCACATTATGTTTTTAGGTCATAGACAATAAGCTACGTCCTGTATGATTTCTGCCTAATTTATGCCTTTAGTGGACTCAAAAATGACTGCTTTTAAATTGCTATTATATAGAAAAGATAGCTGTAATAGGTTTTGAAATGCTTGTAAAAGGTCACCAGAGAGATGCTTGCTGAAGAATATAACTATTAATCCCAAAGCAGCAGAAAGCCATGAGGCAGGGCCCTTCGGCAGTGGTTTACATCCTGGTCAGAGGCCTGCTCCGTGTCGCAGGGTTTGGTCCTGAGGCTTTGCTTTGTGGCTTTTCTGTACCATGTAGGGAAATTGTCTCTTCACGTCTTGTGCCTCAGGGGCCTTTGGAGCTTGTCGGGTGCTTTCCGTAGAAATGCCCTGGTTGGCTTTATCTTTGGGCTGCTTTATCTTTGAGCAGCGGGACGGGGGCGGGAGGCGCAGAGGAGGGCCCTGCTCTCACACTTAGTCCTTTGCTTCCTCTCACCGCTGTCAGTGCGTTTCGTCTCGTTTGCTGCAGGCTGTTACCTTAAGGGCATTTACAGGTGTGTTGATAAAACTGGATCCAGCTGTCCTTGGTAAGCTGTTCAAAGAGTTGTGTGTGGAAAGATGACTGTGGATAATGATTATTGTTGATATCCCGAATAAATGTTTGCGTTGAACTGGATGCTAACTGCAGCACTTGCAGCAAGAACAACGGTGTGTTTTAGCCATCCCAAAATGTTGTGCTTAGGCTGCTGTGATGCTGAAAGAGCCGAATTTTGCGTCCCTCGCTGCCTTAGCGTTGCGTGACCAGGAGAGGGGGATCGTTTGCCGTTCGTTTCCACAGGCACCCGTGGTGGGGAGCACAGCACTGTGCGTCTTATCTCGGCTCCATGTTTTCTACAGAAATGCAGCAGTAGCTGGATCTGGCTTTCTTGCATGTGAAAGCTTGAATTTTGGCTGTTTAGGACCTGGGAGGTCAGTCGGAAGGGACGCTGGGCCCAGAGCGAGGGGCGGCTGCTCTCCGTGGTGCTGCCCAACACAACGCAACTCAGTGCAACGCCCAGCCATGGCAAAACCCTGCCCTGGCAAAACCCCGCTGTCCTTTCTCATTTTCTCTCTGTTTTGGCCAAATGTGTCCTAAGGGTGTTGCTAGGCTGCGTGTGTGTAGGACAGGGGGATTTGGTACGCTGTAGGCAGTAACACTGTTTTCTGTATTAGTTTGATCATACTTCAGGGCACAAAAGTAAAGGACTCTCAGTCTTCTTATGTGAGGAAAAGGTGAAAAACACCTAGTTTAGAAGAAGGGCTTAGAACAGTCAGACTCATTTCCCTGTTTCTCTGTATATTTGTTAAGTATAGTTGTAAATTTTGAGGGGGTCTTTAAAAATTATCTTTGAGAGCTCTTTTGAGAACTCAATATAAAATTTCCTCACGTGCTTTTATAAATGAGTATCAGGTATGTCTGCTCTCACTATAAACAGTGGAAAAATGTGTCGGAAAGACTTCTTAAACGATACACCTCTTCACCAAAAGTATTCAAGGAGATAATGCATTATTTAACTCTTTATGTTCTTATAGCACTAAGTGAGAGCAAATGAGAAAGAAAATAGCATTATTGGCTTTAGAGCAGGTATACAAGGCTTCCGAATGTTGTTACTTAAGGCACATTGGTGCTGATGCGTTTTAGAAGTTGTGTAGTTAGACTGTTCTTATGAGGTTAAAAAAGAGGAACAAAGATGATTGGTTACGTGTAGTCATTTTATTTTTGACATCTACTTGCACTACTGTGATCCAAACATTCAGGCTCCAAGTGTATTACAGCTGGTAGCTGAAATCCAAATATAGTCCAATCCATTAGTCCTGATGTTGTATAGATGACAGAAATGACATTTTAGATAGCATATATACATAGTAGACAGGAATATAAAGATGCATCACTCAGTCATCGTCTTTTTCCATACCTTGCACACTGTAACTTCACTGTTGGTGAAGTTTAATGATGTTGTTTAACGTTGGAAGGCTCATTCTGTGGGTCAGACTGTAAAAAATATTGGTATATGTAGCAGATGCTCAGGCTTTTATTCTGATAGTTAAGGACATGTAAACTTTTCATTCAAAGTAGACAGGGCCCATTCAAATGTGAATGCATATGACCTGGTCCTACCCCGAAGTGCAGGGGCACTTGTACATTTGCCAGCAGGAGCGCTTAAGCAGAGCTGATTATGTGCAGCATCTAGGTTGCAACTGAAAGGATTTAAAGTGGATGAGATCTGGGTCATGTTGGCTTGCAGACTTTCGAAGCCGTGGCAGCCAAGTCAGTTTTCCTGTTGTGCGTTCTTATTTTAAAACATAATTCTTTTTTTTAGTATTAGTATCGTTTGTAAAGTTATTTTATTCGCATTACCCCCAAAGGACAACTTGAGACCATTTCCTTGTGTCCTATCACTTGTCACTTGCGAGAAGGGACCGGCACCCTGCTTGCTGCTGCCTCCTTTCAGGTAGCTGTAGTGAGCAATGAGGTCTGCCCTCAGCCTACTCTTCTACCAGGCTAAACAACCCCAGTGCCCTCAGTCGCTCCTCGTAACTCTTGGTTTTTTGGACCTTTCACCAACTCTGCTCTTCTCTGGACACACAGGAGTAACTCCATGTCCTTGTAGTGAGGGGCTCAAAACCGAACTCAGTATTTGAGGTGTGGTCTCACCAATGCCACGTACAAGGGGACAAGCACTTCCCTGGTCCTGCTGCCCACACCATTTCTGATGCCGGCCAGGATGCTGTTGGCCTTCCTGGCCACCTGGGCATGCTGTTGGCTCATGTTCAGCCATCTGTGGACCAGCACCCCCAGGTCCTTCTCTGCTGGGCAGCTTTCCAGCCACTCTTCCCCAGGCCGATACCGCTGTGTGGGGTTGTTACGACACAAGTGCAGCACCCAGAATTGAGCCTTGCTGAATGTCAGGCAGTTGGATGCAGCCCATCGATCGTGCCTATCCAGATCCCTCCCCAAAGCCTTCCTACCCTCAGGCACATCCAGTCCTGCCTAACTGGGTGTCATCTGCAAACTCACTGAGGGTGCATTTGATCCCCTTGTCCAAATAATTGACAAAAATGTTAAACAAAATTCATCAACAACTCTTGTGTTGTCAGCAGAGCAGAGAGCCAGCTCAGCACGCTGCACCCGCAAAAGATGGGGCCGTGTCTGGGTGACTGGCTGAGCCCCTCGCAGCAGGTCCAACAGGAGTAAGTGCAGTGACTGCGAGGAGGGAGCCTACAGAAAGTACTGCACGTTTTGGGAATCAGACACGGCAGATGTGCAACACCTTCAGGGTGATCCCTGGGCTCCTTCTTCATATTAACAGCAACTTCAACCCCCATGAGATCAAAACTGAACACAATACTCAAAGATGAAAGAAGGTAAGGCAGGAAGGCGAGGGCAGGACGGAAGATGAGAAGGCACGTTGCAGTGCAGAGCTAAATGATCGTGGTCCTGATCCAAAGTCCATTTAAATCAATGAAATGTCTGCTGTTGCCCTTAGCAAGCTATTGGGTCAGGCCTTGTTCGACTTAGTTAAAATAGAATGTGATGCCAATGTGTCCAATCAATATGAGAACTAAAATAAGTAAAGTGATATTCAGAATTAATGCAGCTAAGCTGTCGTCAGAAAACTGCAAAACGGGCACTCTTGCCGGAAATATACATCTCTAGTTTATTTAGGATTCTGAAGAAAAAGAACATGCTTCTTGAGCTGCTAACTTTGGCGCAGCTGCAGTGTCTTTTCCTCATGTCTGGGATGTTCAAATAAACTAGAGACATCAGTCTCTGAAGGGGTTTTCTAAATCCCATTCTTGTTCAGGAAGCTGGTGATGTGCGCAAAGTATTGCTTTGTCATGGCACAGCTTGGACAGTAATAAAGGATGAGTGCAAGGACTTCTGTGATTTGGGAATGACAGTTTTCGCATCTTGCCTTGTTTTCTGGTTTTAAGCACCTGCCTGTGACAGTGGCACCTTGAACGAGTAGTTAAGCTGAAGAACTCTGCCTTAATATGTTACGGATGCTGGAAATTTAGACAGGTTCAGAGAGAGACTGGATAAGTTCATGGATAATAGCCTTCGAGGATTACTAATTAAATTGAAATATCTAGCATGGATGTCCATCAATCTGCAGTGACTGGAACCTGGGAGTGTACCTGAAGAAAATAATCATTCATTTGCCCTCTTCTCTTTGCTAGGTATCTGATTTTTGTTGGAGACAAAAGACTTTGATCTCATCCCATAATGACTGCTCTTAAGTTCTTAGAAGCAAACATTTAACCATCCTATTTCAATTTCTTCAACTGTAACATAGTAAAAAATAATTTTTTAAAGAGATAAATAATTCCAGTATCTCTTTCAAAGGTAGCTAAGCAGTATCTTTTTCTCTGGTGTGATCAATACTTATATTTAAAGTTCCTGTCAGTGTTGAATTGAACGCCTTCAAGACAGAAATCCACTCTGCAAGGAAGGGTATAGTATTGCAAATATTACTGTGTCATCTTCCAGATGTTTTTAGTACTCACTACTGAAAGTCTCAGTGCAGTGAATTGTACCCAGGTTGTGTAACAGAAAAGAAGGGGAAGCCATTCCTGGGGTCTAATTTATGTGTATTACTATATGTGCTCCAAGTTGCGCTTTTTCATTTCTTGTTTTATACTGTTTCTTTTCAATTAATAAAATAGATGTGATCAAGGGACAGAAAAAAGCCAGAGCGTAGTTTCATGAATCACTTTTTCAGTACCAACACAGTGATGCTAATGTCTGGCCCAGAGCTTTCTGGAACACGTTGTCCTCACGTATTCATTGACGTGAGTGTGTGTAGCCTTTTTTAACCTTAATATTTTTTCTTTCAGAAAAATATGCAATAAAATATGTAAATTAAGGATATGCGATTGTTAACTGACTTGCAGGGTTATTGTATGTTTAGAGTTAGGTCATTTGGTCATTTGCTACTGTATAAATAATAAATAAGTGTGGTTTGGACAAGAAGTGAGGCAGGTGGCAATTTATAAATGTAGCGTATATTTTCATAGTTTTGTGCTTTCCACAAGACTTGGTTTGCCTCCTATTCTAGGAATGTGTAATTCTGTAGATATGGAAATGGCTGAGTATGCTAGAACGCACAATCTATCCAAATCTGTTTAAATAGTTGAATTAAGTAAATCATTACGCTGCTCTGGCACTCCAAATATTTTTGTCTCTGTCCATCTTCTCCACACTCATTTGTCAAGAGGCAGCTTTCACAGGATAATTTCCTGACCAAAGGGAGGAGGATGCCTGCTTCTGACATCGAACTCTGCTGGAGCACCAACGGAGAGGGGAGGTCAACATTGTGTTTGTGAGGAGAGGTGAGCTAATTCGCCAAGTCAGCTCTTGCTAGGTCACCAAAGGCTGGGTGTTCACATCGCCAGACCTGCTTCGCATACCCTGCCTTTCAGCAAGGACAGGTATAAATCACTGCACATCTTGGACGGACAGAGGTTGTGGTTGTGTCATTGCGGAGCAACACGTAGATGTGCTTGTTCAATATTACATACAATTTATGCAGCACATCACCTTGGAGGGAACCTACAGAATTCTGCCCAACAGAATTCTGATCTGCCTTTTCCAGAAGCGTCTTCCTCGGTGCTAGACAAAAAGTTGAATTGCCCAGCTTTTGTTGCTGCAAAATTATTGTCTTATAATGGGACAGACCTTTCCCATTTTTAGCTGTTTGAAAAGCTGCGATTTCCAGCTTGTTTCCTGAATGTGCTAGCAACATAGAACTAGGAAGGATGGTCTCCATTCTGGCTTTGAGGTGTGAAAGGCTCCATCATTTCCTCCCTTTTTTTGTAACTCTGGGAAATGATGAGAACAGATTTGAGTCACAGTTTCTGGTGTTATTTCTAGGCTTGGTTTTAACCTTCTTCTCGTACTGCCCACGTGATTTATGTGGAGAGAACCTCATCTTTACGGGATGGACCCCTATTAGTGGATGTGCTTCAGGGAAGATAATCACTTGTTTACATCCTCTCCTCTTGTACTCAATTACTGTCGATTTTCGTCCGGTAGGTTTCTGTAGACAGAAAATGATCATTTGTTCAGTAAATCATGGTTCTCTACCTGAAAGCTGGCAGTAAAACCCAAGTGCAGTTCATAGCTGTGACTAATAAAGCACTGCAGTGCAGGAGCATGCTGTGTCAGCTGGTGGGTCAGGTTAAAACAACTAAACCTGGGGACTGTTAAATTGGGAGAGCAGGTCAGGAAGTTAACGATTTATGCCAATTTGTAAACCAGGCAAATAGGCACTGTAACCCTAATTAAGTGCCCACACAGCCGTGGATTGCATGGTGAGGTTAGTCACCCGGAGCCCATTCACAGATCACACAGGACGTTGTACAGCTTGAGGTCTTAAAAGCTTTATTATCCCAAATGAGAATTTGTTGGATCTCAGGAGTTAGGTATTTTTGCATTTGGAGTTAATGATGACAAATGCATTGCAGGGAAAAAAAAAATCAAAAACAAAACAAAAAAAACCCCACCGCCATTTTCCCAGTGTTGTGTTCTTTTTAGGTTGTTGTGCATCTGCCCACTTTCCCACTCCCCTCCTACATACCGTTTGTGGCAGCAGCACTGTGTTTTCTACTTATCTTATGTAGCAGCTTCATGATACATTTTCTGCATTTAGGGGGAAATTGCTCAGTCTCCATTTTTGCTGAACAGATCTTGAAAATTCAATCTTCTCATTGATGTCAGCAGAAGGATTTCTGTTTGTTAAGATCAGTAAAATGCTGTATTTGCAGGGCACTGGCTGGCCATTTGCTACTTTGATTAGGTAAATCTCTCTATCTTGTAACAGAATGCTTCTTTCCTGCAGGGACATTAGCTGTGTCACGTACAAGTGACACATGCTTTATGTATCCCAGATTGGATATGTTCTTTCCAAAATAACCTATTGAAAGCTACTTCTTTTTTGCCACACTGTGATTAAATACTTTCATGTCTCTTTGAGGTGAGGGAGAAAATGTTTATGGTACATAATGGCGAACTCACAGGACTGAGCTGAAGTTCTTGGTCAGTGATCTTCTGAAGAATATCTGCTATTTCATTTGGGCTTACTGGGCAGCAAGTGTTCAAGCGTCTGATTTTGTTCTCTCGTGAAACATGGGTTACGGAGAACATCAAGTCCTTTATTGGCTTTAAGTGAATTTCGTGAAAAATACATCTTTGAGACTCAGCTGTTGAATGTGCAGGAATCAATTATCAAAAGATGACAAACATGACTAAATATATGAATATAAATATAAAGATAATAAACAGGACTCCTATAAACCCTCCTGTGTCTTAAACCCCACTGCACTTTATATATCAGGATTTAAGCATTTAGTGGCTTAAGAAGACCTTAAAAATTAGGGAAATGGTAAGACCAGGACTTCTGAGCACGGTGGCCCGTGATGTGGTCTTACTTTCAAATTTCTTGCTTAAGATCCCATGAAAAATTTGCTTTGTAAGGTAAGCATTCAAAATTTGCTGAAATCATCTCTTCTACCTTAGTGTCATTCTTTGAGCACCCCAAATCGTCAGTCCAGTTCCCCACCATAGGATGAGGTTTGTGGATAGGTCTGAATAGTTAGCAGCTGGTTGTGTTTTATTTTACCTTTCTCTTCTACGGCGTTATTTTATCTGCAGACAGGTATCTGGCAAATGAATAGGTGATAGCTTTGAATATGTTTCTGAGCGTGCTGCAGATGAAGGAGATGCGTGCTTCCTCATAGTGTCACGAAGGCAGAGTTGTAGAGTGCTGGCTGTTCATTTCTGGTGCACAAGCGATGCTACCTGGGAGGTTCGTACCACGTTACCAAGGGAAGGCAAGCCACGCTCCTGTTAGAGAATCCAGTTGTCTCCCTTATTTTATCCCTTGCCTTGCTTCCCCTAGCTTTGCTGGTGGCTGTTATTGCTGCTGGTGCTTGTGTTCTTGTCACTGGTTTTGTCTAGCCTGGTTTCTTGCAAATGGGAACAACCAGGCGAAAATCAGCCTGTATGGCCAGAGGTTTGCTAGCACTCTGAGTCCCGCTTCTTCTGATGTCTTCTCCCACTAGAGAAATACATTTTTAATTGAGCGCACAGCTCACTGGCTCAAACACAGAATAGATGCCTCTATAATGCTTCATAGTTTTCATATAAAAGTACTTTATGAAAATCCGGTCTTCAATATTTGTGAAATTGAAGTGAAACCTTGTAGTAATAGCACAAGGCGTAAATAATGATTAGGCCCATGGTGATAATAAATTGTCTTGGTCTATGTGGACTGAGAATAACCAAGCTCTGTGTACAAAAATAATGTGATGTTGGGGTTGGTCCTGGTCCTCGATCCGCTGTCACACCAAGAGCTCACAAGGCATCTGTTAGTGTTTCAGTGGTACTGCCTCGTAGTGAAATTCACAGGGCTCAGCCTCAGCAGCCACACGGTCAAATTTAGTATGAACTCAGGGAATACGTTGCGGAGGGAAATCTGGCAAAGAGCCCTCGTTTCTTTGATTTGGGGACTTTTGGTGCCATTGCCAGTGAGCTGCTCTGCCCCTGGCTTCTCTGGGGTGGCCAAGCCAGGGCTGCTGACATCTCTGCTGAGGCTCAGGGCAGCCACGTCCACCTTCCTCAGGACCTGTCTGGATCGGTGCTGTTGGAGGGAGCTGAAATGTGATCAGCCGTCTGCCGGGGACTAATGCAAAGGCTCTTCTTGTCTGCATGTGTCCCATTTTGATAAATAAACGTTTGACGCTAATAGCGATAACAGAGTTAACCCAGGGGGGCGGGAGCGGAGCTCTGATATGCTGGTTTTAGAGGGGGGATGAGCAGGGAGGGAATGGCAGACCCAGCTGTCTCTGGTATTAATGCTATAAATTAGAGTCCCCAAAACGAATGACTGCGGGGGGCAGAGGGGATCAGCGTGTTCTTTCTGTCTCTTGTGGTCTCTCTTTCCCCACAACTGCAATGATTCTTCCCCATCCTCAGCACAGGGCTTCGTAAGTGCTCTTAGGAAGCATCCAAAAGCAGCTTTTGGTGTTGAATAACAAAGAAGAGCAGGCTCCGTGGCGTTATTTTTACCTCCGTGGAGTTCGGCCGAGCGGGGCAGGCTGAGCCCAGCTTACACCCCCAGCAGCACCCCCTCCTCGCCGCATTCGGTGCAGCGCTCCTGATGCAGCCTCACGTGGCTGCACAACGGCACAAGGAGGGCTTGAACACCGCCAGCCCTGCTGGGGCGGCTCTGTGCGGCAGCAGGTGAGCGGTCTGACGCTGCTCTCTGAAGCCAGTGGCTCTCGCTCCCGCTCCCCTGGCACCGTCTGGATAAGGAGGGGACGGTGGCGAGGAAGAGGAGAGCAGGGAGGCACGGGCCAGGCTCCCGCGCAGCCAGGCACGGCGGCAGCAAGTCAGTAAGTCAGACTGCACCATTTTCTTCTCACCCTGCAGAAGGGCGATGTGAGGAGCTGCCAGGAGCTGCCTCCTCCCCCAGCTGGTGGTTATGCTGAAGTGGAGCCTCCCTCCCAGCCAGAAGACACAGCCTATCTGGAGGAATCCCAAAAGACCTTTCCAATTTGGTGGTGTGTGTTTAAAGGCCGATTCTTTTTTTTTTCTTTCTTTTTTTCCTTTCTTTCCCCCCAGCTAAGCTTGTCTTTGCTTGCAGCCAAGCTGAAGAGACTTCAGGCTGCTAGTAGATATTTGCCGGCTGCTCTCCGATTGCGTGCGTGCGGCTGTGAGCGCTTTCACACATTGCATGTGTGGACACGGCTCTCGAGCTTCTGAATTATGGGTGCTGCAGAGCTGTGACCTTTCCTGGGGAGTCGCAGGAGGAAGAGTGGATTACACCGCGAAGCGCTGGCTTGCGGCTGGTGCCCTCCCGAAAAAATTAACTCACCTGGATATCCGCCTGTGGTGGAAACGGCGTCCCTGGAGCGGGTGTTCTCCACTCCAAAATGGCTCATGCAGCCGCTTCCATTAAGAAAGTTCGAGAGTCCGAACTTGAAGAGAGGGAGAGAAACCTTGAGAAGGAGAGGAAAAGGCAGCGGAAAATCTCTAGGGCAGATCGGAAACGCAAGGTACGAGGGGAAAAACTGCCCCTTCTCCCTCTTCCCCCCATGCCCTTCCTTCTGTCTGTGTGGCACTTCCCAGGGGTTCATTGCCATGTGTCATGCTCTCTCTTTCATTTTCCTTCTTGTTCATCTCGTATTTGCCCTTTGCATCCCTTCCCATCCCCTGCGCCCTGCTGTGGACCTAGCCCAGCTGCAGTGAGATTCAGGTGCTGCCAGCCATGGCAGCCCCCAGCTACACAGGGAACAGGCACATAAAGGTGGCCGCGGGCACACCAGCACTGCCTTCCTCCCCAGCAGGGCTGGGGATGGTTTCGGCACTCAGGAGCCAGGTGCTTCGTGCCCCGAGCTGATCTGGAGAAGTCGGCAGGGAGGGAGGTGGCCGTGCTGGTGCTTTGCAGTGCGACGGTGTGTTTCTGTGCTTCGTGGCAGCATTTCTCCCCCGTTTGCCATTTTTAGCTCCAGTGCCCACATCGGTACCAAAAGCATCGGTGCTAAATGCTGCACGCAAGACCTCTTGTGTGGAACTAGGTGGATCCGCCGAGCTGTTCGGTGAGGTATCAGTAACCGATGCTGTGCTAGCAGCCGTGATTCAGTGTATTTACACTGCACACTGCAGGTGTATTTTTCTGGCTGTGGCCTGAAACAAGCCTGCAGTCTGTTGTCTTTTTGTGTCTGTCGCTGCTGGCAATCTCTGATTCTGTTAAGGCACATCTATTTAGATGTTTCGGATTTTAGGGAGGTTTCTCCTAATTTATAATTAACTGTTGTTTTCTTTCTGTGCTAGAAATGTGGAATGAAGTCTGGTTACCTTGGAAAACAAACAAACCAACCACAGAATAAAAATAAAGAACATAGATGAGTGATTTGCCAGATCACTCTATGGTTTCCAAGGACACAAGTAATGTACAGTGGTGGAGAAAACACTAAAGGACCCAAAGCTGCTGTTAAGGACAGCTCTAGGACTAGGCTGCATCGGGAGTGCCTGCGTTAATGCCTCCTCACTGCTGGTTCTTTTCTCCCATCTCATTAACTCATTCACTGACACCATGTTTTGACCCATTCTTTATAAATATCTTGCAGAAGGGATAATATCAAGAGATGTAATCTGTCCTCTTTTTCGTTTCTGCTACGTTGCATGTAAACACAGAGCTCCCTGTGAAAGGGAAAAGAACAGAATCCAGCAATGCAACGTTTGAATTTACAGATCCTTTTGGCAAATGTCTAGGATTCAGAAGCCATCTGCTCCCTTGGCATACCTGAGAAATTCTGAATTCATTCTATTCTCAGTCTTATGGATTTCATACGCAGAACTGCGTAACTTAAATAAAATTACTGGGGCTGTTTTGATACCTTTGGGACCTGTGGGTCTGGTCTCCCTGACTTGTAAAAGGCCCTGTCTGCAGAGTTCATTAAGTTGCGGTATAATTCTCTTCATCAAAACACGAAAGCCATTTCTAACGTATGCACTGCTCGGGTGCCGGGGCAGATTGCGATTACTGTCCTAATCCCCTAAATGGGACACTGCAGCATAAGGGAGTTTTTGTGATTACATTTTGGATGCTGGAATTCTCTGCAAAATAGCCTCCCCCCGCTTTTTTTTCCAATGTGTGTGTGTCTTTGCTGGAGGGTCTTTTTTCCACATTTGCCAGTACCCATCTCAGTTATCTAATCACAACATGTGGTGTTTTTCCTGATTTTCACATCTCCTGTTTCATTCAAACGTGTGTTCTACTACTTTAATTAAAGCGGGATAGAATTAATCGTGCCCCTTCTGCTCTCTCTTTTCCGAGAGTGCTGCATACCCCTGCCTGGTGGCAGGCAGGCTCAGGCTATATTTGTGCTAGCGATAATGTGTGGGGATGCAGGCTGCATGGCATTTTGAAATCTAGGAAATACCAGTAGGCTTTGCTGAGAAAATACAGGGAATGCTGTAATGTTTTGCTTGTCTTCCTTTTTAGTATTCAGCAGTGGCCCTCGCTCCTGTCTCCCTTTTACTGCAGCTGTACCTCGCTGTTACATAAACAAGTGCTGGGCTGCTCCCTAAACTTGCCTTCAGATGGAATGGGTGTGGGCTGGGTCACGCATCTTCCCCTTGCTCCTTCTGCATGAGACATGCAGCAGCACAAGTACGGATTTGTTTAGATCTGTTTATCTGTATACATGCCCATACCATGCAGAATGCATAGTCTAGCACAGCTTATATATATATATATCTATATCTATGCGAGTATGTATACACACACATGCATAACATCCACAATATACACAAAATATATAACATTATATAGAATAGGTAACAGAATGTGTATTTCTTCATCAATTTAGGTTTTATAGTTGTGATATCCATGTATAAGTGATAAACACATGTTTACGTGTGCCACGTAAATTGCTAAGGAAATATAAATTGCTCAGTGCTGAAACGTGACCGTCTCCTAGTAGGTGCAGAGCCCTCCCAGTTTGCGTTGACTCCCTTGGAAAATGGAGGCTCCCAACAAATTGCACGTGTAGGCCCACGAGAGACGAAATGTAAATGAATATTGTCTGATTGCTGCCAGTACTTAAACTCCTTCGGCATATGGGGACGTGGCCCCGGGTTTGTGATTTATTTACAAGCTATTGCATTGCAGTGACTGGATTTTCAGTACAACAGAGATCTGTTCTGTTTGAGGGAACTATAGTAGGAGAGGGAATATGCCAATAAGAAGTTACTGTGAACTGTCTTTTCAGAATCTCGTGTATATATGTTATATGTGTACCGATAGACGCCGTATGCATGAAGTACTGGTGTGGCCTTGGGACGGAAACTTTCTCTCTGCCCCTGGAACACCCTGCTTATGCAAAAGGGGGCAATAAGGGACCGTGGCTTTATCTCTTCCAGTCTGCCAGCATACTGGGCAGCTGTTAGTGCTGTCCCGTGCTGCTTCTAGCTTCCAGGGATGCTGCAGGGGTGGGAGCTGCTTGTCCCCTGGAGTATTTTTGCCTCGTGCTGTTTTGCAGTGCAGTCGGCTTCTGTCTTGATAGCTGCATCACAAGCCATGTCTGTAGTTTCCGTGCCTCGCGGGGAGGACCAGAATCTTCTTAAATGTCATTATTTCTGCTACTTGACGTGGCTCTGGACAGTAACAACGCCCTGGCCATTAGCAGAGTCAGGAGAAGGACCCGCATCAGCAGCATTCTTGCTCAGACGGTGTCTTTTCAGGTCTTAGGCATCTGTAGTTGTTTAACAGATAACAGAAGTATTCCACACCCATAAACAACAAAAAAAGCTGTGTGGAAGCTGACTTATTAAGACCCTCTCCTGCATTCTTTCTGAGACTGACTTGATTTTTAAAGCCACTTGACAAGGATTGCCTCAGCTCGTCTTTCATCCAAATGGGCAATTTTCATTTATGCATGCAGTCTTTTCTTGCAGTGTTGAAAAACATACTGATGCGAATGCAGCATAAAATTTGTGTGTGTAAACATAAAACCACTGGTCTGAATAGTTGTGTGGATACCTGAACATATCAGGAACATTAAAAGCCAGATGCTAACAGAGGAGGCGAGCAGGTTAAGATGCAAACGTAGATTGTATCGATGTTTAGGCATGACTAATTCTCTTACAGCTGAACTCAGGGTGTGCAAGGCCCAGCTCCGCTTGCCTCACAGTGTCTGTGTGAGATAGCTGAGCAGAGCTCATCTTTTGCAGAGTGAGGAAAATGAAGGGCTGTGGTTACGTGACGGTCACTCTCTGAGTCAGCAGCAAAGCTGGAATTACAGCCTTGGAATCCAGCTTCCTAGCCTCTGGCACTATGTAACACACACTTGCTTTTCCCTGTCTGTAATACTTTTCAAAGCAGACAGAGCTTCCTGTCTTTGCATGTGACAAGTGCTTAGAAAATTTAAAAACAAACAAACAGATCTCACCACAAATAACCCCTCAAACAACAACAGCAAAGCTGTTATCAAAAATCGATTCAGCTATCAAATAAAACTGATTTTTGAACGTACACAAATGGTAAGTTGATTCATGTTACCCTTTTACAGTCAGCACTGAGGACAGAGCTTGACCTCTGGGTTCTGCTGTCAATAACAGGGTATTTATTTAGTATTTAAATATACAGTTTTACAAACTTTTTCTTTGAAGTTTTTAAGTATATATATATACATATATATATATATACATACATACATATATATATATATTAAAGGTCAGCCTTATGATTTCAGCATCCCTTAGCAACTTACTGTAAAATTTCCTGCAGTATCTGGAATATTCACCATTGCTGGCCAAAAGAGATTGGGAAACAACTGCGTATCAGTGAATTTTGTCCTTCAGTTGATACCCTAAGTACTGTCAAAGCTCACATAATAGCTTCTGCTTCTAGGCAATATCTGCCGAGGGACAGGGATGGAGGGAGAAATAAGGAGCTGCTGCTGTCAGTGAAATTCAGGTGTGTGTGTGTAAGAGTCAACACTAAATGGCTTCTACCACATAGCTGCAGAAGACAAAGATTGAATTTTCTTTGGGTTCCTTCAACATCAAGCCTTTTTCTCACATTATCAACTTCCTTTTGATGGACTGAATATTGGAAAGAAATCTCGTGTTCAGAAATTCATGTAGAAACTGATGTTGCATTTGTCTCAGAAGCAGGCGGAAAAATCCATTTGAAATTCAAGACTACTTTCGGCAGGGGAGGTGGGTGTTGGTGATGTCGTACAGGAGGCTGGCAGACGTGAGGCTCATCACTTTGGAAAGGGCCAAAGCTTCAGCGAGGAAAAGTAGGCATAAAGAAAATAATGGGTGCTTGGGCATGCTAGAAAGAAGTATCCCAAAGAGGAAAACATGTTGAGGAACAGGCCTTCACTCTTGGTCACTTGGTGCATGGATGCCAAGCGAGCATCTCCTCTGGTGTGAACATCCTTCATATTGCAGCTTTAACCTCCCGTTTTTTCTTTAGCACTGAACACGTCTTGTCGGTTCAGTGTTCTGTTCGTTGCCTTGGCAAAGATCTTTGTGATTCACCAGAATTTCTAGATGTTTCAAATGCCTCTTCAACCCCCCCCCCCCCCCCCACACACACACAGACAGACAAAATCTTTTTGGTATTTCATAACCAAGTGTTTGCGTAGATGGTGCCTATTCCTGATGTCCTTTGAGCATTTACCTTCTGTGTCTCAAACGTCTGTTTTCATTATGTAGATATTTCTTGGGATGAAAATAATACCATAGTGTTTGCTTCCTTTTTATAAAGTGGAGCCTCTTTTGATGGCACTGTATTTCATAATAAATTGGTATTTGCTGCTTCAGTTTATAGTTGTCTATCTGAGAGGTGATGTGTGTGTAACTGCAACAGCAAAGCTTGCAAATACTTCGGATTTGGTGGCGATGTTCTGAATAATTTACCAAACGACTATTATAAGTTTAAATTAGTCCTGTGCAAAAGATTATACATCTGTTCACATCTAACATATTCACTGCACGGGAACTCTCAATGCGTTTGACTTGAATGTCCTGTGCAGTTTGTCCTAGGTGAGTTACCTGTGACGTTCAGCGTGGGTTTAATCTAAAAGAGGAAAACCAACTGGGGCTCTAAAATAAGTGCTGATTAAGCCCCGTTCAGCCTTCTGCAGATAGGGAATGCTATAGTGCCAAGTATCATTATATGTATACTGTATACAAGTATATGTATACATATATGCATATGCATACAGTATATGTACACAAGTATATGCATACTGCATATGTATGCAAGTATACTGTAGTGCCAACTATCATTATTTGTCTAGTTTGTTTTTCTTTGAGAACCTTGCATTGTTTGCCGTAATTAAACTGGGAATAAATACACAATATTCTGAAATAAAGTGACCTAAGGGTTGTAGTAAAGACCAATGATATCCAGTTCCCTTGTTTCTGATGGGAAAGGAGCAATCTTCATTACAACTTTAAATCTACTCGCCTTTATATAGGTTTGTTGCCTAACCATACCATGATATATATGTGGCTTTTAAATTTAATTTCTGTGGTAATTTTTGAAAGACAAGCTTTATCTGGTCTCAATAAATCATATGTAGACTGCGTTTGAAAACACAGATCCTTTACCTAAGCGTGTGTTTGGAACCTTGGGTGAACGTGCCGCTTTGCAGCTTTAAAATAAAAGAGAAAATATTGTCTCGAGCCGGGATGAAGGAGTTGGCTAGTAGATAAGTATCATGGGCTAAAGATAGTGGCAATACTCATTTCTCACGCATTTAGTGCAGAGAAGCAAGCTTGGGCCTGGGTCCGGGTCCAGCTTGTATGACACTCCTTGCTGAAAGCTGGAACTGTGCTTCTCCTATAGCCATGGGAAGCTAGAGTGATACAAGCATGTGTCTTCGTTTCTTTCTCCCACCTTCCCCCCCAAAGGAGATGAACCTTTGGGCTCACAGCACAGCTGTTAGGCATTGTACACAGGAGGAGGAAAAACCTGTTGCTGCTGTGTTCCACCTATCCTTTGGCACCACTGAGCTCGCTTGATGCAATCCCATTTAGTGTTGTATGCTTTGGATTTTATGGCTGAATTTAATTGCAGTGTGATTGCTTACATAAAGTTATGGAAACCTCCGAAATGCCAAAGTTTTCATCTCACACTCCATCTATTTCAGTAAAAAGAACTTCTTTTGAGCTTTAAAAGAGCAACTAAGAGAGAGGAGAAATGCCAGCAGCTGCCTGAAGGAACTGCAGAAATATAACAGGTGTCAATCCTACTTATCAGGAGCTATAAGTGAATGCAAAAAACAATTGAGACCACATTTATACATTGAAGGAAATTATTCCTTACAAACTTCTGTGGCTTTTTGGCTGTTTGGTTTTGTTTACCTTCTGCTCTGGCGATGTCTTATGTCCATTACACTGGTGCCGTTGTCTGCACCTCTAGAAGAATTACTACTTTGTTTGGGCAATTTTCTGTTAAGCAATTAAAAAGAAGTGTTTTAAGGGAGGTTTCACAAACACAGGCCAAGATCAGGAAATATAGATGTTAGATGTTAAACTGTGAGATGTCAAGCTTTTGGGAAGCTGGCTTCTGTCATTTAGTCCTCCAGGCATTTCCATTGACCTCCTGGAGGAAGTTTGGCACCTGAGAGAAGTAAATAATGGCATACGAACACTGAGAGGTCGTACTTCAACGGTGATGTTTCGAGCTGTGCTCTGGTGTTTGTAGGCGCCAACATACAGCACATCCAGAGCCTAGAAATGGAGGGTATGTCCGGGAGCAGCACAATAGGGTTATTGTCAGTCAGGCAACACTTCTGCCCCTGAGATGATGCCCTCCCGGCACAGACCCAGTGCACAACCAGACTGTGTTTCTGGGGATCAGGAGCGCAGGAAGCGTCACGGACTGCATCTGCCCTGTAATAGGAATTGTTTGTCAGCCTTTTCTTTGTGAACATCCGTCCTACCGTTGTTTCACAATTTAAACAAACATTTTTATAAGCGCGTATGTCTTGGTTGAGTGTCATTTGTGTTTCTTCCTTAAGTGTTAATAAGTCGTCATAATAGAAACAGAAGCAGGCATTCCGCGTACAATTTGGGATGCTGTCTGATATTTAACTCCTGTACAATGACTTTACAGCAGTTTTAAAACTCTTTTGGTGTTAATGCCTTGATTAGGCGTATAAATTGGTGGTTAATGAGATAACTGGCAGTCATCCTTTCAAGGCCCGGTCATATTTGAATAAGGAAGTACAAATTTAGGAAGTAATGTTCGTTAGTCACACAGTGTTATGCTAAAGATAGTGTAGAGAATAGGACTAAACAAAGGATAAATCTACTATCGGTAATTTTGGGTTTTCTTGACCAATCTAACAGAAAACTTTCCACTTCAAATATTTTTTCATACTTATTTCCAGTAAAAAATTTATTACACGTTCCAAAGTAGAGACTTGACCTTGTTCAGGAAAAGTTCCCCTGATACTGGTGAGACTTGTCACGTTTCCTGTAGTACCTATTCGCCTCCTGACTGCATGTTGTGTAAGTTCCTAATGCTACTAGCATTTCTGTGAGCTTGTCATGAGTTTTATCCAAACTTAAGATTATTTCTTTCATAGAATTTTAACAAAATACTACAGCTGATGGTAAAAGTGTTTCCATGCTTCATTGACTTGACTGTCCGTGTCCATACAATAGCGTTTGAAGGCTTTTGGTTTGTTTTTAATAGTGCCTGTTCTCTGCATTGATGCCAAGCAATACCTTTTTTAGCATCAGCCATTATAACATTGGGTATGTTTGTTTGAATTGTGACAGGATACTTTTCCCTGACTGGAAGCTCATATTTAGGGGAACATGCATGTTTGCCAGAACTGTGCTCCTGTACTTACCTACGCCCTGGTGAACGCACCTGCTAGCAACCTCACTGAAATGACGATAGGCCACAGATGGCTGAAAGCAGCAGTTCTCCTCACCATTTGGTGGAGTTGTCCGGCTGTAAATAGGGGTAGGCATTCCACACCGTTACCCAGTTATATACTGGAGCATATGATATGAGTTACTGAAACCTGACAAATGTTGCTGAATGAATTTCAGATGGTCCCCCGAGCTGGCACTGTACAAGGTGCTAACATGTTGGTACAGTTCTTTGGTTTTCTCTCAGGTAATTATAAAAGTTCCATATAACGTGAATTCACTCAGTGCTTTGATGATAGTTTTTCAAGGATTGGTTCAAAACTATGTCAACATTTATTCCTTCCCTAAGACCTTCCTCATGCAGATCAATACAGATTAATTGGTAGCTGCCCTTCTACAAGTGACTGAACACAAGGCTGCAGTTAAATAAATAAATAAATTGCAATTACTGTCTGTTTGTTGATTCTAATGAAGAATTTAGCATGCTGACCGCTTCAGGATATGGAAAGTTTATTTGCCGCTTAGGGCTTCTGGAAGGAGACAGGTTTAAGGAAAAGAGCCTAAATACGTTTCAGAATACATATTTGATATTTCAGTCAGCTTCTCATCCTCCAGCAAAATTCGCACCAAATCTGGTGGAAACAGCTCTGTGGTCACTGTTACCTGAGGAAGAGAGAGTAAGGAAAAACAGAGGAAGAGAAAGACCACTGGAATAAAAAAGCTGTTTGCATGTGCATTTGAAAAAGTCCATTGAGACTCAACGTCTATGAAAGAGATGGTTATGTTTTCCACGACCTGCTGAAACTATGTTTTGTATTTGAAAAATAATATGATACTGTTATTGTACCTGACCTGAGGAAGGATATGGATTTTTTTTTTCCTTAATAATTGGGATCTGCATTCTCTCTGTTTCTGTGTGAAATAAAGCCATTGCTGAGAAGCGGCGCTCCCCCAGGGTGGGCATAGCCCTGATTTCCCCAGGCTCATAGAAGATCGTTTCAGCCTATGGAGCCGTAAGGACAAACCTTTCCAGGCTGTTTTAAGTTCAATAATTTAGGCTTATTTTAAATTATTTACTGTTTCTAGCTTGTACTCTGCCAGGATGTCTGATCAGGACACGTCAGTGCACAAAACCGGTGGAGCTGGCAGTGCAGCAGCAGGGTTGCACACGTAAAAGCTGGTTGGTGCCTTGCTGCCCAGGCCAGGGTATCACCAGGGGTGGCTAGACCTTGTTCTGCCTTCTCACTCTGCGTTTTAAAAAAGTATTATTATTATTAATTTTTAAGGCACCGAAGCACAAAGAATTACATGCAGCACGCTGCCAGCACTGCCACTGCTGTAGTGCTGGGAGGCTTTACTGAGATTTACCGAACAAGAGGCCCCGATCAGCCAGCAGCTCACAGCCCTGCCCAGCAAGGACGTTTCAGTCTTGCTGATGGACGTGGTACCAGCCACCAGGACTGCCTGCAGGGAAGGAGTCATGGCCATCGCCCATGGTCCCAGGCTACGTGGGCTCAATTCCACTGAGTTAAGCCAGGCAGTGCTGTAAGTTACATCTGGTTTAGCCTCTGCACAGGGTCTCTGCAGATTTGGTACCGGCTCTTTTAGTTGCTGTTGGAAAGAGGTTATTGAAATAGGACCAATGATCTTTCTCAATATAAAGCTTACATTCTTGCACCAAATTAAAAATTACATTTTAGGTAATGGCAAAAGAAGGAAAAAAAATGTTTTCTAAATGGAGCCTATTTCATTTTATGTTGCTCATTTAAAAAAGTACATGTGCATAGATTTTGGTTCCAGAATGCCTTGACTTTGCAGAAGTAACTCAGTGAAAATGCTGATGTGAGCCTGGAAGTGACATGCCAAGCTGCTGTGTGCAAAGCAGGCTTGGCTTTAACGATTATGGGATCATTTTGCAAATGGCATTTGATGGAGATAAAAAAGTGAATTAGATTTAAAAAAAAAAAGAAAAAAGTTATTTTGTCTGGTCAGTAGCAATAGCAACTGATGTATAGCAGCTAAGCCTTTCGGTGGGAGTGCACGGAGACTCCATGGCAACTCGTGGGAAGATGTGCAGGAGTCTGGATCCTGCTGCCGTGTTTGTGTGGAGCAGCCAGCCTGCACCAGGGTCGTGCTCAGGGTGACAAAAAAGTCCCTGAGCTGTGTTCTGGCTCCTGATTCTCCCAGTGACAACACACAGACTGCAGCATTGTCTAGAAGGTGGAGAAACCACTCGTCCGCTTCCTCGGTAGTAATTTATTTACGAACTTCTCTGTCCTCAGGTAGAGGCACTGGCAGCACACACTTTAATAGACCTGTTCCCGGGAAGTAGCGCGCGGCATTACCTCGGTGAATTACACAGCCCGGAAAAAGGTTTCCCAAACAAATGAAATCAGAAATAATTAATAGCCATACACAGAGCTCGCTCTGTAGCAGAGCGCTGCATTGCAGCACGGGGCTTCTCGCGGGCTGAAGGAAGGACAGATGGGCTTTGCCATCTCCCCGTGCTCCTAAGGGAGCCGCAGCCTTAACCCCCCCTAATGCAGTATTTGGTACCCGACGTGTCTGCAGCATGGGCTTGCAGATGGGCACGCAGGTATGGGAGGATCCGGCGCAGCTCCCTGGAGCTCCGAGGCTGCGGCATCACCCGCACAGGGCTGTGGCTTGTTGGAGCTGCACAAGGACACCCTGAGGATTCCTCCCCAGAGCGTTTGTAAGAGCAAACCTTCGGGGCAGTACTCTGATGGAATCCTCGGTGCCTGTTTGTTCCTAGCATTGCTCATTAAAATGGAGGGGAAAAAGGAAATTCTCCAGCAGCAACTTAGGAGGGAACAATTTAGTGCTTCAGCTTACGAATATGCAGGCTGTAGGAGGGCTAGTGGTCGTCAGCGTTCTCTTTATCTCCATTTACCCATATTCCTAAGGCAGCTGGGCGATGTAGCAGTAGCTTACTCCTTTATTTCTAGCAAGAAATTGTAGTTATTTTGTAGTCACTACGCTGTCATAGTAGTAATCATCAGTCCAGAAGCCTGAAATACAGACAAGGTATCTGAGATTTTTTTTTTAATTATTATTTTTACTTTTTTAATGTTAGCTGGTCAACCCAGCTTCAGTATGCAAACATTATAGTACGGGGCAGAGCACTTGAGGGGAGCCACCCTCCTTCTGGAAATGATTTTTGAGAGAGTGGGAGATAATTTAGAGATAGGGATCTACAAGTAAACATTATTAGAGAACACTAGGTTTTATAACAATATAGAGTATAATCTTAATTCAGTAAAATCCCTGAAAGATTTGCTAATGATTTCAAGAGATTTAGGATTTTTTTTTCCCAGAACATTTCAAATAGAAGATAATTCACCTCATATTATGTAACCATCTTAGTGCTTTATATTTTCAAATGTAATTTGTGAACATTTGTTCAATTTGTGTAATAGTTACGTGGTGGAGAAAGGGATTATTTATGGTGGAAAATAATGTTGTGCAGCTATACCTTCAGGACTTAAATGTTCTTTAGATAAGTTCGTGTTCTGTTCAGATCGTTAGGTTGTTAGCACAAGGAGGGCTTTGGTAGTCAAGAACTATTTATAAACTGTAATAATGTTCTAAAGATAATGATTAAAATAATTAGCAGGGGCAAAAAGAGCCAGAAAATCACAAGTGGAATTGGAGAGAGTTTTGCAAAGGCAGAGGGATAAAACGAAGGCAGGTTTTTCCAGCGCCGGGAGCTATAGATGTTCATACGTCATACATGTAATGCCTTTTGAAGAACAAGTTTGCTTGCTTCAGCCTCGCAAAGAGGCTAGTGCACTTCAACCTATTTGGACAGAAAACCTAAATATTCTTCTGCGCTTTTACTTTTGAAAGTAATTTCCAGTAGTTGAGATCCTTCCAGTCAATGGCCCTTTATGTTTGTCCAGATACCTCTATTGACCAGCTCAAGTAGGGCTATCTGATATACTCTCCTGTTTGTTTCGTTGGAATGTATGTGCAGCAAAGAATGACGTGGTCCCTGTGATGGAAAGGTGCTTGTCCCAGTGGTGTATGAGCTCCTGTGATACTCATACTTCAGACTGAAAGATGAGTAAGTGATACATATTTTAGTTCTTTTTTGTGCGTGCTAAGAAGTCTTAGGGCTTCTTAAATTAAGTAAGCTGTTACGTCTTTGAATTCCTCGAGTCATTCTCACAGGAACTTTAACCTCCTCCAGGTTTGTGGGGATGGGAGACCCTTATTTGCCATGAGAAATAGTATCAGAAATTCTGCAAGAATCTTCACATCCTAAATACTGCTTTAGGGCATCCGTGGCTTTGTCATGGGTAGTTCTTGCAAGTGTTAAAAATAGGGACATCTTCACTGTGCAAAGTTAATACCGTGCCAGGTGGTGGTCACTGAGCAGCAAGAAGGGTCAAAGTTTTGCTATGTGTAGATAGCTTTCATTTGACACACGTACAGGATGCTTCCACAGAAAATATCTTGCAGCGGACACATAGAAGAATTTTCTAATTTATATAAAATAGTCTTATTATTAATTTTTTAAATAACTTCAGTACCTTTAGTCCTTTTAAAAATATATGTGGATAATCAAAAGACCCATGGAACTGCTGAAGTGTCCAACTGATAAATATCGGAAAAGCATCTGAATAATTTCAAAAAAGTGATTAAGCAATTATACACAAGCTCTCATCCCAATAGCATAAATGTTAAATATGTAAATCAGTGTGTTGCGTAGCCCCTGAACAGAATTTCTGCTACATAGAGTGAAAGCTTGACTTTGCAGGCATTTGGGAAAAGTTGCTAAGCATTCATCTTCACAAAAGGTGAAATACCATCCTCATCCTCCAAAAGAATTGCATGGTCCTGCAAAATTGGAGCCATGGCCATCTTCTTTTCGGAATAGGAAGGAGCTTTGGTTTTCTGTTCGCTGCATTTTCAATTCAGGTCCAAGAAAAAAACACCCCACAAATATTTAAGAATTGAATTTTCAGTGACAAGCTAACATGATTTCAATTCTAGTGATCTTTAAGCCTTCGCTTTCTTGCATTTTTTCTTCTTCTTCCCAGTATTATGCATTAGAAAATCCTAAGTTTTCTGATACTGTGCTAAAATCTGGCACGTTCTTCCTTGTGATGAATGTGACTTTATTTTGTACTATGTAGCTTATGGAGTGAGTTTAAGATAAAAGGGAAAAAATATCTCTGATTTAAAATTCACTTTTAGAAATAGTAGTTTTATGTTAAAACAACAAGGAAAAAGCACAAATTGAAACATCCCACGCAGACAGAAATGTTGACGCCTCGCTGCTTGCAAAAGGACTGAGGATGCTTGACCATTGGTTGAAGAGGCTGTGGGTTGTAAAAAAGGTGGCCGGCAGAAGTGCCCAGGGCTTTCCTCCCTTGATTTTTGTCCTTCAGAGTCCTTCAGTGAAAGAGGGAGCCTGACCAGGGAAAAACTGATCCTCTTGAAATCCAAAGGCAAAGATCATATTGACTTCAGTGGGTGTTGGAGCAGGCTTACAGAGAATGGATAAGAATAGCCAAATATTCTTAATCAGACAGCTGCTTCCCATGTGTGTGGTGTTGATATCCTCCCATAAATGAGTCATCTTTGCAGTAATAAAAAAAAAGGCTTTTATTTGTCACTCTGAATGCAGTAAGACTTTTCAAAAGTCTCACATAGGCTCTGAGGTCTTTGACATCATATTAATTCCCTGGCAAATGTTGGCCACTTGAATTATTTTATGATACAAAACCAGTTTCTCTATTAGAATATCATTGCATAATATATATACTTACCAGGGCTTTTTTTGGCCGTTGATTAGCATGCCATATAAAATACTGTTGTATTTTTTTTCCATGTTATTTTTACTCATTCTGATTGCAAAATGCAATTCAAGGGGGAATTGTAGTCTTACAGATAAGGCTGTGGATGAAGACTGGGGCTCTGGGGCTTTGTCGGTGGACCTCCTCCATGACCTCAGGTCTGAACCTGGCTAAAGGTTGCCTTCCATGTATGTAAAATGGAAATAATTGTACTTAACTCTGCTTTGCAATACAATTAATACTTTTCAAAATTCGTAGAAATAATCAGACTTACAGTTTCACTTTGCTGGTGTTGATGTAAATTATTATACTACTGGTTTATATTCAGTTATGTCTCAAATATGGCACATATTTTGCTTTTGCTCTGAGGGATTATCTGGATTTAGTTCCTGAAGGCACCCATCTCGTAGGAAAGTTCAGTGCAATGTTCCATAAAACAGGGAGCATCTACAGGTGGGATGGGAATGTTGGTACCTCTTCCTATTTCTTTTGAATTTATTGTAATCTCAGGTAGCAGGGAATACTATAAAGCAGAATGCCAACCTAATTCTTCACCGATACAATATAGGCTAATGATCAATGAACGATATTGTTTCTGTTGATAAGCACTTAATTAAGTGCATAGGACTTCTGTGCTGAGGGTAGCTGTATGAAAACACACTGCCCTCTGAAAGGAAGGGTAGCAGAAGTCAGTTCCAGATAAATTGGAATCTATTTCTGACCCTGCCTATTAACAACTGCACTTACCTAATTGGAAACATATTCTTTTCTCATCGCATGTAATTGAAATTTTATGTCTCTCTGTCCCATTTGGCATTATGAAGATGCTGGCAGGGAGGAAAGCTGGAGATCCAATGTTAAAAGAACGCGTTGGCAAGGGAGTGGTTTGTGGAGGCTTGTGACCTATTTTCCATCTTGCAATTGCCTCTGGGCCAAATTTTGGTGCTCATCCATCAAGCCCAAATAAATGAGCTGTGAGAGTGATAGAACGGGGCTGGTACTACAGATGTGAAAAGGCGCTCTGACGTGGAAGAGGGCTGGATGTTACGAGCAGCGTGGAGCACAGTTGCTTGGTCCAAATTCTGCTGCCTGCCTGGCTCCATCCCCTCGCACACTGGGGTCCTGGGACTTCGTTCGGGACAGGGGGACAGAGCCTGGGGAGTGTCCATTGCTGAGCATTTCCCTCATTCCCGGAGAAGCCGTAGGATATATAGGACAAGTCAGGAACATAATTTATTTGGTGATGATGGCATATTATAGTTATAAGGTAAAACAGAATTTAAAATGCTACTAGCACTTTCCTTGACATGTTTTTCATATTGAAAGAAAGTACAGGCTTTGTGAAGGGTCATTTTATATTTTTTTCTGTTTCTTGCTGGCAGTAATTTTTTTTTTCTTTTCTTTCTGTTTGTTTTTCTCTTTGCTTTTTGTTAATTTTAGTTGACATTAATAGAGCTTACTAGCATCTAATAGTAGTTTTATCTTATTTTATGAAACTGTAAACCAGCCATGACTCTGTAAGGACTGCACTGTAAGGGTAGCACAGATTTTTTAATATTTATCTTAGGATCTGCAACCTCAGTTTGAGCCAATATAACGCCAATAAATTTGAAGAACAAATATGCTGATTTACAAGTCAAGTTCAGATTTGAAGGCACCTCACTCAAAGTAACGCACTTGATTTATGTGTGTCCAAGATCAGAATTTGACTTTGGTTCAGTTATTCTCCCGTTGACAAATACTTTAAATCCTAATGTTTAGTCATGCTTAAGGTTGAATCCAGCCAAAGAAGAGCAATTAGCATTTGATGTGAGAAGCTACCAGTGGGAAACAAGCAAACCAAAAACCTAAATGTAGGCTGCAAAGGATGTACTGTTCCAGTTAATTAAGCTCGATTAGTTATCTCTGGCAAATCTGGAAAATACTATTATATTCAGATATTATGCATTGACTTTCAATAAGAGTGATTTCCTCTTAAATTCATGCAACCCAATTCCCATTAAATCTACTTAAAAGATTTATATACGGGCTTGGTTCTAACCTTTTGTATAGAAGTAGTTTAATAGTTTAGGTCATATCTTCCCCAGCAGGGCTGTGCCATTAGTGCCATTAATTTCTTTCTGGTTGGCACCTTGGCTGCTTTGTTAGGGCCACGTTTTTGTGCACGGTCACTCTTCTTCATATCATCATTGAATTTCTATGAGTGTGTCTATACAGCTGACCCAACGTTTTTGGCTAGGTAATTACCTGAATTTATTAAGAAGCACAATACAGACATCTGAAAAATATTAATGTCTTTCCAGATGCTCTTATTGTTGTTGTTATTTTGAAGGAAAAGTACAAAGCTCCTCATTGAATAAGCATTATGTGGGGAAGAGGAGGAAGAAATAGAAATACTTTGTACCATGTTGTTTCACTTACAGTAGTTGTGGTCCTGGAAGTCATTGTCTGCCGTGCAGGCAACCCAAGTGTTCATCTTCCTTCGAAATCCAAAATAATCTGTCATGAGAATAAAATAAAACTGTTCCCCTTGAGAACAAAGCACAGACTAGAAGGCGTTGTCTATACACTGGCCAGCGCATATCAAGCCCTTTGAATTTCCTGGGCCCTTTGCATCTTAGCAGGCAGTTGGTTGCCTGAAAGGCGAGGGACAACTGGTGCAACTGCTCTTAAGCATTGAATCGCTTGGATGCCGTGTGAGAGATTTTGTGAAAAGGAGCTGGGATGTGGTGGAGGGCATCTGTGATTACTCAAGGTGTTTGTAAATACACTTTTCCTAAAATTGCAGTGTTGGGTTTAGAGAGAATCCATTTCTTGTTTGGATCTTTTCAGGAAGAAAAGGCTCTGCGTTCCTCCACTGAGTTTTACAGGTTCTGTGCCGTCCAGGTGAGGATTTGTTGTCAGATATTAGGATCTCCAGAGATATTAGAGAGCGGCTAACTCATGCTTTTAATACACCTCACAAACCCGTACGTCAAAGGCTATTACTTTTTTGTAGCAGGGCAATCCCTAGAGAGGAACAACTCTGTAAGTACATTATATGGGGTACATGGTAAAATGTACCTGTTCCATAGCATCCTTTATAGAGGCTGACCCCAGCTAACCAGCGGGGCGCTGCGTTGCCCTACAAGAGGCTTCCAGTCCCTGCCCCGCCATGGCAAACGTAGGGTCACTTGCTCTGGGCTCTTCTAAAGCCTTGAAATATTCCTGAACTAATATGTACTTGGTTGACTCTTTCTTATGTGTTTATTTCTCTTTTTTACAAAACTTTGGCTATTTTGCCTCGTGTTTATTAGTCACTGTATGTGCACTGTTAATATCGTGCATATCACAGTGTCGTGAGTTATGAACGGCAAATGAATAAGGTTTTATGGCATTCTTTCAACTTCTCTGGAAATAAATGTCTCACTTCTGTCATTGTGCTTTTTTCAGTTCTCTTTAATTTATAGACATGTTGCAATTTTTAATAGGCCTTAGAGACCACAGTACACAAAACTTTGCCTTTTTCTTTTGTCAGTTGCTCATAATCTCTATTTTTCATGTATCCGTAATTCAGAATAGCCACAGAATTTCTTTGATGAGGGCTTGGTTACAGATGATACCCTTGTCAGTATGACCTTTGGTGTTTATATTAATTGCATGGAAGCTTTTATTTTTTTTCCCCTGGGTAGCACATCTAACTAGCTGATAAACTCTGTGAAGATGTTGTTTCGGTCATAAGATCTCTAACTGTATATTTAAAACTGGATATAGTTGCAATAATGAGAATTTCTTCAGTTACATAGTGTACTCACTTGCTTTTCATGCCATTTTGTCCCTTGTTTGGATGATTTATATAACTATAAGGCACAAATTGTTGTTTGCATGCAGAAACCAAAATCCTTTATTATACTCTGTTAAAATGCTTTTGATTGCTTTTGGAAGATTGTCATCTCTTATTTATCATCCAACACAAGCCACTTCAGTGTGGGGAAAGAAAAAGTGTTAGTATTTGAGAACTTGGTTTTATATCACTCCTATCTGTTTGTTTACAAGTGAAGAGTATAGCATATAACTTTTCATTTCATGACTCACTCTTTCTTCAAGGATTGGGAAAAAACAAGCCTTTTAGAGTTTTTTCCTCTGCACGGAAACCTTGTCAACTTGTTAGAGCCAGAGACATCTGCTCAGTAATGCCAGGTTCTGTTTTGTTACTTCAGGTGTAGCAGCTAGTGGTGTGGTTAGTTGAGCATGGATAAATAACCCTGGCTATAATATCACAGAATAGAAAATTACATTTCCTTTTGGTTGTAGTTTAACTAAATGTAAATCCATTTTGCACAGCCAGGTTGTTTTCAGCATTGATACAGATATATTCAATTTTCAAAATGTGTTTATATTTATATATATATATATAAAATATATTTTATATATATATATATTATATATATATAAAAGTATGTATTGATTTGTATTAATGTCTGAATTTTGGGGAGGATTAGGTTTAGTTTTCTTTCAGTAGCACTAGACACTCGTTTTCTGATTTTTAGTTTAACCGTAAAGACATATTTACTAGAACAAATAATTTAGTATTCAAGATGAAAGTATTTTTATACCAGATGTGCCAGATCTATGTAAAGAGTCCTGAGACAATAGGCAGGCACAGGATGCAAAATAAAGAAAAAAACAAATAAATGAACTAACGGTATGTACGTTAAGAACATATCATTATATACATCAGCAACCTCTAATTACTACGGGAGAGTAAAAGCTTGAATCAAAGGTACAATACTAACCAAAAATATACAATTCTTTGTTGATTTCCCTAAGAATAGGCCTTTTTTTTTTTTTTTTTAAGGCAAATACAGAAACGGAAAAAAACCTACTGCATATAAATTATATCTGATACTCTTCCCTGTTTTGTACCTAAGCTGGTAGGTGACACTGAAGCTTGTGTTTCTGCACTCTTGTTTGTGATTTCCTGGAGCAGTTCTTAGATATTGAATCTTCAGCCTGCCTCTTTCTCTCGCCATAATGTGTGTCCAGACAGTCACCTTCTTTGAGACAGGAGGATGCTTTTCTACTCAGTAATTTCAAGCAATTTTTAGAAATAATTATTTTACACAGACACAATTAAAATTCATATTAATATTGAAATAAATTGTGGGTCTTTTTAAGCGTTTTAAAATATAAACTGATTTTCCCAGTTTTGCGCAAGGTCTGATAAGATCATATAACTTCCAGTTACTAGCTATGACATTTTGAATATGTTAGGCTCTGAGTAGACTTCATCATCCTGCCTAGGACAGAGCTCCAGGGAAGGCAATAAGTTAGCCACAGAACATTTTTCTCTTTGAAGCTTCAGTGCAAAAACATTCAAAGCTTGTGATAATGTAACTTTTAAAGGAGGAAAAAAACCCAACACCCAACCTTCTACTTTAAAACAGTGTTGTTATTTTCAGTACAATACCATGTTTAATATGAGGAAATTTATCATCACCTGCACTTCTTTATGTTTCAGATACAGTACTCTATGATATTTAATACAAGTGCAGCATTTCTTAGTGTTTTCACTATTTTTCTTCCATGCACGTTAATTAGATTTTTAACAAAATATTAAATCTGAGACCAAACCAGTTACTCTGTTTCATATTGCTGTTTTGCTCCATCATTCTGCAGTTGATTAATCTCTCGCTTCCCGTTAGTAGTGTTGCAGATACTACCGCTGCATAAACAAAATATAGAAGGACAATTGGCATTTGGACAGAAGCGTGCTTAGACTTGAATAAATGCTGGGCAGTAGCCTGAAGAAAGTTCATTTAAATGAATGTGACCAAATGGTAAGATCTTATGGAAAGGAAGAATTATGTATTTAATACTGTTACCATTCATTCCTCATTGAATTGGTGGATTCCTTTGAACTACAGTAAAATGAAAGTTACGTTGTGGAAAACTAATATGTATGTTATATTTAAAGGTGTATATGTATATATGAGAAGTTATCTTTTATAGAATATATGTTCCCCTTGCCACCTTATTTTACATGAAGATATGAAACTTTTGTCTGTGGAAGTTGTAGAAATTTTGCAAAAAGTCAAAGAGAAGTGAGAAGCACGTAGGGAAGGAGGGCCAGTGTGATATTACTGTCCCTAAAACAAGGGGAGTAACCGTACGGTGCCGTCAGGGGAAGGCGATGGGGCGGTACAGCAGTCTGCATGGGACTGCTTCTCTGCACTCTGTATTTCAGTACCAAGGACTTAAGAGACTGGGATTTTCAGAGTCAGCAGTGATCCCCTGCTGATGCATTCAGCAGAGCAGATAGGGCGATTATCTTTAGAGAAGAGGATTGAGGCCTTACTTGGATATTCCAAATTCTGAATGAGATAGCTTGACGAAATCCTACAGGATGGCTTACGGCAGAATTAGTATCCCAGCTGTGTTAAGGAACAAAAATTAGAGCTAATCGAGGGCCAGATATTTGGTTTAGATCTAGACCGAACTGCCTGAGACAAGCAGGCACCACTTAGCGCTTACTGCCACGTAGATCAGCAAGTTCTCAAAAAACGTTTCACTGTTGTTGAGGGGAAAAAAAAGCAATTAGACGCACAAGAAATGGTGATTGAAAACAGTTCCTTATGCCTGCAGAACAAGGGTGGCAAGGATGCAAGGCCACGGAAGAGCAGAGTCGTGCAGGTGAGCCGACGCCAGGCAGGTTTTCCTTGCCCCGTTCACGGTCACGCTCCCGTTCAGGCCCTGAGCTGCCCGTGCAGCCCCACAGGTTCTGCTGCCCTTGCTTGGGAAGACGATGCCCGGCAGCTTAAATAGGTTCAGGTCGTTCATTTGATTTCTTTTTATCTTCCTGTGCCACAGCCCTCGCCCACACACTCCCGTAACATGGCAGGTGTCGGGACGGCGTAGCAGTGACTGCCAAACATGCGGGCCCCGCGCTTTTTGGCCACGCTGACGGAGGTGAGGCAGGGCCTGGGCCACCGGGTAGCTTCACACACGTATAAATGCCACAGTAATGTTAACTTCTGCACTTGCGTACACTCTAGCCAGTGTTTCAAAGGGTTTATCAGACAGCATGTTTGAATGTGAATTGCTTGTACCTTAGTTTTTGTTTTGAAATTTTTCCCTGTGTTTTATCTGTGGCCTGCTACAGGCTCAGGTGGCTTCTCTTTGGAGGATGGTCCCTGACAATTCACCAGGGAGCCATAAATATCCCAGAATAGCAGGCACTGTATAACCTTTTAAAAATGTTATTGTTGGATAGTTTATATACTTTGTTTTAAAGCTTCCTATGAAGGAAATAATCGTTTTCCACTGGTGTCAGACACCTGCGGCCCTTCAGGGCCTGAAGGACAGGTTATCTGTCCCACCTTCCACGGGGAGGCAAAGACATATGGTGCTACTCAGATTAAGAGTTCTCTTTGTCGCTGGCTGGAGAGGATTGTTATGCTTAATGTGTTGAATGATTCACCATCTAAAGCATAGCAAAATGATTTGGCCTCTTCAAAATGGCTCAGAACAGATTTCTGCAATTGATCGGACTCCAATTATTTAAGCTGAAAAGGATTTGCTGCAAGGGCCTCTGTAGTAGACAACTGCCTTTTTATAAAGACTACCTGGCTTTCAGGAATTATTTGTGGTGCCCTGCGTGACCGACATACAGTAAATAGCAGAAGAAAGAAAAGGCTGAATCTCTGGGAGAACAACAATAGCATCGTTATCATTGTAAAATACAGAGCAGCATAAATGATATAAAGTCATAAATCATCAGAGTTTATAATCCACACAAACTCAACATCTGACCCGAAATAATTTCCAGAAACAAGTGAGCCATGTACTACTCTGCCTTCTTATTGAAGAATCCCTAAGAGGGAAATTTGGGGATTTACGTCACTAACAGTATATATGTTGTGATTTGTTGTGATGCTCAGAATGAACTCTCTCTTTTTCTCCATTTTACCATCTTGTCATTTATTCTGCAAGATAATGTTTTTTTTAATTAATCTTCCAAGACATAAGCTTTGCCGTTCCCGGACTGGTGAGTGGTACCCATAAAACTAAGTCTCCATCTGGAGATTAGATTACAGCCTTGGTTTCACTGCTTCTCACTCATTAGTCTTGGAGCTCTTAGTTGAGGTTTTGCAAGTAGCAGCAAATCAGTGGTTTTGTGTTGCACTGTTTTTCCTGATGGCCGGTAGCAAGACAGTCACGGTGTAGAGATGCGTCTATTTATCTCAAGGATCTTTGGAAAACAGAAACTGATGGCAGAAGCAATACCGTAATTAAGAGAGTAAGCTCTTGTTGATGATGATGTTATAATTGCTATATGCCTATTTTTATTCTTGGCTACATTATGAAGCATAAAATAAATACAATATGATAAAAGTGCAGCATTGCATATACAAAAACATTTCTTTCCATATTGTTTTTTCATTAACGTACATCTTTTTGATGGTTCCTCATTTTTTTTCACTTAGTGTTTTATATGGTGTCATGCAATGCTATCTATATTTATCTTTGGATTTTGGTTTCCATTTTTAATTTACAGGGCTTTGCAAGTGTTTTACTTGTATACTACATGCTTTGAGTAGGTTCAGTATTTTTAGATACGACAAACTTCAAATAAACCCGACTATGTGAGCGGTCACAGATGCATGATGGTGTTTGCTGGCATTTGAGGTAGCGATAGTTTTGTCAGAAGTTGTCTGATGCTAACATTTAAACTAAGCTAGGTACAAATCTGAGAAAAATACCTATGAAATATCTGATGCTGTTCAGAACGGGCATTATATGTTGTGTTAGGCTGCCCTTCTGTAAAGAAAAATAAAAGTGAGGCTGTTCTGGTCAGGTTTAGCAATGAACATCTTTACTGAACTCTCTGTAATTTTATCTTCACCTGCATCTCTTTCAGGTGTCTTGGATAGGAAAGCTGTGTAAGTAGTACAAAATACAGCAAATTATGACTCTTGAAAATTTACTTAATGGCTGTTTACGTGAGACTGGAAGGTACATTTTGCTGCACTTGATGTAAAAGATCTCACAGGATGAAACTTCGAGAAGTCTGCTGCGGGCTTTGTGTGTGGTTTTGTGCACTGGCTTTGTGTAGCTGAAAAGTTGATAGATGTAACTGCTGCAGGCTTAGAGGGAGTTCAAGTGCTGAAACCAGAACGTTTCCCAAAGCCTATAGCATTATTTGAAATAGAGAAGGCAGCTCATAGGACTCTGTATGTGTTTCTATATTTTTAGCAGCTGGCCGTTACACTAGTAATGGTCTTTACCGAGGATTTTGAACTCGCTGAGCTGCATTGTCTTGGTGAAGTCCGATCGCTTTTTTGTATTATTTGAGTGGTACACAAATGCAAATGTTGCAGGGAGAAAATTCCCAAAGGAGGTTGGATTCTCTGCTGAACAATAGCTAATGAAAGCGTTGCAATGAGCCCCCATGCCACGTAAGGATGACGCGAAGAGAAGAATTAGCCTTATGGCTGTCTGGTAGCTCCAGGCAAACTGAGAGCTGCTCTTTCCTAGCTTGAATATGCCAATGTATAATTGAGTTCATGTCATACCTATTTGCCCAGTCATGTTAAATCCTGTATTTTTTGCATTGTCCCAATGTTTTCCGGTCTTTGAGGTAGTACTTTATCAGCTGACAATGATGTAGTTTATTGAACAAGAACAAAGCAAGTTGGATGTGTGGATAACTAGGATCTGAATTAAGGAGGCAAGGGAGTGGGAAAAATGGGGTTTCTGACAGGAGAATTTCCAGAATATTCCTCTTAAAATGAAAAATGTGAATATTGACACATTAACGCTGCCACTCTGCAAGGCTAACTTTGGAGAAAATGTGCCGAAATGAACGAACCAGCTCACACTCCCCACAAGTACTGTGGCAAACGCACAAACTGGAAGTGAAGCACAGCATGATTTTTTTTTCCACAAAATTTTTTACAAGTTTTACAATTACAAGGCATAAACTGAAGCAAAAAGGCTGTTTCCTGGACTATTGACTTGTTATCACATTTCTCCTGTAGCATCAGCGTGCTGGGGGACAAGAGGGATTGCATCCCCGTCAGCTGCTTGCTATGCTAGCATGAACACTTAAGTGTGGTATACAGATGCTGTGCCCTGTTTCTTACCAGGCACTTTAAAGCGTTTGTAAAGGTTTTTTTAGTTAATGGTTGGCATTTAGCTTCTGGAGCTCTTGTTGCAAAGAGGTTTGACGCGCTGCTGAGGAGCAGAGGGTGTATTATAGCATGACAAAGTTAAGTGGATTCAGTGAGTAACCTACAAGAGGTTCCTAAAAAAGTTCAGTTCCCCTGTGAAGACATGCAGTGCCGTTGGCTTCAGAGCAGTTCTGGCAGCGTAACACAGTGCAGGCTCAGGCATTTCTGTACGGAGGGGAGGACTAAGAAGCTTGTGTGTGAGTTTCATGCTTGAAAAGCGTGCCTTTGTGTTTTGGTTGCTTCGCTGCTGCTGCCTGATATGATAGACTTGCAGCCCAAACAACAGCAAAAAAGAGCACAAGAGCTTGCAAAGATCTTGCAGCGTGTTCCTCCGCAAAGTCTAGGAGTCCTACATCATAAGACATATACTTTGAATGTTATGGCCTAACTAAGTTTGGCAAAACATGAAAATGTTTGCTTTCTGAGTAATTTGCCCTAATGACTTTGAACTGTTTCGACAAACAACAGTAATATTGTTAGAAGTCTCTGGCAGAAGGCTTATCCACTGCTCTCCATCAGATGTCCACACAGATTGGGGCTTTCTGCATGCATTATTTCAAAGGAATGCGAGCTACTCTGTTTTTGCCACCCTTTTCCCTTCAGCAGATGCTTTGTTTCACCCTCTTCTCTGTTTTCTAGTAAGTTCATTTCACATTAAATTGACTGCTCTATCCAAGGATTTTTAGTTCTGGTTTATGTTGGAACCGTAGTTTTATGAACTTTGGTCGAGTCAAGCTTTTGGAGCATCCTTTTATTTTTATAGTCACATGAAGAGGTTAGGACAGTATTTATACCTTACTGTCACAAGGTAAGCATGTGGAAGAATTGAAGAAAACAAGGAAGAACACGTGTATGGTAATTGTGGGTCAGCTAGCCTCACGTGAAAATTTCCTGAACATCTTTGGTGTCGATTAGAAGCGATCAGTGGTTTCAGCATCGTGGGAACTGCAGTGCGGTTGTGATGGTTGGGGCCGCTGGCATTCCCACTGCAGCAAATTCATATCCGGACTGCCCATAGCTAAGAAGTAATGTGTGCACATATTATATTTGATTATTATAATTTTAACATGAGCTGAGGCCTTTATTTGTCCTTTAGTCATTTTATATTTGAAGTTCGGGCTGTTTGAATGTAAGATTTAACATTCTCTCGCTTGTATTTGCCAGTTGCTGACAAAAATGGCATTACTGGGGACTCTTTGTAGTTCAGGTTTTATTCAGTTCTACATAAATATGTAATCACATAACTGAAAGTGACAATGGTTTCAGCTACTTTGTGCATGCATCTCTCCAGTGTGTGCGCTCAAACTCGTAACACGCGGTAGTGCCCAGGGCTTTTCAGAGGAGCTAATGTTCCCATCCTGGAGCATTCATCAGTCAAGGAGAAATTACAGAGCCATTTCAAATCTACCTCATGGTAATTAACACAGAAGAGAACGCTATACAGATCAACAAGCCTTGAAAGGGGGTCGGGGAGAGCTCTCTCTGTAACTGGCGCTGTTGTGAAGGGTAACTGGTGGAAATCAATGGGGTGGCAGGGACACCTGACTGCTGTGCATTGCAATATTTGCAATAGTTTGAAACTCCGTCGAGAAAAATTTTGGCTAGGTGTTACAATCCTTTGAGGATCGCGCTGTTTCTAAGGAATGTGGGGCTTAATTTTTCCAATCCATGCCCAGCTCCACTCATGGGTTGGATGTGTAATTGCAATATACTCGTACTCGATGGGTCTCCATTACCTACAGACAGGCAGTCTGTCTCTGTTACCTCCAGCTGTTCAGGAAGCATCTTAAAAATGCTAATTATTTCTCAGATTTTTTTAATTTTAATTCAGCAGTAGGCCTCGTTTGGGATAATGGGTGGATTCCAAACACAATCCTCAAAATGATTTTTGTCCTCCTGGGTACAATCATGATAACTAACTCAAACCTAGAGGGAATGTCCTTATTCTCTCTCTCTCTCTCTCTCTCTCTCTCTCTCTCTTTTCCCCTTCTAATTGGTATTCTAGCTTAAAAAATGCTTAAAACAAAACAACAAATGATCAGAACAAGATCAGACATGATCCAGGCAAGAGCTAGAGTGAACAAGCATTGTCCTTTTTGGAAAAATTTGAGCTTGTCTGAAATCAAACCCAGGGGTTGTATCAATTCAAAGCAAGCTCAGCGTGGTTAGTATCCACGTGAACATGAAATACCAAATGAATCACTGGAAAAAATGCTCATGAAGTCTCTGTACTCAGACATTTCGTCTTGTTTTATGAGTATCAAATAGATGCAACTTGAATTAATCATCTTTTTGAGTTAGAAACTCAGAAGGCATTAGCAACGTTCCGAAATTTAGTGCTTTATGTAAACACAGCGAGGCCGAGAGCAGTAGGAAAAAATCAAAACATTCAAAGGCATGCAACTGGGTAATTCAATAACCCTCACATGTAGAGGCATTTCGCACAGTGGGACTTTAACTTTACATGCGGGCTGTATGCTGGAAGGCAGTCCCCCCCACCCCAGCCCAACTCCATTTACATGCATAGCTGGCCTGGTAGGTGTAAAAATAGCCGGCAGCGCCTGAATTGGAAATGGTCACTGACTGCTGCCTGCAGTCGCTGCTGGGGTTTCGGGTTCTCCGTGCCGACGGTACTCCCGCGCCCTCGGCTGTCCCGCGGGAGCGCTGGGCACCCTCTGCGGCGCGAGGGCAGCCCCGCTTGGAGGAGGGGACGGGGAACTGCTATGGGCAATGCACCCCTCTGCCAGTCGTGTCACTCGGATAAGGGCGTGAGAGCGCCGGGGAACTTACAGGACTTGGATAAAACCCCAGATTATTATGGATGCAACAGTGAAGAAAGTAAAGACCCCCAAGCCCTGGTAAGTCTCGGCTGAGGACAGCAGGAATCAAAGGGGAAAATTAAGATCACGGTTGAGGATGTTAGATTTGAAAAGGGTTTCTTTGCTCAGCCTGGGCCTTGCTTGATAGCTCGCAATATTCAGTAATCTGCTAGAGGGGTCTGTGTTTAAGCTTCATTTCGTTACTGTGACTGTAATTAACAAGCAGCTGTCACTAAGCTGTGCAGTAGCTTGAAAGCATTGTCAGCCACCAAAAGGCTTAGGTACATGGAGAGACTGCCGTTAGGGAACCAGGTCCTTCAAATGAATGGGTGTAATCAGCTATCCTAGTGTAACACTGCTGCTGTAAATGATCCTACATCAATCGTACTCAGAACAGGACTCAGTAACTCTCTCTTTCTTTCTTTCTTTTTTTTTTTTTTTTAAATCTGTTGTCTCTCCAGTACGTTATATTATTTGCTGTGGTTGCAGCAGAGACGGAGCCCCACAGGTATTTATGCAGAGGAGGGCTGCAGTGAGCAGGACCAGGCACACAAAGGGGATACATTGACAACAGTTTGCAAGACTGGGGTTAAGCATGCCATAAGTGATAACAGCAATAATGTCAGCATTTGCTCAGCAAACCAGAAGAAAATCACTTAGATGAATATTTGTATAATGTCTGTGGCAAAATAAGTGCTCCCTTTTTTTATCTTTTTTCCCCCCTCTGCTTGGGAAATTCATTTATAAAGTGGTTATTTTGATCAAAATTGGCGATAAAAGGGGGTAGCGTCGAAAATTCTGGCAGAACAAGAATATCAGAAAACCTTTAATATTGGTGCAGCCAAATTTTATCTTCTCCCATATTGATCTAAAATAAAACTGTCCTCAGGTATTCAATATGGAGGACTTGTTGGAACTGCAGTAGTGCGTTATAGGAACTGTAGTTCAGGTTAGGTGTACAGCTCAGGAGATAAGGGGAAACCTCTCGCAAGAAGTGCTGCTCTGTCCCAGAATACACGTTTGTGGGCTGAGCAGTTTTGGGTTGAATTAACAACTAAGCTCCAGCAGTCATGGTGGGAAGCATGCAGTCAGGAGGAGGGGCAATGAGAGCTCAGCACTTCCCTGTGTGATGGGAGGCATCGCTGAATATGTAGATTTTATGTTATTTTGGTTTGGATGGGCATTGTAGTATTTCCCTTAAGGTGAGTGGCCTGAAGCTGTTAGGCAGTGTATGGAGGCTCCCTGTGATAAGAAATGCACAAATAAGCAAACTCTGAAACAGTTCTCCCTCCCTCTTTGAATTTACAGTCACCAGGCTGTCCTTCAGGATAAGGTCAGCTCTTTGAGGAGGCAGGAGCGAGCCAAATCCAGCAGCATGTGATTTTTTTTTTGGATACTTCTCAGTTCAGCCTTCAGAGCTTTTCATAGCAGGCAGAGATCAGGCACTTTGATAATGGCTTCAGTACATTTCATCATAAGGGCCTGGCTTTGTTTGCCTCTGGTGAGGACTGACTGAGTTGCTCTGGATTCAGTTACACTCCTTTGGGGGACTGCAAAGGAGAATTGCTTTATTTCACTAAGAGGGTGTACAGTACCTCAGTATATTTATTTTTATGATTCCTTATAAAAATGGTTAAAAAAAAGGTCTGTAGATTAGAGATACCAATCAAGCTGTCTTCTGAAGGGAGAAATCGTACATTGCCGTTTCCCAAGCAGGAATGTCATATCCAGCACAGTGCTTTGTTAGCTCAGGGCTTCCTCTGCTTTTGTGGGGCTGTGGCCATGCACGCTGTCCTGGTCTCCTCTGAAGGGCAGTGCCACCTCAAGCTGAGCAGGAAGACTCTAGTATCAAATACGAGGTTCAGAATAATTCAGCTGGTACTCAGCCAGTTCACGTGGCAGAATTACAGTGCATAATCTAATCTTTTCTAAACTAAGATCAAAATACAGTCTGCTGCTTCAGAGCCATCTTGCTGGGGAAATCAGGAACATGTTTGCTTGACTATCCTGAATTGACTATATGGTGCTAAATAACTCTCAAGTGGGGAGTCAAATGCTGATACTGAGTTCAGCTTTGAGGTAACAGCAACATGTAAAAACCACCACAACCAACAAGGCCGCACCTTGGGTGCTGTGTGCAGTTTCGGGCCCCTCACTACAAGAAGGGCATCGAGGCCCTGTAGTGTGTCCAGAGCAGGGCTACAAAGCTGGTGAAGGGCCTAGGACACAAGTCCTGTGAGGAGCGGCTGAGGGAGCTGGGGTTGTTTAGTCTGGAGAAGAGGAGGCTCAGGGCAGGCCTTATTGCTCTCTACAGCTGCCTGAAAGGAAGGTGTGGGGAGCCGGGGGTCGGCCTCTTCTCGCAGGTAGCTAGTGATAGGACAAGAGGGAATGGCCTCAAGTTGCGCCAGGGGAAGTTCGGGCCGGAAATTAAGAGACATTTTTTCTCAGAAAGAGCAGTCAGGCATTGAACGGGTTGCCCAGGGAGGTGGTGGAGTAGGACTCATGATCCAGACTCTTGCGCTGTAACTACAGCGTGTGGAACTGAAGCCAGAAAGTTTTAAGGTGTTAAGCAGGTCAGAAGTGGGAGTTACAGATTTCCAAACTGGGGGCTTTCCAGGCAGTGGGAAATGCAGCCACAGAGCTATTCCTTCTACGTTTTTTAGACTCTTAACATTGATGTGGAATGAACTGTTTTTAGGAAGTACCATGTTGTTATTGTTATTATTATTATTATTATTAAATATAATTTGATATTATAGGTAGCCTGTATGACCTGCTTGAATGAGCGATGTAACTTTCACACAGGTGAAGTCAGGTGAAACTGGTTCTTTTCTCTGCTGCCCTGAGCTGGATTATTTGAAATTTGGCCCCAGGATTACAGGAGTTTTGTTTCACAGGTACAGCTACGGTAGGAATTAAGGGGAAACAATGACTAATTAATATCATAGTCAATGTACACCCAGCAAATGTCCCAGTTAAGGAAGAGAAAGGTTTTGTCTGCTTTACGTAAGCTTCTGGTGTAATTCCCAGTTGATTGGGAATTACCTAATAATGTGGAGAGACAAAAAGGAAACTGTCCGTGCTGGGTACTGGGCTATTTAAAAAACCTACTAAAGGAAACCTTGCCTCCCCCACCTCCTTCCCCTCAGTGGATAGAGGGATAGAGCTAACAATTCTTCATTTACTACTTCAGTGTCTGTTTTACCTTTCTGTACAGTAAGGTGTTTAATAGGAGTCTTGCTGGCAGAACTGGCACGGAGTTAGAAACTGCTGCCTTTCAGTAACACCCATTTTGTTTGCATCTATTTTAGTCCATCTCAGAGGAACATGAAATCATTTTTTCTGTTTGTGGTACCAGTAAATTTGAATCAATGGCCAATCGGTTAATGGTGTTTAGGTAAGTAAAGCTGTCTGATTCATTAGCACTGATGGTGTTAGTACATTTCTTTTTTTAGAAAATGTCCCTTCGGAGATAAGACAAGGGATAGAAAAGGATGAAAAATTAATGATAGTGACAGAATTCTTTGTCAGCAGTCTGTCAGAAACTTCGTCTGCAGGCTAGATTTTTGTTAAACTAAGTTAAAAACGAATTTCTGTTAGGTATGTTTGGAATGGCATCCTGATTCTTTCTAGAGGTGTTCTCACATCATTACTTCTCTATTTAGGGACATCATTAGTAATGGAAACTTGCCACAGAAACCATGTAAATGTCTGCCAAGTTCTGAAGTTGTTCCAAACACCTCAAAATCTCAATACACGGTGTCCAGGTGAACCTAAATATTATTGCTTGCTTTAATACTATTCCATTCATTTAGCAGAAATCTTGGTTCCATATCAGTATTTAAGAGACTTCAGTAAGTGCGAGTGTCATACAGGAGACATTAGAATGATCCTGTGGTTCATTTGTGAACACACCATAATCCTTGTTGTTTCTGGAAATGACAAAATGATACTTTCATTCAAGTTTATTAAACCCAAGTCTTTTTTTTTTTTTTTTTTACTTTTTTTCTTTGTTCTTTCTCTTTTTTCTTTTTTAATCCAGACTGTGTTTTCCAGATGCTTTTGAGATTCTATTTTTACATTCCTCCTGATCAGTGTAACTTAGACTTGCACACATTGTTTCCAAGCTGGGATTTATACCAAAATGTTTGTTTTTAAGGACATGACTAAGCCCAGTGGGACATCAGGGATAACACGTGCCTGAAGTTCAGCTAGTACTGAAGTGCTGTTCTAGATTAGGACCCTATTACTGATGTTGCTTTATACTTTAAAATGAGTATGGATTAAAATAACATATCATTTCAAATACAGTAATTTGAAGGAAACTCCAGCTGGGTAAAAAAGACTTCTATTCTTTTTCATAGAAAACTGTGAAGTTTTGCCTCAGTTCTCACAAATCCTTCATTGAAATAGTAAAAGTCAGCTGGCAGTGGGTCCAGTATGTCAAATAAATGAACGTTGTGGGAGGACTCCTACAGATGTCTGTGGCAGTTAAGTGTCATAAAGGGTTTATAGAAGACATTTGCTTCTTGGCTCAAGGAAGGGTTGATTTTGCATTAGTTTTCTCTTCCTCTTTTGCTGCTGCTGTTTCTAATATTGGCCCAAACTCAAGAAAACAGTTAAGCATGTATCCATCCTTTAGCAAAGAACATGTTTAATTTGAGATCTATTGGACCTAAAGATGTGTTAAAAAATAAGCTAAGTCTGAAGCATGATTTGCTGAATGTAGTCCTTTATTCTTCCCCTGGTTAAACAAGCCCAAACTGATTAAACATTTGTACATTCCAGTGGAAAGAAAAGAATGGCTGGAAAAAAGGTATTCTGCAAATGCTGGAATTTCAAAAAGGAGTTTGCAAAGGAATTGAAGGTGTTTCTGTGTAACGACGAACGTAAAATGAAAGTCATCCCTTAAAATAATTGGGAATTCTCCCATCAATATGGGAATAATGGCATTATAACACAATTGTAATTTTATAATGGATGTGCATCGTAATGCATTCCTTGACTGAGTTTTATTTTCTTAGCTTCTTCTTTGCAGCAGCTCTTTCCACATCCGATGATACCAGTGAAATTCATTTCTCAAGGACACTCTAAGTCTTGAATATCGTTACACATTATATCTTCTTTTGGCTGCAGCCTCTTTGTCTCTTGTCTGGCTGCAGCCATAAGAAAGCTTTTACCATTATGTATAATAGATGCAATAACATTAATCTTCCCACCTACTTTGGCACTGTATAGTCTTGGCTCCTACGTGTCCTGTAGCAGGTCTAATGAGACAGTATTCACCTTGAGGAGCACAGGAGTGAAAGGGCCACCTCTGAATCCCATCACCTCTAGCACAGCCACCTGTACTGGGCAATTGGTTTCTTAGTTTAAATATGTGCAAACTTGTTTTTGATTTGAAATCAATGAATGTTTTAATCCGAGGTTGTATATAGTGTATAGCACAAAGGCTTTTTCTTTACTTACAGCTATTTCACTGTCTTGTTATTACGCAGCACCTTTTGCTATAAGTAGCAATAGTCTTTTTTGCAAAGTATGGGCCCGTGTACGTGCTGTGTGCAATGCCATGGGGAGGGCAGCTCTAGCCACGGGGCCAGCTCAGTGCCAGCAAGAGTCATGCCATCTTCTCCATCTCCTTCATAACTTTCCAGGATTAATTGGTCTAAATATTCAAACTGCCTGAAATTATTCATGTGCATATGTACTTAAAAGAATATTTATATTTTCCCAATTTATAACCATCACCACCAACCTAGACAGATAAGTAAATGTGGTATTTATTACATGTACTTAGACCCCTGGGATTAAAATAATCATTTTTTTGATGTTGTTAGCAATATCTTGATAGAGGATATTTGGCTTGCTAGTGATCTTTTGTCTCTGAAGACTTGTCTTCCTGTTTGTACTTCATTGTTCCTATGATTCATTTTCTCTCTCTGAAAAAGAAAATTATCAGGTTACTTTTTTGTAAGGTCAATTGTATCTTTTTTCTGGGCAAGAGGACAGTTTAGCTTATGAAAGAGACATATGTGTTTAGTTAAGACTGTCATTTTAGATCTGTGGGCTTTTTAGTTCAGTGGTTTATTAACAAACTCTACACAAGCAAAGGTACGTAGCAAGATGAATTAGATCTAAAGTACTTTTACACGCTTGAATGGGAAAAGCTATGTTTTTTTTTTTAAATTGTTATAAGGAAATAGGGCATGTTCATCCAGAAATTGAGATACTGTAATATCTTTAAGACCTGACATTTAATCTATCTTCCTTCATGTCTTTCCGCAAAATAACAGAAGGAAAACATACTTAGCAAAGGAAGTGGCCTTGAAAGTAAAGCACTATTGTATTTCTTTTCTTTCAGATGATGAACATTACTTTGTTAAAAGCCGGGGAAAGTATGTTTCCACTACTGTTATTATCTCATTAAAAACATTTACGAATTACCAAAAAGATTTACAAATGCCATTGCAAGTGCAAGACTTAGCTCATGTTTTAGCATAAGTATCAGAACTGCAGTCTGAAACTCTGTTGCGATGGTTTAGTAAAAGAAAAGAGAAGAAAAGAAAAAGCCTTTGTAGCCTTGCAGTCATAGCTGCATTTTAGGCTTGTAATTCACAAAATCACCGCTGTTCTACTGCGATGTCCTTCGGATGGCAGCAGCACTTTCAGGCCAATATATAAAAAAAAAAAAATAAATCAGGGTGCAAAAGATGAAATATGAGTAGCTGGCAAGGTTTACAGAAAGCATTTCCTGAGAAAAAAACATTCCTTTTCAAGTCCTATCTTTTTACATTTGGATGCTAGTATGGAAAAAGCGACCGTACTGGCAAAAGATACGTATGTGACAAATGAGTTGGGTCATGGTAACACCTCATCTGTGTTGCTTTGTGGAGTTGCACCCAATTAAACCATGGCTGGTTTGAGCAGATGGTTGCTGAAATCCGAGAATAACCAAGCCAATTGGGAAAAAATTTAGTGGTTGCCTCAAGGGTACAAGCAGAAATTGAAGCTCATAATAAAAAAAATAATGGAATGTGTTCACATTGCTGTCATTTTTATTTCCTTGTGTCTTTTAAGTACTGAATAACATCAAGAAGCCACAAAAGTCTGAGTTTAGGTGACGCAACTTTCCGTCTGTGGTGGGCTGACTTCTCAACCCCAGGCGTTACCTGAATATATTAACATGATGAGTCACCAGTCAATTAAGAGCTTTTTAATGAAGAAAAAAGAGTTAACAAGCCTTCAGCATTTTACTAATTATAGAAGCAGCTGTTGAACAAACACCTCCTCACTGTTCTGGAGTTTGTAAATGGCATCAACAGTCAGATAAACCTGAAGATTGATGCATTGACTAATTCTGTTTTAGTGCTGGTTTTATGTACAACAATAATAGAGGGTTCAATTTAACGTGGACGTTTTTATAACTACTAGTGGTTTGAACGTCTTGATTTATATAATGCATGCAAGTTAAAATCAGTTTTTGCAGGGCCAGACTCTTCAAAAATCATGGCTGGTTAAATTTTCTCCATAAAATCAAAGTAGAATGTCACAGAGTGCATGCTTGAAAGGTAAGTTTAAAAGGGTTTTTCATTTTCAGATACACACTTCGACACATACAAAACTTACACAAATCAAAAATGCTAAATTAAGGTGTAAAGCTATTATTTGTTTACTTTGCACCGGTTTTGACTTCTGTTTTTCATGTCATTCAATTAATAAATGTTCAATAGGTTTTGTTGCTTGACTGTTCTAGCATGGAGATGTTTGTGATTATGGATAGGCATTGGTTCATTCTCCTTATTTGGAGAAAAAAAAAATAAAAGCCAACCTTCCGGAGTAATTTTGCTGTAGAAATGATTTCCAAGGACTATTTGGATGGTTTGAATAATGCTATCATGAAAGCAGTTTTCAGTTACAGAAAACTGAAGGCTCCTATGCCCCAATCTTTTCTTGTTAAGCACGAAACTGTTTTTTACCAGGAAATCTGAATATGTTGAGAAATACCTAGGAGTTCGATACAGCATATGACTTCAACACTATGCACCATGATTTATTTTTACACATATCTATAAAATGCATTTGAGAAGCAGGCGCATGGTATGTGCTGTAAGTGATGTGGTATGCTGAGCCAGGAATGGCAACCAGAGTGAGGACAGAGGACCCAGAAGGGAAAGTTTCTGGCTATTTGAATATAAAACACTGATTTCCATATGAGTTTTAATTACTCAGACTCTCTGAGACATGTTTCAAATTCAGGCAATATTCTGGCATTGCAATTAGCATGAAACAAGTTGGATCCACAGCATTTTTAAATCAGATAATGTGCATTCTGTCCCTTCTCTCTTACATTTTTATATGTAATGTCTGACAGCTAGCTACTTATAGACAACACTTTTGCTTTCTCCTTTGAGAATACCTAAGGTTACGATGACTTTCTGCATTATAGCTTATTTGTTTGTAGTGTTCTGGAAAATTCTCATTTCTGGCTGAAGTTAATTTATCCTCAGTCAAAAGTTAACAAAGAAGGAAAGGTTGGACCTGGTGCTTAGGGACATGGTTTAGTGGGTGACATTGGTAGTAGGGTGATGGTTGGACCAGATGATCTTGGAGGTCTTTTCCAACCCTAATGAGTCTGTGATTCTAAGGTTAACTTAAAAGATAGTCATTAAAGACTTGTAGTACTCTCTCACTGCAGTTGTATTGGAACATTGCTTTTTGTTGTTTGGCCGGTTTTGTTATTTCTTTTTAACAATGTCTATTGACCTAGTCTGTCAGCGATATTTGGTATCTGTAGAGCTGCAAATAAATAGCCCAGATTCAGTCTTGGTTTCTGTGAAAAGAAATTTCTCTATGTGCCCTTCAGAAGTTAATGTTAGCTACTGTTAATAGCGCATTTTTACCGTATAGCTTAGGTGTCTCAAAAAAGTACATTAAAAAAGCTTGCTACTTCAGCCAGGTTGTGGCTTTGTTCCATAGTATAAAATACCAGGTAAGTATTATTCAGCCCTCTGTACCTTGTTTTAATAGCATGTTAATAACATAGTGATTAAACTGCAGTCTTAGTGGCCCCATGTAAACAAAGTGGTCCCTAACTCGAATGATCTGAACCCCAAGGGATATGCCGAGATGCCAGCTGAGACTTTGCAAATCAGTGTGTTAATATCTGAATTTCCCAGATCACCAGCTTCGCATGTTCAGGGGCTTGCTGGTAGCTGCTTACCACATACTTTTGTTCTGTAATCTTTTCCTTATTAGTAGAGTGCTTGCTTCTGCGTATGACTTGCATATAGGTGTATAACTCCTAAAAATCTCAGAGGTGTGTACACAGGGAGAGATGATGTGTTAAATATCATAGGATGCAATGGATTCTGGCACCATGTTTTAATTTTCTTTCTTGTAAGGAAGTATTTTTGAAAGACAGTTTGTTGGCAGTTTGTCTTCACCAGCCAACAAGCTAATGAAGACCAGTATTCCAGCTTCTGTGCCACAGAAATGCATCATGAATTCAAGCAAAAATCTGCATTTACGGAAACAAAATATTTCATGAGATTACTGAATTAACTGGGAAAGTCCACAGATCACAAATCATGGGTTCCTAGTATGGTAAAACTATAGAAAACTGCTGCTGCTGACTACTGAGACAATTTTCTCAAAATGGATTTGAATTTGTGATGTGCCAAAGTGAGTAAATTGCTGAGAGCGCAGTCCTGACAAAAATGCTTTTTTAAGACCTTGATAGCACAGGGAAAAGGAGAAACTGCCAATGACCTACTGAAAAATCAGAGCTGACAACCAGACCAGGAAAGAAAATAGAGATGTGAGTTACTCCTAACTTGTAGGATTTCCAAGCTTTAAAACACAGTGTTGAACCTTTGGATGCTCCTTCAGCTGTCAGCACTCACTGATATTTGTGCATGAATTTGTATGTGAAGCAGCTGAACTGCTGCTTCGTGTCATTTAGTTGTGTGTTCAAGTTTGATTTAAATAAGAACATCATTTTTGTATGGAATAACATGACACCCTAGACGATGATGGCTACCCTAGGACACCCTAGATGATCTGAGACACTGTGGTGGAAATGTCATGCAAGACAGGCTGTAAAAATGCCAGGCATGATGAGCTCGCTTGCTTCCTCTGTGCCATAGCTTGATATTTTCCATTGATTTCTAATACCTTTGCTTGTTCAAGAAATAAAAAAGAGAATAGGAGACCCTCTTTGTCATTTGATATAGTCTTCATTGACCGTCATACTCCTGACTGTTAAGTATTTGGCTCTGCGTAAGGACGTGGTGATGTTTTAGGCATCAGTCATGTTGGGTGTGTTGTCAGTTGCTTTGCTTACACTTTTCATGAGAGCCTGTGAGGACCTTTTGAAATAGGATAGGCAGGACTATAAAGAGAACAGTCACAATTATATTCATCTAATATGATATCAGTACGCGTTACCTTGAGAAAGTATATTTAAAAAGAAAAAAAAGATTATGTGGTTTGGTATTTCCGAAGGCACCTACAAGGAGCATCAAGATCTCGTGTTTCACTGGGATTTTAGCAATCTTATTGCTCTTCTCTCCACTGTTAAGCACTATTATTTCACAACGCGAACATACACAGCAAGAGATGCTTCTTATAAAAGTTCCTGCGCAGGGGGTTAATCTTGTGTAACTAATTCGTAATAATTCTTCACATAGACAAGAAGTGTATATTCTGCATTTTGATCAACACTTGGGTGTACACAATGAATCCTGAAGTGATGTGCATTGCAGTAATTTTGAGATGACAAAAGTATGCATCAAGAAAATGAGAATCTACTTTGAAAGTGCCGTTTGGATCTTCTTAGGCAGGAACAAATTAAATATATTAATATGGTCCTAGCTGCCATCTGAACTTCTAGCAATAATTGGGAGCTTAAGGTTTTTAGCCTTTCATGTTACTCTGGGAAAGAAAAACAAGCTCTGATGTATTTATCTGTAATAAAAAAGAAGTTGTAAATGTTTGTAGTGTCATTCTCCCTTAACAACCTTTAATAGTATAAAAACAGACAATTTCAGGTTTGGCATGTTAATTTGTTGTAGTAAAGTATGATTAAAAATGGGACAAAAGGTAAAATGTGTGTCCTATTTAGGGCAAAGATGCGTTTCCCATTGATTTCAGGAGTGTCAGAATTTATCTCGTGTGCTCTGGTATTTGATCGTGGTTAACATTTTTACCAATGTAGTTGGTTTTTCAAAGACATTTAAATTTCGAAATACAATTTTGTATTTGCGTGTGTATGTGTGCGTACACAACATAGGAGATGGTGCAGTGCTAATAGTTATTCTTCAGCCTTAAATGGGATTTCCTTCAAGAGCCTGTTGAAATACGCTCCTATGTCAAGCTTCATCGAAATGCTTGATTGACTCCAGCCTGAAGCTGCAAGAGGTTTCTGTCAATGTGAATTCCTGTGCTACCTTTCTCTTCGCCCCGCTGCGTGTTTAGGAGGACGGTCTGTTTTCTTAACGGTAAAAGATGTGGAAAATGTGCTGAAGTTTGCTGAAAGGAATTTAAAAGGAAATATTTTTGTCTTGGCATGTAGCGCAGTTGTAAAAAAGAATCATTTCGATGACATCCATCTGTTGCAGATTAAAATAGGTTGGAATCAGTGGCTGTGAAGTGAGTTCATGCAGTGCGATAAGCAGGGCAACCAAAATACATGCACTGGAACGGATCGGGTGACCAAAAGAAATTGCTTTGTCGATCAGTATTAATAAGCGGATACTGGGAGGCTTTCAGGGTATTCTCAGGATGCAAAAGAGCGATTTTCCTTCTGGCAGGGAGGTGAAGTAGACAAGGCACCTCTAACCACGTCCCCACTGAGCAGCCTTGCCCGCCTTCTCAAACCCACTCCTACTGTTTACTTACTTGAAGTATGAAAGCCTCTGTGTCTCTATGTGCATTCCCAAATGCTTATTCTGTTCAAATATCACCTCTGTTGCACAACTTCTTGTTCTCCTGGAATCAGCAGTTGCATTGATAGCCAATTTACCTGCATGTGGGTTTGCACGTGGGTGAACACTGACGTGCGTGCTGAGATCAGATAGCCAGTGCGATTTTGTGGCATTGTGGTACACAAAGGTGAGAGGGCTGAAACATTTCATGCTCCCTTGCTTAACGGTACATCCCAAAACCTAGCTCAGAAATGAAAACGTGGTTGTTTTTTTTTTTTTTTTCCCAACCCATAAATGCTAAAGGGACTTTGAGTGTGGGTTTACGAGTGCAGGCAGTTTATGAGCAAGCATGTTTGCCACATTATCCTGGATTTAGATATTCAGGCTTGAGTACTTCATCCGCTTTGTTCCATGGTTAGCTACAGTTGCAGTCCTGCTCAGTTTTGTGATTTTTTTTAAAAAATTACATATTTTTTTACCCATTTATCATGTCCCAGTTTGCGTTACAGCTGATAAAGTCTATTCACTGGATTTTTTTTGCTCTTGGATATTATTTTTTTCTCCAGTACATGCCACTGTGCTAAGCCAGTGCATTTGCATGAACATGAATTGTAGTGATAAAACTTTGTATGCCAAGTACAAATCCAAAGCCAACATATGTTTTGTTAAGTATCTTAACCAATAACAACAGGTTAATTCTTTTCCTGAGTTTTGAGCACATATGCAGAAAACTATGCCTAGGAAGTTTGATACATTTTTTTTCTTATTGTTTAATGTGATTTACTATGATTTCTGTCTTGTCATTGCTTCTTCCTCAATTTTGAACTTAAGCAATTATTGCCCTTTTTTGCTCACTCTGGCAGGTTGACAGTTCTTTTGTGCCAATATTGCCCTGTTTAGGTATCTGTATGTTAATACAGATGCAATATAAAGTCTTCACAGTATTTACTAACCTGCAACATAAAATGTGGAAACCTTTCACTGTGGTGAAACTGTGGTCTCTTTTAAGCAGGAGCTAACTAGAGATGTTTTTCTTCTTGTGTTTTTACAGTCTGACAGCAATGCAAGCTTTCTCCGAGCTGCCAGAGCTGGCAATCTGGACAAAGTAGTGGAATACCTGAAAAGTGGAATAGACATTAATACATGTAATCAGGTAAGATATTTGAAGGACACAATTTCACAAGAGAGAAGTGCAGGACCCCCAGTGCCAAACCTAGTTTTTTCAGGCTAGATTATTTCATATAGATGTTTTGATTTATCTCAAGCTATGTTTTCAGGCTTGTTCTTCAGTGGGATTTTCCTATAGAAAGCTGTCAGTGCCTATAGAATTGTGTTGCTGTTGTAAAGTTTTGCATAAACCTTTTTGGGTTCCTCTTTCTTATTAGTATCCTGCAGGTTTGGATATATACGTTAGTGGAGTACCTGTAATCAAAATTTAAGGTATGTTTTGGTAGTCTGATGCGAATGGACCTAATGTTGTGAAGTTCCATTTCTAACTGCAACAGTGAGCACTATGTATATTCCTCAGAATACTCAAGTTACGCAAAAAACGTTTTGTTCTAGTTGAGGAAGTTGCTATGTAGTATTCTTCAGATACAGGTAAGTACAATGAAAATAAACCTGGATATCAAGTTGAAGGTTGTCAGTATTTCTGGCTGGTTTCTTTATAGATAGGTACCGTGTAAATGTTCTGAGGCATCTGCATTTTGCAAAATCCACCTCGCTCCTGGTCCCCTTGGTTTTGTATTGCTGTGACAGAGTAAGACTGAACACTGTCTGAACAGCAGATTTGGAAAGCTGAGGCCCACCCGTCGTACAATTTTTTTTTCCCTATACTGATAGTCTCATTCTTTTGTTTGTTTGGAGAATTGGGACTCTGCTGACATTCACAATTTTTTTTTGCACTGTTAGATATTGCTTTTTTGTTTAGTGTATCCATTTTAACTGTAATGAGACATGGGTCCCCAGGTAACGGGCAATGCCTCATTTTAATGAAAGATATTATTTCCTCCAAAGAATTTGAATCCCTAATATTGGTTGGTAATCAATAGGTATTGCAGCACGTAAGCAACCATCCTCTGCTCATCTGTCAGATAGCTGTGATTAATAAATTCCGCAGCATGCTAGCTGTCAGGTTTATGGTTTTGTTTTGTTTTAAGCTATTTTGAATACTTCTTTTCTAGCATCTGCATAGCTGTAGGGGATAATTTAAAAGAATTTTGTTGCAAACATTTGTCTGAAGGACAGTGTGGACTGGCATTGTTTGCAGAGCCAAGGAAGAAATTGAAAATCATGTAATGGTATCCTAATGCTTATGTGTGAAGACATTGCTTGAAAGTTTTAAAGGGAGGTGTGCTTGAAGGAATAATAAAAGTGGAACTGATTGAGACTAACAGTATCTTTTCAGGCAATAGTTTGCAAAGATGAATGTGTTAGTGTGTGACTAGATTTCTAATTTGAATTGCAAAAACATTTTTCAGTCACCTAAAGAAGTTTCTGGTAAAGATTTTCACACTTGTTGTATTATTATGTTTAAGCATGGGGGAATTTTTAGAGTCTGGGGTTTCTGTCATACCTAAAACAAGAGTTGTCTTCCAGGACATGCTCTCATTGATATGATAATGATGGCAATAACTTAACAAAGAAATTATAGGTTTAAATTTGTAACAAACTTAGAATTTTGACTTTTTTGAAATAAATTATTCTGGCACTATTTGCAATATGTTGGTACGTTTTTCCAAAATATAGAAACAGTCTATGTTTTCAGTTTTATACTTAGTTTTTCAGGGCTTGTTATTGCTTGGATTGCTCATTAAATGAATACAAATGCTGGGGAATGGGCTAGGAATTGAATAATTCATACCAAGGAGAGCAGATGTTAGCAAAATAAATCATTAAATTTGCACAATATCTGTGAATTTTCTTAATGTATTTATATTCAGAACATTCAGTTAATATTTTAGTAAACAAATTTAGAACCTCATTATTTACGTGTACACAAACTCTTAAATTTTTTTTTTCAATTTTTTTTCTATTTTATGGTGAAAAGTACCAACTAAGCATCACTTAATAACCTAAAGACAGAAACATGGTGGAAAGTATGTATTTTACTGAAGAAAAGAAAGGTAATTCCATTGTTGTTCAGCTCTAATGAGGACTTCCTTTGTCTGTTGGCTATTTAATGCTGAAATTCTATGGCCTTCACAAAAGTTTAGAAGGATTTTTTTTGCAACTGCGTAGTTAGTGCATGACCTCAGATATTTTCAGTGGGTTCTAAAACACGTCTTCATTTTCAAGTTCAAGGGAAGCAGCAGGAGGTTTAGTACTCCTCAGTGCCAGTCTTCTCCCCTAAGAACATTTGCTGGAACTGTAGAGGTAATTGTTTCACCAAAAGCAAGATAAAATCCCATTCAGATGTGCACTCCCATGGTAGAAACAGCACAAGGCAGCCTGGGCATTATAGAAATATTGTATGCTAGTTTATCACATTGAAAGCAGTATGGTCATTGATTTTCCTTAGCCTTTAATCACGCTGTCCCACGTGAAGCACCTGATCCCCAGTGACCTGGGGTGCGGAAGTCTGAGGCTTCCCCTGCTATTTTTGTGAGATGTCAGCCTGCAAGTAAACATTCAGTGGGTAGTATTTTTAGCTGACCAGCTAACCTGTGTCCAAGCAGATTAACATCTTGAAGCTCAGTTGCAGAATCTCTAGTCAAATGATAATTAGCATTGCAATCCTGATTACCCTCAGATGGTTAGAATAGCCATGATTTTTATTCTTTTTTCAAAAAACAGTTTTGGAAAACTGTAAACTCAAATATGCTTTTAACACTATTTAGATATGTTTTTATTGCTGCTCAATGTTCTCTATAAAATAAATTGTTTTAGATATGGCTATAAAAAGGTACTTAAATTTTGTGCTTAAAGTGCTACCTCTCACTTCCGAGAAATTACTAGTACTGTAAAAACACACTATTAAGGTTCCACCATTGATGTGACTGCAACGTGATAGAACATTTTAGATTGGTTCTTTTGTAACTCTATTCCATAAATCCAATTACTTTTGCTTCATAGCCCAGGGATCTAAGTTTGCAATGAGTGACTAGTACTATCAAATTTAGTAGCGTGGTAACTGTGACTTAAAATAAGTATGCAAGTAAGTGTCTGCAGCAGGCCTGCAAAATGTCTTGACATTCGAGTGAAGTCAATGGCATTTCTTTGAATGGGGATTTGAGAGCTCAAGCTTTATGGTGAACGCCTTTCTCCTAACTAAAAGCCAGATTTGATCAAAATGACCACAAACTGGACAATGCCTAGAAATTTGGGAAGTAAAATTGCTTCTAAATATTGTTTTGAAATAACATGAAAATGAGTAAATCATTCAGTCGAAATTTCATATTAGCTCTACTTTGTAACTCATGCCTCATGAGACGGTCTAAAATTTCGGTGCCCCAGGTGAATAGAAACTTCAGAGAATGTTTATGTTCATAGCCTGCAGCATCAGGTTGAACGTGTTGACAGCACAATTTATTCTGTTTTACTGCAACAGTGAAAAGAGCTGTAAAGAGGAAGCATTCACCTGGTAAAAAGCATTTATTCAGGGAAAGTTTGGGAGCCGAGGAAAAGACTGAACATGCTACTGCATTATGTTATGTTCCAGTTTGAAATCTGATGTCCCAATACTAAGTTATCGGAACACCCTGTGGTTCTCCAGTACTACCCAAGCAAACCGCGGTCCCAAAGGCCTTGTCCCAGGCTGTCCACCATGTTGTGCACAGCTTATTCATGGCACCTTGCTAAAGGACACAAACAAACAAACAAGAAATACAACTCTTCTTTAATAGCCCATGGCACAAAATTTGTGTTGTTTCAGGAAGTTTCACCCAGAAAAGAAATAGCACAAGCCATGTCTTTGGGCCCTGGTGCTCTACACGGGCCCAGGAGAAGGCCTAGGGGCAGGTCGGGCCTAGTGCGGGGTGCCCAGCTTGCTCTAGGGAGACGTTGTGCAGACCGAATGTAAGCTGTGCTGACAGGAATCTGGGGCAGGGGGATACCTTTCAAAAGTTTTTTCGTATTCTCAAATTCTTTAGATCCTTAATTCTTTGGTAAATTACCTACACGTTTATTTTAAAACTACATTTAAATCCTAATTAATTTAATTTAAGAATGCAGCTTTCCGCTAGTCTGAAGAAGGCTGTTTTCCTGCACTGGAGCTTTATACTCTCCAAAATTTTATGTATACCACCAAGAAATCCTCAGTCAAATTCCTTGCCCCTTTCTGATACATGCTGACATTCAGACTTAGAAAAAGCATGCATTTAAAAAAAAAATATTGCTGTTGGAGAATGTCAGATAATGCTGGCTATGATGGTGAAATGTCAAAACTAACTCAAAAAGCCCACGATTGTGGACGCTGTTCATTTCTGGAAAAGAGTAGATGGAAGAATAAGAAATGAAATGATCTAAAATATTTTGAGACATTATCTTCCTTGCTGAAGAAAAGCTGCAGATTATTACAGCAGGCATATGTCAAATGGAAGTTAGGATATAAAAGTGAGAGAGGTACTGTTTGCTGTCTGCGTCAAAGAATTTAATGAACAGGAGAAGAACTGGGGCTTTACATGTGCTCCTTATTGAAAACATACAGAGACAATCTTTTCTTGCTATCTAGAAGAAAGTTTCGTTAAAGGACCTCCTGTCAAGAAAACGCTTGCTGTGTTACAGGGGACAGAAGCTGGTAAACTTCAAGGTATGCAGTTACGAGAGATTAAATCTAGACCTGAGTTCTTTTGCTCTTCTCTCAGAAGTACTTCTCAAAAATATTTTTGAATACATCCAATAAATTTTAAGTCTTAGCAATAAGCAACAATATTAGCAAAAAGACTCAACCTCAGGACAGAGAATATTTAACATGATAATCACTTGGAAACATCAAAAGTTTTTTAGTTTTTTCTAGTGTTCATTTTCTCTTGCTTGCTTAGAGCAGAGCATGACTAGGGTTGCTGTAGATTCATTTTCTTTGAAAAGTAGCTCCCTTCTGCAACTGGCTAGCAAAGTTCCTCTTTTGTAAGGGCATGTTAACAATATTGTGCAAAGCAGTGGCTTCTTATACATTGACACCTTATAAGTGAAATCAGAGCCAGATAAATGCAAGCACAATATGTAAATGCAAAAGAATAGATGCTGCATAATTTCTTATAAAGACTAATATCTGATAAGATAGAATTAATATCTGAAAAGATAAAGCGTTCCTGGAAGACAGATGATGATACCACCGCTAACTTTTAGAATCTGTGGTTTTGCATTGAGGTTAAGATCAAAGCTGGTTTTATACCTGCGTTTATCAGGGTAAGAAAAAAAAAAAGAAAAAAAGTTTGACTGGTGTGCAAAAAAAAGTAAAATCTTATATTATTCAATAATTAATATTACCTGACATCTGGGTTGACTCAGGAATTTTCTACACTATGTGAAGTCTTTTGAGCTTTTGACAAGCAGTACAAAATGGAAAATATTAAAATAATCCCTTCAGACCTATAAATAAAATTAATATTTGGAATGCCTGAGCTCTGGTAAGCTAGGAAAAGCTTTCCTCTGTGTACTGGATAATCTGTTTCCCTGAGGACATTGATTACTCTCTGGGGCTTCCCAAGCACAAAGAATGAACTGTGATGGGCCTCCTACATCGTCAGTGCTAGAGAGCATGATTTCTTAGCCTTTGCCATCCATTGAGCTCATACAGCCATTTTAGCTTCTTGCAAACACCAGCTCTAGAAATTACAAGAAATTGCTCACAAAGCTGTCTGGAGTGGGTTCACTTAGCTTTCTCAATTAAGACCACCACCTTCCATTGAATAAGTAAGCATCACTGGTGTGTTTTAAGTTTTATGAGGACTGGAAGCATACTTTTCTTCTAGAGGGTAGGGAATAAGGCATGGCAGCTGCTGCTGAAGCCTCGGTTATTCCTCCTCCTTCAAGGGGTTTGAGTGGGGTCTGTCCAGGTTGTGTCCCAGCAGTCTAAGGGGAAAACCTAACACACTCTGCATACATTACATAAATTATAAAAAAATAAATTACATAGGAAATGTAGTTTATTTTGAAAGAGTGAGGTATCTGTGTAGTCTTTAAAACATGAAGCAGTCATATATGCATTTTTTCCTCAGTATAATGCTATTTTTAGACTAGATGCCAATTCAGTAAACAATAAGTAACGTTAAGAATAAGCTTTCCTGAACAGAGGTAACAGAAGAAAATGCTTTCTTCAGTTTTAGCAGTTGTTTATCATATCCTAAATTTTCACAGAGCTATCTTTATAAATGATAAAAATATTTCCCCAGTTTAATTGTTTCCAAAATCCGATGGAATTTAATGTTTCTGAGTATGTTAAATGCAGGGATTAGTCATTACATAATTATGTTTTGTTGAATGCTACCTTCAGCTCATGTCAAGTTAAATTATTATGGAATTTTCCCTTTAATCTGAATTCAAGCACAATTATCTGTTCTGAAAATCATAAATCATTGATATTTCTTTATTTCTGGAGAGATTTAGAAATGTCCATGGGCAAAATTACCTGCCTTTAAATAGTCCCTTTAAAAAAAATCTAGTAATTAGTATTTTATAGGTTGAAAAACCTGATAAGCATTAGAAATATGATTCCCTTAAGGTTATTTTCTATATTTTATGAACCTAGGTATTTTAAGACATGGCTGTTATTTCTCGTTAACGTAGCAAGAAAAACCAACGTGCTTCTGAAGTATATGAATCAACAGTCATAATGTTGGCTAGGAAAATGAACTATGCTTTTATAGTATGTATTTACAAAGCCCTTTTACTTTGGCAGCTCCAAGCTCTAACAGAAGTTAGACCCGCAAGTCTAAGGGTTCATCAGCAGTCTGCTGTATTTTGAAAGAGAATTGGTAGTCTGAAATGCAACTTACAGTAATGTTTCCCTGCCTTGTCGTTGAGGTTTGTCAGTTTTCACAGTATTAAAAATTACTTTTCGTGAAAGGAAGAATGCGTAATGGACTTTTGACATTTGTTTTGATTAAGTCTTCTGAACTCACAAGGAGTGAATGCAATAGTTCTTCATAGTTTGGTTGGTGTCTTTATTGCTTGAGTCTCAGTGAGACAGAGCACCAGCTATTAATTACTCCCTCATTTAGCAGCTAACACTCCTAGTAGTGCTAACTCTAGACTGAAGTAGCACTCTAGTCATAATGAGGTCGACAGTATCACTTGTTGATAACTCAGTAGGTTAATTCATTTTCATTAATTTGTAGGCTACAAAGCAACATAAAGGGAGAATTTTCTTAATCTGAAATTATTTTTTCTTTTGCCACCCTCTGTTTTATTTCTTTGTGATATTTTGGGAAAAAAACTTCAAAAGACTTTTTGAGCGGAGAAATCCATGTGCAGTTCTCCAACATGCCCTCTCCGAAACCCTTCTAGAAAAGAGCCTGACCACGTGCACTTTTGAGTTGCCTGAGAGATTTATTCAAAGGAGACTATTTGCAACAACCTTAGGCCAATATTTTAAAGAGATGGAGAAAAACATTTGACTTTAACAAAGAGTGTGATGCTGTCTTTTAGTCTAAGGCTGTACTGGTGAGCTCAGATGCCCTCTTAACTCTGTAACAAGTTGTTGAAACATGTACAGAAGTTAGCACAACCATGCAGAGCTTTTAATTAAAAAAAAAATAATTAAAAAAATACTTTTAAACTTTCATTGTGTTTGTAAATTATGGTTTGCTATTGGCCTGTTAGCAGATGTGTAAGCCAGTGAACACAACATCAATGGCAGCAACTTGATGGAAGTGTATTATATTTCATGCTTCAAGTGTAAAGTAGAGGGTTACTTTTGTTAATATACATTCTTGCTTCCTAATGTTCTGAAGTATGTAACAGCAAGATACAGGAGAAGCAGAAGCCATTCTTCTGGTACCAGTGCTGATTTTAAATGTTCCTTGAACTGTAGATTGCTCCGGTGCTCTGCCAAGAAGTCACCTTTCTGTGGGGTCAGTTTGCTTTGGGTTAGACAGGAATAGTATAAGCTATTAGTGCTGCTGGATGCAACAGCAATCTGAGTGTTGTGCCAGGAGGAGTAATTGCACCAGGCAGTGGCCTGAAGAACATCCATTCAGTGAGGGTCTGGTCCTGCTGCAGCTCAGTTCAAAGGCAAAAGTACCATGGACTTCCACAGGTGATTTTCAGACGACAGCAGTGATACCTGGTGCCAGTCTTCCAGAAAAGAAAGCAACTGAAATTCAGATGGTTTAGAAAGGTTTGGTGATTTTCCCTGGACTTCACAAGAAATTTGGAGGCTTTTCTGGTGCAAATATGTAGGGTAACACTAGAAGTGCTGTGAGCAATAGCAGTACGCGTGCACGCTCGTAGCACTCCATGGGATGCAAAATGCCAAAACCTCTAGCTCGGTGGCAGAGGAGAAAAAGGACAGAGGGAATCAGGCTCTGCAGGGAAACGCTTGAACAGCCAAGCTTGTGAGGTTTAGTATTATGTTCTTTTATGAGAGTTAGAATTACAAATGAGCCTCTGGAAAAAAAAAGGTAGTTATGGTATATGTCTGCTTTGTTGGGAGGAGCAGCCCAAATGCTGCATGGTTTTGCTCAGCATACGACTAACTTCATCTCTCCTCCACCCACAACTTTTTGGTAGGCATAGGAGAGAAAAGGGAAGTGTCAGAAACTTTTGTTTTTCTGCAGTACAAGAATGTGGCTGACAGAAACGGAGGAGTTGCATTGGTTAAATCTGAGCTTCCATCATCATAAGTAGCAGGGATCAGCCTTGTGGGCTGGGAAATAATTACAGCACTGGTGCTGATTATGGAGGAACAAAGCTTGCTTTAAGGCTTCAGTTGTGCTGGCCCTTAACATTCAAAGTGCAATGCTTGCTTCTGCTGCTGCTTGGTTTAAGTAATTACAGAATTTGAATGCGTACCATAGGAACTGTTTATGCTGTAGTTTGTTTTTGTAGCCTTTTTACTAGACCTCATTGTATTCATTTTGCTTATGTTTTAATAAATATGATAATAAGTAATATTGCAAAGAAAATCTGTTCAGCAGCATTAGCTTTCAGTTACTTAACGCGGTGGCATTAGATATCTCTCTCAGGGACAAATACAAATATTTCAAGAGTTTGCTTCTGATTTAGCACCAAGACAAGCTTTCCTTTCTCCACAGTGTGCTGCGTGTTAATGCAAGGCAGCAGCTCATTCTGAACTTTCTGCAGCCAGAGGCGTGAGTGCACATAACTTGTGTAGGCCATGCAATGTTTCAGTTTCTATGCTGTCATTTGTGGAATTCAGTCTGCCTGCAAAGAGTGAAAAAAGGCTGATACAGACCACAGAAATACATCAGCCGTGTCCAGCTGTAAGGAGTCAGAGTTGCTGTTCATACTCTCATAGGAAGTGTTGAGGACTGAATTTACTATATTAGATATGAGAACAGGTCTTTGTTTTCAAGCAATGAGAAGGACGCTGTATGTTTCCTCACAAAATACTATTGCAAAACTTACAACTGCTGTAGGTAGTAGTTGTGGTTGTTTTATACTCAGCTGAGATTAAAAACAAGGAAGATCAGAGCTGCGTGAAATGTTTTCAGCTTGCAAAAAAAAAATCACTGACATGTACGGTCCTAGTCATCCTGATGGTTATGGTCAACCTCACCACATAAATTTTGACTTAAAATATGTTCTTGATCCCAGACATGGCACGGTTGCCAGCCTTGGACTCTGCAGTGCTGTGGTAGGGTTGTTCCTCTGGAGTAAGAAGGATCCTGTTACTGCTGCTTCACCCGCATAATGGGGTTTGAAACCACATTTCCCAGTAACATTTCCGAGCTACCAGGCTGCATAAGGGTATTCTTTGCCTTTTGGCAGCTTCTGAATGTAGCCTTCCTTCAGTTCTTTTGCTTTCCTCACAGCTGCACTTCTGAATTTGACCACAAAATCTGTCCATATTGCATGAATATAGAATTAAATGGATTTGCTTCAGAAACGCATCTGGATTGGAGTGTCTGCAGCCATTGGACCCACTCCCATTAAATGCCTCCTGTGAAGTGCTAAGTGCTTTAAAATCCCACCAGGAGTTACGAGCTCATGCTGCCTCTGAGGATGGGCAAATAAAAGACTAGAAAGCTCTGCTTGTTGATTTCATAATTTAAATATTGTGAGACAAGTGATAAAAGCTACAGAGTGCTCAACTTGCCACAAGTGACTCAGGTACCTGAGTACCGCTTGTGATGCTTGCAGTATGGAAAACAGCAGAGTGCTTGAGGGCAGTGGCAGTATCTGGTGCTGTCACCTGCCTGATGTACTGTGAAAAATAACATAGGATTGTGAAAAATAGGTTGGCAATTCTGTTACAATAGGCTGCCATTTTATATTTTCCCGTGGGTGGAATAGGGATAATAGGAAGAGGAAGATACAGTTTCCATAGCTGGAATTTATAGGAGATAAAGTATCCTATTTAATATGAGAGGGATTTGAGTGTTCATTTTATTAGCTTTTTTTTTTTTTTCCTCAAAATCCTAGTGCTCATTTCAATCATTTTCTTGTCCTTTTTGAATGAGGTTACAAATCCACAAAGTTTAGTGAAGACCTGCTCATCAGAAACCAGCAGATGTGCTAAGTCAAAGACCAGTACACCTTGCAAGCCACATATAATCCTATTTTGGTCTACTTGTGTGAGTGGTCTTCTGACTGATACCAGTTATTCCAGAGAAAAGGGGGGAGAGTCCAGGGTTCAGGACAGCTACATCAGCCTGGAAGTATCCTAATTCAATAGACACATCCTGTGTAAATTTGTCTAAGTCTAGTGATTTTTCAGTGATGATAATACCTCAGTAGGGACAGATAAAATTACAGTAAGTATAAGGTAGATATGCACTCAAATTTTGAAATAATGGGCTCCCAAGGTGTAGTGGTCCGAGGAAATGTGGAACTATAGGAGAGGAAGGAATCTCTTAGGAGAATTTGCTGGCCGAAAATATGGTTTGTTTTGATGTCTGTTGCTATGCGAAGCTTTGTCACACAGCGCCTTGGCTTAACTAGCCAAGTCCAAAATATCTGACTTATGTAGACAGTCAGCTAGCAGATGTAACAGTATTCCAGCTACTAATCTTCTTCTTATACCAGGGTAAGGTAGGAACGTGTATCTTCAGAACTGATATTTGTAACTGATATGGCCCTTGTGCTTACAGAATGGACTCAATGCTCTGCACCTGGCAGCTAAAGAAGGCCATGTGGGACTGGTACAAGAATTATTGGAAAGAGGGTCGGCTGTGGATTCTGCCACTAAGGTAATTCACACACATCTGTAAGTCTATTCACAAAAAGAGTAACTCAAATACATGGGAGAAATTTAGAAAAAAATATTAAAGTACAAAATAAGATTATAGTATAAATACTTCATTGATATTTACAGTGCTGTTTCCATTATGGTCTGTGTCTGTGTTCTTGGCTGATGCTCGTCAGTTCTAATTGAAAAGGGGAAGATTACTTATACAATCTGTTTGCAGGGGAAGAATTAAAAAAAAAAAAAAGAAGTGATGCCAAATTTATTATTTCCAATGACAATTGAGTGAATATAGCTTAAAACTGTAGATTTTTTTCAAATCTGTGAAAATTGATAAGTGAATATATCGTATCCAGAGATATATGCCCAGTCTTTGCAATAAGTTACTGCCACTGTGTCCCTGTGGGATTCTTTTTTTATGATTGCTGATGTACAGGATCTCCATCAAGGTTGGCACTTGGTCATCAGCTCAAAGTGCTTCTTGCTGAACTTCTTATGTCTGTCGCTGATAGAAAAACAGAAGTTCCCTCCTTCCTTCAAAAACATCTTTAAGTCACCCCGCAGTGAAGCTGCTGGTAGAACTACCAGCTTCCAGATGGAACTTTGGAGTTCTGCTTTGCTTTTATGAGCCTTAGGCACCTGGTCTTGATTGTTTAATAAAGTAATTTAAAAAGCTGGGGATGGGAGATTGGCCTGGAAAAAATACAAGACTCTTACAAAAGCAGCTGTCTACCACGCTGTTGCTGTTTTCGAGAGATGTTTTTTATTATGCACTGTGTCTCTTAACTTGAAGTTAACAACTTTCAAAAATACGCATTTTAATTTTATGCAGATTAGAGAACAGGAAAAAAAAAGGTTTATCTTCCACTTCTAAAAAGACTGATTTCTGTCACTTAAGTTAGATCCTCCTTTTGGGCCTTGTACTAGGAAATCTCATTTTACACGTGATTCACAGCTTGAATTTTAGGATTCCTAGACTCCTTTCAGCTGCATTCTACAGGGCATGATCTCTAGAGCTGAATTGAAAAAAAAAAACTGTTAGCCCATATTATACTTTATCTAGAAGTTTTTTCCAAACCCAAACCAAATTCTGTAATTTCACTCAAAAGTTATGTTGGGTTGTAAGTGTTGAACAACCACCGAAGAAATCTTCACGGTTGCTGCTACCAGTTCTATCCCTTTGATGGTTATGGAACATCATGAAAATGTAAGGTAAAACTGTACTTAAAAATTTAAGGCCTGCATGTTGGATATTATGAAAGAACTGCTGGTTAAAATGATTCCTAAAGAAGGTAATGTCTTTTGCTTTTTCCCTCTTTATAACAGAAAGGGAATACAGCCCTACACATTGCATCCTTAGCAGGACAAGCTGAAGTTGTCAAAGTTCTGGTTAAGGAAGGAGCCAATATTAATGCACAGTCTCAGGTATGATGCTATTTTCCTTTTTCTTCTAAGAGTTATTTGGTGGAATTTAATGGAGTAGATCTGAGGTGCTAGGTGTTGATTCCAAACTCTTTTGATGCCACACCTGACCTGGTGTTCACTGCTCAGTAAGTAAAATAAAAGTAAATAACAAAATTAAGTTATGTACTCATTGTGTGATATATAAACTCACATTTTTGTTGACTGAAATCTCTTAACAATAAATTGTTTGTTTCAGAAATCCTGTAAAGTGTAGACATATTACATCGTATGTTTTCCTTATATTTGTTTTGCCATAGTGAGGAGCATAAATTCTCAGACTTGATTTATAAAATTGTTTTACGTGGTTGTTTGTGGGCTAGACATTTGCAGATAACTTACTCAGGCTTCTGAACTCATTCTTTCTGGGATCAGATAGAATTTAAGTCAAAAGTTTGGAATGTACATTTGAATTTGGGAAATGCACCTTGTCCTGGTGGGCAAACTAACTGTAAAAAGAGCCTTGTTACTTCCACTGACACGAAGCTTGTCTATTCTTCCAAAATGTACCAGAGAAGGTGGTGATGTTGCTGAGACTGACTGATGGCCAGTTCTTCTCTCTCCAGTTTGGGCAAGGCTGTAGCGGCAGCTGCTTCCCGGCTGTGATTTCAGAGCTGTAAACAACATGTGCTCGATTCGCAGTGAACAACACACTGCAAAGTAGCTAGATGATGGTTTGTTTTCTGAGATAACTGTTCCCATCTCCTCAGCCCTCCCAAACAGACACACTATTATCACTATGGAGCAACTGGCCCAGTTATCCTTACGCATATTTAAGATGCACGCTATTTCCTCTGTTGAGGATTAGGAACAATTTATCAAATAAATTATTTGGCTAATGTTTGTAAATTCTTCCTTCTTAACTATGGCAACTGTCTGTAGCTATAGAGAACAGGACATATGGTACAGATGAGGACTATATATGATACAGAAGCTGCCATCTTTATTCCAGCAACATCTTTCTAACTCATCTTGTCTGCTTGTGACATTCTCAGAAATAAATCATGGAGCTAACAGTGTTCCAGTTGAGTTCAAGTGCATCATTCAATGATTGCAAATACCATTTTTGCAGTAATGGTGTAAGCTATGACAAGGAGGAAAACAAGTCACACTTCAGGGGTAGATTAATTTCAAATTGAATTTTCCTAGCACTTACTGTCTATAGGCAAAATAATGACCCTTAGCTTAATCTTTCTGGGGTACATGAGCAGAACAAGAGAGCGATGTGATTAAATGCTGTAGCTTGAAACTACCTTGGTTGAAAAGAAATTGTGCAAACATAGCTGGGCCTGTGTGAGATGCTTTTCTCAGTCCTGTTCTGTAGAGCATTCTCTTATCAATAGGAACACAGCCAAGCTTGTGAAAGGATTTGATTTGTAAGAGTCCATCCTAAGTCTGACCACCTTCACATCTTGCTGGCCCAGACCTGGGAACCTGCTTTTTTCTTTTTTCTGTTTGATGTCATCATAAGATGGATGGTATAAAGTAAATGGAGGCCAAGAGATGAAGCAATAGGACTATAAAACAAACAGGTCTGTCTGTACTTTCTTGACATTTTATGACAATAGAAAGAAATTGAAAACATCTTCAAGATGCCTTCAGTCCAAGATTCTTTGACTTTTTATTCTTAATTTTGCTTTTTGCCCCAAAACTGCTGTTAAAGAGCTCTCTCAGGACAACTGTTGGTCAATTACTCTCCATCCTCTACTTACATTAAAGATAAGAAATGCTGTAATTCCATTGCTAAAAAATTTAGGAAACTACTTTCTTAATGAACTTATTGAATGATTTCTGCATTCATTTGTCATCCTTCTCATTGTATAAGAAGATTAACTGATATATTTAATATTAGGATTTTGAGCATAGTAAGGGAAGTAATGGTAAAAATGATACTTTCATGAAGCATCATCCCTCATAAACACTTTTCTTTATGCTTGAAAAAGAAATAAAATTTCCTAAATGTGAAAAACACATTCTGACAGAATTGGAAATTAATTTCACAGATATTATTTTATATGCTATTCTAGTTTTTAAAAACGTTTATTGTTAGCAGTGAATGTTCTGCGTAATGTGCGCAGACCTGTTAACAGGCATTTGCTACTTCAGTTACCATCCAAGTGGGATCGATTCAACAGATAACAACAGACATTTAGAAGATGGCAGTCGGCAACCTTGGCATAAACACTTGTTTTCTGCCTGCTGAAATCCGTATCTATCTGTCAGGAGTTAGTTTTCAGAATAATGGGGGAGGGATGCAATATCATGAAGATACTCCACAAAACGTTTGCAAGTGGGGACATTTTTAGATGTAAAAGAATGCGCTCCTAAGGGAAGCCCCAAATGGCAAATGTAGACTTGGCATTAATGAACAAAGATGAAGTGAAGGACTTTGATTGGTGTTTATAAAATGATTATAATTTTCAAATAAAGAGTCATAGCATTTAAAGCGAGTCATTCAGCTTTACGTAACATGTTTTTTTTGCCTACCACTGTAAATTTATAGAGTCCTGGTAGAGCTTTACCATCTCTGGTAGTTGATGATTTTTCTCTGCCAGGAGAAGCATATGCAGAGTGGTGATGTGGGAGTTCTGGTGAAACTCCTAGTTCAGATTCTGCAACGTCTTGCTGTGTGTCTGGATGAACATTAATGAACTAATGTTCATTACAGTGTTATAACAGTGTTCATGAACTAATGAACACTGCTGGCACCTCAGTATTTGTTGTCTAACCTTTGCACCTCAGAGCTGCTGGTGGATGATGCAGATAGCAGTAGAGGGCCTGTACAAGTATAGTGTCATCTGATGGAAGGGATTTTCCCCACTGCTGCTCACTGGTTGCCTCCAGACAGAACAAATTCAAACTGCTGGGATGTATCTGCACTGGATTTGTGGCACGTTGCCTTCATTTAAAAATTCTCATTCACTTGAATTGGAGGGTGAATCCAGCTGCTGGCTTTTGGTTGTGTCCTTCTGCTACCCTTTTGCTGAGGAGATAGATTACAGCTGCTTGATTATAGCTCCTTCTGTGCTTGCCACAGAGAGCCACAAGTACCCTGACAGAGCTCCCATGTAGGGGCCGTTCCATCATACAGTTTCCTGGACAAAGCACTGTCAACAGCCCAACAGTAAACAACTGCACACAGAGAAAGAGGTGAATGACCTACCTAGATGTGTCTTCTTCTTGGTAAATGTTGGATGGATGCACTTGGGTAATATCTGTTGATAGTATTCAGCATTTTGAGTAGTATTTGTGTGTCTGTCCTTTCACATGCGTGTTCCCAGGTAGCTAAAAATTGGAATACGAATGAATAGGTGTTGCCTATAGGATGGGTGGAAAGGATGTATGTTTTTAGTCAGGGCTCTGAGCAGCCATCTAAGAATTTGGTTCTAATACTGATTTGCCAGAGACTTCCTGTGGAAGATTAAATTTAAAAGTTATTTCGCTGCCTTTATGCTCGATGGGGATAATGAATGCTGCCTTTCTACTCAAGATTGGATTTACATGCTCAAGAATCACATTCATCATAGGCAATAAATAAGTTTAAAAAAAAAAAGAAAAACAGACTTCAATGTTAATGAAGAACGGACGTTTGATTTATGATGAGAGTCAAGCGTATGTAACTACAGCTGGTTGAAAAAGATAAATATGAAGTTATATGGAAAAAGGAAAAGAGAATGCCTGAAGAGAATGTGAATACTCAAATACCATTTTTATTTTTTGTCAAGCAATATGGCATTGATAAAAAGAATAAGAGAAAAAATTAATCTTACCAGGCTTAATTAAGAAATTCTGAAATGAGCAAAAATACAAGTTAAAGGCAAAATTTAGTTAAAAAAAGAGAAATTATGACTGAAATGCTCAGTTTCTCTTTCCTAGATTTTATCTCAATTCCATTTTTAAAAATAGATGCTATATTGTCACTCTCAAATCTTTTAGGAACAGTTGTTGGTATTGAGGGTGTATTACATCCTCTCCTTGGTATCTCTGTTGTTTCACACTTTATTTTTTTTAGGCCCCTGCTAAATGCCATTTGGTGGTAGTGATTTAATGCCAGTGAAGATACTCAGATTGCTTCATAACTTCCTCTTTAAGGAACTTGGTATCTGTCAAGGTCATTCCCATTTCCAGTGATGAGAATTTGCCATAGTGACGAAATTTATTCTCTGATTATAAACTGATGGATAAGCGAGCATTCTAAACACTAGTTTCTTTAGCTTGCAGTTTTCTTTTTCTTTTTACAGCTAAATTACATAAAAACACTGGCCTTTATCAAAACTTACCACAAGTGACATCTGAAATGCCACACCGATTTCCCTGTTCCTTGCAACAATGAAATAACAGAATTATCTCAGAAAAGGCTATTAAAAACGTTGCAACCACTGAGATTACAAACCCCATCTGTGCTATTTGAGGCTGTTAAACATTCAGGACTTTGATTTTATGGATTTTGTTTTTTATTAGATTACTTTGCTTTGCCCTTCAGTTTTCTGCTGGCCTTCAGAGCTGTTATTTTGTTCCTCTTCCTGTCTTTTCAGAAATCTGTTCCTTTTGAGCTAATACGTCATCACCACCTATTTTTAGAAAAGTAATTTCTATTTTGATACAAAGCCTAATTGCACAGTGATTACTAATTGAATGACTCCACTTTCACCTGTGCGCATATCATTTGAGAGCTGACATCTTCCCTGAGTACGTTTCAGACAAATGCTGAAATGAGGGCAAACCCAGAAATGGCTGAAGAAATGTAGAAGTTAGTGGTCCTTTTCAGCAGACCTTTACATAGAACTTGACCAGTGCGCAATTGTTTGGCTCAGTTAGTTGCCTTTTGCTACAAATATTTCTTAAAAAAATATATTTAATGAATGTCTGTAAGACATCCACTTGGTTGACTCTGCTCATGGTTCCGTGAGCAGATCTAGATATGCTTCGTCAACTCAGAAATCAATCTCTGCAATTTCTCTTTTTGATTTGACCATGATTTTTGGTTGTGTAGAGATCTGACCACACACATTCTCTGTTGTCCAGCCCAGTGGTCTCCTCCTTTCACAGCCAGATAATTTCTTTACCCCAAACAACCTGTTACCAGTTTTGCCTGTGCATTAGAACAGCCATCCTTCTCCATAATTCTCCTCTCAGTGAATGTCTACTTTTGCAACGTACTATGAATTCTTATGTCAATTCTTGGTCTTTTTTCCAGGTGGAAGAAGTGTCACCAAACTTAGTCAGTCCAACCCTTCCCTTTGATGAGTATTTCTCTGCTAGTTTCTCTTAAAGTCAAACTGTATCTATCATCTGACTTATGTGTAGGCATCAGAGATGCCTGAGAACTGGAATATTAGTCTCCCAAGTGTGATGACGTCCCTACTGCAATAATCTTAATAACTGAGTCTACCTCTAGGCTTGTTCCCTGCAGCAATAATGCTGAGATATTCTGACCACACATATCGTGTGGAATGGATCTATCCCGACCTTTTCTGTTCCAGGCAAGGTCAAAAAGGTTAGTCTAATATGAAGAGTCGCACCTCATAATACGAAGTGATTCAACAAATGTCAAGTGATTGAGGTACAAAGAGCTGAAGAGTAAAAGGCAACAAAAGGAAATAGAATTCACTTCTATTCGGTAACTGTAAGGGAGCTATCATATCCTGCAGTCATCTAAGAAACACTTCCCATCAATTTTAAAACTTCCGCACTTGACCTTAGAAGAAAGCGTGTTCCCTATTAGCTGCTAAGGTTGTGCTTTGACCGCTGCTTCATTTAGGGGCCCTGACAAAAGGAGGAGCCTACCTTTTAATCATCAGATTATTTAAAGTGACCCAGATACAGAAGGCAAGGATTAGATAAATCAGTACTCCCCCAAGCTGATCTTGTTATTTAAAAGCTCTCTGGTTTCCTTTCCTCTATATCCTTCTCTAAGCTCGTTGCAAACACATTAGCCAAGAAATATTTTGTGTTTAAATTTGTCCCCATTACCATTGCCAGTTCCCTGTTTCAAAACACAGGAGATGTAGCCATCGTGACCGCTGGAGTATTCTTATCCAGACTATTGCTTGGATTAAAGCAATCCATAGAATAGCACAAAATTTCCACCCTTAATATGCTTTCTCAAAAATGAGCGATAAGAGAGCTTGTTGAATGTCCATATTCAGTGTTACCAGTGAAGGGAGGATTTAGCTGATTGTCAGAGAAGTGATCTGCTTGTCTCTATCAGGATGCCCCAGGATTTGCTTTACCAGGGATTGCTCTCCCTGTAGTTTGTAAAGATAATCTTACCATCAGAACGGACTGTATTTTGCAGAGTATTTGGTAACCTATTATGACAAAAAACATTAATCCCACCGACAGGGCATTCTGTTTTTTATTGGTATGTTCAGAGAGACAGATTCTTAGCTGGTGTATATCAAGGGGAGTACTTTAGTAGCAGTTCATCATTACTAATGTAATAAAGGATCAGGTCCATTATGCCTTCCCTGGAAAAAAATAATAAGAATTGCCTTCTGGAGGATTATAAGGATTTTGAGAGACGTAAACAAAAGTAATACGTTAAGAACGATGAAGGAACAGATACAGTTATTCATCCTTCCTTAAGCTAGTCCAGGTTTCAGCTGCCTGTCTCTTACAGTGATCATCACTTAATGACAACCAACAGTTATTCTTGATCGTGAGGTATGATTTCAGGCAGCCAGCGAGGTGTATTTGAGCAGTATGCCTGTGGTTGCAAGACAGCAGTGGTGCTTACAGATTTGCAGGGAATTACAGGATAACAGAGAGTAAACATAAGATAATGATTGTTGGTATCAGACTATTAATGTGGGACTTTATCATTTCCCTAACAATTCATATTGTTAAAGGAAAAACAAGCCTAGGAGGGTGCCCAGTTTATGATGTCACCCAGAGCAGAAGGAGCGTGGTGATCTAGAAACACAGGACTGGTTGGCTTTCAATAGCTGCTCTGAGGATCAGGAGCTCTTGAAGAACAAGGAGGGTACTGAGCCAGTTTGATATGCGTCTGTGGGGATCCCAGTTGCAGCCCCAAAACAACTGAACTTGTCAGGGTTAGGTTTACAGTTTAAAATAGGCCAAGGGTGATCCCCAACTATTACAGAGAGGTTTAGTAGAGATCTTAGAAGAATCTCAGAACCACACTTGAGACTTTGTCTCCAAATTCACTGAATTGATCGAATAATTATCAGGTGTACAATAGCACAGTATTTAGCCTTTGGTTGAATGAATGCCTATAGAACAATGCTAATATGTATGGGATCATAGATTAAAGTAGGGTGGAAGTCACTTTGGAGACCTTCTGGTCCAACCCTTCCCCTGTCATAGAATCATAGAATCATAGAATATCCTGAGTTGGAAGGGACCCTTAAGGATCATCAAGTCCAACTCTTGATACCGCACAGGTCTACCCAAAAGTTCAGACCATGTGACTGAGTGCACAGTCCAATCTCTTCTTAAATTCAGACAGGCTCGGTGCAGTGACCACTTCCCTGGGGAGCCTGTTCCAGTGTGCAACCACCCTCTCTGTGAAGAACCCCCTCCTGATGTCGAGCCTAAATTTCCCCTGCCTCAGCTTAACCCCGTTCCCGCGGGTCCTATCACTGGTGTTAATGGAGAAAAGGTCTCCTGCCTCTCGACACCCCCTTACGAGGAAGTTGTAGACTGTGATGAGGTCTCCCCTCAGCCTCCTCTTCTCCAGGCTGAACAGGCCCAGTGACCTCAGCCGTTCCTCGTACGTCTTCCCCTCCAGGCCTTTCACCATCTTCGTAGCCCTCCTCTGGACACTCTCCAACAGTTTCATGTCCTTTTTATACTGTGGTGCCCAGAACTGCACACAGTACTCGAGGTGAGGCCGCACCAGCGCAGAGTAGAGCGGGACAATCACCTCCCTTGACCTACTAGCGATGCCGTGCTTGATGCACCCCAGGACACGGTTGGCCCTCCTGGCCGCCAGGGCACACTGCTGGCTCATATTCAACTTGCTGTCAACCACGACCCCCAGATCCCTCTCTTCTAGGCTGCTCTCTAGCGTCTCATCGCCCAGTCTGTACGTGCAGCCAGGGTTTCCCCGTCCCAGGTGCAGGACCCGGCACTTGCTCTTATTGAACTTCATGCGGTTGGTGATCGCCCAGCTCTCTAACCTATCCAGATCCCTCTGCAAGGCCTTTCCACCCTCATTCGAGTCCACAACTCCTCCAAGTTTGGTGTCATCAGCAAACTTGCTCAAAATACCTTCTATTCCTACATCCAGATCGTTTATAAAAATATTGAAAAGTACCGGCCCTAAAATGGAGCCTTGAGGGACACCACTGGTGACCGCCCGCCAGCCTGACGCAGCCCCATTTACCATAACCCTTTGGGCCCTGCCCGTTAGCCAATTGCTCACCCATCGTATGATGTTTTTATTTAGCTGTATTTAGCTGTCGACCTGGGCCGAAAGCATGGCCAGATTTGAAGTTACACCCAAGGACGAGGTTAGCTGGGTTTGTTTAGGACTGTGCCCTGTCCATTTTTTGGTATCTACAAGGACAGATTCCTCACCCTCTCTGCACAACCTGTTCCAGTGCTTGACCACTCACCCTGTGAGGAATTGTTTCTTTTTATCTGTTTGAATTTTTTCTTGCTTCATCTTGGATCTTTTGCCTCTCATCCTTTCACAAAACCCCAGTTCTCTCCATGTCCTCTCATGTCTCAGGCTTCAACCCCTTTACCTACCTCGGTGGCCCCCCACTGTATTTGTTCCAATTTGTCCATGTTTTCCTTGTTCTGATAAGCCCCCAAATGGACATAGTTGCCCAGATGCAGTTTTACAAATGCTTGGTAAAGTAGAGTACGTTCTTCCCTCAACCAGCTGCTATATACTGACAGCCTGTTCAGTATTAGTGAGAGGATTTAATATTTATAAGGTCAATATAAGGCAGTCCAGGCCCTTCCTGTATCATATGATGATACCCTTTATCTTTGTATTGTAGCTGGAGTGGTGGTGTTTTTGAGGCAACTTCTTCTTCTAGAAGAGGCAGGAAAATTAATCTCTCCTATTCTACTTACCTGTATCGGGGTCCTTCTCAGGAGGAACACCATAAGGGGGTGATGTGATATCAACATTTTTGCTATATCATAATGCAGATTTCATCTCTTTTATCTTCAACCTGCTTGAATAGAAATCACAGCATCAGACTTTACTTGGATCACATTTTCAAGATTTTTTAAACAGACATAAGAAATAGCAATGTAATGTAAAGTAAATAATATAAATAAGTAAATAATATAACTAAGTAAAAATGCACATTCTCATGTAATAATGTCCTCCTTCCAGAAGTCAATATCTGCATTGTGTGTATAGCAAATGGAGATTCTTGTACATCTATGTGCACATTACAGATGTGCAGTTTGACCAGTTTTGTATTTCTGGAATGAGTGCTATTGTCCACTACTGTCACTACAGCTAACTAGATGAATAGCCTGCCATAATGTATGACATGTAAAAACGTAGCTCGTCTCTAGGAAAAAAAAAAGGTTTACTTAAATATAATTTCTACCTTGTACTTTGATGGTCTTTAACTAGTAGATTCCACTGATCCAAAGGGAGGTGGTATAAGATCTTGTAATACATGTTTCTCAGCCAACAGTCTGAAAACAAACTGAAAAGATTTACAACATCTCTTAATCTATTTTTGTAATTTGCAATCTATTTAGTTTAAGCTCCATAAAAGAAACTAGTACCAGTGGTGCAGGTCAGAACTTAAGACTTTCATTTAAACAAATAGTGTTTTTTTCCAACAAATGATATGATGGAGAGGTGTCCTGTAAGATTTGCTCTTCAAATACACAAACCTCAGGAGCCTGTATAAACCAGCCTATTAGCTGGAAAGGTAAGGGTTTACCAGACCGACATGCCACATTTCACCCAACTGTAATGATGCAATCTGAGAAAATAAAGAACAGGAACTTGATTTGTTATCCCCTTATATTTGTGAGAGTGTTAGATATAACTGAGTCAAAACCCAATAAGTACAAACATTTTATTTATGATTTTAGTGTGATATTGTCATCCTTTCAGCCCATAACCATATACATAATATATGTCTGTATATGTATGTTTCCAGAATTGCTTTCACTTTACCACAGATAGAAGGCAAACCCCAAATGCTGTTTTGGATGACTGCCCAGAATTCAAATGCAAGACTTCACCCTAGCTAAGCTGGTCCCTAACCCATGCCCAGTATCAAGGTTATGTTTCCTGGTGCATGACTAATCTATTTTCTTCCCATTATTCCCCATCAGCCCAATTCCTATTACAGGCTTCCTCTTCGTAAAAATGATACTTTCAAGGCACAGAACATCTTGATTTCTGCCTGGCTGTGTTTCAGACTGTTGTTACTTTCCTGTTCCTGATGGGAAAATCGTGATATTTGAAGCTCTAAAATAGAATGCTTGTGCTCTTTAAGTTTGTCACATAAGCTAGAAAGTGGCTTACAGTAAAATGCACTTCCCAGGAGAGGGCTTCTTGGAACTGCAAGGCAACAGGTGGCAGATGTATTAGTATTGCCTGAACCTGCACCGCAGCTGGGGGTCTGCATGATCTCTCACAAACCAACTCGGTGAGCACCATGAACCCAGACCTTTTTTATTCATGGGCTTTATAGTTATCTCATTGCTGTAGGCAGAGTGGAAAACACTATTTATATTACTAGAGAATGTGAGACAGCTGAAGAGGTGCTATTTTTTTCTACATATCCTTCTGTGTCACTGCAGATCCTTGTATTTTTTAATTAGTACAAATTAGTTTTATGGTCTGTCATCTCAAGCAGATAGATGGTTTGTCATTATTTCTTTTGTTTAACTGCTTGGCCCCAGAATGCAGAATCACCAGCCTCTCTAAGTCCAGTAATTCCAGCCTTTCTCCTCAGTGCTTTTCTCAGCTTTAATTTTTACAGTTTGTGAGACCCTAGTGGCCTCCGAATCTGCTGTGTGTATTGAATGCAAGGATTGTTACCAAAATGATGAGTTAACACTTGTTAGGGAGTTAGTCTACAGTAGGTCAGAATCCAGTGGCCTTCTGTGCCCTTACAGATGTGCCACTTTACACTGAATAGTTCTATGACTGCAAATGCTTACATCTAATCTGTGCATCACCCTGTTTACTAGCACTTACCAGCTTTGTTAAGGAAGTTTTTTGTTTATGAAGGAAAAGATACCCCTAGAAACTGAACGTATACTAATGTGCTGTGTCCTGCTCATTTTGAAACGCTGACTCTGTCCGAAAACAAAAGGTACTTTCATCAATAACATATCCACAGTATTTAATTTAGCTAGTTGCTGATGTATCCAAAAGATGCTTTTACTGGCTGTCTCTCTTGTAAGGTGGATTCAGGACAAAACAAAAATTCCCTCCATGAAGTAGATACCAGTCACAGCAGTGCAGTTAGAAGGTACAGGAGGACAAGAGGTGAACAGAGCACATGTTCCTTCTGAATCTGTCGGGTTTGAACCACATGTGAAGCTGAAACAAATTACTTCTCTCAGGACAAGGAAAGAACCTTGAATTGAATTATGCTTCTCAAAGGCGTAATCTGTTTTCTCACTGGTAGTGGTTCAGTGCTTCTCCGTATGGTGGGAGTAGAATCAAACTCAATGCTAGGAGACTTGAGGAGAATAAACAGACAAATATCAAACTGTCATCTGAGTCGTGCAACAGGACATTTTACCCAAACAGATCTTATGATAAAGTATTTAGAGGTAAAAGCAAGCAATGCTCAGGTAGTACGAGTCACACATCAGTAATATTGATCTGAAGGCTTGGTAGGTGCTACAGGCTTACTGGAGAAAAAAAGTGATGTAGTTTTCTAGGAGTTTTAGATATTTTCAATCTGTGAAAGCCTGCTGAAATATCTCAGTCTAAGTATAGTTGCTTACTATGAGAAAATCATTCTGAAAGTTTTTAATGGATATATAATTATACCGTTAGTATTTAGAGTTACTGCCATATCACACTTCTGGATTCTGATGTAAGCTAACAAAAAAAACCAGCCTGTTAAAAGTTAAAGTAGTTACCTTGATCTATCCTTAATTCACCCTTTTAGGCAGAGAATCTCTCCTGCTAAGATAAAATCCTCTTATGGAGCGTGTATTTTTAGACGGGCTGGAAATAATGCTCTGGCTGTAATGCACAACATAGTTCTCACAATTCCAATATTGTTGATTCTTTCATGAAGGTTTTTGCTACCAATTTCTTGGTATTATTCAAGGTGTGTATACCAAATTCAGTTTGCAGTGTTGCATTTATTTGTAACTCACATATTTTGTGGATTAAAATTAATTAATTGCTTGAATTGTTAGAGGATTTTTCACTGAATCACAGAATGGCTGAGGTTGGAAGAGGATTCATGTGGTCCAGACCACTGGCTCGAGCAGGGCTACGTAGAGTAGGCTGTCCAGGACCATGTCCGGGAGGCTTTTAGAAAAAAAAAAAGTTTCCTGATGGTCAGAGAGGACCTCCTGTGTTCCAGTTTGTGCCCATTGCCTCTTGTCCTTTTTCTTGTTTCTTGTCCTTTCATATGCATAACATTGTCCTACTTGAGAAGGGAGAATAGCCTTTGCTGGAGTGGTTATTTCCTCTCGCGTAGATATTATTGGAGACAGAGAGAGAGAAGCAGCTAGTGAAGGTGGAGTTACCTTCTTCTAACTGCTAAGGTGGGATGTAGATACCTTCTTCTAACTGCTAAGGTGGGATGTAGATGTCACTTGTTTAGTCTAATGTCTGTGGAAGAATGAGGAAACAAGGGGGATGAGTTGTATGCCACTGAATAAAGATTTAAGTCAAGGTCTTGCCATTTTTGTTTAAGTTAAGCAATATTCTGAAGAGTAGAAAAATCCTGTAAGTTACTGAAATTTAAAGACTCGAGCAATGATCGCGATCTTACTGCGTAAAATGCTATGACCATTAATCAGAACATTTCATTATCTGGGTGTGCTGTTTCATGAGTAATCTAAGCTTGTCTCACCCTTGTCTCATTCTTATCTCATCCTTTGTGCCACTATCTGTTTCTTTGTGGGACTGGCTAAGAGTGGAAAGAGAAGGAGGCACAGGAAGAAAGGTAGAATGAATTTCACAAAGGCTTCTCTCAGGTTAGTTCAAGTGCCAGGCCCTGTGAAGGAAACTCTAGAGTAACCCAGAGGAAACTGAGCTTTTACATGTGCAGTATGTTGTGCACAGGATCTTTTCTAAACGTTGCTTGAGAAGTACGCTTGCAGAATTGTAGTAAAAGTTACAAGAAAATGCCTAACTACTTCGGTTTTAATTTGTGACCTTGATTTTCATTTCATTGATGTGAAGCAAAATTGGGGGAAATAAGATAACGAAAACCTCAACGAAAAGCCCACGTGGTAAGATGGAGAGGCAGAGGAGGCAACTTGTCTGGGTGGGGCAATCTGCTGTGTTGGCCCTCTGCTTAGTAATTACATCTTGAAGAGTAAGTAGGAATGAGCATTTTACTGTGTGTAAATAATTGCGTTAGATGTCAGCTGTCTTGTCTTCCTCAGTAACTTTGGTGATCTTCTAATACAGTTCTTAAACAGTTCTTGGAGGCTTTTGAGGTAAAATAGGTATGTTCATTTGGGTTTATATTAGCTATTACATCACAAGATATGTTGCTAACTCTCGTATCATCTTAAAAAAGTCAAACTAGGGGAAGAAAATTTACCTATTTTCTTTATTTTCCTCATTAGCATGCATATAGGTATATATGGATATATATATATATATATATGCCATATGATATATATATATATTATATAGACACTAAAGGCTACATCTTCATGGACAAGCATAGGTAGGCTAGTCATTCAAAAGGACTGGCTACTAAACACGATTTGGAAGATGTGTACTCCTGATCATTTGGTACTGCCCACAAAGGATGAGATTCCTTGAAAGCCTGCCCTAAAATACAGCTAAGCCAGGCTATGGAACTGTTTGTGTGATTTTCTAAATGCTCTAATAATCTCTCTGCTTCTTCAGACTATGTTCTTCATTAGGGCTTGGGCAAAATTTAACGATACAAATTCTGAGTCATATAAAGACTCGCCAATTTGCATTAATAGCTTGGAGAATCATTGAGAGCTACTCATTTTCTCAAATTAGCAAGTAAATCAGTGAATGTAGTAGAAAGAATGGAGTATGGAATATACTCTACTTATTTAGCATTAATTTTTCATAATAACTTTATATTATGGCAGTAAACATCTTGCAGTATATATTTTTGAGGATAATGAAATCTGAGTACTCTATCCTCACTACAAATACTCTGATGAAATCATTGTTTGAAAGTGAATGTTATATATCATTACAAAATTAATTTCTATTTTTCAGATGATGTACCAAATCTAAACATAGAGTCACAGTATAAGTACACAGCCGGGCTTTCAGAAATACCAAAAGAAAGTGCATTTCTCCTTTTCCCTGTCACATTTATCTGCTACAGTCAGTATTTTTACATCAATTCTAGAATGTGTTCATACAACATGGAATTATAAACTGAAGAAATATTTATTGAAATAAGGATATTTTTTTCCCCTTCAAGGCCCAGTAAACCCTCTATGTCTCTTTTCATATACTAAAACAAGAAGGGAGAGGTCAGTCTCTTCTGCAATACGTCCATGGAGCATCATTAACTGGAATGCTTTGGATTCAGTAGAAAATTTTGGGTAATGAAACAAGTCTAGGGAAAATGTATTTTTTTTTTTCAATTTGCAGAGGTTTGAGCTCTAGAGCTTTGAGCTATCTCAAAAGCAGAACAGAGCACCCAAGTACCGTTATATAGCTCTTTGAAGCTAAAAGATGAGAAACTGGGAAGGGGATTTTAGATGCAAGAAGTAAATAGAATGGAGGAAAGGATATGCTTCTGTTGTTTGGGGCATTTCCATTTAACTGCAGGACTGGTTGACAAAGAAACTTGCTGTGTAGCAGACAGACAGACAGACAGACGCATTGTAGCCTGTCAGAGATGGGAGGAGATGTGGAAGTCCTGGGGTCCAGAAGACAAGTGAGAAGGAAGAGCTCCAGCAGGTCTAACAGGCAATCCCACTGGGCAGAGCTGTGCCAAGGAGAGTGGTAAAACTGGGAATCTCTTAAAATAGAAGTCTCTGGCCAAGAGCCAGAAGCGTTGAGGTCAGGAACACTGCAATTAGAATCTCTGAAACCAGTTCTTCACTGAGAAAGCAAACTTCACCCTGCCAGCGGAAAAAAATGGGCTTGACCTTGCCAGGGGAAGCTTCTCAGTATGTCTGGTATAGTTAGTTTTGCACATAAACCTCAGCAGCTCTAGCAATTTCCAAAATAAGCCAGCTTTTAAGGAAAAATATATGGTAATTTTAAACTATAAATAAAGCTTGAAGAGGAAAAAAGGCTAGGAGTGCAAGTACTTCCTTACCCACAGTTGCTGTAGTTACAGGTATGGTTATATGAGGAGAATATCCTTGATCTAATGGGCAGTCTCTGGAACAGTCTTGGGACTGGGTGGAAAAGTGTTTAGTGCTTGTAAATGATAATGAAGTCTTATATGTATTGTTTATGGTGTCCTAACCGAGGATTTATTGTCCCAGTCCTGTTGCAGAACTAGGGACTTTTTAAGGGGGCTTAACTAGGGACTTTTTTAAGATTTAAAACAAACCTCAAAGCTTGTAAGCAAATTGATTTGCTTTGGCTTGAAAATTCTCGTATTCCTGACGTTTATATTAGTGTGGTTGTGCTCCTTGCATTCATCCATGCAGTGGTGTTCAGCGTTAGAAGGATGTTACAAATGGTACATATCACCATTTAAAAAATGCTACATTATACTTTTGGTATTAAAATACCAATCAAGGGTGTGGAAAATTACTGGTAGTTCTAGCTAAATAGGATGCCGCTTTGTTTCTTTCCAGTGTGGGAAGGAAAGCAAAAGCAATGAGCCAGCTTGGTTACCTGCAGCATTCTCTGTGCTCTTCAGTCCCAGCACAATCGGAAACGAGCCGATCTGTTCCCAGTTCTCACTGCCAGCTCACGCCCTCAGCTCGGCAGTCCTCTGTGCCTTCCTCGTTACATGCTGAACAGCATTCCTTCATTTTACACTCTGACGAGATCTCATTTTCTCCCCCCTGTTAAAGGGCTGTGAGCGGAGCGGCCAGGAGACCACCGTGCACCCAGGCTTGGTGGCCTCCCAGCCACAAGGGTGGACGTGGAAGAGGCTGGCTTGTGGGCCTCCTTCGTGCCTCCTTCGTGCTTCCCGTTCGCTGCCAGTGATTTGGGGGAGGGAAGCCACCCATCAAAATGCAACTGACCTTACTGTTAAGAGGTTTTTCTCGATGTCTAACCTGAATTTTCTCTGCTGCAACCTTAGTAAGCTGTGCACTTTCCTATTAGTTTTAGCATGTGTGAACATGCAGAGCAAATCTTTCCCTTCCTCTTCGAACACTTGTCATTTTCTTTTCAGTTTTCCTTTTCTAGACCAAATAACACCAATTACTTCAGCCTTTTCTCAAAGAAAAATAACTTCCCCAGGGGGATGTATTTTAATTTTACAACAGTGCAATGATTGTCTGTATTACAGCAGAATGAGCTCAGTGACTCTCTGGCAAGCCACTGCGACCTTTGGGTCCTTTTTTGCAGAATTCTTCTCTAACTCATCATTCTCTGTTTGCACAGTTTGTTATTCCTGCCAAAGCTTTGCAACTTGTATTCGTCCTTACTAAATTACATTTCCAGCCCTTTTCTCCAAGGTAAAAGGAACCTTTCAAGTTACGTTCCTCTTGGGTTGTGTACTTGCAGAACACCTTGTTCATGCTGTCTGCAGCTGTAATGTGAACGCTCAGTTCCATCCTTCAAGTCATTCCTGAGAATATTGGATAATACCTGCCAAAGACAGACCTGTGTGCAAAGCCACTCAAAATACACCACATGATTTTGGCATTAAACTGCTGTTGACTGTTGTCAGGGTGCAATTTTTTAACTATATGTCCCAAGATTTTTAATGAAAATACTAGACTGATATGTCAAAGTAGTATTAAAAAACCTGCTGCAACATATATGATATATGTCACGTGACATATACAACATATATAAAGTTGACCTGAGCAATCTTCTACTTTTGTAATGTAGATGGGGGTTGTAAATACATCAGTTCTGCAATCAACTGTATTACCTACTGACTGAAAAATGAGATTTCATTTCATTAGGAAATTACTGGAATGTTTCCATAGCAAGTTTGCTAGAAATAATAATATTGGCTTCTCTGAAGCAATGTTCTTAGTTATCACAGTATTTGTGTTAATTCGTATTGCTTGTATAAATGCACAAGTCTGTAATTTATTGTGACAGCATTTAAGATTTATGAAAAAAAAAGAATTGCATATTTGAAGTCTTGTTTATGGGTTGTGTTCTAGCGAAAAGTGCCACTTGAGGACAGAAGAACGTTTTCACAAATATAGGTGATTATGTCCTCTTATCTTACATGGTAGTTTGCTGAATATTGAAGAATTTTCCAAGGTCTCTTTAACAATTCTAAAAAATTTCAGAAGAAAGTTATCAGGCAGATAGCTCACTTCCATGCCTTCCTTTCATATGGATTTTGTAGATAATTAATTACAATTCTTTGCATTAAAGTGTTTTAAAGAGAAGAAAGGGAAGTATTTTAAAGGGAAGAAAATGTGTTTCTAATGAATTTGCATGAAGTTTGACTAACCTGGAAGAATTTTTTGATATTACGGTACTATTCAGAGCACATTCATATAAGAATTCCATGGCATGTTAAAGAATGTTTATAATTATATGCTAGACAAACATAGTGTATGGTCAGAAATGCAGCTGTTATTCTGCAAGGTTGAGTTCCTTTATGTTTGATGATTTGCAATGTTTTATGTATTACAAAATTTTACATAGTATGTTAAGCCTTTGTTATCTCTGCTCAGCTTGTCATGAGATACGGACTTTATGGTCTCCAGGGGATGATGTCTGTGGTTAAGTTAATGTAATAAATGGAAGAAACTTTTGCTTTCCTGTCATCTTTCGTACGACTTTATTGCCAGCTTTACAGTCCCTGAGCCATTATCAGCAAGGAATACCGATATTAATAATGAGTGTGTCCATTGTTTTCAGAAAATATGTCAAAAGAAAATGAGTGTGAAAGCATGTAGAGTTGTGTAGGTTTAAATGACATTAAACATTACCATATTATACTAAAAATACTTAGTTGTTCTACTTACATACTTAAAATGCTTCAGTTAAAAAAGCATAAATACATTTTTAGTGTTATAGTTACTTGTATTTCAGTATTATTGGTATATTCTGTTTCTTTTTACAGTATTTTCTCATGTGTTCTCTTTAGAATGGCTTCACTCCATTATACATGGCAGCTCAAGAGAACCACATTGAAGTGGTGAAATATCTCCTGGAGAATGGAGCCAACCAAAGCACAGCTACTGAGGTGACGTGTATATATATATATATATATATATATATATATTTATACACACTCTTACTTTCCTTTGCCTTTATATTCAGATCGCTTAGAAGATTTTCAAATGGAGTATTTTGAGAATTTTTGCCCATTCATTTCACTGAGTTGTATTTATGAATGTTAATGCTTTTTTTCAAAACACACAGACAAACTGTTCTGGAAGCGGTGAGGAGTCAAGGGATGAAATCCAGCCCCAATTGTTTGACAGCAAAACGTCCACTGACTTTAGTGAGCCCAGGATTTTCACCTTTAGTTTGTGCCCATTTCTCCTATCACGTTCTCAGAGACATTTTTGAAAAATGAATGAGACTTTGGAAGGTGATCCCAAGCGAACCTCTGTAGAAATTACAGGAGGATAAGGTGGCCTCAGTGAAATGGTATTGTAAGGGCAGTAAAGTGAAGAGTGGATAGATCATAGGCTAAGTGAAGAGGTACATGCAGCATTTCATTTGAATAGATGTATGTCTCTGTAACATATTTACATCTCTGACAAAGCCCTTGAAAACTCAAGCATCTAGAAGTGCCATCACCTGAGCAACATGGCTATCTTTGTGCTCCATTCGCATAGTAACATCAAGGCAAATATCAGTGAATAGAATATTTTAACATGCATCTCCCACTCTTGTCTGTAGAGGGGGGTTCTCCTGAGGAAATAAAATGACTAACAAGAATCGCAGCAATGAGCTCACCAGGCAATGTGCTGTTTTCTCCTCAGACAGTTTACTTCTAGCACTAAACCATGTGGGTGTAAATATGCAAAAGGATGGTATTCATCGCTAGGGTCTGGATTTCACTGCGGTGCTGTAAACCTGCAGGAACTTCAGAGCAAGCAAAGCAGTTATCAGTGGAAAAGAGATGAGTCTCCATCTCAAGAGAAACTGAATCACAACTTCCTTTTGCAAATGAGAGGATCTCAGGGCAATGGGGAAAACTTCTAGATAATGAAGACTGTGCTCACTTGATTTCCTGTTGCTCTCTTTCTGCCAAATCTTGTTTCGCTCTCAGCCAAGAGAACAAGTGACCAGGCTCAGTGCTACAAAGTCTGTTGGCTTCATGTTTGCTCTGTAGATAGGGTATGCAATGTGAAATAGTAATAGGAAAGTTCCTCCCTTGAAAAAAGAGCTTTTGCTCATGTCTATTTATTTTCCCTAGTCTGTATAGAAACTTACCCACTCTGGATTACCTTCACAAATGGACGAATTAAAAACGATGTTGCATGTATACTTGGTTTTCTTTTCTTTAAACTGAACTGCTAGCCTTAACAGCTGCTTTACTATCCCTTCTTTCAATGGATACTATACCATTTGATGACAGCTCCTAAAATAATCCTCTTGTGGCCTGCATACATGGAGATCACGTTACCCTGCAGCTTTCTGAAATATGAAATCCTGTGTGATAGTCAGGCAACTTGGCAGAAACACCCTCTGCGAACGAGTTGCAGTGGATCTTTGGCTCTCCGAGAGCCCAGCCTGGATTCAGTGCGCAGTCACCTGCTTGCAGTCTTGCAGTGAATAACTTTTACTAACTGTGATCAGGAGCACTGGAAATTCGTTCATTAATTTACAGGTACCGCGAGGCTGATATGGTTATAATTAATGTGGCTTCTGCTTGAACACAGACTTCAAGTCATCACTGTAACTCATACTATACTCTAATTCTGTTAAAAAAAAAAATAATAAAAGGAGGCAGGGGAGGAGAAAAGCCAGCTGAACCCCCACTCAGAACCTGAGTCCAAATCTGTCTTCTCTCATCGGAAAGGTCAGATCTCGCTTTTGTGGCCTGGAGAGTAAAGCCTGTCTATCCCTTTATCACTTACTTAGACAAGTTTTGGTTTCAGATCTTGCTCAGGTGATGGTTTCAGTGATGTCAGTATAACTGAAGGATGGACTGAACTACCCTCTGCTTTCATATGTGCCCAGAATTTAGTTTCACAAACAGAATGAAGAAATGATACATAAAATAAGGTGGGATAGCAGCCTGAACTGAGGATGCCACCACAGTACATGGGAAAGACATTCTGTTTGGCCTCAAAGATTGTTCTCATGTGGGGAGATGGGGAAATGAAATGCTTTTTCAGGGCTCCTGTTAGCCATGCTTTCCACAAGTAATAGGAGAGAATGAAGAAAGGGCTGGGGCCTTTTAGAGAAAGATGGAAGGTAATGCAGGGAAAATCAAATGGTTGATCTTGTCTTTGAATCTAGCACCGCCTTTGGATATGCTTCGTTTCCTCTATTTCATTTCCTTGCACGTTTATATATGTTTAGGTACAAAATGAGAATCAGGATGAGCTCAGTTTCATTGGGCCCTCTAATCCAGGATTTGTTCTCATGTTTCCAGAGGCAAAAGGAAAATGCATTAAGCCATTTCAACACCTAATGTGGCCTCAATCTCAGAATTATCTTTACAGTTCAGCTGTTTCATCAGCTGTTCACCAGTTTTTAATTCACTGTACAGAATTTAATCTCTATTACAGAAAGAAACTATAATAGCATAGCTGTTGCAACGCACCTACCCACAGTTCAATGCAAACGGGAGTGAATGTTATTAAATTACTAGGGGGAAAAATTGCTTTGGCAATTCCTCAGATATTTTTTTCAGCATATGTTGGCTCTCATTCCTTCCTAAGTCATCCTTCATTATTTTATCATCTTTCCATTTTCCTATTCCTAATCAATTCTGTCTCTTACGCCTTTTACAATGCGTCTTAATCAGTTTGCTCATTTTCTGGCTATATCAGCTCTTCTCTAGATGCAGAAAACCTTGTTTTATTCCCTTCCCTCTTCATTTCACTGTTATTCAGCATGCCTTCTGGTCACAGGCTCAGTTTGAGGGCTGCTCTGCTCCTCGTGGTTTAGCTGCCCTTCAGTCTAGCATGTGGTTGTAGCACATGCACTTGGACAGCACGCAAGACTTAGTTTTATAAGGCAGAATAAAGGGCATGTGAGCAGGCAGTACCTGTTGAGATAGCAAGTTGTGAGCACTTGCTACGTTTCACAGCATTGGTTATCCAGGCCATGTTTGGTGGAACAAGAAATTTTGAAAATAATTTTAAAACAAAGCTAAAAATATAAAGGAAAAATAGATAGATTTTCCTGACTTTGTTTTTCCAGAAATAATATGATGTTTTGCTGCTTAGAATTAGAATAAATTACTAAATATGATCAGACTTTCTTGAGTCATAGCCCATGCATGACTTAGAATGGGAAAGAGAAGCAAATGCATATGAAGATATGCTTTCTTTTCCCAGAGATAGTCAGAAACAGGGTCCCTTTATATTTTTCACGTCTACCTTGTTCAGTGCTCACTAATCCTTTTGAAAATGTTGCAAAAATATGTTTTGCGGTCCATTTTAAGATAACAAGTTAATATGAGAGATACTGTAGAATGATTCTTTGACTGTACTGTACTTGACTTAAAATATATGTATGTACACACGCGTATGTATACATATGTACTTTGAAGTGAAAAAGCGTGCTTCTGACATGTTTGGAATCACATCTGGGTTAAAATGTTTTGCCTCCAACGTCATTTCACTGGAGTGCACTTGGTGCAGAGGTAGAAACCAGCTGGTGATGTGCTTCTGAAATTTCCGTGTGCGAACAGTGCCATGCAGTTCAGTGAAGCTCCATGTCCTTCAACTTACTGCGGACATTTTGTTTTCTTGTCTTGCAGGATGGTTTCACTCCCTTAGCCGTTGCACTGCAACAAGGACACAATCAGGCAGTGGCTATCCTGCTGGAAAACGACACCAAGGGGAAAGTGAGATTACCAGCCTTGCACATTGCCGCTAGAAAAGACGACACCAAATCAGCAGCGCTCTTACTGCAGAACGACCACAATGCCGATGTGCAGTCCAAGGTAACGCGACGCTGCCCTGCAGGTAACAGGGCAGTCATGTGGCTGAGTGCCAGTGGGCAGCAACCTTTTACTTCCTTCATCCTAAGGGTTGAAGGTAATTTCTTCTGTGGGGAAAGACGAGTTCCACAACCAGTATCACCAGTAATATATCTACTTCAGCAGTGTTTAGCAACACAGTAATTGCAAGCTACACATTTTTTTTTGCTTTTTCCTTATACCTCCCATTTCTGTGGTAACCAGCTTTCTCCCATTATTTGTAAACCAGGAGAAAGAATGGAAGCAGAATCACTGCTTCCCTATTAAATAGGATACTGGTTTATTGCCTGTGGGAACATAGGTTATTTTTAATGTTAATGCATGCTTCGGTGGCTTTTCCCATTATAACAACATAACTCATTTCAAAAAGCAACTTAGTTCTCCGTTTTGCAGCCAGTCTTTAATATCTTTCCTCTTTTTCCCAAACCATGCTGCATCAGATGATGGTGAATAGGACGACTGAGGTACCGAGATCAAAAATTTTTAATTATTATTTCTGTTATTTATAATTATTTTCTCTGCTCTGTGGCAATATTTCTTTAATATTTAGCACTAAAATTTATGACTCTTTTTTAATGAATAGCGATTTGTGACTCAGCAAACCTGTTTTTATTCATCCCTTGTTTTATAATTTCATTTTATTTGTGTCACCATATCGAAGTAAACTTTTGAAAATTCACATTCAGTTCAAAGAATTTTAAAGTGAGTAATGGAGCTAAGAGAATGAAGATGTTCTTCTAGCTCAATTAAATTAATTATGAAAATGCACTAACTTGGCATAACTATATTAAAGTGTCTGGCTCAGCCAGAATCATGGTAAAATTCATTTTACTTCTCGTACAGTAGAACATATAATTGAATCCTCCAAGGTAAAAACTTGTTCAGAGCATCTGCTTATTTTCACCATGGTTCTTATTATGATCTTTTCAGTGAAGTTTTCAGCAGTCCTTAGGGGATAGTACATAATCAGAATATTATAGTTCTTATACTGATTGTGGAAGTAACAAGTCTCCACAAGTACTTTCACTAAAAATGAAGTGTCTGATTGGCTAGAACTCTGATTTCCCCCCTAAAAATTTAGGAAACATTTAGGAAAAAGCATTATTTCCAAGAACACAGTCTTTTTTTTTTTTTGAATGCCTGCTTCTTCACTTACGGTAAATGTGAAGCAGTTTACATCTCCTTCACTGGCCATTACATTGACTCAAAGTACCTTGCATTTGTCACAAGGTAAATACATGTCCTTGAGAAGTTAGTTGTTAATGCAACATAAATTCACTCTGTAGCTTAGTACAGAATCTTATTTGTGTGCCGATATCCTCAGTAGACATTTTCCCAGTAATTTACCATGGCAACAAGGCTATGAATTTAATGACTGTTTTTATTGTACTTCCACCAGAATCACCTGTGGGCTGACAAAGAAGTAAATGGAGTTAGGTTAAAATAATGGTCCAACTGATGTATCTTTGGGGAATAAAGTTGATTTCAGAGCACAACATCTATCTTTATTCCACATTTTTATACACATTTATTTATACATGTCTTTATTCTGTGAGCAGTTTACAATAATGATTGGTACACTGAAAGAAAGAAAACCTAGTTGAAAATACAGTATAGTCCAGAAGCCAGAAGTATTTTTCTTTCCCATAACTACCAATAAGATTGTAAGGTCTGATCAAATCAGTGTAAAGCTCTTCAGGGAAACCTCAAAAGCGAGGTCCTTTCTACTTGAATTACTTATGAGACTAAAAGCTTGCTGCGTGCCCTACTTTCTGAAAAATTAGTCTCTTTTATTTTGTTGTCAGGTAATTCTGTATTTTGTAAATGAAGTGTGTTTCAACTTCTAGTGCTCAAGAGGCAATAAGTAAATCAAGTTTTTTCTCAAAGAGAGATGGCAAAGTTTCTTTGGCTCTTTTGAGATCTAAATTATATATAAATGTAAATAATTATGGTTCTTAAAATTATGCTTCTTATAATAAGCAAAGTTTCTCATGTAGACCAAGCTCTTTGATTACACCTTGAATAATTTGTAATTCTTAGCTCAGTAAAACCAGAGTCCAAGAGCTTTTGTTGTTTTTTAGACAAGAACAGTAAACAGATGCAGCCCAAAAGACCCTTGTTGTTTATGAATTTTAATAAGCAAGCTCCCTTTATTTTCTTTAAGGATGGATAATATATCAATTAATTAATAATATATTTCTGATATGAAAGCTACTGATTTCTTTTTGGCTTGAACACTGACTCAGAAAATGAAAGAAAGAAACACTTTTGATAATATCCCACATGAAAACCACATATCCTGCCTGAAAGACTTTGCTATATTATAGGTTAACTGGATAAAATCAGTGTAATACATTTGTTTGCCAGCAACTGTTAAAGTCAGGTTCTAGTTAAGTTGATTATATTGTATGAATTGATTCCTATAATAAGGACTGTTTCCTTTTGTAGAGTGGCT